>NW_013550601.1:1367839-1967839 GCF_000835555.1 Rhinocladiella mackenziei CBS 650.93
TTTTCCGCGCCGGCTCCCGTCGGATCCAGTCCGTGGACAACCTAGAGAAGCTCTATTAATCACACTCGAGATGCTTCGTAACCGAGCGTGAACGGGCAAGCCTCGACGTTGAGATGGTCCATGGATTGGATCCGATGGGTCGTGGTATTTCATCGGATCCAGTCTGTGGACCATCTAGAGAAGCTCTATTAATCACACACGAGATGCTTCGTAACTGAGCCTGAACGGTCAAGCCTCGACGTTGAGATGGTCCATGGATTGGATCCAATGAAATCCCCCGTCGCCCACCGGATCCAGTCTACGGACCCTGACAAGCTCGATTGGTCACCCTCTATCCCCTGCACGGTCGATACCTCGTGCTGACTAAGATAACAAACCAGCGCCCATAGGCTTGGTATCAAGGAATGCCAAGGAACGGAAGGGCAAGCGTGATTCAAATGGGAATTGATGGAATTGACAGTCCTATATGATATCGACTCGATCGCTTGAGGAGTCAAGCGATGATGGGGTGAGACGAGGAGGTTATAAGCCTGCGTCTCGCCCGGTATCTAGTGTCTTGGCAGGGGCCGCCCTGACACTTGGGGGGGACCGCCCATAAGCCGGGGGAAAACCGCCCATAAGTCGGGGGGAAACCGCCCATAAAACCCGAGGGGAACCGCCCGTAAGCTGGGGGGGTAACTGCCCCGCTTATGGGCGGTATCGACCGTGTAGGGGATACAAATTTTACTAGAGGAAAAGGAAGGAAGTGCTTCTCTACCCTCTACCCGAAGATCACTTCTACGCGCTAGCGTTCTACAAACACGCCACTTACCGCGGAGATTCGAACGTCGCTAGGTTAACGAGAACCAGGGCGAATAGAGAGGTGTATAGAACAATGCGCAAAGTGTGTTGAGTAAGTCGTGGAAGGAAGGTTGGTGTACAGAATAGGCGCTGCCCTACGCATCTCATTGAGCGTCTTCATTCTCACGTGAGCACTTGGCTGGCGCGCCAAGTCTTGCAGCCTCGAGAGTGACACTTACAGTAAGTCAGTGTGGGTAGTAACGGCCACCCCCCGGTCTGGCCACCCCACCATAGACGCGTCAAAACTCCACACGCGTCTGGCACGTTACTCCCTTCAATCTATCACGAAACATCACATTCTTGTTCAATTGAGCTGGGATCTTTTCTGTCATGCTCTTCTACGGCTATTATGGCTAGCTATACTGAAGAAGACATAGAAAACGCACTAGAAGATGTCTTAAATGGCCAGTCTTTCAAGGCCGCGTCTCGAATCCATGGCCCACCACGCACTACTCTTCGACGACGGTCTCTTGGAGCACAGCCCGCTAATGCAGCTCACGAAAATCAACAGAGGCTCTCGGCAGTACAAGAAGAAGCTCTTATGACATGGATTCTGCGACAAGATGGCCTTGGATATGCTCCAACACACGCTCAAATCCGTTCCATCACGTCGAAGATCCTTAGATCGCAGAACGACCACCGTCCACTTGGAAAGAGGTGGTCTACTGCCTTCGTAAAACGCCACCCATCGATCAAAACCAAGCTTGGCCGTCGCACTGACTGGCAGCGAGTCAATGCAACGAGCCCAGCGAATATTAACAAGCTTTTCGACCTCTACGAGACAATGAGCTGGATCCCCCCCAGCCGACGATATAATGCCGATGAGGGGGGAATTATGGAGGGCCAGGGCGTCAACGGCTTGGTTGTCGGTAGTTCGCAGATGTCGCCAGACCAGGCGCCTGTTAAAACGAATCTTTCACGATCATGGACCTCTATAATCGAGTGTGTCTCGGCCACTGGGGTCGCCCTCAGCCCGCTCGTTATCTTCAAGGCGAAAAGTATTCAAGATCAGTGGTTCAAAGACCAATTTCTCGAAAAGCACCCTACTTGGCAAGTATCCTTTTCAGAGAATGGCTGGACAAGTAACGACATGGCTCTTGAGTGGCTGGAAAAGATCTTCTTGCTCGAGACAGAACCTCAAGATTTATCCCAGGCACGGTTGTTAATTGTCGACGGGCACGGTTCTCATACTACCGACAAATTTATGACAGAATGCTTTCTCAACAATATCTATTTTACTCTTCTTACCAGCGCATACTTCCCATGTTACACAGCCTTTGGATTTGGGTTGCTTTTCGAGCTTAAAAGCAACATATCGACGTTTGGTGGGCGACTTTGTGGCTCTGACCGATGAAACTAAGCTTGACAAAGCAAGATTTCTCGAATTTTATGCAGAAGCTCATGAAGTTGCTTTTCGCAAGTCGAATATTCAGTCTGGATGGAAAGCAACTGGTCTCTATCCAAAGAACCGACTAAAAGCGCTATCAAATCGCTGGGTAGTGACCCAGCGCACGTCAACCCCTCCTCCTCAAAACCCCAACGAAGAGCCAGGACGTTATAAAAATACTCAGAAGCGAGACAAGAAGCCCACATACACGACGAGTATTTCGAAAGGTTAGTATAGCACTAGACAAACGCAATATTGAGTTGGCTTTGAAGGACCGGGAAATTGCCAGCTTGCGCGCTCGAGTAGAACAGCTTCAGCCACCAAAACGCCGCAAAATACGCCAAGATCCGAACGAAAGACTCGTGAGCCTTGCAGAAGTGGCTCGACAACGTAACCAAATGCCGAGACAGCGTACAGCTCGAGAGGGCAGTTGTATAGGAGTAGCAGAAGAAGAGGAGGGAGAGAGTGAGGAAGAACCTCTACGACGTCGGATGGGCCTCCCACGAGAGTGCTTATATCCTGTTGGCGGGACAACGTACAAACTCCCTAATTCCTCTAAAGAGGGTGATACGGGATTCTGCCCCTTCCCGACCCGAAAAGAGAAATCTGACTGGCCAACAATTGTTTTTGAGTCTGGACTCTCTGAAACACTTACTCGTTTGAGACATGACGCAACATGGTGGATTGTCAACTCTGGAGGAGATGTCAAGATTGTCATCATTATCTCAATAAAGCTAACACAGAAGACGCTAACGGTCGAGAAGTGGTGCTTTTCTCCGCCTCCTGCATATAGACCAGCTACCAGAGGCCACCCAAATCCCAACGCTCCAATTCCGATAAAAGTCCAAGCGCTTACAATCACCCAAAATCCCACCCCACAACTAGGTCCTACTGCTCAGTCGATTACCATCGGTCAGCAAATTGTCACCGTTCAGCCAGGCACTGTCTCAGCCTACGACGTTGCTAGGGCGCCTCCGATTCTCGAATTTGACAAAATCTTCCTCCGAGCCGCTCTACCGCCAGAAGGGCGAGTCGTCTTTAATGTTGCGGATCTTGCGGCCTGGGCGGATTTCTTCTGGGAGGGCGTTGAGTAGGGATCGCAAGGCTTATGACAGGATCGGGGGAACACATTGTGGGACTGGCAATGGCTAATGGTGGGTCGGCCTATGTGCTGCGCTGTTGTACAGCATACAGGACAACGGAAATGTCATCACTTTCCCAGGGTTTTCTAAGGGGCTGTTCGGGGCAACGGAAGTACCATCCTTGCCGAGGGTTCGCCTAAGAGTTTATTCAGGGCAACAGAATCGCCATAGATTTCTGTCAAACAATGAATGTCAAGAGAATATGAATTGAAATGCTCTGCTCTTTAGCAACTGGTCCTGCCAGGTTGCTGATATTTATGTTGACTCCTTTTCTTCTCCTATTTCTACCCCCTGTATCCTATATAGGAGTGATAACCCCTATTCCCGGTAAAGGGGCTCTTGCTCCTGTCCAACCGTTCAACAATTTCCTAAGGGTCTAAAGGGCCGCGGAAGGGTGGACTGGAAGGAGGCCTGAGAATGTAGGGCGCCGGCTGATCATGTGAGGCAGGGCAGAAATGCCAGGGGCCCCAGGATGAAGGGAGATGAGGATGATGGAGAGGTTGACGTCGAGGAGGATAGGAGAGCAGTTCTTATAGTGACGTCAAAAGCGGCGGGCGGTCAAGAACGGGCAGGCCGCCTAAGCCAGAGGCAGATTTTGTCAAACTGGGTGCAACTCGAGATGTCTTGAATGCTCTGTTCTCTATCTATATATCGAGGTATTGAGGCTTCTTTTATAGACGTGCGAATACTACGTCGTTACTCAGAGCAACCATCAGTAACGTCGTCGTCTATGGAAACCTCTCACCAGTGTTTCAGCTGTGGAGCCTGTACACAATAGCCCTTTTGTTCAACAGACTTTCTCGGCAACGACATTATCAATCAAAATTTCACATCAAGTAGCAAAAGCGTTGCCCAAAACAATTTACGCCAATAAACAAACATTGACCTTCGTCTGATCAGATTAAAATTTATCATACGAATCTCTTCCCATCCGCAACAATGAAGAACCGTTCACGCTGGCTGAAGCATCCAATCGACTCTACCATCTCCTCACTTGCCAAAGTCGGTGGTAAGCGCAAATCCGTGACCATGGACAGAGACTCTCCCTTCAACCACGTCCTCAAAGTGTACCAGGAGACACGCCGTCCACGCGGATCCTATCTTAGCACGGAGTATCTCGACACTCTTAATATCCGAGTGTTTGAAATGGATCTCGAAACTGGGAAGCCAGAAGACCCTGGACTGCAGTTTGGCACACCGTATCCAAGCCAAGAAGTCGACAAGCTCTTTGCGAAAGTATCGGACGATTTTGGGGGATTAGATCAGGGGAACTTGTTCTGCACAGGGTGTGGAATTGCAACTACCATTAAGAACAGTTTCGATGAGATGGGGCTATTTGGTTTCGGGGATGAGCCAAAGGCCATAGGTGCATACTACGCTCGAGAGTGAGTGTAGTAGTGTTTTCCAAGTCTGACCAAATTATCCATACTTACACACTTGGCTTCAAATAGGAAGGATAGCTATTCGACAGTTGAGGATCGACTCGGCTTCACTAGCTGTTCGCGCGATAATGAACCTCACTTTCATACCAGCTTGATTTTCGAAGCAAATGACAAGTGCATTCCACATCGAGGATGTATTCTGCTTGACGGAGCCGTTTCGGACGAGCGGTTTTTGCGACGGAGTGAAGTGTACTGTGCTGCTCTTTTGATCGGTGATAAGCTACGCTGGGCCAAAAAGCCTCATGAACGCCATTTCCCTGTAGGTATCTATTTTGATGACCGAATTGATGCTAATTAGTGCTCGACAGGTCTTCATTTACTCCGTCTCTGGATCCCAAGGTCGTATAATCCAAGCACATTACGAGCATCCACATTTTATTGTCCGGAAAACGAAACACTTTCTGTTCGAGGAAGGGTCGGCTAATGGCTACAAAATGATGGTGCGATGGATGTTGAACAATCCAATGGGCGATATCGAGACACCTCGCAAATCGACCTCAAGTAACCTACGACAATTCCTCAATCCTTTGAAGACGTGATTTTCTATAACACCCAAATATCACGCAACGAATTCCCAGCCATCGCAGAAGTGGCACGAAGGGGGCTGGACGCCGAAAATAGGCAAAGAGGCGAAAGGTATAAGAAGAGCTTTCGAACCCTTAGACAGGTTTCAGTATATTACGATTCCACACTCTACCTTGTGCGCTCGCAGCGATTTATGACCCCCCTCCCCCCAAACACCCCTCGTTACAGATCCTTACCCTTCGTTGGTATCGTTACATTATCTAGAAAATCAACAACAATAGGAGATGAATCTAATGCAGTTTTTAGAGATTTGTTCCGGAATACCACTACGCCAAATGACACTTGTTTGTCCAGGGCGACAGTGGCACGCACAACCTTAGTGTAGGGTGCGTTTTACGGTATGAAATTACCAGCGCTGAGCTGACTCGCATCGTTTAGATGCATTCGATTGAGCACATATTGATCTGGACTCTCCATAGTCAAAACAGACCTTGGTATACAAGGCGATGCACCCGAACCTTTCCTCCGAAAGCTGCAACGGTTGGTATGGATAATCGATCACGAACCTGAGACGGAGGAAGATCAAAGAATCTGGATTCAAAGAGGTAGATTATTTCGATAACGGGTCGTTCAACGGCAGAAAGAGTGTTTGAGCAAACTTGAGGCTGCGCAATGAGAACCATCTGCCTTGAAAGACGAGGAAGTGGAAGGTCTCTGTCTCGAGAGTCAAGCGCTTCTGAGGGCAGTTTGTGCTTCCCACGCAAGAACTCCAGCTGGCAGCCTTGCAAATCCTCTCACCGGCCATATGGATTGTCAATTCCGCTATAAGGGAGGAGCTCGTTCATTCAACTTCTCTCGCCTCGGCCTAAAAATCTGACAGGAGGAATCGATGAGACCACATTCACATGGGGGGATTCATTTTCACCCGCACTCAATTGCAAAATTCGTCAAAGCCAGTACCGACCAGCGTACTAGCCATCGGCTTGGTCCAGACCAATGATGCAGCAGCAAATTGTTTCCGTCTTGTTCGCGCCTTTCAATTCCTCTCATTGTTTTTCTGGAGCGAAGATTCAGGGAGAAATTCACTGCTCCAAGACCAAGCTATCAGCGGCGCAAAATACCATGATCCTACTCTTACATACACTTATGTTAAACTTGTGGTACAATTTGAGTTGAAGGAGTGCTCTGTTTTCTATCAAATTGAGGTCCTGCCTCGCATGTTTATATAGACAAAGGTTGTCGCCATCTTTCGGTGTCTCCGTGTTCAGATCATAGACGAAATCCTTGTCTAGCTGAACATCTATTGCTACGCTGAAGTCGTTGCCACGTATTGTCTCACAGTTTAACAACTTATTGTCAAAACTTCTTGTGCAACTTGAATTGAAGGAGTGATCTATTCTCTATCTACTTGTCGAGCTGCTGAAGGTTTCTTTATAGACATGCGAATACCTCGTCGTCGCGCAGAGCAGCCGCCAGTAACGTCGTCGACTATGGAAACCTCCCACCGGTGTTTCAATGGTGGAGCCTATACATTATAGCCCCTTGTTCAACATCACCTAACGTCACAAGACCGGGACTTAGATTAGATATGAAGAACGAATCAGTTGTTATAATGGACAGTGCTCCGGACTAGCAGATACCGATCTCATCGCCGATATCTAAGCTTCATGTATCGGTATTTGCTAGATATATCACCGATACCATTGTCGGCTTTCCTAATTGGTTATACCGTCGTCTACCTCATGGGCCATGGACTGGATCCGACGGGGATATCGTACGGGCACAGGGCACCGTGATCAACATCGTCTACATATGGTCCATGGACTGGATCCGATGGAGGATATCGTACGGCACAGGGCACCGTGATCAATGATCCGTGGACTGGATCCGATCGGGGGGAGGTCTAGCAAACAAAGGCAGCATTCTACCCATTCCTGGGGGGCCATGGATTGGATCCGATGGGTCAGCCAATCAGAGCAAAGTATTAGGTAATTGTCGGATTATAGATTCTCCGGACTATGGCAGCATTCTACCAATTCCTGGGGGATTGGGGGCTAGCCATCCGTGAATATCCTGTCCGCGGCCCCTAGTTTTCATCTTGAGCACGTGACAGCCAGGGAGCCGTTATCAGCTTCCCAATTCGACATGGTGTGATATTCATATCAACATCCTAGAAATGACTGGTGCGTGGGTATGATAGTATGAATTTTAACGACAGCCTCGCAGATCACCGCGGACACGTTTCACATCCTTCTCCACCAGGAAGAACTAACCTTGAGGATTTTCAACGCCAGTATGCATGTCGCCATCGGACTTCCACGACAACAAAGGCATCCGTCAAATGATATTGTCCTGTTTCCGATTGACGATCTCTGTGTCCCTGGAAGTCCTGACATTGGGGGACAAGATAAGATCACTTATCATGCATCACAACAGGGATCCTGTTCATGACCACCGAATATCAAACGGTTGACTAGGACTAAATGTAGGCGATTGCCCGGTACACTTTCTCACCTTCCTTTCGCACGTTATCGTAAAGTTCTTGTGCATGCCTATCAGGCTTGTGGTCGATGCCATCGATCGACTATATATGAAAGACCATGACTTCTGGTCAGATACCCCCTTTCCCTCCCTTCCCTGACCCATAGAATTTCTCTCGTTTCATTCAGTGCTTTTTCTGAACCATGTCTGACTCCGTGTCGACCGTTTTGCCCGAGGGGGTTGGATATGGTGTCGTCGTTGGTATCGGCTTTTTCTTCACAGCGGTCATGATTGGAATATCCATGCTCCAGGTGTGTGGGTGGCTTCCTCAATAGGATCCCGATGACATCACTCATTCCCACCAGAACAAATACACCAACTACTCTACAAAGACAAGCGAGGAATTCAACACCGCCAGTCGGAGCGTTAAACCCGGTCTGATCGCAGCCGGTATCGTATCAGCTTGGACCTGGGCTGCGACCCTTCTCCAGAGCAGCACGGTCGCCTACACATATGGCGTGGCGGGACCATTTTGGGTGAGACTCCTCCCTGCTCCGATCCGGTATGCGATGGCTTATGTAATACGTCCCAGTATGCCGCCGGTGCTACTGTGCAGATCTTGATGTTCTCCATCCTTGCGTGCAAGACCAAAATGAATGCTCCTCGCTGCCACACTTTTCTCGAGATCATCCAAGTTCGCTACGGGAATTTTGCTCACTGTGTCTTCATCTTCTTTGCCCTTGTTACCAACATTTTGGTCGGCTCTCAACTCCTCCTCGGAGGCTCCGCCGTGGTGACTAGTCTGACGGGCATGAATGTATATGCGGCCATCTTTTTGATCCCTCTCGGTGTGGTGGCGTATGTCCTCATGGGCGGCCTTCGAGCTACCTTTCTATGTGAGTACGTTCCTTCGGCTGAAAGTCGAGTGGTCGTTGCTGACGATTTGCAGGCGACTACTCTCATACCTTGATTCTCATGGTCATCATTCTCTACTTTATGTTCCAAGTCTATGCTGAGGACGATCTAATCGGTTCTCCATCTCAAATGTTCCAATTGCTGAAGAAAGCCGCCAACCTCCGGCCCGTGGACGGCAACCAGGAGGGGTCATATTTGACGCTGAAATCAAACAATGCGCTGATCTTTGGCGTCATCCAACTGTGCTCGGGCTCCGGAACCGTGTTCTTGGACCAAGCATATTGGCAGCGGGCCATTGCCTCTCGGCCTACCACGGCTGTCCGTGCCTACATCCTCGGTGGCATGGCGTGGTTTGCCATTCCATTCGGTTTCGCGACCACTCTGGGACTCGCCGCTGTGGCCCTCACAGACAACCCTGCATTCCCAACATACCCTGATCCGCCAACTCCCGGCCAGATCTCTTCTGGCCTTGCCGCTGCCTTTGCAGCGAGCACCTTGCTCGGTAAATCAGGCGCTGTGGCTCTGTTGATCACCCTATTCATGGCCGTTACGTCTTGCGCCTCTGCGGAGCTCATCGCCGTGTCGTCCATCCTGACTTTCGACATCTACAAGGCCTACATCAAACCAAATGCAACACCGGAGAACCTGATATTCATGGCTCACGTCAACGTCGCTGTGTTTGGATTGACCATGGCAATCTTCGCCATCATCTGGAACGTTATTGGTATCGACCTCGGCTGGTTGTTCTTGGTGATGGGTCTCCTGATTGGTGGTGCTGTATTCCCAACTGCCTTCGCCATCACTTGGAAGAAGCAGAGTCGAGCGGGGGCAATTGTGGGTTCACTGTCTGGCCTTGCAGCAGGCCTCACAGCATGGTTGGTAGAAGCACAAGTCTACTACGGCGAGATCACGCTTGCATCAACGGGTTCCAATTACGCCACTCTCGCCGGCAATCTTGCCGCCATCATGACCGGTCTCATCGTCACGGTTGTCGTCTCCCTCCTCAAACCAGACCACTATGACTGGAACACCACGCGAGCCATCAACATTGAGCACGCCCTCGAGGGGGTCGCGGCACCCGATTCAACCCCACCTAGCACGGTGGAAGCCGCCGAGGGAGAAAAGGCCATCAAGGCCGCCGGCGAGACCCCATCGCCCGCGTCCCCGGTCCTTGCAGCGACACCTCAAGAAGACGAAAAACACGTCCCGATCCACAACCGACGAGACTCAATCCGCGCCGATGAAGAACGCCAAATGTCCCTTGATGCCATCATGGAAGAGAACCCTCAACGTCTCCGCTCAGCTTTCAAACTCGCCTGCATTGCATCCTTCGTATTGCCCTTCATCATGGACTTCTTGATTCCCATTCCCATGTTTCTCTCCCACTATATCTTCTCGAAGGACTTCTTCACGGCATGGGTCGTCATCAGTTTTATTTGGGTATTCAGCTCGACATTTATTTCTGTGGTACTGCCGATTTGGGAGACGAGGGTGTTTTTCAAGCAGCTTTTCTACGAGGTTATGAGAGATATTAGAGAAGGAAGACAAGCGGTGTAAAAAAAAAAAAAAAAAAAAAAAAAAATTATGCGCTGGAGGTCCGATGATCTGTGGCCACAAACTCTATAGTGATGCTGACGGATACATAGATCTGAAATGATCTACTTTGAGAAAGGTTTGTCGATGATATATATTAGATAGAAAAATAGATGCCTCTGTTGAGACTTGATAGAACTAGATGAAGAATCAACCGAGATTCATCCCTTCGGCCGGGGAATTTTTGAACAATCAATCGCAATACCTCAAACTCCTCCTTAATCCTCCTCTTAAGGATTACTCACTCCAGCATGTTTCCCATTCCTCGTAACTATCTCCTGTCTAATGCCCGACTTCGTCCCCCATCCTCACGCCTCTCCACCTCCGTCCGACACGGCCCCAAATGCATAACCTCATGCTCCGGCACCACCCCATCCTTGAACGGTATCTGCAACGCCACCGATTCAACATCAGAAGGGTAAAACGTCAAATGCCCTGGAGCACGCAGATCCGTGTCAACGGCGACAATTAGCGGATTTAGCCCAGAGACAATGTAAAGCGAGTCAAAATCCTGGTTCTGCTCCTCGTCTAATAGGCTCCGAAATTCGACTTCTGCAGTCGAAGAAGAGACAGAGTGAGAGTGTGAGTGTTCCGATTTAGGCGTATCCACGCGCGCCAGGCCCGAAAGGAGTGCAAAAAACATGGGATGGGGAGGCCTATGCCATCCCTCTGCGCTCCGGGGCGGAAGAACCACGTACGTCGTGTTCGAGGTGTCGCCTAGGCCTACCGCGCGGCCGACGGTGGGATACCGAGTGAATGGGGTTTTAAGGACCCAGCATTCAACTTGTGCTTGATAAGGGGGCGAGGCGTTGTTGACGACCGCGGAGAGGTGCAGTGTCGAGGAGTGTGAAGGGTTGGGAATGCCGAAGAGGATTGGGATATCGGGGCTCCCGAAAGAAAAGGAGGGAAGAAGGAAAATGAGCAAGAAGAATAGATCGAGCAGGTTCATTGTGAACGGGTTTCACGTGAGCAATGGGCAATGAGACGAGAATGCTGCAGTCGTCGGTACGTGTGTTATAGAATTGTACAATGTTTCTGAGTTTTTGAACAACCCAAGCTTCCGAGGTCGGGGGAAACGAGGATATCGTCGGAACGGAATATTAACTCACTGAACACGACGGCGCGGATCATCTCCTGTACCTGAAAATGGACAAACAAGGCCAGCAGATCTAGGGAGTCTAGAGAAGCATGTGATGAAAGTAAACAAGGTACAGTGCAGAATTGAGACCAAACGGTCGTGGTCGATCTTGGACCAATACCGAAAAAGGAGGAGACGAGCTTTCCAGCCTTACGCTAAACGCCAGAATGGGAGTCAAAGATCTGAACGTTTCCTTCATTGTATATAATCCCTCACCTCCGCTTCTCTGGACTTGAAAAGTCATACCGACTGCGCTATATACATCGATTATCCCTGACGAGGTCGAGATATCGATGCATCAAGCCGCCACGTATTGCAATTGTATACAAATTCAGATTCTGCCACCACAAGGTCCAAGAAACCCAGGATTCCTTACTCAGATACAAAAGGAGTGAACGCACGTCGCGGTGCTGAAGGCTGCAAGTCGTGACAATCTGGTATCAAAATCGCTCTCACTATATCATCAAAGGAGTGTCGTCGTCATCGTCAAATACAAACAGGCCATAGTTGCTGAATTACCGAAACACATATTAGATGTTATGACAGGGATGGCCCCCGCTTTGACAGTCTTTTTTCAGTCCTCCGGGTGTCCTAATGGTTCTTCTTTTTCCTTTTTCTTTTCATTTTTCCCCTCGATAACGCCAGGAATAGATAGAATCACCTTCGATTTGGTGGTGCCGTAAACCCGAAAGAAGTTTGTACAATCAAGGAAAAACGGTGTACAAGGCGGATGTGGAAATAATATGGTTCAGCTGCGGAAAATGCCGGACAGAAACTTGAGAAGGTTGCGCTTGCGTGGTGAAAGTGGTAGATTTCGCGGTTCCATGCCTTTGTTGGGATTCGTCAAAGTCCGAGGTCTGGCAACTGCCATCGGTCCGACAATCTCTCCATCCCCAAGTTCGGGGAATTTGCCGCTCTTGTCGTCAATGATGGGAAGAACAACCTTGGTCAATGGCTTTTCGAGAACCGTACTTGATGTGGCGGATTCGTGCATCTCTGAATCCCCATCACTCAGACGGACCAGTACCGGGGCCAGTGCAGTCCTCATGCGAGTGTGTTGTTTCTTCCACACATGGTCGACAGAAGCCCATTTCTCCTCAGTCAATTTGTAGACTTTGGAGGTCAAACCGTAGTGCTCGGCAGTCCTGGTGATATGTTTGGCATAATTGGTGCGAGCCTGGTCCCAGTTGTTCCGGAATTCAGTATAGGAGTCGAGGTCAACGGTCTCGGGTGTGTATGGCTTAGGGTGGATGGTGAAATTCGCATGACCTAATCGAACTGCCCAAGGGTCAGAAGAGTCATCCAGGAGCTGCATAGGCGGGATGTCCGCGAAAGGAGAATTCGTCATTGTGTTCGTTCGAGACCGGGTGTGCATTGAAACCATTGACGGTCTGGCGGAGAGTGGTGGCGAGGGGAGGCATGATACCGGAGTGTCAGAGGACGTTCGCGAGCTCATCAACGCAGATGTGGGAGCAATTGACGGTGACTGAAGAGGAGACTGAACAGGCTCTTCCGCCTCACCGAGCTCCGAGAGCATTGGAGGTAATAGAGGAGTGGTCGCATGGACCATCTCTTCTTCCTCCGATGGCTTGGTCCTCATATCAATTGGTCTACTCTCGGTGTCGAAAGACACCTCGCTTGGAGTTGGGGCAACCGACGGTGCAAGCAGTAAACTCTCATATTTGGAGATGGCACTCAAAGCGGGACTAAGAATTTGAGATGAGCTCAGAGATCTAGTCCGAGAAGCAGGAGAATTGATATGAGTGATAATGGAGAGTTGTGGACCAGCGGCGGATCTATTCCTCCAACGTCGTGATATGGAACCAAATTTGCTGCTGAAGCAGCGATTATTAGTGGAAGAAGGTTGGTCCATTGACTTTCGCCGCGTAAAATAACGAGGCCCCGGAGACGTCAATGACCATTCATCGGTCTCTCCGAAACTCCATCCATGTTGTACAGGAGAGCTCAGAGGTGAAGTCTGGCCATGAGGGTGGGCAAAAGCCTTGTCATAGTCGTTAAAATCGTACGTCCTGTCATTGACTAAAGTGTAACCTTCGAATTCGTCTCTTTCTTGTGGGTCTTCCGTTACATTCTCCAATCGTTGAGCACCCCCGTACATATCGAAAGACTCTCGTGGTCCCGGAGATGATGCTATGGAGGAATTAGAGCCTCGTGATGAGGGACCCTTGGAAAACATAGGTGTAGTTGGTGAGGAGAGGTTGATGGAAGACGTCGAAGAGTGAGCGGCGTGGGCAGCGGTATCGGAAGGATATGGGTTTCTGTTGTCCATATTGAATTGTATTTGATGGTATGTATTATTTGAGATTTGAGCGAGTGTCTGGGAAGACCCATGGAGGAGCATGCAAAGAATCGTAGAGAAAGCAGGACCGGTCGAGATCACAGTCGAACAGCTGCGCGCATGATGGCGAGTGACAGTTGGTGAGGGAATTGAGGAGTCTCCTTTTTTTTTTTTTTTTTCGTCCCTGGGTCTTTTTCAAATATTCGAAGACGCGTACTTGGTGTTTCGTTTATAGGTCCAAGATGTGACAGCAAAGGAAAGGCAGGGCAAGACAAGACAACTGGTGGTCCGAGTTCGAGTTAGTCTACTGCTTCAGACCAGAGAGAACCAGGCAGATCGGCCTATGGTCGAGGTCGAATGTTGCGCCTGCTGGTAAGTATGCCTCAGTCAAATGCCATGTGTACGAGTAGAAAGGAAGCGTGGACGCGGATTAGAGGAGTTGTTGACGACGTCTGAGGCCAACAGTCAGGCACAAAAACAATGCAAATAACGAGTAGCAAGAGAGCGCGGTGTAGTGTGTTCTTTTTTGACCGGGGAGCAGCGAGTCTGGGCGGGTGATGGTGGTGCTGGATAGAAGTTGAATGGCCAGTCAAACAAAACTTGTGCGCCATGGAGCAGGACAGTGCAAATTTGAGACCGGGGGACTCGCGAGCAATGCTGCGGAAAACAGTAAAAGTTCCAGGGTTCGGAGCATTAAGCGCAGGCTGATCCACCATCCAACACTCTCCCCTTGGTCCCTCTCGCATCCACTTCTTCTCCGTCCACCAATCCCTCCTCTCGTCGGCACCTCTTGTCGGTCTCCAATGCCATGGGTGTAACCCTGTTTGCTTTTGGCTTTTCACAAACCCATCCAACAACATCGCATGGCGCCCCCGCGAACCAACGGCCCAAGAGTCAAAACTCGACCCTCGCTCGATCACTTCGTTCCTTCAAAGCGCCACCAACGACAGAGCTTGTGGCCGACTTTCGGATCAGCCTGAGTCAGTGTCTGTGTGGTACCTTGGCGGATTCTTTGCGTGGCGCGGTTCCACCGACAAGAGGTACGGTAGACACATTTTTTCGGTCTGGAGCCGCTGTTGTGGCATGACACTTGTGGCAGTCATCCGTGCCGCTTTTCATGCTTCCGGCTTGTTCATCAAGGCTAGTCGATATGCAAGGAACTCCAGGAAAAATGCAACAAGTGCGTCAAGCAACCTGCAAGGAACGGTATCAGATATACCCAGGAATTCAATTAGCCTACCCTCCTTCTTTGCACGGAACTGCTCCAAGCGCACTGCTTTCCAACATCCCCCCCGGGCCATCCCAAACTCGCAAAAGTTAGAAAGCAATTCGACTGTCATTGCATGCTAATCCGGCACGCGACAGACCCATTCTCAACGTGCTTTGACCAGCATTCGCAACAAGGATGATCCGAAGAGTATTTCGGAATGGCAACTATTGCGATCGACAGATTACACCAAGAAGATGCAGATTCTTTTTGCGACTTAGTCCCTTGTCATCCCTTCTGTCAATGCAAGGACTTCCGAACGTTTTGCATGAAGAAATGTAGGGGCTGGCTCTTGCTTCTTGGACAGGGTCCCCGATTGGTGATGGAGCCACTGTGCGAGGGCTATTCCTGCTTGCAAGAATTCAGAAAGCACAAGGAATCCATTCCCCCCAATCATTCAATTCCCCCCGGACAAAATTTCCCGAGACATTTCGAAGCATTTCGAAGCTGTGCCCTGCGCATTTTCAATCCCCAACAACAGCACCAAACTTCTCCGACTGTCAGTAAATGTCCCGTTGAAACTCTAAGCTTCCGAAAGAACTGGAATAACCTCAGAGACTTTCAGTCAATGGCATTGCCTGGGGACTGGCAGCTTGCGATTCGGATCTTTTTTCCTACCCGCTTTTAGGCAACGATCTCATCAGGATGCTGCTATGATAGAGCGTTCTAGGAGTGGCGAAAGGTTGGGGACGCCACAGTCGATAGTTCTGCAAGGTAAGTCTAAACTCACCACAATGTCTCTTGATAGGATGACGATTCGACCGGGCTATGGTGGACAGAGTATCCGCTCTTTTTCGAGTTGTTGAAACTTCCTCCGAGTGGGTATGTGTCATGTGTTGAAGATGAGAAGCATCCCCTGGGCGAAGGCAGGGGTCGAGAAAATGAACGGGCTCCTCTTGCCATCGAGCTCGCCTGGAACAGGATGAGCTTTTCCATACAAAGACTCGACGACCGGGAATCGACCCTCACCTTCATTGGCTCACTGGCTTCCGACATCTAATGTTCGACCTGGTGAAGCCTTTTTCAAAAGAAACTCCTCGATCTGAAGGGTTGTTTGGCGAGGAAACCCTTTTGCTGTCCCCCTATTGCCATCGATTCTTTTTCAAATGTTAGTCAGCATGCTCTAAGGACGCAGTTAAGCCTTCAACGTACCGCACAGACAGATGTATACACCGTGCAACATCGTGTTTCTCATGGAGCAGAGAAGGGACGAGGAAGTCAAGAGACCCTGATATCCATGGACTTGAGTTGACTGGTCACCTCGGCTCGCCGCAAAGTTTGAAAGCTTTTCAGTCCCTGCAGAGGCTCATCCTCACGCGACAGCCGGTGCATAGACGACAGGACCATCAAGACTTTTCTCCTGTGCGCTTTCCGCCTTGACGTAGCTTTGTTAGCAGGGTCGGTAATTCTCCTGCTCCTGTATTGAGGAGCCGTTTGCTCGGGTATCGATAGATATCTTCAACATGACCAAAATACTGAAAACTACCATAAGAGTCTGAAATGATCTGCTTCAATTTTCTTCCATGCTTTGTAGCATGGGCTTTTTGCCAGGGGGGGCTTCTTTTTTTCCCCCTCGAGAATCAAACTAAGGAGGAAAAGGTACAAAAGAGGCATCTGTCAAACATTCATTCTTTGTGGATTCATGCCGATGATTCATATTCGTAACCCTATCTTTGAATCCTGATCAGGTTCCTGGGCGATTGCTTTATGATGCCGTCGGGTCATCTCGCTTCTGCGGTGACAGTGAGAAAGATAAATATATCACCTTGTGATCCCATTTATCAGGGATGATCCGTATATTCCAACTTGGAGTGATAGGGAGTTTACCAATTGCAACGGAATAGTCCAGGACTATCTTCGTGGTTGATGCGTTGCCAATAGTCCTGCCGCCTTGCTGTTCGGTCGGCCAGGAGGACAACCAGACCGAAGATGAAATATTGGCTGTACATTTGGTCAAGTTGAGAACTTCGGCACCCAATACCTTGACCAGAGTTTCTTCTGCTCTTCGGTACCTTTGAACTGTGTTGTGCAAGATGGTTTGTCAGCTTTGTGCCAGGACCTAGATCTGTCGACCTCGCAGCGCAACCATATTGAGGGAACAATGTTGGAGCCTCCCAGAGTCCGAAGACAAAGAAATATCTGGCGTGCCACGTTTCGCGACAAGACCGCAGTATAGTGCACATGGACGGGACGCGACATACCTCGAAATCGACCTTGTAGATATCCTCGAAACCCTCTGCCAACGTAGGTTCCTGAAGTCTCTGGAGGAAAGACCGGAATGCGATGCCGGGGAGAAGAGTTCGTTTCTCAGGGTTCATCTGCGAGTGGAGTGTGAGCTCTGGTTGTATGACCTGTACAGTATTTCAGAGGACGATGTGATGAGGGACCCCTGAGAGGATGGACAGATCTGGTAGTCCGAGGCGTGGAGTGCTGATGTCGTGGCTCGTGGTGTCTATTCAGTACACAGGTCGAGAAAGTACATACCGTATGTGGATTCATGGCCCTCACGGCGTCATTATGCTCCGCAAGCCGGGAAGAGGCTGTAAACCGCACACATCGGATAGGGACATTGAATTCGCGAGCAAGTTTGACCCAATACGACCGTGTTTCGATGTCCGCGTTGGTGTTATCTGTCATGCATTCAGTGGTCGGTTAGAGAGTTTAGACACGTCGAATGGAAGGAGGGAAGAACGGCCCAAATGAGGATAGCCAGTGGCGACTGGAATTTGCATCTTATCCTATGTGCAATTGTGCGTTGTGACAGGTCATGATGAGGGGGAAATGGTGACGACAGTGTGTTGAATAACGTGGTACAGCATATGACACATTGCTGGAGAAATGGATGAAGAGAGACAGGGACAGGGAGTGACAGCATGACATGATATACATACCTACAGCCACAGAGAACCCTGCGGCCAATAGCTCTTTTGCTTTCTTGATGCATTTATCACGCTGGTTAGGAGATGCATGTCTTAGTTCGAAACCATTCTTCTTCTACCGTCATATGTGGGTGGCGGAGTCAAGGACGACTGAAAAGCTGGGGTAAGGCGGTATAACAATGATTCAAAACGGCGCAGGAGACAGGATAGAATCTGGAGGGGATGTACGCACCGTCTTGAGTATGTCCTGATTGACTCTCTCATATCCCAATGGTTGTAGGACATCCCAGTAAAAAGTACTCTTGCCTGCACCTGGAGAACCACAAAAAAGGACCAATTCTTGGGGATGGTTTTTGGTAAATGGCGAGGAGACTGTGGTGATTTCTGTAGTACCGTTGGCGGCTTCGGATGGTTGCCGGGTTTGAAGATATCTTGTAGGTTCGAAGACATGTTCGTAGGGCTCCGGCGATGCATTGAGAAAAAATTCTTCAGGTGTTTGGAATTTGATCCCAATGTTGGCGGCCAAATCCCTAGATTTCGACACCATCAGACTGTTGAGGCCGCACCAAATGGGGCTCCATAAAGCAGGCGCGGTATACCTGTCAGTAGTCGCATGGTCTTTACGCCTTTTGTCTGTTTTCTCTCTTCCCGCTGCATCACCGACGTAGAACGAATTGGCCATGTCCACAGCATCCTGGGCTTGTAGATCATAATCCCCTAGCATCTCCTCCCACATCCCTATTCGAGGCTTGCGATATCGATCTTGGCCAGTCGCCGCATAGATGCTGATGGGAAAATCAAGTTGTCTGAAAATCGAAGTAATCTGATTCTTCAAGTTCGCCACGCCAGGATTATCCTTGCGAAGGGATTTCGGATTATCTTTTAGACTGATATTTCCTTGATTGCTCAGAATGACAACAAGGTAACCTTCATTATGAAGTGATTTCAGCCGTCCCGGAATTGACTGATCCCACCATTTCCAACTGGTTTCTGATCGAGCCCATTTGCTTCCAGCGTTGGGGACGACAATGGTGTCGTCCAGATCAAAGGCAGCAATCTTGACGGGTAATGAGCGCGATGGAGCTGGTCTGCTTGACGCATCATATCGACCGACAATGAGACTGTTTTCAACGGTGCGCCAAATCAGCTTATCCGGTTCTTTTTGCGATGCTGGTTTGAAGAAGCTCGCCACGGCCTTATCTGGGTCTGGTTAGCTTCTGCAATCGAAGTCTGTGCTACATCATACTCGTTGTAGTCGATTCAATTTTGCGTTTGACTACTGGTGGGGATATAGAGCCTGCCGGTGGAGGGGCTGATCGCTTCATTTTGTAGACGTCAAGAATGGTGGCAGAAATAGAACGAGGCTTCAGGCCCGATGATGTCATCCATAAGCGGAAAGCCAGCTTCGGTCAACAGCAACGAAATAATTTGAGAGGCTCCGGGGTAAAGTCGAGATCGTCAATGTTCTTGGAATTAAAAATCCTTTTGTGGTGAATACGCGCGACAGGCGCGTTGAAGAAAATTCGCGGTCACGTGAATATAATGAGTCAGCAACGGGCATTAGGCTGATAGGCCTTTTGTAATAGTTGTTCAATTTCTACGAGAAACAACAGGTAGTCGTGTGTCCAAGGCCAATCGATCTCCCGGTGTCAAATCAACTGCCTGCCTCAAGGCTTCTTTCAGTGCCAACAACTGTCTAGTTGCTCTGTCCTTAAGCTCAGCATTGTTCCCGTCTACCACATCAATCGATGCCTGGATCAAATATCCACCGGAACCATCCAGTTCCTGTAGGCCTGGGATATCGGAGAGAAACGATTTTTCGTTGATCAAATCTGATGCTGCAACTTGAGGAAGGCGGAAGACTTTGTGGACAAATATGGTGGTGTCCTGGTCGTAGAATTTAGAGCCCGCAATCACGTAGCGAGAAACATACCTAAAGCAACCGATTAGATTTCATTCTCGGGCGGAGATGGCCTTAAATACGTACTCGTAACCAAAAAGGTCCATGAACCGGACTAAATCACCCTCATCCACTGGGGTCCGGGAGATTAGCCTTGTGCTGACGGATTGTTTGCCAGGATCTGGAGTGTCTTTGAAATCCAGTGTCCATCTCACGGGTGACGTTTCTGGCGCTGAGTCATTATTGCCATTTGCCATGGTCACATCTCCGTCTTCTGTCTTGGTAGGTTTCTTGGAGAGTACCTCACCGACCAGTTGAACATAGTAAAGGCCGCCACTGAGCATGGTTTTCAGTTTCTGAACATCCTGCTGCATTACACCCTGGGACCCGCCAGCAGAAGGAATGTTATCTAATCCGGAAGGAGGACGAGCCTTGAAAACAAGGTGTATCTCTATTGTCTGATGGGGCTGCATACGAGTGTAGCCAGCCAGTTGTTGGAGTATTCGATGGTGGTCATCTTTGGTGACCTGGCCATACAAGGCGAATTCGTGCATGTTGAACGAAAGAGGAAGTTGATTCCGGTGTATTTAAACGGTACTAGAGCGTGCCTGAAGGTTCGGAAGACGGAAATCGGCAAAGGACGTTAGGCATGAAGCATATCATTTGCGAGATGGGCCTCGGTCTATTGAATCAGCCCTTGATCGGGTCGCGAAGCGAGAGACGTGTATTGCGCCATTCAGTGCTGATTGGAAGGCGCCTGAAAGGGAAGCGATAGAGCCGTGTCATGCACAGCAATGAGTTTTCAGGTAGCTGATCGCCATGCAGCAAAAACAATCAGGCCACTCACTGTATGGGGGAGGGTGTACAGTGTTCGAGATTGTGTGGATGAAAGATTGAAAAATATGCAGCTTTCCTTTTCCCCCCACCCTTGTCCGCATCCCGGCTTGCGCCGAGTTCCCGAAACGCAGCAAAGCCCTTTGTACAGTAACCTGCGGCAGCCTTTCTCTCCGCTAAACATCCCACCTGCTCCGTTGTTTGCTTCTTTGGAGCTACTTTAGAATTTTGCGGTTTTCCAGGAATCAAAAACCATCCACATCTCTGCTATCTTCCCCAGATCTGATATCTCTCCCCTTGATCAAAAAAACACCCTCACCCTAAGCCAGCTTCTTGACAACTGGATCTTCAAGCTCCATCAGACTCACGACTCCCTCCCCGAGATATCTCGCTCCAGAGGGTCAAAGGGCACATGCAAGATAGACTGGTTCAGGCACTAGAAGGCAAAAGATAATCGCCCTTATCTAGCTCGCGACCTTCGAATTCTACATCTATACCCTCCTGTCATTCTCCTGTACCTCAACCTTACCAACCATCGACTTCGACCTCCCTCGACAATTTCACATCTCAATAACGTCATAATGCGGCCATCACTCGTCCTCCGGACGACTCAACATCGGACACCCATGATCAAATTCATTGGCAAACGAACGCCACCTAGTACACCCCTGACGACCCTCTATCCCCTATCAATGTCCTAATGTGACTGTAGAATCAATAGACCACACGCCACATGCCCATCCAGCATCTCCCACACCATCTCTGCCAGACAGTTTTGCAGCCTATCGATCCAAAGCCCAACAACATGGACCACTCAGCGGCCAACAAAGGAACAGCTTCTCTTCCTCCCCTTTCTCCGCACCCACATCGAGCCCCATGACCTACGGCGCCATCGGCGGCACACCAGGACGCTCTTTAGGCCCCATCCAGCCAAAGAAAGGCGAATATTTTGACCGAAGTGAGCTCCCCAAGAGATTCTGGCGAGCACAATGGACGGAGGAGGAGATCGAGGCCGTGAGCAGCGGTGGAGCGAGTATGTTTGCTTAAGTCACAAAAGCCGTGGGAACGGGTATAACATAGACCTTGGAAAATATGTTTTAGTGGCCTTTTCCGGCAGTTTGGAGTCTTCATGTCGAAGAAATGGGATGGAATACATCTTCTCCACACCTCAGACGTTTTTTCATTGGGCGAATGAGACGGTGAATGATACAGGAAAAAGAGGCTTCAGCTCACTTCACCGGATACGGTTCAGGCTGATTCCGGGGGGAATATGGGATGAACGAGATCATCCAACTCATCGAGCTCCAAGTCATCACATGTAGCCGGGACCAACAAGGCTGAAGCGAGCACTCTGACCTCATCATTCGATATTGTATACAATTCACAATGTTTCCAACGTACTTTGATTCAGATTGACATGACCCACACGAGTCCCAATTTTCTAGCATCCTTCCGTGCTCTCTTGAGATCGAAGAGCACTTCCGTTCAAGTAAGAAATTCGGGGTTCCAAAGCCCCTTCTCTGCGATGAGAATGTCGGACTCCCTTCACTCTTTCCTGGAAAGTAGATTCTTCTGGCCGAAGATTTTAAAAGCAAGCTAGAAGTCCGATTTTGCGAAGATACGTTTTATTTTCCCCATGTCTAATCTCTTACACTCCCGAGCCCTCCTTTGGGAACATACACCGAAGGGTGGCTCGCGTGGTCTCGTAACGAAACGTTATGATAAACGGGGTTGATCTGGGCTGGGGATGAAGCTGTCCCCTTCCTCACCCTGAACCTCTTCAGATCAGCCCCGTTTATCATGAGCCACCTTGCCCATGATGACGGATTCCCTGTCGTCATGAGCATTCCCTGGCTCCCAGGTACCAAGGCTGTCATCGCGAAACCATACCTTTCCCCCTGCTTATGAAGTAGCAGGTGATTTTGCTATACAGCCGAACTACATGCTTGGGAGCGCATGTCACGACCAATCGCGTTGTATCTGACACCATATGCGTACGCCAGGCAAAGGTGATTTCCGAATCTGACAAAAATGCCATCCATCCGCTCCCAGACATCACGACCGGCCCATTAACCTGTCCAGAACACCTTTGGCGCCGTCTTTCTTTTTCTTTGTCTTCTTTTCCTGTTCGCGGAGCATGGCTTCTAGCCGATCAATCCCACCGCCACTGGTCCTAGATTGGCCATGTTTCGAGATCTTAGCATCTGGACCGGCGTGAAGGACCTGGAAGATGGTCTGCATGCCATTGTCCGCGTCAGAGGAGGAGCCAGAAGCGCGATAGCGGGATATATCTGGGGGTGGGAGGGCTGCTTCTGCCTCTTCCCCCAAGTCGTCCTCATCGCCATCTTCATCGACATAGTCGTTGTGCATGTCTTCGTCTTTCTGAGAAGACGAGATGGAGCAGTTGTCAAGATCGGTTTCCATGGCGCGGTCCGCAGCCTCGACCTGCGTACGTGAAACTCGTTGCGATTGAGACTCGGTCTGATTTTCATTATGGATACCCAAACGGGCCCTCTGCGCATGGAGTCCGTTCTGCTCATTCGCAACCGATTCCAAACCCTCGGCGCCAAATTCGCTCTTCTTCGTCACCTGAACGTTCGGCAGCCACCAATTTTCCAATGTTGGCTCCGTCCCTAGTAATTCCGCCGCTTTGTCTGACTTTTGGGACCTTGGGCGACGGGGATCCCTTGTTGTGCAATCGATCAACGGTGACGGCTGCAACCTTTGTGGCCGCTTAGAAAGAAGCCTCTGCTGAGAGGATGGAAGGGTTTGATTTGCCCGTGTTGTGTTCTGAGGGTTAAAGATGGTGCTTTTCTCGGGACCCCGTATGATAGATGGCATGCCAAAATTGGGCATTGGGTTGACAGGTTTAACTCGATTCGGGCCCCGAGCTGGTTGAATTATCGGAGTATGCTTTCTGGGTTCCGGAGTTCTCGTTCCTGCCTGTCGTTGTGGCTCTTGCGAAGGAGGTTGAGAGAATATCTGGGCTGTCTTCTTTCCTTGGCAACTTGAACTTGACGAACTAGTGGAAATTCGAGGTCGTGGTTCGTTCCTTGGGATATCTTTGTCCACGGTTCGGTAGCATCGTCTGTGAACGTAAATATTTGTCATTGGACTGCTGAAGTCGTCTTCGTCTCGATCCGATACATTTGAAAAATCAGCATCCAGACTCGACGCACCGGTGCCTCGTGTCATGGATTCGGGTGATTGAAACTGAGGCAGAGGACTGAGCTGGTCGTCAGGAGTATTAAATAGAGATTTATGTGGTAAGAATGGTCGCTTTATGTCTCTGGATGGAGTTTTGTGGAGAGGGGATTGACTTTGAAGTGGGAGAGTCCCCATTCCATCAGTGCCATCACCCTCTGTAGACTTGTGTCTGGTGTTTGGGTGGTGGAAATTAATGTTGATTCGTCGTCGTCTTAGTGTGTCGTTCTGCACTTGCTGAATCGATTCATTGGGAAGGGATTTTGCCAAAGGATTTGCCTTCTGATCCAGGGCACCCTTATTGGATGTCATGGAAACAGGCGCGATAGTCTGCGCTGGTGTAAAGGAACTCTGATTAACAGCATCATCATCGTCATCAAAGGAATCGATGAAGCTAGGAGCCCCACGGCTAGCAGAGTGGTCAAGGCGGTTCTTCTGCACTGTCGTCTTTGGTGTCCCCGGCAACGAAGTCGGTGGTGCAGTCAATCGTCCATTTCCTGACGTGGACTGCCGGGCGAATGAGCGTCGACTATCTGCCGAATTCCAATTGTTGGCATGATGAGAAGAATCGAGGAATTGTTGAATGGAAAGAAGAGATTCGGCATGGCTTTTGGCTAAATTAGGGGGAAGGTTTTCCAGATGCCTTTGGTGATAAAGTTGTCTTGCAAAATGTTTGACAT
Source organism: Rhinocladiella mackenziei CBS 650.93 (assembly GCF_000835555.1). Taxonomy (NCBI): domain Eukaryota; kingdom Fungi; phylum Ascomycota; class Eurotiomycetes; order Chaetothyriales; family Herpotrichiellaceae; genus Rhinocladiella; species Rhinocladiella mackenziei. The sequence continues at coordinate 1,392,366 of NW_013550601.1, forward strand.
CATCGCGAGGTTCAATTTTCGGAGCTTTGGACTTGCGAGAGTTTTGAATTGGTTTTGAGATATTGGCATTGTCATGGAGTCCTGCTTCTCGGTCTGGTGAATCAGGTTGGGGGATTAGTTTGGGATTCCTAGCATAGGAATCAAAAGGCGACGAAAAAAGGAAATTAGAAGTTGGCTGACGCAGCGACGACTTCAGTAAACAAGGCTGAAAACCCTTGATGGAGGTACCACTATCAGGGGGTTCTTCATCGGAATCCACAATCACCTTTCTTCCATTGTGGTTCGATACACCATGAAGTGAGTAAGGGTAATCATATATTGATTGTGTTTCGGGTATTTGAGGATCAGTAACTCGTTGATTCACAAAAGGAGACTGTCGGCTTGATGCTTTGGTTGGGGTTGATTTCACTCTGGAATGGAATGGAGGAGCTGATGGTGGCCTGGAAATGTTCTCCTGCTTTGGAACAGGCGTTAAATCCCGGACAGGATCGAAGTAGTTCAACTCTGGATCAATTGGCGGACCGATGACGCCGTGACTGGAGTAATTTGCGAATACGACAGCGTGAGAATACTTGCCCGGCATTTGGATGTAGGATCATGGTACACGAACACAGCGAGAAGAATTCTGAAAATGTACAAAGAGTAGAGGGGGAAAAACAAGGTTCAAGAACTGGTATGGCTTTCAGCTGTGAAGCTGCGGCCGATGCCGAATTTAGGTTGAGTTTGGTAAAAGGCATTATGGGTTGTATTTTATGTCAAACTTTTCTGTGGAAAAGACTGTGAGTGGTAGGTAGAACAGCCACGACAGGGAAGGACGTTGTTCAAAGAGATTGCTCCGACATGAAGACTTTGTTTTGGTGAGAGCAGACAAATCGTGATATTTAACGAGAGGTTCCCAACGGATACTACACTGAGGAAAGGAAATCGAGGACATCAATAGTAGAGCCGGAAGAGGGGGTCCAAGATGAATGACGGACAGGAATATCTGATCCGTAGATCGATTGACTTTCCGGGTAGAACTGAAGAGTGATGGTTTGGATGTATTAAAACAGGGTCTCCGATGATGAAACCAGTCGACGGGATGGCACAGAATGGGTTAGGGAAGAGACGGAGGCTGAAGAATTGGCATGGGTGGTCCGAAACGGATTTGATTCGAGAAATGGTGGAAGGTTTGATAAAAGTTGCGTTCTGGGCTGGTGGATTCTAGACTTGAGATTCCACAGATTGGCGAACTTGATGGAGGGAATCTAATGCCGGGAGACGATGGTTGGACCGATGGCATAGATGGTGGGATGGTGGGGGTTCCAGAGAGTCTGTTAGTAGCTAGCGAGCCATATCATTGGTCATCGGGCAATCACCATTCTGTATGGAGCATGCGTCCATGAATCTAACAGGCGAGCCGGGAGAAGAGGTAAAGGTGGTTGATTTGATAGAAAAGGGGTTAGAGTGTAGGAGAAGAACAGAAGATGAGAAGTGCGGTCTCGGGGCAGCGGGCTGCTTGAGAGGCCCGGGAGGATAATTATGGATGCCTGAACTAAGCGAAGTGCCCCTAATCTTTCTTCGTATTTAGAATGATGCTCAATCGATGGAGCGATAATAACACTGGACCAGCGTACACGAATCCCAGTAGTCATTAACCATTTCCTAAAACATAGCGATCTGCACGTCCTCTATATTCTTACATGGATTCGTTTGCTGTATCCCACTATTGGTCTTGAAAGGACCTTTGACTACCGGCTGAGAGCGTCCACTAGTAAGCGTTTAGGTACCTTCGCAGATACTACACTGCAAATCCCGAACACGACCGAGCGCAACCTCGAGTCGAAGCGCAAGATGCTTTGGACATGACGTCTTGATCTATTCAACCGCTGTCTAGCATCCGTCCGTCGCCAGCACCATGTCGATCGACTTTCGCTGATTGACTGCTTATTGCTTGGACAAGCACCGACTAGGTACCGATATTACTCGAGAACGAAAAACCTAATTGCCATTTACGGTTTGATTCTAGAGGGTGAGCGAAGGCCACTTTAACCTGAGCTTTAACTGAGCCTTTAGCTGAACATCCCTGAGCGCTCCCTGAGCACTCCCTGAGCAACAGACTGAGGGCCAAATCAGGCCCCCTAGCAATCGGCTACGCCTGCCTCTTAGCATGCATCCGTCTCAGAGGGCGTTGAAGACATCGGGTGATTTAGACATACATGAGGATTTTGCGCTGGACGTATATTTGGTTCTGAGGACTACGATGTAGAGTATTCTGGGTAGATGACTTTCTTAATGCGCAAGGCGAAATGATCTCTTTGCCCCAGGGCGATGACCTGAAGATAAATCTGCCATCGGTATACTTGCCCACTTCCTAGTTGATTGAGCCCTTCCCCTGCTTTCAATTAGCTACCCTCTTCTCGAAATAGACCCACATAGACCTGTCTGACCAGGAGCTTGACTGTCGCAGGAATTTGCCCCACGGAGCATACGTATTAATGAATCAGTTTTGCTAAAAGTCATCTGGGTTAGGATGGATGTTTATATCCGTCCACCTCGTACAGCCCTTGTGAGAGGTATCACCGTTGTCTCGACTAGTGTTCTGCGAGCACGAACGTGGGTGTCGAAGGGAGAAAGGATCAAAGAAAGTTGTGAAGAGAAGACCTCGAGGAAGGAGACGAAGCGTTCCGAGTCCATCCAGTTAATACCACGGATACCGAATACGTCCTTCCTACTTACTAGAGAGCTCACTATTTGGACGTTTATCTATGAAACCCTCGTTCTCTTAAGGTTCCTTCGTCCATCCAAGGGTCCCCTCTAGGGTTCCTACTCCCTCTAGAATTTCCTCTCCCTCCAAGACTGGCTCCCACTCCGAGGTCCCCCTCAGGCAGCTCGAGGGACATTGGCAAGGGCTGTTCTTTAATCGGCCAGGACAACGAAGCTTGCTTTATAAAGCCAAACGACTCTGCGCAGATATCGGCACCAAAAGCTCGCAGTATTCGGCCTTGATTACCCTCCGGCCTGTTAGTACAGAACCAATAGTAGCCGAGAAGACAGGAGTCTTTCATTTTTCCATCAGGGTTCCAGGAAGCGAGTGTGCTACACTCTTCGGCGGTGAGCTCGATTTGCTTCTGTGTTCCGTCATTTGCGCTTTCTGCAAGAAATTCTTTCATATCCTTACGGTCGATATTCACACTTTTATCCGCACCTATCACATCGGGCTTCTTTACCACATCCATAAACCCCTTCGAGAGACTCTCCAAGTGTTTTATATACGTGGCCCAATGACCCTTACACGAGTCTTGCAGCCGTTTAATTTGCTCTTCCCAAAGCCTTGCATTTGAATTGAGGAGCCTCTTGTCATCGTATCGGTCCTTAGTCGCGGTGATTATGGTAGTGTCAAACTTGTGGTACAACTTGAGTTGAAGGAGTGCTCTGTTCTCTGTCAAGTTGAGGTCCTGCCTCGCATGTTTATATAGACAAAGATTGTTGCCACCGTTCGGCGTGTCCGTACTCAGCTCTCATAGATGAAATCATTGTCTAGCTGAATACTCATTGCCACGCTGAAAGTGTTGCCACATATTGCCTCACGGTTCAACAGGTAGTATGATCTGGGCGGTAGCGACCCAACACGCATTGTGGCATTCCAGGAGTATACTTTTCGTAGGCGGGCCCTCGCTGCCTGCGCTGAAGGTTTTGAAGCTCAGGCTCTGAAGGATGGTCTGAATGCCATCGAGATCCGCTTTGTACTTCCCCCTTTCTAGGCCAATCTTCAAGAAGAGGACGAGAGGGTTGGGAGAGCAGAAGCCGGTGTGATCGAATTTTTCACAGGTGCGCGCGAAGTCTTGAGAGAAGCTGTCGAACTGGGGAACAACTTGAGATGTCTTTAATGCTCTGTTTACCTCACAACCGGTCCTGCCAGGTTGCTGGTATATATACACGTTGGTTTAACCCGATAACCCCCTTTTCAACAAAAGGGGCACTTGCTACTATTCGGCCGTTCAATGAGACCTTGTTCGACAGAAGCCTCCCTGTTGCAATATCTCTTGCTGCAGCGTCTGCACATTTTGTAGCGCTTCAATCAACACACGCGGCGCGTCGTGGATCATGACGACTAGCATTCCCTTCAAGATTATCCGTGTGGTATAGAAGAGCATGCTAAACTGTAGATGACCCCTCCGTTGATAGACGAGGAGTTCGTCAACGCCCTTGAGCTCGTCCAATTCTTTTGTTTTTCAAAGAGTATGCGGAAGTTCTGTTCAACCATTCCCATCTCAGTTGCCCAATGTTGTGCAGGTTGGGCCACTGTCAAACTGGGTGCAACTCGAGATGTCTTGAATGCTCTGTTCTCTATCTACTTGTTGAGATATTGAGACTTCTTTTATAGACATGCGAATACTACGTCGTTACGCAGAGCAATCATCAGTAACGTCGTCGTCTATGGAAACCTCTCACCAGTGTTTCAGCTGTGGAGCCTATACTCAATAGCCCTTTGTTCAACATGATCCCCGGCTACTGTGTTTTCAGCCCCATCGAGTCCTCGGCCAGGTCATCAAGGGTGCTTTCCTGAGTGTTGCTGGTCCTTCAACAGCGCAGCAACTTCCTGGCATTGATTCTCCTTCTGAGTTCTAGGTACAAGACGTAGCACGAAGAGAGTCAAGATGGGATGCTACGCAGGAAGCGCTGAAGAACCCCTTATTACGTAATCCTTGGCATGTGGTCCCGTGACAATGTCAAGTATAATCAATCGAACTTGTCAGGTTGGTCCACAGACTGGATCCGATGGTCGAAGGGGTGATTTCATCGGATCCAATCATGGACCATATCGATATCGAATGGAAGGCCGCCGCCCCTTTCCGGGACCCGAGGGGAGCACATGGTTCCGGAAAATGGTTGATCCGTTGAGGGTTGGGCGGTCCATAGACTGGGCACCCCGGGGGCACGGATTGGGTCCAATGACGGCGATCCGGAAAATGGTTAATCCGTCGAGGGTTGGGTGGTCATAGACTACACCCTGTACGGGCTAAGCCCATAGGGGACTAGGCTACCGCTTGGAGTCTCTCTATTCGCCCAATGCCGCCGTATCCCGGAAAAACTATAATCCGACACTTAAGCACGTGCTCTAATTGGCTGACCCCATCGGATCCAATCCGTGGACCACTTCGAGCGGGGCGCTGAACACGTGATACTTGGCACTTGATCACGTGTGATTAACTAGATCTGTTTAACAACCCTCCATCGGATCCAGTCTGCGGACCCCCTCAGGGGGGGGTTTGGATTAACAAGATCCAGTCAACAACCCCCATCGGATCCGGTCTACGGACCACCTTCGGGGGTTGATTAACTAGCGCATTTAACTAGATCCGCTTAACAACCACCCCTATCGGATCCAGTCTACGGACCCCCCTCGGGAGGGTGATTAGCGAGAGCATTTAACTAAATCCGCTTAACAACCACCCCTATCGGATCCAGTCTATGGACCGCCTCAGGGGCCTTTGGCACTATTAAAGGCAATTGCCAATCGGGGTACGATGATTAGAAGAAATCGACGGGGAAAATCCATTAGTTCCATATAAGGGAGAAGAGTATTTACTATCGGAACACGAAGGCCATTTCTATTTCGGCTGGATACTGGTCGTGTGGGAGCAGGGTCAACCTCGTCGTTGCCGGACAATGATGGCTAGGATTGAGGCGGGCCCATTGGCGAGGACGGAATAGGCGGAGGACTGCTGCGGAGAGGAATATCACGCTCTTCCCGTGCAGTCCAGCCAACATGCTCGGGACGACGTCGTTCTCGATCGGCTAGGCGTGATTTGACCGTGTCAGATATTCTCACTCGAAAACACTCGAAATCAAAAGGCTCTTCGAATAGGATACCTCGGAGTGACTTGACGCGGGACACCGCGACGTAGCTGAGACCCGCCACAAAATCACGAGCCGTGAGGTTCAGGACGGCCTTTTTCACCGTCATTCCTTGCGCCTTATGGACCGTGATCGCAGCGGCATTGGTGATGGGGAACTGTATCCGAGAACAGCTGACGGCACCGTAGTAGAAATCTCGCCTCGAGCGAAAGATCGGCACCCAAGAATGGCCACCTTCGTCACCTCATGAGGAATTGGGCCGGATTATACCCGGCCCGAACTCGACTGTAATAACTGACGATATGGTTAAACAGCTGTCGCTGTTTCACCTCGAGTTCATCGGGATTAGCCGATGAGATGGCGGCCAAGTGAGCCGGAGATGTCACCTTCATTTGCTTCCAAAAGTCGTCAGAAAGGGTGGGATATCGACCCACGTGAGGGCTCCAATCATACGAGCGATCAAGGTCACGATCACCTAGCTTGTCTGGATCTTCCAACCGGACGGCGGCATCATGATCAGGAAGTTGCTGGGCAAGCAATTCCCATGAAGCTTGAGCGTCGGCGTCGTCATCGACGTGAAGATCCTCGAAATCATCTTCCTCGGGTTCGGGAGGTGGCTCCTCCATGTAGTCACTCTCCGCATTGTGCGAATGGGTCACTTGCCAGTAGCTCCATGCATCAGCAAAAGACGCAAAAGGGGGATCACAGTTATCAAGACGAAGCAAGTCATCCACGGCTCGAAAGGGAACATGGAGTGTTAGCTTTACACGGGCATATTCCTCCACGTCCACCGTCGGTCTGTAGTGAGGGAAGTAATTGAGGATACGGGGTAATACACGGGGACGAAGTGTCATCTTTTCCGGAGGACCACGAAAGTCATAGAGACGGAAAACCCTGAGGTAGGCTAAGTCTTTTGGCTCCTCGGGCCGGAGTTTGTACCTCTCCAGGGGAGATTGGCCTCGTTTGAGAGACTCACCGTCTTCCTCTAGGCAATAAGTCGTCGCTTGGTGTGATTCCGGATGACAGTCGACGAGCAGAACCACTCGACTGGCTATCTGCAGCGGAAGGTCAAGCAGCAGATGGCAGACTTCCTGTGCCGACCAATCTCGCTCGCCGATGAGTCGATTCATCGTCTTCGACACGAGCGACAGCAGAGGTTTCGTGACATTCAAATTCGGAAGAAGGTGCTGAATCACCTGCCGATAGTTCTCGGATTTCTGCTCAGCCTTGGTACAGTACTTACCAATGTAATTGAGGACCGCACGCGAACCAGTGCAAGGAGCGATATCGGTATTGGCAAGCCAGGCCAGACTCACGAGGCGGTTGTAGTTGTTGAGTCGGCCGTCGTTTCGCACCGGCTGAAAACGTAGATAACTACTACCCATGGCCTTCTCGACCGCCGGCTCTTGGCGAAGGGCGGCCGGATAGTTGAAACGGCACGTATTAGGACGGAGAGACGTCGATGTCCCGAGCGATGAACGCTGGCTGGAAGGTTCCCTGCCCTCTAGAGAAGACTGAGTTTGTGTAGTCCATAAGGGTTCCTCTAGATTGGGCGTGGGTGAAGGCTCGCCACCGCCGCGACGAATAGATCGATGTTCTCTGCTAATTGCGGCTTGTCGTCGACGTGCATCTCTTTCTGCGGGCGTGTCCTGACTGTTAAGATTTCGAGGGAGAACAGGTCGAGGGGTTCGGTCGCGAGCTCCAGAAGCCACCGTCGGTTGCACAAAGCTCGGTTTACGTTGTTCACGAGCGGGGCTCATTAAAGGTGCCGTACTCCGCTTCTTCGATGTAGATGCGCTCTCACGACATTCTATGCAGGTCGCTGTAAGCCTTGTACCTCGCCTAGGTCTAAAGTCATCAATTGACTTAACACGACCACAATGAGAACAGGTTTGGTTCTTCGATAAAACATTCGAATGATCAGGAGGGGGCAGTGAACGGTCCGAAGGCTTGGAAGGGTTCGGTGGTCCTCCAGCGGGAGGAATTAATGGGGCCATATTAGCGCTCGATGAAGTAGTATCTTTTGCCAGCAGACTGACCTTTAACACAGCCACCGTATTCCTGCCTTTTAAGATCGAGCGTCTGCGAGAGAGAGAGAGAGAGGAAGCCCGGCGCGATTCGAGAGGTTTGAAAGATTGAGAGGGTTGAGTGTTAAGAATAACGAGGAGAGAGATTTTTGACGGCAGTGGCAATCATCACGAGGCAGCGTGAACAACCTTGCCAAGTCCGATCACATAATGCTTCCATCGTATTTGACCAATGAAAGAGCCAAATTTTGGATTAGCCAATCAGTATCGCGGCTTTCGCAAGCGGTCATCACGTGGTGATTTACGTTATCAAGAATTAAGCTATTTGTGAAGTCACATGGTTACTACTGCGTTGGCCAGAGTTCTTGGCACAAATTCACAGCTCAAGTAGACATATATTCCCCCGCCGCCCACCTGAACCATGGTGAACCATTTTCGATGTCTATATTTTCTCAGGGTTGCTGCGCAACGAAGTAGCACACTAAATAAAACCCCACAAGACTGCTGCCTGGTTAAAAAATCTGCATCTCAAACATCACTCCTCTAACATCACCATTCCGACTCGCAGCGATGAGTTCACGAACGCTAACAAGCACAAACTCAATGAGCAGCACAGTTCTGCCGACCAGCGCCACTAAATTATCCTCAACTCCTCTTCCACGATCTCCTTTGACTCCCCCGCCTTCCGAGCAAGGTTTTAAGACGCAAGACTTGAAGACGCAGGACTCGAGCACGCGGAAATCGAGAATGCAGAAACAGGGGAAGTGGAAGGGGAAGCGTCAATCAAGGACTGGACTGAAAGCTATTATCAAACAAGTCGAGAAGCGCAAGATTGGCTGTGGATTCTTCGCTGTCCCGTGGCTGCGCTTCAAGCTGTCCCCAACCGAGTTCGAGCGCTTTGAACAACACTATCAAAAAGACGGATTCGTCCAGGACAAGCTTCGGTACCTCTTCGTGCTCCGGATGCCTAGTTCAGTACATGTAGTTCTAGCATCAATTGTCGTTGTAGAGATCTTACAACAATTGCGCGTGATTGCAAGTCGAGCAGATTCCACGGGCGAATTTGCTAAGAATATTAGAAATTTAGCCTCGACTACCATCTGTTTTGACGACCCCAGCCTGACCAAGCATTCTCCGGACGGGTTCATTTAGACATATCAAAGCAAAGTATCCGGGAGTGGTCATTGAGGTATCTCATCCACAGAAGAGGCGGGATTTGCCACGTCTTGCTGATGATTACATCCTCGGATCAGATGCCGAGATCCGCGTCGTTGTGGGGTTAGACCTCGACTATAGAGGCAAGATGGCTACTGTGTCCATATGGCGACCGCGAATTCAAGTCAATGCCGCTGGGGAGGAAGAATTGGTTGCGCACAAAAGTTTGCCAGATCAGATATTCCATGACCAACTAAATATGCTTCAGTACGTATTGACATCTCTCAGGAGTTTCGCAGCGAAGATGGTAACCAAATCGGCGACCCACAAGCTGGCCTGCGCCTCTGTCTTGAAGACTTTGCACCGAAGGCGTACGCCGACGGAAACGCATCCTTGGATGATGAGATATTCATCTCTGCACATGACCTCTTCACGTACCTCAAGGACGCAGAGGAGCTCGATCTGGTAGGCAGAGCAAGCTCAATGTACAAAGCTATCAACCCTAGGACTCGGAAGCGAGCTCGAGAAAGCACGCCTCCCGAGGAGCTGGTTCATGATGATGAGGAGCGGTTCACAGAGGAGGAGAAGAGAGTCGAGGAACAGGAGAGCCGCGGCGATTCGTCCTATCATGGCGACAGCAGACCCCAGCCACAACGCAAGCAGCCCAGAAGACGGAGCCGTCGATCCTAGGACTAAGGGGCGATGTCAAGAAAAGCGCGCACTGACGAGCAGCGATTCCAACGCCGAGCCTCACGACTCATAATCACGACAGCTCACGATTATTCACATTTTGGAGGGGTGATATGGGATCTGCCAAACCAGCATTTGTCTCGACTCGGACCAACAACCAAGACATCACACAACAGGTCGAGGTAGGAGTGTGTGCTTAAGGATTACTTCAAAGGTAGATAGCTAGACTCTTCCATACGAGGTAGGTAGGTAGGAACGTCGAGATACACAAAAGGTATGCCAACACCCATGCCCACTTGTCTATTGCTGTCGCTGCTGATGTCTCTTCTCTCTTATGTCTCTCCCCTTCCATCCTCAGGGAGGCAGCTTTTCTTTCATACTATTATCAAACCCCGCCAGCTTAGTCATATGATACTTGGGAGGTTCCCCAGCGGCGTCGGATGGTGGCTGTACCCCATGTCCCCAGGTCCTCAAAATTCCTCTCCCCAGTAGTGGACATTGGACTGACAATGCACTTCAACATGGGATCATCAAGATCATCATCCGCTACTGTTCCACTATTTGTGTCCTTCTGATCCAATCCTCCCAGGGTGTGCAAATCGACCACGCTTTCCTGCGCCCACCTGCTCACCACATCCTCCTGGTCCTAATACGGCGACTGACCCCGTCATCATTTATCAATTCAAGATCAAGAAACATCAGGGGATTCGAAGTCAAATATCTTCACTTTCTCCCAGCGGCTCTCTTCCCCTCCCTCCAACAAAAAGTATAAAAAAACACAAGTCAAGAGGCAAATACGCTCAGCCCGTGTACAAGCAAATAATCCCTCCAACGCCGGATGCCAGTTCGTATCTCATTGTCGCATTGTGAATCTCCCATCCCATTCCAACATCCATAGCTATAGTCATAGCCAAATCCATGTCCATGTGCATATCCATATCCATGATGCCGCCGATTTTGTTCCCATTTCAAGAACGCCGTGACCAAATACTGATCCCAAGACCAAATTGCCCCAACTTGACCGGCTGATGAACCGAATCTGAAAGAATTCCATGCTAGTTTCGCCAATTTAGCACGAAAGGTCGGGATGGAAACGACAAAGATGCCCTCCGGAGTGTCATTCATTACCAAAACTACCATTCTTCTTCTTCCCTCCAAGCAGTTTCATCGCTTTTTTCCATGTGGTACTTTCACTTCGTTGCGTTTTGGCTACGTGAATAGAGGCTGCTCCGCTCGTGTGACTAGCGCTGCCCATGCCCAGTTCGCTCGTCGGGGGAGTGGTGGGTGGTGTTATCGTAGGTTCTGGTTCGCCCGGGGGTGGGGTCTCCGGTCCTCCGCTACTGTCTGTCAAGGCACTTTCCGACACCGCAGACGAATGTGACACATGCGTGGATAACCGGGCCCCGCTGTTCCGACCCAATGCCGATGATAAGGATGATGATTGTGTTGGTCGATGTTGTTGTGGAGGCGAACGTGTTGCTTCAAATGAAGCTGCCGAGGTATTCGGAGGGGATCGGCGACGTCGTGAGGGCATCCGACGATGCATTGCTCGCTCGTCAAATGTCAATCGTGACGGTTCAAGGTTGGTGGGATCCATGAAATCCGACATGGCATTGTATGTTTGTGCGTAGGTCACTTGTTTGAGGCTGTTGCAGAAGGGAATGAAAATGGAATCCGACATCAGATCGTACATTCGTTTCACTGCCGCATCCAAGGATTCGGGCCGGGGAGGTCTTAGTTCATATGCTTGATCAATGAGCTCATCTCGTTCCTCCGCTGGCAGGTTAATCTCTCGAGGGGCGCCGGGTTTGACGTAGATATCAAGGATGCGTGTCCAATCTTGAATCAGCTCGAATCCCTCCTGAGTGTCCACGGTCAGAGGCATGCCTGCCAGACTAGCTGATGCTTCATCGTATTTATCCGCGTACTTTTTGGCTTCGGTAGTGAATTCCAGCGTTTCCAAGCAATGCTGTTGCGATAAAAAGGCGGTGTACGCGGCAAGGGTATATGGTGAGGGTGCTTTGTTGTTAAGTACATCCTCCAAGGTTGGTCTTCCAGGTGCCATGACCCCATCCTTGCGAGCCACCATACTGATGGGGCGCGCCCGCGGTATTTCATCCCCCGACATGTCCAAATCTTCTGGAACGTCTTCCGATGGATACACAGAAGGTTCAAGACGAGGTGAAGGTTCAGGTGTGTATGGCCAAACGATTGTCACTGATTTCTTTCTAATCATTGCGCTGAACTTCGACCTGGATTGGCCTCTGGGGTATGTGATGACGACGCGGAAGAGAGATAACAGGAAGAGGAGAGGATTTCAATCCAAGCCTGGCGGTCAAATCCTAACAGATTCTTTTGTCCGTGGGAGGTTTGCTAAAGACCTGGAGACAAAATGCAACAGATATGATGACCGAAGAGAATTTTTTTTTTTTTTTTTTTGGGGGGGGGGGCCGTTTCGCAGTTCTTTGTGTTTTGTGTTTTCTCCACCAATATAGGCCACTTGCCCGTGGCTTAGATAGTTGCAGGTACGCTGCAAGATCCCACGTATCCTTTTGCCCTGGCTACCCGAAACTCTTCCACTGAGCAAGCTTCTTCTCGTGTCACAGAGAGGCGCTGGACAACCAAAAATTCAGTCGGGAGGATGGGAGGGTGACAACCGTCAATTGGATATCGGAGGAAATGGTTTGACGCAAACCAGGGAGGAAAAGAAACAACAAAAACAAAAGCGAATTGCGTTTGTCAAAGGGGCTCCAGTCGGTGTAATTAAGGTGGAGGCGGTGCGTCGTGTGCCCTTTCGATTCTGGCTCTAGAAAGCCGGTCAAAAGCGTGATTGAAAGGAGGATTGAAGTGAGAACCGTCGAAATGCAAACGGGCAACCGGCAGAAGTTTGAAGGGGAAGAAAATGGCCAATTAATTACTCGTGCTGTCAGATGGTTGACAATCGAATGGTTCTTGAAGGAGCGACTAGGGAAAGATGAACAATGTAGCCGCAGTCAAAATTTCAGCGCAGACATCTAGCTCTTGTGGTGTGATATAGGGAGAAGAGGGAGACTTGGTACCTCTCCGATGAGATAGGACCCAAGCAACGTTGGGCTTAGTGAGATTCAAGGCCTAGGAAGCCATGGCGGTTGGATTGGGATTGTTGTAATGCGGTGGATGCTAGGTGACCAAAAGGAATCTGAGAAGTGGAGAGGGCAGAGTAATGGACGAGAAGGTTTAGGTAAGAGTCATGTTTTCCCGAAAGTTATTTTTTTTTTTTTTTTTTTTTCCCTTCGAGCGCAGGCGGAGGCGATGGCGATGGGTGGGGAGTAGAGTGGTGGTAATATGTCACTCAGAGTGTGTGTGTGGATGTGAGATGATGGTATGAGTCAATTTGGGTTCCCCGTTCGTCTCGTTGGTGGTGTCAACCAGTCGTTAACTTTGCTAGCGGTCTTTTGTTCTCGCCGGGGGGAAGAAGTTTACAGTCAGGCGGTGATTTGTGCTTGGACGGGGAGGGGGCCCGGAGAGAGACAGACTCAACAGGGATATCGAGACAAGAAGGTCAAAGCAGAGCCCGGATATGTGTTTGTGCGAGTGAGGGAAAAGAGAAGGGAGTAAAGACGCAAAGACGTAGTCGTGCAGAGGCGGGCGCAGGAGACAGCAGTCAGGCTATAACAGGATTAACTAGAACGACCTGTAAGTGACAAGAGGAAGCAAGTTCAGAAACGAAGAGGACGCGAAAAATTGGTTGCAACGTTGGCCCAGGAGCCTTGCCTTAAGCAACACTAGTGAGTCGTAGGCACAGGGGCTAATGGCGGCGTTTGTGCTGAGGATTGGCTGCAGGGCTTAGCACAGGGCAATGTCTGGGATACTGAATCCGAGGATGATGTGAGGCCGGAGACAGGGGACCAGCAAGCCGGCAGGGCATCCACTGCGCCCAAAGGACATGGGCGATGCGACGAGATGCCGTAGGGCTGTCACTCCGTTGATAAAAACAGAGTGATTGTACATACGAATGAATAATTATTATGATAATGATCTCGTTGACCATGCCCGTCTGTTCAGCAGCTCGGCTCTTCCACGATGGTTGCCTTTGGCTTCCTCTAGGTGCTCCGCCAACGATCTCCGCTTGAATGTTTCCTCTAGCTTTCCTAGTTGGGCCCTCAGGGCTTCTAGCAACTTCGCGCCGCCTTCCAACTGGCCTTCCACCGCTTCGATGATTTCTGGGCTTCTCTCTTCTACGCGTCTTCCAGAAACTTCCGCCGCTGGCGTAGCCGGGCACTTTGGTCATTCTTAGCAATTTCAGCCACTTCCCGGCCTGGCTTGCATCATTGGGTACGCACTTGTTCACGTGTTTGATCACGCACTTCCAGCGGCATTCTTCACCAAACTCCAGAGCCTCAATGGCCGCGACTGCTTTTGGCACCCTCAACCCTGTCAAATTCATGGCATGCATTTCGCCCAGATCCTCGCTATGGCTGTCTACGTTCAGACTTTTTTCAGACACGCACTCCGCAACCCGGGATTCTCCAAACACGAAATTGCCCCCCAGGTCACGACTGGACGATGCGTCTTCCCTGCTCGATCTGCAGACTCTAGCACACATCCTGTGGCCCCGCCGCCAGCGTATTTCCGCCTGGCCTATGGCTCATCCACCTGCCGCCTCACCTTTCCTTCTGTCCGGGTCCCCCGAGGCCATGACCAGCGGTCCTCAAAAGAAGAAGGGTGCATACGGGAAAAAAAACATGGACACCGGATTTTTCTATTCGCCTTCGCCAGTCCATTTTCTAAAATTTTGTGATTCATAAATTATAAGGTGGGCGGTGGAGTTCGCATTGGTCAAGTGCAACGTGGTTCATTTTGGCAGGTGGCAACTGTTCTCAACGCTGCCCGACAATCGCTCACCGATGCCTTCTGACGACACGTCGCCATTCTGACCAAGCATCAGAAAAGCCTTTGTTGATATTGACAAAGGAGTCACTAATTGAGTTTTATTTAGGTCCCTTCGATCTACTTTTCATTGATCGTACTCGTCACACACCGCACAACTATCTGATGTCCTTCCCCCCCCACCCAACCATTATCTGGACTGCGAACAAGGCAACAAGATTGCCCGATGAAAACTCCCAACAATTGGTCATGACGCTTGGCTCCACTGGTGGGATGCCCCGTTGAGTAAATTGAGAATAGTCTATCGTTGGTGTGGTCTGATTCCTTGTCACTGAAGCGTCCCTCCCCGTCGATACAGATTCAAGTCTCTATTGATCTCCTTTCTCCTAGCCAGCATTCTTTCCGAAATTGGAGCTGTGACAAGAGGCAAAAGCATTGACCAAGTTACCTTCAGATTCCTTTACACACTCTCAATCCTTCTGGAAAGTTTCCCAGATTGGCAATCTATCCTTTTGCCTAATCTTCCCTATTCGGAGTGTTCTCCGGCTAAATAGTGTCCCACGTGGGCTCCAAGCGCTGCCTCTAGAGGCTCGGTTTCGAAAAAAAGGGGGGAGGGAGGGAGAAAAATTCTTTTTCGTCACATCTAACATAATCAAATGCCGAGATAGCTGGGCTTGACGTCTACAATACATCGCTCTTGGGGTGTCCTCCACTTTTGCGACACTTCAGTATACCAGGATGAGAATAAGACGGCTTCTACAACCAGGTCATCGCTTTCTCAGTATCTTATGGGATCCGTCATTTGTCTTTCTTCTCCTCGAGTGGACTACCTACTCGGATTCGACGGCCATGTCCTTTTACCAAATTAGTGAGACTTAGATCCCAACCCGCTTGCTCGGCCTGATCCCGTATTTTCAGCCATTGTTTATTATTCTGTTCAAGAGTATTGATGAGAAGCTGGAAAGTGCAGTCCCGCTCCTCATTTGAGGAAGAAGACGGGGTTGTCCGGTCGAATTTCCCCGAAGAGGACCTCCTTTTCACCCCTGATTCAGTAGATTGCTTGCTCCCGAGGACTTCTTGTTCTTTGGGTTTCCGTTGAGTCGTGTGCTCCGTCGACATTGTGAGCGTGCTCAAGCATCGGGCCATATGGCAGAAACACTTGGCTTGAGTTTCACCTGATGCCAATTCTTTCAACCACACCACTCCTTCCCCTGTTCTAACATCAAACCAGAGCAAATATTCTTCCTCTTGAAACAATTTCACCAATTGAAACAGGTCGGCGTGCCTTTGCACCGTGTCGCTGACATTTGCATTCATGCAGAGCAGCAACTCGTCCACACCACTGCCAATCCGGAAACGACCCAAGTGGTGTCGACTTCCCCGACCCAGAATCGCCTCTTCGTTCCCAACTTCGTTCAAGCTTTTGGTCTGGCCTGCAAGGATTCCGCGGAATAAAATGTTGGCTCGATCCATGTTGAGAGAGTTCAACCGGACACTCCTGACGGCTTTCCAGTTTGCCCACAGATGAAAGGTGAGTAATGGAATTAAGCATATCCAAGTTTCCACCGTGCCCTGTACGTTGCTGACTAGCAACCCTCCCACCCACATCCCCATTAAGCTGACCACGGTCTCTTGACTGCCATCTTTGGCATTAAGTTCTCCTATATTACCCACCTTAGCGAAGTGGGAACTTAGAATGGCCTTGCTGCTTCCCCCTGCAACCCCACATATGGCTCGACATGCATTGCTGATACATAGCGTCAAGACTCGACCTAGTAAGGGCAGACCAGGACTCATGCAATCGAGAATGAAGGCAACATCGTTGACGATGTCTGCCAAAAATCGATAGAACTTGACTTCAGCCTCAATGCTCTGAGAAAATCGATGAGCAAACAGTATTGTCGCCACTCTTCCGATGGTTTCTTGTGCAATATATAACAGCATGGTGGTGACGAGGGAAGCATCTTCGGATCCAACACCCATGCCAACGAAGACAGCTCTGGAAGCTAGTAGACCGGCAATGGTGGAAGCGAATGCCTGCAGCGAATCGTAAATCTGATATGGAGTGTAATCTGGAGTGACGGTGGAAGGATAACCGGCTGGTAGAAAGGGGCTCAGGCACCGGACCAGGAGGGTTGCTCCGCTTGATGCCGAAGATTGTGGAGAGACTCTACGCAGTTGACGAGAGGTCGACTCGAATTTGAATGAAGTTATAGGGTGACCGTCGGAGTCCAATTCTTCGATCTCAAGATCCGAGGCGGATGGATGGGCCATTGGTTGAAACGACGATTGTACGTGAGCTTGATTGAGAATTGGCGAGGAATGCCCTCACCTGACTCCTGGAGTAAGCAATTGGTATTTGTCGATGGTCTTCTTATCTCTGAAGAGCCAATGCTGAATTCCAAGTTCAAGCTTTTCTCTGAATCGGGGTTTTGAATCGTGACCAACAAGCCAGATTAGGACATGTGCTGGTCGGTAAAATAGACCGCCTAAATTCTAGGTGCTAAGGCTTTATGCTCCGCTATAGACATGGCCACTGCGGAGGATTAATGCTACTGGCGCACATTGCCCGACACCGCTACCTCAAAGACGGAATTATTCATAAATTTGATGCTATATACGGGGGTTCTAGGCTCAAAATGGAATCTCTAAGTTTCAGCTTCTGAAGTCTTCAAAGGGCTAAGGAATCCGAAGAAAACGTATTGAAGAATTGCGATCTGGAGAGTAATAGTCGAAGGTTTTTCGTCGTCTCACTTTTCTTGCTCGAAAGAGCTTCGATCCTCGAGAATTTTGGAATTACATAGTCTTCCGAAGTAGCACTGCTCCAATGTCAATTTCATAATTCTATGGATGCTCCGTGTTGAGAAACCTGAGGGGAGAAAGTAACCGGTGGAGTGATGAAAACCTCGCCCCCTAGTGCCTAGTGCGTTCCCACGTATCAGGGACTCTCACGTGACATCTTGATGTTGACACGTAACAATATGACACAGAATTGCGCGACAAAGAGTGTCGACGATATTGTAGGTCAGAAGGCGATCATGAACCCGGAGTCCGGAATGTGATGACAACTTGGAAAGGAGCACGAGGACTGTCAGGGAGGGGCCTGATCAAATAAATTGAGAATCCTGTGCCCGAAAATCCCTTGAATAGCGCAGAAGAAAAGGTTGCGGAAGGAGACTGAGTCAAGCGAAATAGGTCAATTCTGCATCAGGGGAATAGCTGCATAAGCTAGTGCCGCGTCTCAAGGTGCACGTTATTGGGTTACAAACATTGGAAGGCAGAAGAATAGGAATAGGATCACAGAACAGAATGAACAGATTGAATTCTTGTTCTCTCTCTCTCTACTTTTGCGCCGAATAGCTCAACTCATGCTTCCTAAGTAACGTGGAACGGTCACTTTTCTGAATTCATTCATCGACGTGCGGATCGTGGGCGGGAATATTAGCTCCACACGAAAGAGGGATAACGCCGCGATGAAAACATTGATGGGCGTCATAGGACGACCCATACCCCAGCGCCTAGTAACAATATGCAAACGACGGTCGACACTGTCAGACGATTTGCATATGCCAACGGAGTTGCTGCTGGCGTTATGAAGGATGTCCAGGCAAGATAGGTTGAGACCGACGTTGAGTGCTTGGGAACCGTCACAGTCATGACCGAGTTCGTGTGCGTTATGGTAGTGTTGATCGCCACAGGCCACGTGGTGTGTGAGGTGAGTGGCTCAGTCACAGTTGTGGTAAAACTCATCGTAGTGGTCATCGAAACGATAGTGTTTGCTGTAGAGCGAGTGGATGCAGTAGAATTCGCGGTCGCAGTCTCGTAGATTGTAGTTGCGTGACCTTTAAGATCCATACCACGAAAGAAGACCAGAAGTCGAGTCATGAGGCTGAAAACGCTTGGAACACGGAGAGAGGAAGCGGCAGCGGTTACAATTGACAGCGGAGGTGAATTGTGGGAGGCTGTCGTAGCTATGGTCGCGGACAGGTCGACTGTAGTTTCGTGGATGCGTGTGAGAGCTGAAGTGTTGGATTGTACCGAGATAGATACCACACTGCTGGAAGTATTCAAAACAACAGGTGCAGATGGTGATGCGGTAGCAGTTGAAGTCATATTGGGCGGTGAAAATGTAGAGTTGGCCACTATGGAGGGCAAAATAGTTGAGAAGATTTCATTTGAGAGGACTGAATAAGGCCATGTGGTCGATATAGACGCGTTTGATAATTCGGAGGCCTTCACAGTCCGGATTACCGGGATGATGGTTGTGAATCTCGCCGTGGTCGTAAAGTTGAACAGTGCTGGGACATTCCGTGTGCTGTTGGCCAGTTGCAAGGCGATACCTCCATGGCAGATTTGGCATGGAACATGACACGCGTACTGACTGGTGAATATGGTGGGAGAGAACGTCATTGTGATAGTCGATGGGACCGGGACTCAAATGCGGTCAGTACGTGTCGAACGGCATATCGCAGGCCTAAAACTTTACCAATGGTGTTGACAGAGCTTGATTCACCTGCGCCGGAGACATCAACAGCTGACGAGATGCCACCCATGACTGCCAAGAGTGTCAGCCCTTCTCTTTGTCCTGTACAGTGTTTATTTGGTACCAATGGTAGTCGTTGTGGTTTTGGTGCTCGTCAGAGTGGTGGTAGAGTCAGGAGAAGTGCCAGCTGCGGTCGCGTTAACTTGGAAGCTCTTAAGGTTCGAGTATCTTTCACAGACCCGATGGAGCCTGTGCTGTCCCATTTCCAACGGTAAGCATACGAATACTTGTGAGGCTATTGGGGAACGTCGAACTGCTAATCATGGTCTGAGATGAGGAAATGAGAGATCGGTCAATACCGGGGGAGAGGTGCAGGGTAACCGTGGACGTGGGAGAAATAATGGTGCCAAATGGACTGAATGTAGTAAAGACTGAGGGGTTCGTCGCATTCGTTTCATTGCACACACACCAGCCGGGGTCAAGAAAGGTGAGAAGGATGTAGATGAGGTAGATAATGTAATCCATGATAAGTTGAGGGTGAATCTCTTGACGAAGCGTTCTTGAATGCGTGATCTTGCTCGTAGAACGGGTGCGGAGGGTTGAGTGAGCGAAAGGTTGATATTTGGAAGAGCTGATGGGCGAAATGCAAAATAAAGCGACCGAAATGGAAGATGCTTATGGGCGCTGCGAACCGGATCAACTTTCAGCATGTGAAAGAGCAGAGGGGTGCGATATTCGCTTACACAGGCTTTCCCGGTGAATCGCAGACAATTACTTCTTCCAAAAGCATTTCCCCTCTGGGCGTCTTGGTGTTCTGCGGAAAGATAGGATCCGTCATCTTTCATGCGGCTTGGTTCTCGTAATGTAGGTGAGCTCCGAACGGCGTAAGGCTGACCCATCAGGAGGTTCAAAGCCTTATCGATGTCGGCCACATTCTTAGTCGGATGTAAGCTGAGCTTGTTGCAGGTAAGAAAGGTCGCCCATAACGCGATCTACGAACAGAATATCCCGTCCTTCAGGCCACAAAACCCGTGCCCGTCTGCCGAGTTTGTCCACATCAGAACGGGCCGCCAGAGGCTGATGAGCGCAACAAGGTATAGTCATGCCGGCGAAGGACGAGGGCTAGGAACGTTCGCTGCAGGCTGACACATTGAAGGCATCTGTATTTTTCTTCCACGTGTGGTTTCTTTCATGGGGGTTTTCAGGTCGAATCATGGAAAATACATGAAAGATCATACCAAGATTCAAAGAGGCGTGGTGCCGTTTGCGTCTGGGAAATGCCGCGCTCTCGCTTTTTTTCTGCCCCATGCCCGATTGAGATATCCTATTTCTACGAAAGGTATTAGTTAACAAAAGTGTGGACCGAAATGTTCTGAGGGCGTTGACGAGGTCAGAAGACTCGAATATTCTCTGGCTAGCTTGCTGGAAGTCGTCGCCAACGGTTTACTGGCTGGGACAAGACAATGTTGAGGTTGAGATGTCGTAGATGTCGTTGACGTTCGCTGTCAAAGAAATTAGTACACCCATGAGGAGGGCCTCCTTCAGCTGAGATGGAGGGCAAGCAGAGTCAATGAGCAATACAATATGATGTCAACAAGCACATGGCTACTCTGTATAGAGGTGAGCTTGGTTGCGAACTGCTGAGATGAGATGGAAAAAGAAGAAGGGAGACAATGGTGCGGATTGTGAGCCATCCGTAGCGCCAAGGGCCCGCCACTTTCCCCCGAAGAGGGTCGTGCTCGGTCCCTTCCTTCGCTGCGATATTCACGGTCACGTTCAGAAACAACCTGCGACTTTGAAAAATGCCTCAGAAGGGTTGACATCGAGCTACCGCATTGCCATCCTCGTCAAATGCGAAAATATGAGCTGATCAGCTGAGATAGTGCCTGGCATCAACATCCAGTACGAAATACTTCACCGGCAGCACAAACACCAGCACACAGTCAACGCACAGAATGTCATCACATCGTCGCGGTCATGGCCATAGCCATGGTCACGATCACGGACATAGCCATGGAGACGGACACGATCATTCCCATGACCTAGAGCCGGCCCTCCACTCGAACCTCTACAGGCAGATCAACTTCGAAGGTATTATCACACTCAACGAGGCTGAACCCCGATCAGGCGCAGCAATTGTACAGAAGACATGGGATGAGCGTCTCAACGACCGACCGATCCTTGAAAGTGATGCAGATGAACAGCTATTGATGCATGTCCCCTTCGCAGGGTCCTGCAAACTCTACTCCATCCTAATTCGAACATCCGATTCCGATTCGGCCCCTTCGACTCTCAAACTCTTCCGCAACAGAGACGACATGGACTTCGGTTTGGCTACCGATTTGCCGCCGACTCAGACGGTGAACCTCCCCAAGAGCAACGAAGTGGCAGAAATTCACCTCCATCGGGCGCTCTGGAACGGGACCACGTCCATCAATCTGTTCTTTGAAGACAACCATTCAGGCGGAGATGAAGATGTCACTCAGATCAGTTACTTGGGATTCAAGGGAGACTTCATGTCACTCAACCGTGAGCCGGTGCAGGTGTTGTATGAGGCTGCAGCGAATCCTCAAGATCATCAGATAATCCAAGGCTTGACCAACCTCAATCAGTCAATGCCGGGACAGTAAATGTCGAGAAACAGGATATGCATCTCTACACAGCAAGACCCCAAAAGCATCAGACCAGCGCGCTAAAAATGCGTCAGATGTATCACCCCAGCCCAACAAATGTATGTATAGAATCAAGCAGCTTCTAACGCCACTCTTCTCTGTCTCGCCCTTTCTTTCCGTTTCTGCATCCTCTGTTGATCTAATTCAAGTTCCGTTTTGGGCGCCTCAGGCAGGGTGCTCTCGCCGACAACCGTCCTATTTGGCGCGTCGGGGAGGGCACTAACCCCAGAGACCTCTCTCTCCATGGCCTCCAACTCATCCTCAACTTCATCCTCGTCTTCATTCGACATCTGACCGGTCAACGCCTCGCTGATTTCCTGTTGATAGCGCCTTGCTTCTTCTGTCTCACCCATCATCTTTTCCACACCCTCCAGCCCGCCCATCTCTTTGTGTATCACTTTCAACACCTGCGTCCCCTGCTGCAGACCAAAGACCACATCCTTCTGCACCAGAGCGAACTCCACGCTACTCGTCAATTTCTCCAGTTGTTCCAGCTGCGCGTCCGTCTTCGAGAGGAGCGATTCTTGGTACTTCTTCCGTCGTAGCGCGAGTAGGGCTTTCGATTTGTCGCCATTAGCAAGGCATTCGCGAGCGATTTCGGTCTCCCGCGTCGTTATCACCGTGATGCGTTTTTGGTATTGCCGGAGCTTGTCGCGCTGGTTTTTCATGTCCAGAATCGCCCTACTTGTCAATTAGAGTCCAGAGTGGTTGAGGAGACCCAGACGTGATTTTGTCTTACCTATCCTGCGCTGAGATCTTGTGCGCGCTCTGAGAGTTTCCCATCTTTGCTGCATGGTTGCCCCTTCGAGAAATCAAAGGAGGCAGATTTTCCGAGCTCAAGCCCAGATAAGCTGAGAAGTGCTTTTCTGGAATATCGAATCTTGTGAGTCGTTGATGTCGATTTGTACGTTAGCGGCCAACTACGTAATTTCTCCGACGGCTGCCTGTCTTGGTTTAGCCGGTTCTCCCATTCATCCTTGACAGTCAGTAGACATCCTCAAGCTGACATTTCATCAGCTACGTCCCAGTGGTGGAGGCGTATAACTGGGTTAGCTGAAACCTCCAGCACTAAAGTCTCCAGCACTGGCGTATCGCTCAGAACGAAAAAAACGTTGGCCAGCTTTGCCCGAATTTCATGAAGTCATATTTCTTGCCTCGTCTCTACGAGCCAGGAACGAAGTGGGGTATTAGGCTAGCATTGAATGAGCTGGAGTGTTTCAGACCAAATGGACGCACTTCTTGTCCCGAGAAATTAATAGCATATTCGGTATGAACATTGAATCTACTTGTAAGCCCATGGACGTGCCCAGTGGAGATAGGGCTGGATTGAGTCCCCAGTTACTTTGGGCAATGACTTGATTTCATCTCAAATTGCTCGAAGGGTTCGGATAGCGTTGGGAAATCATCGCTTCGTCTCCTGGAAGTCCGACCGTTTGCCAATGAATACAGAGCCGCCCATGGCTGTGGCAGAGAATGAACACCGTGGATGGAATTTCATTTCGTAAACTCTAAAAATTTGGTCCTCATTGGTCAAACGCAGAGCCGGCTACTTGAAATTTATTCTGACGAATCTGTCGCTGATGTCATTCGTGAGGTGAGGGATAATTTTCGAAAGAAAAGTACGGACTCTTTTGAATCCCCTTGTGTTAGGGAAGCAAGACGGTATGTGGAGAGGAGAATTATGAGTAAGTGTCGTGTATTTGGGCAGCTACGGACGGAACGGACCTGACGTCGACCTCAGCAAGTCGCCGTCCGTGTAAGGTGTATGGTCTTGCCACGGAGTCAATGTGGTAGTTCTATTTCAGAACCGGGACCTCTACGGAGGCGGAAGGGAGTTCAAGGCTGAGTTAGTGATATCTTGAGTTATTTGGCGATCAGCATTGACTCCATGTAGTGTGGAAGGAGATGAAGACTTCTTTCAGATCAGCCAGAAGAGTATCCGATATATTATGTATACTTACGAAGTTCTCGCAAGAGAGGTACATATACAGAGTCTGGAAGAAGCAAATAGAATTGTTGTTGCCGCGAGCAATGCGAACAGCGCCAAACAGGATGACTGTGTCTGTTATGGTAAAACTGATGACTGGCAGCCTTGATCACGATGGAACCTCCACCCTGCATCGGACAGGTCCAACTCCGATTCTCCGACATGCGGCTGCCCCTCTTACTCTGTATACAACCACTAGAGTGCAGAATGCAACAGTTCTATCCTCAATCCACCAGCACACCATCCTCCGTCTTCCGTCCAATCCATCCCCTTCTCCTCATCCTCAGCTTCTTTACACACGCTCAAACCACCAAGCGCCCATCTCCTGGACCACGCGTTCGTTCTCATGGAAGACTCCCACCGATCGCCATCCAACCACGCGTCTCCAAGCGTCTTCATTCCGCTCTCGGTAGCTGACACACGCAAGTCATCGGCCTTGTATCTACCCTGATGAAACTGTTTCTCCTTCATTAGACTCATTCTCCTTCGGCCCTATCTCACACCGTGGACATGCCATTGGAACAACGTTCCGTCATCCAACGGCCACGTTGAAAGACTCACTCCGTGATGCTCAACTGCTAGAAAGGAATCTTGTCGGCGTTTAAATGCTGTAGAACGCCGACAGCAAAGATATGTATATCTAGTTTGTCACACGTCCCGGTCCTCTGAAGAAGAGAACTGTACTCATCTGTGAACCCAGTGCGTTCGGGTCGAGTCTCTCTTAAGATAGCCAGATCGTCCACCGCAATCACATATCCGACATGGCTATCGCTATGACTCCGGTATTGGAGCCCACCCTCTTCTACGCTGTCACTTCTATACTCGTTGGTTCTACTTTCATTACCTATCTCCTCAAGTTCATCAAGATTGACCTTACACCTTTCCTGTCTACCAAACAAGGCAAAGTTGCTCACAAGATCTCTAACCGCATATACGATCGCTTCCTCAATACACTGTCCATCTCCACACCCCTGTCTCCTCCTCCTATCTCCTCGAGCCTCCCGTCACGAGGCTACCTGGAAGGTCTTCCACCACGAAGTGGCTCTCGTCCCGCCATTTCTGGCATTGGCGAACCCCGTCAGACAACACAACTTTCCTCATGCGAAAAGGGTCTTCCTAAACGACTACGAGATCTCATCACCACCGTCTCTGCACAGTACCCTCGGGCAACGTATCTTGGTCGCTCCACCTTCGAGCCATGCGGCCGGGTCGCCCTCTTTGCCTGTCATCGCGCCTTCAACGCGACCAAATACTACGGCGAGATTGTCAGTGCGAACAGTGCCGATGCCTCCATCCGCGCCACCCTGCATCCTGCCGACATCAAGACCGTGATCGAGAAGGGCTGGGGCCAACGTCATCCCCTCTCAAGCCGTCTCGGGTCATGTTTCGTCCGGCTTCAAAGCGGCAACCAACCCGGTCCGGTACCGGGATCACAGGTCCTCATATACGCCCCGAGAGACCAAGCTGAGCTGGAGGCCGTGGGACAAATCGTGAACGCGGCTGTGTGGTGGGCGGGAGGTGTCGATAACAGAGTTGATGGCGAAAGTTTCTAAACCTTCACACGTCAACGAGTCTTCTAGCATGAAGATAATTTCCGCGTGGTGTGGCTTTTGGCGGTTAGCTTGACATTGGTTATTACGAGGGGGAAACCATGATGGCAAAGGGTAGCCCAACGAGGCTTAACCAGGATACGAAAGGACTTGGAGGAATATATATTATGAATTCCGTCTGATCGGATTCGGACCGGCTCCCCCGGGTAGATAGTCCTCTTTACTTCAAGTGATGTATTATGCCTTATAGGTACTTGTCCAAGGTGCATCTTTCCGACATAGAAGAAATCTCGAGTCATCATCGTGAGATCATAAGGTCTGAATTCTTCCCCCTTTGCCTTCTTTGGGTGTGGGGTTGACGGGGGCAGCCCAGCACAACTTCAACTTCGAATCGCCCGAGACGATCGATTCAATAATACGAAGCATACTTGGACGTGCCGTTCAAGACCTCCACGAAATTCCTTGCGATGAGTCGATCGGTTTGTTCACTAAAGACAATAGTTCCGTTCATTAGTATGTGTGCATAGTCCATCATTTGGGGACTTCAAGAAATGATTCTTCCATGTGTCAAAGACGTGGGCATACCTAGGATGCAACTCATCAAACCACAAAAACCCATCTGGATTCGTCCCATTTTCCCGCTTCACACATGACGTTTGGTTAACGTTGCAATGATTCTCATAGCCCCAAACGCTCTCGCCGTCTTTCTTCACGCCGGTGCCGTTCAGATATTTTCCCGGAGAATTGTAAATGTCAGAAATGAGCGAGAACGTATCGAATATCGCAAAATGCGCACCGGGATAGCGCTTCGCCACAAGCACCTCGAATGGCGTCTGGTACTTGAACACATCGTTGACGGCCGCTGTGAATTCGTGCATCGTCTCTGCGATCCGTGTGTGGTTGGTCGGTTTGTGTGGCCAGTACTGATTGGCGCCGACGCCGTGGAGGGTGTCGTTTGCATAGAGCGGCGCCAGGTGCAGTGGAACAGTGTTCATGAGCACAAACCTGCGCCCGCCGCCGGCGTAGAGCTTGTCAAAGACCTCGTACACGCACGATGTGTAGTCGGTCAAGACTTTGCCGCGGATTTGGGAGTCGGTCAGGAACGCCCAGACCCCCAGATCGTTGGTGCCAATCCACAACGCGTACACGGCAGACTGGGCTGTCAGGGCGGGTGTGAAGAGTGGTTCGACCGGTGTGGCGTTGACGCGTTGGGCGGGCACGTCGGCGAGGAAAGCTGGGATTTCGTACTCCAGAACGGCAGGGAAAGGTGCGTCGATGGCGGAGAGCCATCTTTATGATCAAAAATCATTAGACGGTGGATTTTGGGACAAGGATGGGAAGGAAAGAGCTGCGAGTCGTGACGACTAAGTTAGGAAGACCAACCTGGGAGAAACCTTGTTCGAACAGACAGCTCCCGAAACTGCGTAATTGTACAAAGTCATCTGTGGCGACCAGGTTCCTTCCTTCGTTGTCCCGGTATATTGGACCACATATCGAGGCCAAGTACGGCCTCCGCCCGCGGTGGTGAAACTTTCAGGCAGAAAAGCTCCCGGCGGCGGAGCCGAGCCATTGTGGTTGATGAACCAACCCAGGCGCGACTCATCCGTGTAACTGTCACCGAAGGTTATGAGCGAGTGGAATTTCGAGGCTGACCATGGATTGTCTTGTGTTTGACGAGGGAGCAAAGAACTGCTACTAGAGGTGAGAAGCGAGAGAACGATAAGGAGGACAGCCGTCGGTCCAACGGGGGGCTTCATGATGTAGGAAAACGGAAGAGCGTCGCCGATGAAATAGTAACAACATAGAAGAAGAGACGATGGAACAGCCTTAGAGTCAGAGTGAAAGAACTTCTCGAACCAGACCATGCCACTTAACTATCGATAGCAGCTCTCTGTCTTACCTGGTTACATGCTCCAGCTTCTGGTCAACAGACGAAAGCGCTCCATTACTTTGTCCGAACCAAATGCGGAGAATGATTGCTTTGAGACTTGGCCCGAAGCCAATATTAGAAGACAGCCGAATGAGAATTGAAGAGGAGAAAGAAGAGCGGTATGCAGTATGGCGGCAGATGATCGCAAGCAGGAGAGCAAAGACAAAGCTTGATTGAATATGGCGTCATGGATGTGGAAGCCCGAGACCAAGAAGAGGCTTGAAACTTAGCTTAAGTGGTGGATGGCCGGTACTTCCCCGCTTCGGCATGACCGTTTCAGTCCATCACCGAATCCTAGTCGGAATGGTGCAGTTTCTGCGCCCGCTGTTAGCTCACTGAATCCGCCGCTTTTCTGGACTGCTCTTGTCAATGCGAGCGAATGAACGTCCCTTCGACCATTTTCCGCGCTTGGACGGGGGTAATTCGCTGTCCTGTCTTGTCATAGTGCTTTGAAGCCACGATGTGCCATTTCTTCTTGTCGTAGCCTTCAGCCCAGGACTTCAAGTCGTTCTGTTCAGCAGTGAAGGTCGATGCTTTGCCGTCGGACTTCTTGTCTTTGCTCTTTTCGTCCTGAAAACAAGTTAGTTGACGGGATCTGCCATATCGGCAAGGTTGCTGTATACCTCATTGTCAGGCTTCGCATCTTCTTTCTTCTCATTGGCTTTGCCATCGTCTTCGGTCTTAGCATTTTCCTCTTCCTTCTTCTCTCGGGCTTCGGGCTGCTTCAATTCTTTCTCGTGTTTCTTCCGAGCTTTGGCCTCTTTGTCTGTGTCATTTTCTTTCTTTTTACCCTCGTTGTTGCTCTTGTTCTTCTTGTCGTCGTTGGTGCCGGTCTTGTAGGTCTCTTTCTTGAAATCATCCAACCTATGCTTGATCTGGCCCCATCGTGCTCTGAGTTCTCCTCCGGATTTGTAGCTGGTTTCACCCAGAATATCTTGCCATTGTGCACTCCCATTCTCGGCTTTCATTCGCAGCATGGTGAGATCATCCTCATCGAGGTCACCATCGCCATCCTTCTTGTCCTTGAAATGAGCCTTGATATTTCTGTTGTCAGTCTTCGAGTTATCTTCGTTCTTGGCATTAGCTTGGGGGCCATGAACTTTTCCGCAGCAAGAGCACTGTCGTGGTCAGCCTGACTTCTGCTGTCGGTGATCCATCTGATCGCACAGCGTCCAGATTCGCACCAAGATCACTTACCGGCTTCGGCTTTCTTGGTTTTGGATCAGGAGCTCCCCGAAAAGCGTCGAAGATGGACATCTTGATGGGCACAACTGTACCCCTTCGTCGGTGCATTACGGTGATGGACATTTTGGCGAAGCAGGCGAATTATGACAAGGGATGTTCAAGGTAGAGAGGGAATACAGTAGATCAGAGGCGATGTCAAGGAACAAGAGCACAGCAAAGGAGAGGTAGACCTAGCAGAGAAATATCGACCACATGCCGATGGTGAAGACGGCTTGGCGTTCCCAGGGTGGTGTGGTCATGCCAGAAGATATGGAACACTAGCAAGCGCATTGTCATTGACGCCATAAGAATGAAATGCTTGCACAAAATCATTATTGAAGAAGGACGGTATCTCCCTATTAATGATGAAAAGAAGACATAAGGGACAAATCCGCCAAGCTCGCCTCCAATTGGTCAGAGGACAACTTATTTTTTGGGTCGTGTGAATCGAATTGGAGGAATCAATTGTGTCGAATACAATACCAAAATCGACCCTTCCTTCTCGCCTCCGTATCCTCTCCTTCGTCCTGCCCGGTCGCCGGACTCTCATCCCCGACTGAAATCAAATCATGCACATCGGACCAGCTGCGGCTTATGCCGCTTTCGCAGGATGGATAGGGGTTGGCCTGGCACACAACATTCAACTGAAAGCGCACACCAGAGAATGCTTCCATGAGGAACTACACAAGGACGATAAAATGACCGTGACATTCCAAGTGGGCGACCGGGAATGGGGAGGATCCGGGAACTTGGACATTGATTTCTACGTGCGTCTTCATTCAATCTCTTGAACACTGCGGATGACAGCTACCGTTGGGGAAGACCATTCACTGACATAGCTTGATTTTTCAGATTATTGACCCTTCCGGCTCCTATGAAACGCAACTCCACACTGTATCCTCCGGCGACTACTCCTTCGAAGCCCGTATGGATGGAAAGTACACGTACTGTTTCAGCAATGAAGTCTGGTCTGCCAACAGCAAGGAAGTGTCGTTCAATGTCCACGGCATTGTCTATGTGCCTGAGTCGGAGGCACCACAAGATCCCCTCGAGGCTGAAGGTACGCATCAAAACCGCTCTTTCGATCAAACGCAGGTGGGAATGGATGCTAACGAGACGCATGCATGACAGTCCGCCAACTCTCCGACCTCCTTGCCCAAGTGAAAGACGAACAAGCGTACATCGTTGTCCGCGAACGAACGCACCGAAACACGGCAGAAAGTACCAACTCACGCGTCAAATGGTGGTCGATATTCCAACTTGGCGTCTTGATAGGAGAAGGCATATTTCAAGTCTGGTGGCTCAAGCGTTTCTTCGAGGTGAATAGTCGCCCTCTTCCATAATTTTTCAGTCTCTGTATCTCGTCTCCCTCTTTCCCCCCCCCTTCTCTCATGGGCTAGTTCTGGCTTTTATTGTGTTGTCTGGGAAGTTTGGTACATCATATTGAAGAGGATGGGCATCTTTGGCTAACCCGCTTTGTCTGCGTACAGGTCAAGCGCGTTGTATGATAGAAGACGAATCCCATGACGAAGCCATATGAGAGATTAAAAGGGAAATAAAAGTTGTTGTAAACTAGTGTTTAGCTCAATCACTTCCAATCCCCTAGGCCCATGACCGGCGACGTATAGACGGTGGACAAAAGACCTCCGGCCCACAGGCAGGGTACATTCAAGTATCCGGCGCAAAGAAACCAGTTCTGCATGGTCTCGCTTGACGCCATTTCCAGAGGAAGAAAGATGCATACCAACGATAACCTGTGATCTGTTTGTCCACTATTTGTGAATATCCACCTTCAACAGGAAGAATCGAGAAACCGAGGGATGGTGGCCTGATTGTTCCTCCATTGGGTGATAACTCGTAACCGAGCTGACTCGCTTCGGGTCATGCAGATTTTCCATGTATTTGTCGTCGACAAACACCGACGGATATGTATATCCCTTTGCCGGTTGTCATAAAGTTGGACATCTGCATGTCTCCCAGAATTCTAGAAGAAACGCCGTCATGCCATAAGCATACATGTTGACTATGGCGCCATCAAGATCGGCTACATGCATGGACACTGGAAAAAAGGCTCCCCTGCTTTCTACTCAAATCCCTGGCTTCGCTTCGCGACACCAAGCCAAAGACTAACTAGCCTACCGGTCCGGTTAAACCGAGTAAGGAATAGGATACGAAGGCTCGGACTGCTTTCTATGTTACGCTGTACGACTCTCGGAAGCGAGATCAGCTTTTGTGGTTGGCTGGACTCTCGTCGGTCATTTCCTTGTCTACAGGGAATTGCTCCGGTTTTCTTATACCCATGTATCCATCTGTTCCATTGGTAAATGCGATGCGTCGCTCCATCGGAATGACCATCTTTACTCCGCTGTTCGTTCTCATTGCCGAAGTGTGGCTGACATTTTTTAAATCGGATGGCCAACAATCCGAAAAATGTAAATGTCACGGTATCCTGCCTTCTCATGGGTTTTTTCGGTCTTCAAGAAGATCTTTCATTATTCGCTATCTTGTTTTTCTTCCTTCTATTGTCCTGTTGTAGCATCTAAAGGTCATGGTATCGGGCTGATTTGCCACATCACTGATCCCAAATTACTAGAGTTACATGGAAGGCATCACCTCATGATGAAGTTCCCGTGGTCCAAGCCGGCGCAGCCGCAGAAATCGGTTTCTTCATCTGAATTTGGTGTTCGAGAAGAAAATGCTGCAGCTCCGTCAGACAATAGAGCGTCTGCGGATATCGTGAATCCCGAGAAGATGCCAGTTCAGACAGATTCAACGGTCCACTCGAAAGGGGATCAATCGGGCGAATTTCCTTCACACCCAACTGTCGCCCCTTTAGGAAAGAAGTCTGCGGCTGATGACGAGACAGAGAAGAGCGAAGAATTGACCCGCACGGTGTCGTCAGCGGATCCTGGCCAATCCGACGAAGCTGAGTATGCCAAAGGCCTCCCTCTCCACCTGTTGACGTTTGGCCTCACTCTTTCCACCTTCGTCATTGCCTTGGACAACACGATCATTGCCACCGCTATCCCCCGGATAACCACCGTGTTCAACTCCCTGGACGATGTTGGGTGGTATGGCTCGTCGTACCTGCTGACGACCACATCTCTTCAACCGTCGTTTGGCAAAGTCTACACCTATTTCAACGTCAAGTGGACGTATATGTCGGCATTGCTCATATTTGAACTCGGTTCCGTTCTATGTGGTGCGGCAGTCAATTCGACCATGCTGATCATTGGTCGAGCCGTGGCCGGAGCGGGAGCGGCGGCTTTGTTCTCTGGTGGAATGACTATCATCGCATACTCTGTGCCCTTGCGGAGAAGACCAATATATATAGGGCTCTTGAGCTCCATGTTTGGCATTGCTTCCGTCGTCGGACCCATTCTAGGAGGCGCATTCACTGACCGTAAGTAGTTGACTGGCTCGAGTCTGGAGATCCGGTCTGCTCATCTCAATGTCAGGTGTATCATGGCGCTGGTGCTTCTATATCAATCTCCCCATCGGCGCCATTGCCATCACGGCCGTCTTCTTCTTCTTCAAGAATCCTGATCGTAGACACAGCAATTTGACCTTCAAACAGAAACTCGGCCAGATCGATCTTCTCGGCTCTTTCTTCCTCATCTGCGCCATCGTCTGTCTTCTCCTCGCTCTTCAATGGGGAGGTACCACCTACGCGTGGTCCAATTCCCGCGTTTGGGGCTGTCTTCTGGGATTTGGCCTCCTCATCATTGTTTTCACCGGAATACAACTCTGGAAGGGTGATCTCGCGACTCTGCCGCCGCGAATCATGCTCAGACAACGGACCGTATTCGTCTGTGCATTCTTCTCCGCATTCCTCGCCATGGGCCTGTACACTCACGTCTATTACTTGCCCTTCTATTTCCAAGCAGTCAAAGGCACAACGGCCGAAGAATCTGGTATTCGTACCATACCCTATCTGGTCAGCATCACTCTTTCATCAATCGTGGTGGGCGGAAGTGTTACCGCTCTCGGCCCGTACGTCCCATTCACGTGGGTTGGCTCTGCTATTTTTGCCGTCGGATCGGGTCTCTTGTACACCCTCGAAGTCCACTCTTCCTCTGGAACCTGGATCGGATATCAGATTCTTGCTGGAGTCGGAGCAGGCGCATGCGTTCAGATTCCCTTCATCGCCGTCCAGGTGGTATTGGACAAGAAAGACATGCCCGTAGGGAATGCCGTGGCCATTTTCTTCAATTCTCTAGGGGGTGCTATTTCAATCTCCATTGCACAAAATATTTTTTCCAACAGCTTGGTCCAGCAGATCCCCAAGTACACCACCGGGGTCAATCCCGCCGTCATCATTTTGGCCGGTGCCACACATATTCGCGAAGTCACTCCACCTTCGCAACTGGCGGGAGTGTTGTATGCGTACAATATTGCTGTGACAAATTCTTATATTTTGGCGATAGCATGTGCGAGTATTGCGTTTCTGTTGTCTTTGGGATTCGAATGGAAGAGTGTGAAAGGAAAGAAGATTGAAATGGGGGGAGCCGCATAGAGTGGAACCCGTCTCTAGATGATCATAGACGCAGAACTTCCATTTCCCACCAAAGAGATTTTCCACCTGAATGTCATGAGGGGCTTCACCAAAGATGAATCATAGTTTGAAGTATCGAGGTAAAGAAAATGCAGGGTTTTCGAGATTCCAAAACATCATGAAGTCGAATTTGAGAACAGCAATGAGAAGTTGGGACTACCAACAATCATCAGCTCGATTACGGTCAATGGGTCCGTCAAGGAGAACCGCAACTCACCGCATGGTTCGAAAGCGGGAGCGGGGATGCCGATGCAAAAGCCTGAGTCGGCACCGAGAAACGTTCCAAAGGCGTCTGGTCGGTGTAGGGGAAATGTCGGTAGTGCACATGATAAAATCCGCCGTCGGGAGTAATATCGAGATGGCTCAATCTGATGCGATTTGATTCCGGGATATCACTGCAAACGATGGGATCATGAATATTCCGCTCCTCAATTCGGACCACTCTGAGAGCAATCTTCGCGAGGATTTGACCGTCGACGCCGCTTTGACGAAGCATCTCGATCGCGCGCCTCCGGAAGCTCGCACTTCGATACCGCGTCGCAACGAAGAATACCATCGGAAGTAATCGCAGTGGCGCCGATGGTAGTAGAAGGCCGGCACTGACGACAACATATTCCAGACTCCCTACGTAGAGATCAAACGCGGCTTCCTCTCCAAATGGTGCACAGCGAGATACCGCGTGAAGACATAAATGATACCCTCGGAGTAGATGGAGTTCGGTCAGACTTTGGGACGCTGTCTTCGAATGCATATTTGCCTCGAAGACGCTGAGGCTGTCGAGCCAGTCGTTGAGCTTGGTGGTGAGAGGCGGGACTGTATGGAACCTGGTTGGAGGAGGTCGTCCGCCCAGTTGAAGAGATACGCACTCAAGTGCGATAGCTTGCAGAGAATCTGCCGCTTCCTGGATGCTCGTCATTCTTGTATGTGGGGGAGTGGCGAAAAACTGGATATTGGATTGTTTTGTATTGGTCGGCAGTGGCCACCAGGTGTGTTTGGGTACGGTTTGCTGATTGAATTCTGTTGTGTATAACTCCAACTTGGAAAATAAGAGGCCAATTTCTTCGACTGTTGCATTTCGTGGGATAGACCGGTCTGCACCATATGCGGCTAAAATTTTCCTCCCCGCTATAATATGCTGAAGTGCCGCGAAAGAGTTCTGTTGAAATTCATCGCAGAGAATGAGGAGGAGGCATGCCATGAGAACCAGACCGGGATCAGGACTTCTAGCCTGACTTAACATTTTTAATGCCTTTCCATAATGCGACAGAAAGACGGGGTCTTCCGTGGCTGACACAGAGTCCATCATTTGGCCATTGTGGGATCCCAATCTCGACGCCGCAATTATGAGATGTTGAATACTCAAATGGACATGACAGGCTTGTAGCACGAGCCTGTTCCAGAAGGATTGACCTCCATAATTGAGCAGAGTCGGAGCACAAACTTCGTAGAAGAATTGAAAGGCTGTTCGTGCCCGACGGTCACATTCGAAGGACGAGTACGTCTCCGTCGTTACCACGAGTAGAGCGGCGACAGGTTCTTGTCTGGGTGCAGCGTATCCATCACATTTGCGACCAGTACTAGAACATCGCTTGCATGATGGGCGGACTTCGTCGCATTTGACTCGTCGGATTCTGCAGAATAGGCTGTCAATCGGCCCGATAACGAGAGAAATTGAACGGAAATTCATACTTGCAGGTAATGCAGCCTGTTCCAACTCGTCGACCACGTTGATTCTTCCCTCTCTCCTGGGCGGAGTCTGGGGTTGGGATCATTCTTGGACCTGGATCATTTGTCGACGGATGGTGCTACAGTAATAATCGCCGACGATGATTCAAAGAGTCTTACTCATGACGTAGATCGAGTCCAGTTCCGTTGAGATAAAGGGGGACCAGCAGATCAAACCGAAGGCTAGTCAGATAATTAAGTTTCTTTACTCCGGCTGGCTTGCTGGAGGCTCCACTCTTATCCCCGTGAGCGGTGATTGGTCTGTTCGCGCACTACGCACTAGTCGCATCATTGTGGGGACGTTTCAACATCGGGCCCCCGGAGTTGCTGTGGAATAAACCCAAATCTCCTTCTCCTTTATTCACGACAACTTGATAAGTCCCTCAAAGGGACATTATGGAATCCGATGCAATACGGCGTCAAGCTCCAGTCCGCGGTAAGTCCGAACGATCCCCTCTGTTGCTTCAGAGATATAAAGCATAGCTATCACGGACGACATTTTCACCACTCTTCATCTAGCGACAATATATCTTTTACATAACTCGCAAGACTCCCAACGGTCAAGATTCCGTTCTGACCCCACTATATCACTCGACATCTCTCTCTATCTTCTGAGATGTCGTCTATCACCCCTGCCCATACTGTCGTGCTTATAACTGGTGCCAATCAAGGACTGGGTTTTGAATGCGTCAAAAAATTGGCCGCCGAGCAACCCAAATACCATATCCTTTTGTGCTCCAGAAATCTAGAGAGTGGAAAGGAGGCTGCGAGCAAAATCACCCACTTCGCCGAGAATACAACCGTTGAGCCATTGGAATTGGATGTCAATAGCGATGACTCAATCGCGAAAGCCGCCAAATACGTGGAAGCAAAATACGGTCGTGTCGACGTCCTTTTCAACAATGCTGGGATCGGCTCAACCCCTGGGGCAACCACTTTCCGTGAGAATATGAAAGGAGTGATCGAAACAAATGCCATCGGTGCTGCGTGTGTTACAGAAGTTTTCCTTTCCTTGTTGAAGAAGGCAGCATTTCCTCGACTTCTTTTCATGTCATCCGGTTTAGGGTCTATTACTTTTACTTTGGATCCTTCTTTTCAATTCTATGGCATTTCGAACAAGCCATACCTGACTTCTAAGGCGGCAATGAACATGATTGGCGCACAATACGCAGTTCAACTCGGAAAAGAAGGGGTCAAGGTCAACGTGGTCTGTCCAGGCTGGAGAGCCACCAACTTGAATGGCTTCAATAAGAACGCTGGTAAGGCTGTTGACGGTGCTACCGAAGCTTGCAGATTGATCATCGACACGGAGAAGAATGGTCAGCACGGCACTTTCACATCGACAGAAGGACAGTATCCATGGTAATCGCCAGGCGGTATATAGATGAATACATAACCTTCGAGGGCCTCCTTTCAGTCCATTCAGATCTATCAGTTCAGTCCAATCTTCAGTTCAACAAGCCCGGATCAGTCATTCCAGTTCAGTTCATCCAAAGACAGCCCCTGCGAGTCCCTCTGCGCTGTCCCAAAGAGGAAAAAGCCGCATCAGTTGGGGGGTGCCACGTGGCCACTCAAAATACACCTCCCTCTTTCTCCCTCCCTCGCACTTCTCAGGCCTTGAGACTCTTCTTCGCATCTGCTATCTTCCTCCATTTCTTTCACGTATAGGGCGCCTCCACACGGGTCGTTACGCGTCGATCAAAGATTGGTGTGAAAGCATCGGGACAAAGTCTCGGAAAGATGTGAGCCGGCCCGGGAAAGCCATTCTAGCCTACTGCCGATTACATCCCCCCGTTGACGGTACCAGCAATTCTATCCGTCCAATTGCGCAAGCCTTCATCGACGAGAATAGTGAAGCGTATTTCCCAACCAGCAACGGCACCGGTCGAGAGATATTAGAAGCCGTCGTTGGGATCATGAAAGTGCAACGTCGTTGCCAAATTGACAATCAGCCCCGCCTAGATCGGAGGCGACTTGTAAGGGATCGCACGTCGGACGATAGGGGAGGGTCAAAAGAAGATGGGTCATTTAATGGTGGTACGACGTCAAGATGATTACTGTACCTTAACGTTGACTTGAGACTTACTGCTAGATGCGATTGAAGATTATAAAGAGTCCTCTGACCCCACGAGACATACAATCCGAAGCCTCGATACAGGATCCCACCTGGCTACCGAGCGACCGTTCCCACCCCAAAGACAAGAGAAAGAGAAACACCACGTTAACCGAGTCGGTATTGGGGGCCCAGCTCACAAAGCGAATCAGACGTCCAAATCTACCTGCACAGAAAGTCGCGAGGAAAGGGTTCGAAATCGGTACCTCTGACTATGAGCAATTGCAAGGCTTGTACCACAATATGATGCAGTGGTCGACTGTGTCTGAGACTGTGGCATTTTCTCAGTCTGCCCAAGAGCAAGCCCCGGCGCCGGTCGTTGTGGAAAATCCTACTCTGCTGTATCGAGAGGAGTCATTACAATTTGTGTCTTTCGATCAAAAAGCACGAGCCCTGGAGGTCGTCATACGCGAGATAGAGGGCGGTTATCGAAAACGCCTGGAATCCCTCCGAAAAGACGACCTTAAGTACTTTGTCTATTCGGATACCTGCGAGGATACTATTTTCTCTCATATCTTCGACAAACTGGAGGAGACTTGCACCCGGCAATCTTCCATTTCGCGAAAGAATGGACACTCCTCCGAAACAGCAAACTTGAACACAACCGTGGATTACGATGGTAAGAGATGGGAATTCAAATCTGTACAGAAGAAGGCCGAGACGTTAGGAACTGCCCTTGGCGAAGTGGTGGAAGCGATTGTCAAGTGGATAGACTTGATCAAGCAGGTCGACGTTGGGCAGCGTACCGATCGGGTCAAAAGATCGGAAGAAAGGAAACTCCCGAGGTACTTCGCGGGTGACTTCCTTCCTCGTATTAGGCTCTCCCTCCAGGAAAATGGTGCTAGGGCTCTCCGGTAGACAATCATCACTGTCTTCTAGTTTCAGTTGAGTCAAGTTTCGGTTGGAACGGTGCTTGTGCTGAGCTTTTCGTCCACTTTGTGTCATTACTTTAGAGAGTTCGTCACGGTGTCGACCCTGTTTGTGATTTTGATAACCTCTGGAATTACAAAGACGTAGCACGAGATGTAAGTGAGAGATCGCGGATTACCTAAGCCGATCCCTTGATGGGTGTGTGTATATCATTTACCCCGACTCTTCCCGACTTGGGATATGCAGGCCACCACTACTACGGGCTATCCTTGGATCTCTCATTGTACAGTGAGCCATTTCATGCACGAAGTTTGTGCCTAGCTGGGGTCTGTGATATGCTCCTTGTTTTTAGGCGACCGAGCCCTTTCGTCTGTCTCACTTAGGATATTCCCTTCTCTTTAACTCACTCAAGTGCAATTGGAATGGAAATACTATGTAAAGGAAATCTGGATGATGGTTTGTGTGTCGCTAGCGGTAGGTAGTGATCGTGTCTAAGCACGTTGCTTGAGGCAAAGGATCCTGGTTCTGCCACAGCATGTAGATGTTTTGTAAGAGCATTGTTGGTGGGTTTGTTTGAGTCGTGGTGATGGTGACGGCTGTATATGGGACTATATTTGCTTTGGAGCCAGCGTTCGAGGTCGTGTATGGAGAGAATGGGTGATGGTGAGGGTGGTGAACGGTGTCTCGTTAGCATGATTGTTGGAGCAATCGGATCAGCTCAGGTATGGAAGGCTGTGCGTACATGTGTACGTCGGAAAGCGGATGCTGTCGTGGGCAGCAACAGCCACCGGGCTTCAGAAGGTGGAACCCTAGTTGTCGGCATTGATGGTGTCGCGGTAGGAGACCGACGAGGATTGGATGGTGAAGATGATATCGGGTAATGACTCGATACAACAATGGCTGCGTATGAGGGGCGGTTAGGAGAAAGGGAGCGAGACAGGATGGTCGATGTTGGGACGGGTCTTTTGGTGGAGATCGGAGTGACAACAGCGGGTTCTGAGATGGTAGTTATTTGGGCGGGCTCGTAGATGGTGATGTTGGCGATGTTGGTGATAGGGCCTCTGCGGTTGGAGGGTGGGAGAGACTGGTTACGGTGTAAATGTGACTGGCGTTGGCGACCATGTCGTATATTGTATCTGCGAGGATGCAGTTTCTTGCATGGCCGGAAAGAAGCTCATCATTGGTAAATTCTTCGAGTGCCGCCAAACTTTTGGACTGTTATTACGTGACCACAAACGTGACAGACGCAGATGCTGCCGCCATCTTCTCTCTCAGAATACAGTGATACAGTGCCTCCCCGCCGTAACAAAGGTAATACCCAAAATGGCTGCTAACTTACTCCGAGCGGGAGGTCGGCTTGGCAGGCCGAGTTTAGTGTTTCCCTTCGTTTTCGCCAAGAATCGCACAAAAGCTCAGCTTCATCATTTTGAAGAGCAGGAGCCAAAACCAGAAGGAAAAAAAGGAAAGACGAAATACCGACACCAACAGGACTTGAACCTGTGCGGGCGAACCTGAGAGGATATTAGTACTGTGTGAACAATTCGAAACAATTAATAAGTACCCATGTGATAGCAGAGAAGGTGAGCCACTTCTACGCGGCCAGCGTTCTAGTCACACGCCTTAACCACTCGGCCATAGCTAGAAACATTGTCAGCCCAGAACTGTAGTATCCCATGTGGGCAACTCACTGTCGAAGCTAATTTGTGGGTTCATTTGGAGAACATTAAATATATACTACCAAATCCGGAAGGGGAAAGATTGGGGCAGCAGGACCGAATTGCGTGGCCAACAAGAACTAGATCAATCGGCTTGAGGCTGGACTGCACTCTCACAATATCTTCCTCCGTTATTACTATTGGCATTCCCCCCCGGTGTGGTAGCCAAGGCTCAAGGGTATATTATCATACCATCCCGGCATTCAAAGCCTGGCCGCTTTTCCACAATAAATAAATACAGCTAAAATTGCTAATCCACCAAGCCAAACTTCGGATATATGAAAACCTGACATTCTCCACGGACAAATACGCCATAGCATACACCACTCTGGCAGCCGAGTAGATCGTACAGACCCGATTGATGGTCACATTGGGCACTTGGCTGACGATCGCGAAGAGTGTGCTTCCAATGAACACGGGAAAGTGCTCCATGGCATTCGCGTGGGCGGCCTCGTTGCGTTTCAACATATTGAGCTGTTGGCGGGTGATTTTTCCATCGTGGACGGCTTTTTCGCCAAAGCGTGTGATGTCTTCACGCGGGTTGACGTTGTGATCGATGCCGTATGAATTCTTGAGAAGGCGTGATGAGAGGAAGACGTACGCGAACATGAAGTTGAATATCGCGTGGTACGGTGCCTGACAGGGGACAGGAGTGAGGCCGTTGGCATGCAGGCCGAGAGTGGTTGCGATGGACGACATGTTGGTTCTCTTTTCTAGTTATGCTAATTCAACGTTGATATGGATCAAAATTTAAGTCTCTCCACACGAAAGAAAGCAACGTGTTGTTGCAGAGGTGGCTGAGCTCAGACCGCGGTTGTCCCACGTCCATGGCGATTGGGCGCTACCCGCTGCCGACCCATATCTCAACCCGGTCCAGGAGACCTATAAGCAGAATTGCAAGGAGACTTCGGTCAGACTCAAAGCATTGGAAGCTGATATCTGAGAAACCGGTCCACATAATCGTAGAGCCCTTGTACAATATTACTGGCAAGCCCGCCGAAATGGAACAGACCACCGTTTTCCCACGGAGGAATGAGCCTGATATTTCGGCTGAAAGTGATACTTGGACTTCTAAAATTTCACTATGTAGGAAGAAGAATTAGAGAAACCAATTCGGAGACACTATTATTAATGCAGTGACAATCTGATCGCGTCGACCATGGGGAACCAGCTCCATTTGAGACCAGAGCATCACTCTTCTCATCAAGCGCTTTCTGTCCATAAACATAGAACTCCCAGGCTGAATGCCTCATTATGGCCCGTAAAATAGCGTTGGTTATAGGCGCTAATGACTTTATCGGATACGTATTATGCAGAGCTTTCACGCAGGCAGGATAGGCTACGTATGGTCTATTCGGAAGTGAAAAGATCATTGCGGACCTTCCATCCTTCATCTCGACTCTGTCCACCATTGACGTGATCGTCTCCTGCTCCGAAGACATCTCCAGCTACGAGCCGCATTTCAACGATGTCCTCACTTTGATCAAGCAAATCAGCAAGACCTCGCAGGCTCACGTTGGCAAAGGAATCATTCGTCATCTAGCTGCAAAGACTACGGAACTGCGAAACAACTCTTGGCTGTTGGGGTAGTTACTACTCATTCATCTCCCTCCTGGCCGAACAAGTAAAACTCAATCCGAGGGTGTGTAAACGATTACTTCCACAACTGACCTTCATTTTGCAAGGGATATACGTCGATGACGTCGCCAACGCGTACCCGGTCATTATGGAAGCACCACGCGAAGTCGTGACCGATCAGATGCACAACATATCCAGCCACTGTTATGAGACGCTGAGGGAAATTGCCGCCGTCATCGAAAAAGCCACGGCGTCAAAGTCACATTGGCAGCTCCGCTGCCTGGATACAAGGAAGAATACAGATTGAATGTTCTTCTTCATCTTCCGTCGTAGGTTATTTCAGAGAAGTTGCAAAAAAACATGGGCTGGATAGATACAAAGCTTTTTATTCCATGAAGGATATGAGCTGTATAGAAAGACGTTCGAGGCGGCGGTAGCAGAGAAAACGGAGCAGGTCCAGAGAGTTGTGGGGAGCGCGCAAGCAACGTTGAACAAAGCAGAATAGGAGCAGGAAAAGTAAATGGAAACACTTCTCGTATTCACCAATAACGCATTTTTGGAAAGCTTGCCTGGCTCTTCAGGTGAATTGAAATGAGTCATCCCATATCCAACCCTGGCTCGTATCTTCGAGGCTTCCGAAAATATTGCAGCCCGCGGGTATGTCAGTTGTCGGCGAATAAAACATGGGCGCCGACCCAGTGCTATTCTGGCTCTGGAGATTA
Organism: Rhinocladiella mackenziei CBS 650.93; assembly: GCF_000835555.1. NCBI lineage: Eukaryota > Fungi > Ascomycota > Eurotiomycetes > Chaetothyriales > Herpotrichiellaceae > Rhinocladiella > Rhinocladiella mackenziei. The sequence continues at coordinate 1,434,072 of NW_013550601.1, forward strand.
GGTGGATTATTCGATTTATGTTGTGCTGCAAGAGTCCGTGGCCGGTCGTTGCCGATTCTATTGTCGCTGAAGGCTGTTATTGGTGAGAAGGGAACGGACAATATGTTAGCCAGATATATGAAATATGTTTTTCGAAGACTGTGGGAATAAAGGAGATGCATACCTTGTTGCAAAGATTGCAGAGCTTCATTGAAGTTGCCCTCAATAAGTGGCTGCACATCCAGTATATGACGGTTGTCTAGGGCCAGACCATCGTCATTGCCGTAGGTCCCATGTTGTGTTACCTCGGGATTTCCTGCATTGGTAATGCCGGTAGTATTTTGCTCGTCCACTTGTCGACTCGGTCTTGAAGTACTTTGACGGCAGACCGACAGAGATGAGGCAGGGCGAGTTTCATCTAATCTCCGAGGCTGATGCTCAGGCTCGTCGTCAGCCGTAAGCATCTTCATTTCCTGTGCGAAAATCAATCGCAGCAACTTCTCCAAAATGTGGCCAGTCTGATCGGATATCGCCGTGCGGTAGCCAAGGTGCTTAGGCACTCTGATCAATCTGCCAATACCACGCTTCGCTTCTTGTGCGCGAGCAGAGAAAGGCTGGGAGAGTGAGAAGATGACAAGCATCACCCCGGCGGTCAATGCTTGAATCCCAATGTAGCCAGCCGTATGGGTGTTCCGCATTTGTGTGAGTATTTCGGGGTATTCATCAATTCGAGATGTTCTGGTGGCCGATTTCCAGCATTGAGTTTTACTGTCTTCTAAAATGGCCGTTTCCTGATCGAAAAGGTGTGAGTCTTCCGTTTCCTGGTGTCTTGGACGCAATTCTGGTGATGTTTGCTTTGGAAAATGAGGAGAATGTATCATTCCCTTATAGACAAGGAGTGGCCGATGCAAGATAAGTTGAATGTTGTCATACGACAACTGTAATGAGAGCGCTTGTAGACGGAATATCTTAGTGATGGGGTCCACAAGCTCATTGCGCCGATCCGCAAATGAGCTCGGTCTTAACTCAGGGGGAATCATCTGTTCCCAACCCAGCAAAGATGAATGGATCTCTTGAACCCTCTTGACAATCCCGGGTGTCGATCGTCCTCCGTGGAAATAGATATCGCGAGTGATGTGGGATGTAATGCGGTAGAGCTTGAACTTCAGACGCTGATATGTGAGCGTGGTGACCCGCTCGTAACTTCCATCCTCAAGAAGTTCGACCGAGTTGAATCCAGGGCATGTATCGGATGTGTCGTCTATATTCTGCGGCATCTTGACCTGGAAGTCCCCGTCTTGGATAGTACACGGAGTTCCAAAGTTGATCGCTCCAAACCTGGAAGAAATAAGCAAATCCAATCAACATGGATCAGCCATACATCTGGGAGTTACGGACCCGTCGCACACATATAACGCCCACCAAACGCGTCTTCGCACTTCCCTTTCCACGATACTCATTGCAGGCCAGGCAGATTCTTTATGGAGACTCAATGCTTGAGCGCCTCTCATGACAGCCCCATTGATGATGAAACATCGCTTCGGCCGACGGTGATAGATGTAGAGCGAGCCCAACAAGACGCAAGTCTGCACCGATTCGAGGTCATTTTGATCGATCAACTCCAGGATATTCTCTTCAATCCTTTTCAAGAGATAGGTTTCTAGTTTTGATAACTCGATCTCTGGAGAATGACTCGGAGCATCATCATTGATGGCATATCTTGCGCCAATGACAAGTGTTACCAAGACCAGGTATATTTGAGATTTTTGACGATGATGAGCACGACCCGTTCTCAACATCTCTCCCAAGTCGGCTCTTAATGATGGCTCATGGAAGAGCATCATGAACCAATGGACCGAATTGACGAAAACATCGAATAGCATCCAAGTGACTTTCGGTGATGGCAAGTCGAAGCCGATCAATTCGGAAACCGGTACGAGTCTGTCGTCTCTGAGCAGAGATGAATGTTGTTCGAGACTGCCATCGGGAATGGCGTCGGCTTCGCTGAGCGCCCCGGAGGCTGAATCGTAGGCTTGGAAAAGCTTTTGATCGCAATGAGCATGTAAAGTGCTGAGACATGGTGACAAGTAAGAAACGAAGCGGCAACGTACTTGATCAGCTAGACCATAGGTGGAAGATCTTTCACAATTGAGATTCGGTGTTCGACTGTGCTGGCATGTTTCCACTTGCAACCTGCTTGGTGGGAAATCTGCATCGGAAGGGGAAATGTTACTGGTTGTTGACGGGGTATCATCTATCCGTTTTGACTGAGTGTGCTCGGCCTGGCTAGTCCTGGTCGATGTCTTTGACGACTGTAGGCTCGGAATGGCCGCTCGCTTCCTAAGTTCGTGTCAATTCGTCGCTCTCATTTCGTGAAATAAATACTTTATTATTTCACATATTCGGCGTCTCTACCTCTTAGGGTGAACGACGTCCTGGCATGTTACAGATGAACGGACGCACAGAGTGCATGGTCGTACGTTATCACACTATCAAAGATCTCAATTAAGAGCTTCGGTCGGGGATTGGAATGGGGTATTCCGAGGTCATAGCGCTCCAGGCCACCAATAACATACCCTCAATTTCTGTCGTCGGCATCTCATACAAGCCTGGCGTGCTCGTGAGCGTGGCATCCCTTTCTTGTAGGCGTTGTCGGTCACTGGTGCTGCCATGAAGGCATCAAATCAGAAAACTTTTCAGCAAGAGAACGAGAGCGACGAGATTGAAAAAAGAACGGGATGCCTCATATAGCTGCGCTTAAGCTGTATTAATTAAACCTTTTCATTAAGAATCCAGTTGGGTAACGAATGGTGGGGACACGTAGAACGATTGACACAATTCTTGCGGGGGAGATGTTCAGGTGGAACCACTGGCAATTATGACTCTACAGTGTTGGCACACTCCTTAACTACGCCCATCCGGTTAATCGCATGGCTGGTAGCAAACACAGGCAACGCATCAGGATCGAGACTCGCTATGAAGGAGTCGGGGGAAAGAGGTCAAATCGCTTTCGCGTGTTTATCTAGAAGAAGTCTTCCCATTAGCATGTCGAAGGCACTTTGTTCACACATGCACTGTTCGGAAAGCAAGAATGTACTGTAGTTGCCATCCTGTGCCGAGGCTGAATGCCCAGGCTGCCAATAGTGGGTTGTACCATCTCACATCCTACCATACTCTGCCTGTAGGAGTTGACGGTCATCGTATCGGGGGTTCACACCGTAATAATCATTGGCTATTCCCCGAATGTAAGTCGAGGGTCCTTCTGGTGTAAGTTCGCAGCGAAGGCGGCGGGTTGAAGGGCCTCGAGCATAAGTCAAGTTATGGGCATTATTAGTTACAATATGGGACCCTGAACACTGCTCGCACATTACTTAAATGGTAATGGCACGCTTCGAGAAAGTCTTTAGTCAGCTATTGCCTTCGATACATGAACCCAATGAGGCATATCACAAGTTCAGGCCCTGTTCTCTTCGTTTAATAGCGCTGAGAAGCTTTTCAACACAGGCATAATGGCGTGTGCCAATAATGATGACGGAATACACACAAACCTTCAACCCGTTCCCCTAGTTGCAAGCTTATACAGGGTAGCCCTCACAATGCACATCAAGAGAATAACCTCTTAAGTATTGATGAGAGAAGAGATTTCCCGTTCGTCAGTTATCTCTTATATTTCTATCCACCTGGCCATCCATTTCTCCACGGCAACCTTGGCTTCGTCCACCAATCCAAGTTGAAGCAGCAATTGCACAGCAGCCCTAATCCCGCTCTCCAATGCGCTCGCGATCCAAGAGCTGGTAAAGCTTGTGGCCTCACCGCTGAGAATGCAGCCTTGTTCTGTTCGGAAGAAGTCCGGGAGAAATGCTTGACGCATTCCGACGCTCGCTTGTGCCCAACCGGCATACTCATAAGGGTCGAGAAGCCAGCAGTACCTCGTGCCGTTGCCGGTATATTGCTCGTAGACGATGGGTCCATGGATCTCAGCCAGCGCGTTGAGCGCATAGGTAATATATTCGTCCTCAGACGCGCTAAGCCAGCGCACGGCATCGGTGCTGGTGATGTAACTCGCGAGGACGACGCCGGGGCCTGTGCTATTCACATCGTAGCTTGGGTAGCAGATCTGGCCTATTCCAGGAGTGTCTGTACTCGTGGAACAGGAACCGTAAATGGGGCGGTCGAGGTGTTCCCAGAACCGCGTGCGGAACTGCAATGCGGCTTTGCAGCCATGATCGTACGGCCAGGTATGGATGGCGGTAGAGAGCGCGGACGAGAATGCGGGAAGTCGCCAAGATCGGACCACGGGCAAAGGAGGCGTAAGAACTGCGTAGTCGAACGTCGCGCTCCGGGGGGGTCTCGTGGAGTTCAGGCCGTTATGAAATGTAATGTTGACACGGCGGGTTCCGTTGTTGTATGAAATCTGCTGGACTTTGGCGTTCATCATCACAGCGTCGTCGACAAGGGGATGAAATGCCGCCGGTAGTCGGTTCAAGCCTCCGTCGATGGTCGCCCACTCGGTTGCGCCGAAATAGAACGACTCATAAATCGCATCCCAGAACGTGAATTGTCCGAATGGTCCAGATAAAGCGATGAGGGTGTCATTGATTGCATACTTGAGGTAATTGTGGAGGTATGCGAATTCGGACCAGGAGTCCCCTCCGAGCCCGTCTAGGCCTGCTGTCAGCCATTGCTTGTGCGCCGCGAAGATATTGCGGGCGAGGCTGTTCATGAACGTCTGGTTGGCCGTAATACCACCAAGGACCTGATTGATCTCCGCGACCTGTCCGGGGGATGTCGGAATCTCCTCTAGAGAAGGATCTTCTGCCACGTCCGAGACGGTAGGAAGTTCGCCGTTGGGCTTTCGCCGTCCGCTTCGATAGACGATCCCGTTGGGGCTAGAATTGATGAATGGAATCATAGATACGGTGAAGTTGCGATTGCCGGCATTCCGACGATTTAATTCTTCCACAAGGTCCGAGACGATCTGATGGTCTTTGATTCGGATAGTCTCGTTGGTGTCCGCATAGGTAATTGCTTGGGGAAATCGCATAGGTCCCATCTGTAGTTCCCGGTCAGTGGAGTGACCAACGTCTGAATCAAGGCCGCTTATCTTGATACTGTCGGGCAGAAGGGGGTCCGAAATATGCGGTATGAACCCTCCCACCAAGCCTTTGGGATGCTTCTAGAATTGTGATATTCGCCATGCCTGCTTCGTTCAAAACTAGCCAGGTCATCAGCCCGGCCATTCCTGCTCCCACAATACCAATCTGTTTAGACTTGGCGGATTCCGAAGCAACAGCAGTAAGGTGTGTACCCTCTAAGGCGGCAACACCATCGAACCAAGGACCACGGCTATCGATACCGTTGGCACTATCCATCACGACGGTTGCGCTGCTTGATTGCCTCTTTTGCTTTCTCCGTCCATGTTGAAGAGAGAAATCTATTGCAATGGGCTGACTTCTTCCCACAAGGACATCTTTCGCCCATGCCGACAAGCAGCCTGTCGACGGCACCGACTCTGGGATTCGCCAGATCAAACGATCAGACTCGTCATCGTCATACCTGTGGATTTCGTGATGTGCGCTTTGCGCCGATGGTGCATCACATTGACCATATGTAATTAAGATCCCTTTGAGTGAGTCGGTCCCATGGATGGTTATATGGATGTTGGCGACTTGTGAGTCGACACGATGCCTCACCTCAAGACGAATTGGGTCGTTCAGAGCAAACACGAGAGGTAGTAATGCGACACTCAGAGCCCAGAAGGACATTATGCTAGTTGTAGATGGAATCTGACCTACCTCAAAGTCACTTGCTAGGAATGGGCCTATTTTATAGTGCCGAGCCTTAAGGATGGACTGCATACCTTTGGTTCAACCGCGACGTATTCGTATGGGTTTGATAGTGAACCGCGCCGGTTGCATTGATCGACACCGTCAAAGTTTGGATCCGATCTTTCATCTTGATCTCTTGGTATCTCGGCGATAAGGGGGTTTGTCCTCTCGGTGAATAGGCCCGCAATTGGCCATGGCAAAGCCGTAGATCCATGTGGAACGTCTGCCGCCGATATTTCAACGACAGCGACGTTAAGTCGGGCGAGTCTCGCTTACACCCAGAAGTTCTTTGACCTCAGTATTGTGATTCCTCGGGTATGATGTTCATGATGTGAGGATTCTTCAAGATGCCTGGTTGCATGCAAGAATGGGAGGCATGCGGGGAAAGTTTCGAGATGCAGGTTGACTTTTTTAACTTCGGCCTCAACCATCAGCAACCTCAGTCACATCCGTACCTCATATCCTTCTCCTCTAGCTCGTTGTTGCATTTCTAGACTTTTCCTAATGTCTTGAGGCCTGTTCCTTTCCCTTTTCACCTTCGTCATGGCGAGGTTATCAAATCCTTTCGCCTTCACTCGCTGGCCTGTCACCATCATTACCACCATTGTCTACCTGGCTGTTATTGTCACCCTCATCGTCGTCCACACCGGTGTCCCTTCTCTTCCAACCTCGCCCACTCCAATCCACGGCATCAATCTGACAGAGGCGTGGCTGGACCTACAGCTGCTCACCTCCTCCTACCATCCTTACAATAGCCATCACAATGATGAGGTCCATGATTGGCTCCTCCAGCGAATCGATTCGATTGTCAAAGAGAATGGTGCATCTTCATACCTCGCAGAAGACCCTTCTCCTGCATATGTGTTCGAGGACAATACTGCCAATTTGACGTTCTCCTCGGGTGGGATCCCGCCTGCTCCCGGGGTGAGTGTTTACTTCGAAGGCACCAACGTGGTCGTTTACGTCCCTGGCACGGAAGATGATAAAACCAAATGGTGGTTGGAGCCCAGTGGCAAGCCGTCGGCGCGGAACGCAGTCCTGGTCAATGCCCATTATGACAGCGTGTCGACCGGCTTCGGCTCAACGGACGACGGGGTCGGTGTCATCTGTATTTTGCAATTGGTGAGGTATTACACGACACCAGGAAACCAGCCCAAGAATGGCGTGGTTCTGCTGTGGAACAATGGTGAAGAGGATTTTTTGAATGGAGCTAGCGTATTTAGCCAGCATCCCATGTCCCAGATCGTCAGCACATTTCTCAATCTCGAAGGTGCTGGGGCAGGTGGAAGAGCCGCCCTCTTTCGAAGCACGGATGGCGCTGTGACCCAGGCCTATTCTCACTCCCAGTATCCCTTTGGTTCTTCGACCTCTGCCGACGGCTTCAACCGCGGCCTGATTCGAAGTCAGACAGATTATGTGGTGTTCAACGGCAAGCTGGGTTATCGTGGACTGGACGTGGCCTTCATCGGACCCCGGGCACGATACCATACGGACCAGGATGACTCGCGACATACTGGCCAAAATTCCCTCTGGCACATGCTCTCGGCGGCCGTGGCCACGACACAAGCTCTCACATCTGCTTCCTTGACGACAAATCTGGATCCTGAGCATACACCAGGGAGCCCCGCGCTGTGGTTTGATATCTTTGGTCGGATCGTGGTCATTTTCAAAGCACATACGTTCTTCGCTCTTTCCGTCACCCTGCTGGTTGCTGGTCCCATCCTCCTCCTTCTGACACTGGCACTGCTCTACCGTGCGGACAAATTTTATCTTTTCTCGGGGTCCAGGCCGTATCATATGCCGAATGGAGATGATGAGATCCTCTTGTACGGCTGGCGTGGTTTCTTCCGATTCCCGTTGATCCTGCTCGTTGCTTCGGCGGCTCCAGTGGCCTTGGCCTACCTCCAATTCAAAGAAAATCCATTCATTGCCCACAGTAGTGAGTGGGCCGTCTGGAGCATGATGATTTCCTCTTTCGTCTTCGTGGCGTGGTTCTTATGCCGCGCAGCGGACTTCGGACGGCCGTCATCACTCACCCGTGCGTATGGGTTTTCCTGGATGTGGGTCGGATGGTGGACACTCTTGGTTGTGGCCACGGTATTGGAAGAGAATCTCCATTTGGTGGGCACCTATTTCGTCCTCATTTATGCCATGACGGTGCTCTTGGCTACCTGGCTATCGTACCTCGAGCTCTTCTCTCTACCGAAAAAGTCTACTTATTGCCGCAGCAAGGTTGGCGAGGAGTATGCATCGTCTCGTTCCCGGAGTACGTCAGGAGTACGCCATAATACGTCTGTCTCTGGACCGGAAGAAGGTGGCTACACCGTCGAACCAGAGGAGGACGAAGAGCCCACCGAAAGGTCCAGCTTGTTGAGAAGTCGAGGTCGATCCACTTTTAAGGGATACCACGCAGAATCGGATGAACCAAGCGAAGCGCCTAAGCCCCAGGATGAAACGGACGACGGGTGTGAGGAACAAGAATGGAGTAAACCCCAATGGAGTTCTTTGTGGATCGTGCAGATGCTGGCGGTCGTCCCGATCAACCTCATCGTCATTGGGCAAATTGGACTCTTGACGACTGAAGGTCTTCATCAAACGGGTCAGGATGGCAGTTCGATGTTCCTGGTCTATATCATGATTGCCGTGTGCGCAATCTTGCTCTTCTCCTTGCTCGTTCCCATTTTACACCGCTTTACATGGCATATACCCATGTTTCTCTTCTTCGTCCTCATTGGCACAATGATCTACAATCTGACTGCATTCCCTTTCTCGGCGGACAACCGATTAAAACTCTTCTTCCAGCAACAGGTGGACCTCGACAAAAGTAACAATACTGTCTTCTTGGCGGGTGTACCCCCGTACGTTCGATATGCCATTTCCGATTTACCCAGCGCCGCCGGACAAGAACTCGATTGCGTCGCTACTGGACCATCAAACAACCTTGAAAAATGCTCGTGGACAGGAATTCCTCCCAACGTGGCCAACCCGACGTCTACCACTACTCCTCCGGAGAGACAATACCGGAATTGGCTCAATTTCAACGTCACCAGAGTCAATGCGAGTGACAGTGACAACAAAGCCCGCTTCGTCATCTATGGTAAGAACACGCGAGCCTGCAAAATCACCTTCGACTCGCCCATCGCGGCGTTCCAAGTTGAAGGCCAGGCGCCACGCGACCAGCGGTTCCCTCCAGTTCCCGAAGGGGGGAGCAACGAAATACGTCTCTGGTCGAGAACTTGGGGTCGGGCATGGACGGTCGACGTCTCCTGGGATAACCCCAGCATGGACGAGGATGAGAGTAATAAGCCGAAGAACCCAAACACCACCATGAAGGGCAAGGTTGTGTGTCTTTGGAGCGACGCGAATCAAAATGGCGTAATCCCCGCATTTGACGAGGCTATGCATTATGTTCCTGATTGGGTGGCCATTACCAAGGCAGCAGACGGCTTGGTCGAAGGATATAAACGGTTTAAGATCTGACTTGGGCCACGTCCTGATGCTTTTCTTGGTCGTTCTTTTTGGCGTAGCTTTCGGGACCGGTTGGCACTTGACGTTGGGGTCTACTTTGGGTCTATTCTAGGGTCCTTGGCTCAAGTTGAAGAGCGTGTATTTGTATGTCACTTTTTGGACGTTTGGCCCTACCCACATATACCAGGCAGGTAGGTCTGAGAATAATGTCGCGTAGTACAGATGTTATGATTGATGTGGGGTATACCCCGTTTGCGGTCTCTTGAAATCTGGCAGATCTTATCCTCAGCATCAGACTTCAATGAATCATATCCCGCCCCATCCCCTCCAGACCGGAACCCTCTAAACCCAGCGTCCTGTGCCGCACTGACCTGTGTTTCCCCACCTCCAAAAAAGAAAAAAACTCCCAAGTTCTCTACCTTCTACTCTCATTCCTCCAAACCCCGACGCCGTTTCCGTTGCGATACCTTTCCAAATTCGCGCCGCGTAGTATACAGTCCTCTGCCAGCTCCTCGGTGCCAATGAACATGCCTGATTCGTCTTTGGCATTGTGGGCAAGATCCTTACGTCGTGAGACCTAGCGGATGGTAGGGGCTTGCATGCGACTATCTCTCCTGATGATGATTTACGGCGGAAGAGAGAGTTTTTTTCCTTTTTCCTTCTCAGCTGACTGCGTGTCTTGGTCGTGCGAACCTGGTGTATTTTACTGGAAGTGTGTTGGCGGACGCGGCGCCCAAGGAGCCATCCACTAATTGAGGAAGACGATGGTCCTACGGCTGTGAAAGATTACACTCCTATTCTGTCGTGTCGCTTCGTATTTTCGAAATTGGCACTGATTCGTTGTATAAACCCTTCCATTCACCCGATCGTTAAGAATAGCACCGCATGGCCAATTGCTATTCCTTCAACCATTTTGGCGTAGTTTAGCTAGTGCAGTTGCAACACCTTCGCTGAGTTCCGGTTCCTTCTGGGTCGGTGGTCGGGTGGTTTTTGACTTCTCTGCACCAGTCACTCTTGATTCTTCCTCAGCCAGTGCCGCCAAAGCAGCTTCGTCGTCATCGTCGAAGGATACCTCCTCCAATCGAGGCCTTTTCTGACTGGGGCCCGCCTCGGGATCTTTTGCCGTCATTCCGCCATTTGAGTTTTGCTTGCTCAAACTAGGGACACTGCCGATCGGGATAGCGGCATGAACACTCCCCGTTCTCGAGGTTGGTGTGCTCTCACCATCAGAAGACATGACGGAGGCATCTTGCTTCAACAGCGCTGCATTGGACTTGGCTGCCCTTTTCACCCGAAAAGGTTCACGGACTGTTGTTGACCAAGCCTTGACTTTCTTTTCACCCCATCCTGGGACCAAAGCCAATTCCTCTGGTTCTGCGTTGACGGCTGCACGAAGAGACCCAAAATTGGAGATAAGGCTTGCAGCATCTGTCTTGTTAATGTTTCGGGGAGTCGTGACGAATTCCGTAAGGCTTTCTTGGTATGTTTCAGCCCGGTGGGCGCGAATTGATGCAGAGGAGGCGTGCTCATAGGACTTGAACAGTTCCAAATAATGGCCAGCCTCTTGGGACGACCAGGACAGAATCAGGGTGAGGTTATTAATCATGGACGTTTTGGACAATTCTTTCAACGCTTCTTCATGATTGGTGATGTCCACCATGACGAGCAGGATCCGAAGGTTGTAAAGCTTGCCCAGCTGTCGAAGACGGCTATAGATGTACTCGGGGTGAAGTCGATGGTATTTCAATGATAAGAATAGGGCGCACGTGGTGGCGCCGAGGACGTAGTCGCAGGGAATATCGGAGTACTCCCAAGGAAGAGATTTGACATGATTCAGGATGGGATTCCCCTTCTGTCGCGTCGACACCAGAATAGCAGATGGGCCTTGTCGTCCAGGTAGCGCCTGTGGCTTTGGCTGGACAACGGCCGGTGCATTGCTATCGTGCGTGCGGGTGGTGCTTGTGGTTCGTTGTGGCGCTGTCGACCCCTGGACGGCTGCTTCTGCCTCTAAAAATTCTCCATCATCGAACTCCTCGGCCATAGTCAGATCGAAATTGTGGAACAGGCCAAGCACGCATTTGCTACTAGCGTGAGTTCGAAGATGTCGCGTGCTGATGAGAGAAGAGTCAAAGATGGAAAATGCTGAGACACGGCATACCTGCCCAATATTTGTTTAAAGCGGCGGCGCAGCCCTTTTAGGACGAGATGATGCCGCCCTATGCTTCCGACTCGGGTGAGCGTCACCACTGGTTCTATGGGCAAGTTCACTCCTTTCCACTTCTAACCTGGCGGTGCCAGGCACGTCTTGCCTAGGCGGGTAGGAGAGTAGCTTTCCCCAACCTAACCGCCTCCTCCTTAGGGGAGAAATACCTTCTCGACGCTTTCAGCAGCCTTTTGGAGTCGTCCCTTAGGATTCCCTAATGCCATCGGCTATTCAACAGAGCTGTCACTCGCATCATTACCTACGCGGTGGAGAAAACTGTCCAAACTGGTCTAATTCTGACCGATCTGCCCTCCGTCATACCCTTGCAGCCATTAGGGTGTCCTTTTCGTAGGATATTCTCTGCCTAATTTCATCGAATTCGATTTTCTTGCCTGTGATGAGACTTTTCTGAAGAGCGCAGCCAATCCTCACAGCATTCACCGCGCCTTCCAGCCTGAAGGGTGGCTCCAGATTGTCCAAACAACACGATGTGTATTCATTGGCCTCTGTAATGAAGGCTTCTCGAAAACGTCCATAGTAGTGTGGTGGGATCTCCCGTCGAATGCCAGAAGACTCATGCGGACCAGGTTTGCGGTTGGTCGAGTATTGATTACTAGTATTCCTTCCGTGCCAATAATCTCGATACCTGGATGGTATTCGCGGCCGTTTTCCCGTTTCCGAGCATCTGAAGCATTCGGGGATAGAACAAGAAATAGGTATTATGGACTGTCTAGTTAGCCAGCAACCATCATTCTGCTACATTACAGCTGAGCAATCTTGCCACCATGAAACTCGACTATGCCTAGGGCATTGTCGTGGTCGTTGTATTTTCTTAATTCTGGTGATACGCCAGTGATTCCAACAGTCGTGACTGATTTGACAATGGAATCCTTTCCCCATAAAACCATAAGGCCAAGCTAATGTCACGAATAGAGCAGTCGACAAATATACCGCCTGAGAATTGAGCGTATTCAATAAGGAAACTAGAGAGGTCAAGCTGGTCGCACGTCCGCGCACAGAAAACGCTGGGGCGGCCGATCATGCCTGATTTTATCTTCATATACGCGCCTTGGTATGATGCATCAAACCGTCGAGAAAATCCACACACTACCCTCCGATTTGGAAAGTTTCTGAGAGAAGCACGATATGCTGTTACCACAGATTGCGACTGATGAAACGACAGAGGGTCAGCACTCTGTTGAACAGGAGCTAGTGCCCGTTATTGGAAAACGAGCTGTCATTATTCAGGATAGAGTGGTAGGAATGGAGGTAGGAATAGTGTAGTATATGACTTGGCAATCTGATAGGAGCAGTGACAAAACAGACAGAGCGTACTCATCCAATTCAAATTGTACAAATTTGATGCGCTCATTCGGGAGGCTTTTTGCCTCGACGGAACACGTACCACTTCGACACTGACGCTGAGAGGCTTCTCGCAAAAGCACATCAAGGTCAAGCTGAATGGCCTTGATGGCTTGCTCGGCATGAATAATTGTCGCAGACGCAATAACCACCGCTTGCGAGTCATTTTCGTCTTTAAGCATCTGAATCGTAGTCAAGATACCTTTAACGCCCTCCCAATTCTGGGACGCCCGGACCAATTCTGTCGGACCGGGTGAGGAAACGGCAATCAGCTCCGTTCGGGGTCACGGTGTGGAAATGGAGTGCATGGCGTGCTGCAATTGCGAGCTTGAGTTTTGCTGGAGCCATGGTGATGGAACCCAGTCCTACGAATGATGGGAAATGAATGAACATTCTCCAGGAACAGTCGAAATACATCAGTACCAAGGCTCGCGCACGTGAGGACGATGTTATCCAGGTGTATCTAGCGTGCCTACGAAGCTGTGAAAGCTGTGAGCAGACGAGAAAGTTTCCATTCATCAGCTGCTCGGAAACTCTTGCCTAAATGATGGCGTGTGGAAAGAAAAGCGCTCGCCATGGCATTGGGTTGTGCCCAAAGTGTGGAGCAAAGGTAAATCCTCCTACCTCGGAAATGGCTAGAATGGTTAGTGTATTTAACATGTCGTTGGATCAAAAGACTTCTTGAAATTCAGTGAACAAGACATCAAAGACATGACAACATGAATTACGTCTGACAATATAAACGCCGACTATTACAGAGCCCGAAAATCATACACTTATCCCCACTACTGACATTCCCCACCTTGGAGCCCCGGGGAGCCCGTGCCTCCGGCAAGGAGGGGGAGCTTGGAGAAAGCAAGCCGGGGCAGTAGAAAAGAGGGAAATTTTCCTCCGAGAAAATTCCAAACTCCTTCCATTATCTTTCTGGCTGGCTCCATCGGTAGAGGCGACATGCTCCGCGCCTCCAATGTCGCCCGGGATCGGAACCCGAAATATGAATGCCTCGCCCAGGGAAGTGAGCAGTCCAGCGGTGGATGCTGACGGTGTAAGCAACCAAACCTCCAAAGACGAGAATAGCACCGACGGTCGTCTCCAGCGAGAGGAGCGTGAGGGCGAACGCAAGCACAAACTCGCACCATGTGATAATTGCAGATAAGTCCTGGAGAGACCTTTGCAAGGGGACAAAGACCCAAACTCATCCTCTTTCACAGAAAAACACCTTAAATGTCAGTTAAGAGACCCCAAAGCTGGGTCTCTCCGAGGTCAACGTTCTTCAGATGACCACCCCTCGCTAGACTGCACGCGATGCCACAAGGATGGCGTGAGATGTACTCGCAGCGCTGGGCGCATCAGATTTCGTCATGGCTCGCGTGCAAAATACGATAGAGGGTTTTCAAGATCCCAAACCTGGGTGACACCGTCCAAGGCACCTGGTGAGGATGCCCGAGCCCACTGTCGGATCAAATGATTCGAATATCTAACTGATCGCCAGAGGCACTCGTCTACATCGACGAGACTGCAGAATTGGACGCTTTTTATCGCCACCATGACGGCCCCGTCGACGACGACGAGATCTTCCATGATGAACTGTCCGCAGTCGAGGATGGCCAGGAGGAAGAAGAGGAACAGCCCGAAGATCAAGCGCCTTCGATAACATCGGCGGCCCATGTCAGTGCCACTGTTGAAGATGATACGAGCTTACGCGCGGAGGATGAATCATGGCCCTTGAAGCCGCCGACTGATCTACCAGAAACACACCCAAACCAGCCCGTAGCCGGGTTTGAGGCCCACGTGCATCAAAGTGCCTCGTGGAAAGACCACGGCTCGATGATATTTCACTCGACCCCTCCTCAGACTACCCCGACGATCCTCTCTGGCATCTGTGAGTCGCCTGTAACAGGGGGTCTAGTAAAACTCCCGACGGCGAGACCGACATCGCTCCATCATGGGGCGCTCGAAGTCACGCTCCTTCGTTATTTTATTGATGACCTGGCGCGGTGGTTTGACCTTTGCGACCCTGAAAAGCATTTTGAGCTGGTGGTTCCTCAGCGAGCCAGATGGTGTCCGCCCCTGATGAATGCCATCCTTGCCGCGTCGGCGCGGCACCTGAACCGTGTTCAAAAATATAGGATGCCATCAGGCATTGTGCATTATGATGGGAGACCTCTGCCGGAATTGACCAAGGAGACCGCAGTACATTACCACAATGAGTGTATCAGAGACATGTTGAAACTCAGTCTGGATCCCGAACAGACCCGGAACGAAAACCTCCTCGCAGCAGCGATCATCCTCCGCTTTTATGAAGAAATCGATTCTCCGCTGCGAGACGAGGCAAATGATACTGAGCTCTTTTTACGAGCGATCAACATCTTTATCGACGCTCAAATCCCGACCGTGCCACTCATTCCTCACAGCTCGCCCATGATTATTAGCCCTGGTCCTTCAACAGCAGATCTGGTTATGAATCACGCCACAACGCCTCCTGGCATGATCCAGTCCTCATCCCCATCCGATATCACCCCAACATCGGGGACGCTTCTCGGGTCCTCCAAACGGGGGCGTGCGGAAGGTCTCTGCCAGGCGGGGTTCTGGGTGGCATTTAGGCAAGAAATTTACTCGGCTTTTCTCAAGCAGCGTCCATTTAACATGTCCTTATCCCGATGTGAGATCTTCCGCTCGTTCTCTCCAGCAGAAGATGCCGTCTGGGCAGACCGACTGATTATTTTCTGTGCTGACGTGCTGGACTTCTGTTATGGGAATAACGCGGACAACAAGGCCGGCACCGGTATCCATGCTGGACCCACGGCCAAAGAGAATTGGCTGAAACTCAAAGAACTCGAAAGGACTTGGTCCGAGATCTTGCCTGCCAGCTTCGAGCCAATATACTTTCGCGAGCCGAATCGAGACCGTGGAGAAGTGTTCCCGGAGATATGTTATCTCGCCGACTGCCACGTCGCCGGTGTGCAACACGTCGAGCTCGCTCGGATCCTGCTTGCCGTCTACGATCCCACACGACCCAAACTGGGACCGGGTCATGTAGCAAGCATGCGATCCCTGAGTCAGGAATTGAAAACCATTGTCCTCAGATTGTGCGGAATCGCCGTCAGCAACAGGAAATCTCCTCCCAGTATGGTCACGGCCTTGCTTGCGATCGTCGTGTGTGGCGACCACTTTGACGATCGGATGGAGCAGCAAGCACTTTTGGACGTCCTCGATGAAGTGGAAAACGAACAGGCTTGGCCGGCCGGTAACTCCAGAGAGATTTTGAAACAGTGCTGGGGCTGGTCCTAAGGTTGATTGGCTGATAATTGATGCTATGTTCAAAACAAAGCTTCGATTAATCTTCCACAGAAGTGTCCACTGTCACTGGGAGTCTCGGTATTATGGGAGTTCTCTCAGTCGGGAAAGGAAATGTCAATATGCTTATATATCGAGGGAAACGGCACCTGTACAATTCATCTACCAACTCACTTCCAAACAAAGCTACCCGGATGTAAAGCGCTTTGCTGCCGGATAAAACCGTAGCAGAGCATATTGAAATCAGTATTTTCCAACAGTCAAAATGGAAACGTTTCTAAATTCATAGATTGACCGCCAAACGCAGGGAGAACACATTTCTGCTTCCAGGGGGGAAAGAAACGGAATTGCCTCGACCCAATTTTCAGTTGAAGACGGACTCGACGATTTTATCCCCATACATCCTCTTGCCATTTCTTCGCTCTCTTTCTCTCCTCCCTCCATTTCTTCACTTCGTCTTCGCCCTCAAATCCTTTGCGTAACTTGACGCCTTGGCAGATGGTACTGCTCACATCTCTTGCCATCGCCGCAGACCCACATACGTACAAGCTGGCATCCTCCTCGAGTAGCAGTCTCGAGACTTCTTCCATTTTCTCCTCCACGCGATCTTGGACGTACATCTTTTTCTGCCCCTCTAGCCTGGAGAATGCGTGAATAATTGTAAGCTTGCCTTTGAGAACATCATTCTCCAAGTCGAAGAATTCGTCTTGGTACAACAAGTTTCTCTCGGGGTGACGGCAGCCGAAGAAGAGAAGAATGGGCCCAGCACTACTATTACGTTTCTCTGCCGGTGAATGGCTACTGCTTCTCGTCGCCGCCGCGAGGCGGGCCCGTTCCTGTACAAATGCACGGAATGGTGCGATTCCTGTCCCAGCGGCGATAAGTATGAGCGGCGTCCTCTGTGAAGCTGGCAATTTGAAGGCCGAGCGGCGGATGAAAGCATAGATGCTTGGGGACGGGGATGATTTCGGGATCCCAAGGGCTGGCTGCGGGGAAAAAGTCAGGAAAGAGGACAGGTAGCTCCTCGCCAGTCCGGGAATCGTGGTTTGGGTGTCCAGCGGTAACGGCGAGGACTCTACCGCAACAGTGACACTGACACGCCGAGGTGACGTGACCGAAGAGCTGGAGATAGAATAGTAGCGAGGCGTCATTGGCCGCAGATTGTCGACAATGAACGACAATGGCAATCCAGACCAGTCAGCGTTGCAATCCACGGATAAAGTGTGCTGTAGAAGACGGCCGAGTGTAAGGTGATGCCGCGCCACAAAATCCGCATATGTTGCTTTGTCCGCCACTATACCGAGAAGAAATGATCGAGCGCGTTCAGTTGATGCCCATTGAGCCAGATCCCGGACGACCTCTCTAGACACAGGGCCACACACCTCAAGATAGTGTTGGAAAAGAGCACGAGGGGTAGTCGGGGATGGGATCCTCAGTGAGCTATCGTCGGGGTCGATAGGAGTGATCATGATAGGGACATTTTCTCTGGCCTCGAGCTTGAGGAGCCGGAGTAACATTGAGACTTCGGCATCAGGATTGACCGGAAAAATGGCCATGTGATCACCAGTCTTGTACTTGATCATCGGTTGCCGAGAAAGGTCGAACTCCATATGCAGGCAGGACGGAGCATTCGTGGGAATCTTGACAAGGTCCCTTACACCAGTGATTGGCAACTGGACAATTGACGAAATTGGACCTGATGATGTGTTGATTTTACCCATCGAACTTAAACTTGGCTCTCCGAGATGGATCCCCGAAACGTCAGTGGAGTCATCCTCAACAACACGAACCGAAGGGATGTACTCTAACTGTGGCTCTGAAGAGAACCCTAGCTGGGAGGAGAAGGCTGTAACCAGAGTGTCTTTCCAATCCACGAAATCTTCCTCAGTCGTCCCTTTGGCATCATCTGCTTTTCCCGTCTCTAGCAACTTGTTCGCTCCCATGCTTTCGAGAGAGTGAGTGACTTGATCTATGACTGCGTTATAATATTTATAGTTGCTGTTTCCACATCCAAAGGCTGCAAATCTCAGATTATGAAGAGTCACCTCAGGGTTCGACCGGAGCCAGTTGACGAAGGCAGTGGCGTTGTCACTCGGATCGCCCTCCCCATAGGTCGAAAGCAGAAATATTGCAATCTGGGACTGCTGGATGTTTGCCACGGTATGGGGATCGAAGTCGGACAAGTCTGCTGCCAGAGTTTCCAGTCGAAGTCGATGCATCAGGTCTCGGGCTAGGCGATGTGCGAACCCCTCGGCAGTGCCCGACTGAGAGCCCCAAAACACCACGACATCCTTGTTCGATTCCTTGAGCTTTTCGGCAATGTTACGAGTATTCGCACTGGTGTTGATCAAGCCGAGATCCGACGATTGTGGTCTTTCAAACCATTTGTAATAGTAAGGATCCGGCTTATCCCACAACCGACCATGGCTGATATAAAAGAGCCCGCCGAGAAGCAGCAAGACGACAACAATCACATCGTCATATGTTGGTTGCTTGACGAATTGATTCAGCAGAATAGGGGCACGCGCACTCAGGCCTAAGCTGAAGGTGGAAGTAGCCATGCGTGTCCTGGGACTTCGAGACAATAGGGAAATGTAGATGGACCAGAAACTTGGATGAAGCCACCGTTCAGTCATATATCTTCGAAACAGCCATGAAGCCCGATATGAATATAAAATTTTTCAGGCTAGTTTTCAAGGAGAAACTAACCAGACTCTGGTCAAATGCTGACATAACCAATAGGTGTGCGCCAGGGCTGTCAATAGCCGCTATAGGGTTCGATGGATAGGGTTCGATGGACACCGTTCGCGCGTCTCGCAAGAATTAATCCAGATTTGGGGTGAAGCGGAAGGGTGGATACTTGGGCATACAGAACTAGAAGGCCGGCGGCGAAAAGGAGCTGTTAATTATGACGTATTTCTAAAAAGTTCGCCAAAGAAAATCTGGGGTGCGGGCCTTTGGAGTTTCATATTCTCAATCAGGAAGAACTCCGCCGATATATTGCGTTTTCCTGCCAATTGATAGTTTGCTAGGCCAAAAACAGTTCAAGACCGTTCCGGCTTTTCATTCCTCACGCAATCTATCCTGCACATGCCTTCATCGAAACGATTCCGAACCAACATTCGCCAGTTTATGAAAGATTTTGTAAGTGACCCCATCTCCAGGAACACATGTTCATATTTGAAGAACCCCATGGGGCCTGATTGAATTCAGGTGGCTCACTTCTGCCAAAACCTCTTTGAAGAAAATTCATTCTCTCTCCAGTCAATATGCTTGGATTTGCGGTCCTCGCCGTATCTTCTGTCTTTTTTCCCTTCTACTTTGTTCTTGTCCCCATTTTGGAATACTTCCGGGATCCAAAAAGGCTCCGGAAGTATCCCAAACTATCTTTCTGGTCTGGAATATCAGATCTCCCCTTCATCTTCGAAGCACACAAGGGCTTTCGCTCCAACACACTTTTGCAAGCCCATAAAAGGACCCCCGTAGTCCGGATAGGGCCAAATTCGCTCTCTTTTAGCAGTCCGGCCGCCATCAAAGACATTTACGGCCACAATACCCCGTGCTCCAAAGATGTCTTTTACAGCGAGCTCGCGGGAACTCACTATCATCTGGCTGATGTGGTCGATAAAGCTGAACACGCACGCAAGAGAAAGATGCTCTCCAGTGCCTACGCAATCAAGAATCTAGAAGGGTGGGAGCACAAAGTAGCCGACATGACCAACAGACTGGTAAAAGCGTTCGACGCCCGATGTACTGGACCTCTGCCCCAAGGTGTCTGCCCACCCGAACAAGACCTGACCGTGGACTACCGCATGTGGACCAACTTGTTTACGGTGGCAGCAATCGCCAACATTGGTCTCAGCGAGGACCTTGGCTTCCTCGACCGGGGCGACGACCTGATTGCTTCCGAGGCTGCGGATGGCACCATTAAAGAGGTTCATTTCAGGGAATGCCTCCATGCCACCGCCTGGGCTCAATCAAATCTTGTCTGGTCGTACCCTTGGTACAAGACACTGGTCAAGATCAGCAAGTTTCTTTCTCCGACCTACCGGGAGAAGTGGCGACTTAATGTAGATTGGGACGGCATCGTCAGAAACCGGGCGACCAAGCGCCTCGCACGGTACCAGGGAGGCGAGAAGTTGGATGACTTCTTTACCGCTATTATGCAGGACAAGACTGGCATTCCGAACAATCTTGAATGGGGCGAGATCGTGGCCGAGGTCAGCATCATGATGAACGCGGGCTCCGACACCACTGCGATTGCCATGAACAACGCCCTCTTCCTCTTGCTGAAGAACCCTCCCTGCCTGGAAAAGCTACGAGAGGAATTGGACACGGTGTTGGACGAGGACGAAGTTGTGGCCCCCTACGACAAAGTCCGTCATCTGCCATACCTCCGGGCCTGTCTGGACGAAAGCATGCGTCTCCTCCCACCCACCACCTTTGGGCTCCCTCGTCGTACGCCGCCCGAAGGTGCTCCCATTGCCGGAGAATATGTCGCCGGCAACACCAGTGTTTCGATGTCGTCATATGTGGTCCATCGCGACGAAAGTATCTTCCCTGATGCTGGAACCTACAAACCTGAACGGTGGCTAGGCGATGCGGGAAAAGAGCTACAGCCATATTTCATCGCCTTCTCTGCAGGCGCGCGTGGCTGCATCGGTCGCAACATTAGTTACTTGGAGCAGACGGTGGTTCTGGCCACCTTGGTGCATCGGTTTGAGTTTGCCCTTCCGTCGCCCCAATGGGAACCGACAAGGAGGGAAAACTTTAATCTATCCCCCAGTCCCATGCCCTTGAAGGTTTGGAAAAGGAAGCAGAAGGAGATATGTTAGATTCGTTCGATCTCGCTGTGGGTTCGAAGGCTGGAATTGCCAGAAATCGTGGCTGGTTGGCACTAGTGATGACCTTTGACACTTGTTCTCTCTATCAAAATTCTCCCCACACCGTCGGTGTCTTCTGGGAAAGTCGACTGAGTCCCTGTGAGAACACTTCTTCTAGCCCTTTGCCTTTGATGTATCATCCCGTACTTTTTGAATGATTAAACAACGTTATGGCTTGAAATGATACGATTTTAACAAGGTATTGAACCTCATTTGGTGGTGAATGCAAGCGACATGAATGTGTCCAATACTCATGAATTCTAGCCAGAGATCTAGGGTTGTGAGCACCAACCTCAAGAGATTCCGGTCAATGCACAGATAGACATTTTTCGGTGAGCATGAAATCCAAATAAACACTTCGTAGTGTGCCCTAGAACCTAATTATTCTTTGAACTCCAACGTTTTACAAGAGGGCTGAGGTATACGTTAGTATCTCGCTCACACCAAATATTCTATATATGGAAAGAAAAGGGGAGGGTGTTAGGAGACGATCTTTCTTAACCCAATCAATCTCACCATCTCCAACCTCATTCCCATCCTTCATGAAGAGAAACTTCGAAAGTCTCTTGCTCTATACCAACTGCCGGCCTTGGCGATAGCGCTGTCTCACCTCCTCGTTGAGTTTTTGACTTATCTGCTTGACTTGATAAGAATTCGCCGAAAAACTACGCCACAAAATGTGTTGGTGCACGGAATTTCCCCCCACAGTGGGGATCAGCAGAATAGAACTTCTGACTCTGGAGGAAGTAATCGGCGAAACATGTTTGGCCAGACGGAATTTCGGCGCCCTGGGTGCTGGGGTAGAAGGGAATCTTCCCCAGACCCCCAGACAACTTGATCTGCTAATGAAACTCCATCCGGATTCCCTACTAGCTATCCCATTCCAAAAAGAGTTACAAGGCCGTCGCGGCAAGGAGTTTCGGCTGCAACATTCGCCGCCATTTTTCCTTCCACAAATCAAAGGCCGGTCATTATGATCAGGATCATGAGAAAAACCCAGTACATTGGATCGAATGTATAAAAAGGTCTCCTCTTTACCTCATAGAAGGGATTTTACTTTACATCTTTCATCACCAAAGCCGGTGACGACAATCCAAGTACACATTTCATCTGCCTTGTTGGAGATCCATCACATTCGTCCCATCGCGTTCGAATCTTCCACTGCTTCGACATCATGGCACAGACCGAGGACTCCCAACCCAATACTACCGACGAGAAGAGTCGATATGAACACCATGAAAACGACGATCAAGGCCACAGCAGCCGACGAGAATCTCTTAGAAAGAGCCTTGACAAATCTAATCTGGTCATGGGCCTCGACCTCGGCACCGAGATTCAGGTGTCGTACGAAGAAATGAATCACAATTCCATCGACGACATTGCCAGCAGTTGGTTTGTCTGGCTGGTGGCGGCGACGGCGTCCATTGCTGGGTCGCTCTTTGGTTATGACACGGGGATTATCTCGGCCGTGCTGGTCTATCTCCATGATGATCTGAATGGGAGACAGACTACTTCAAGTGAGAAAGAGCTGATCACTTCGCTGTGCTCCGGGGGTGCCTTTATTGGCGCCATCATCGCCGGCTTGACAGCCGATAAGGTGAGCTCCGGGTTATGGGCCAAATCAAAAGACCCATACACATTCCATGTCAACATTCAAGCTAACAGGGACATTCATTATCTCAAAGTACGGTCGCAAGGTTGCCATTTATGTCGGCTGTGTCCTATTCGTGATCGGTGCTGTTTTGCAAGCCGCTGCCTACACGATCGCTCAGATGTCCGTCGGGCGTCTGGTCGTGGGCCTTGGCGTGGGCTCTGCTGCGATGGTGGTCCCCATGTACGTCGCAGAAATCGCACCGACCAAAGTCCGTGGACGACTGATCGGCCTAAACAATATGTCCATTACCGGCGGACAAGTCATTTCTTATGGGATCGGTGCCGCCTTCGCTCATGTCCCTCATGGCTGGAGATACATGGTCGGTCTTGGTGGGCTTCCAGCGGTCATTCTAGCATGCCTGCTCCCCTTCTGCCCTGTAAGTGCCTTGGAGGAACTCCTTCTTTGAGCCGTGAACTTCGTACTGACCGGGCGATGTCACCACTGGGCAGGAATCGCCACGCCAATTGATCTACCATGGCAAACTCCAGGAGGCCGAGAAAGTCCTGACCAAAATCTATCAAGGCGCCACTGAAGAGCAAGTCCGAGCCAAATGCACATTGATCGTTGCTGCTTGCAACGAATCCAAGGAACTCCACGAGGATCGGTCGCGCTGGGCCAAGATCAAACAACTCCATACGAATCCGGCTTACTTCCGTGCGCTTGTCTGCGCCTGCGGACTGATGGTTATATCTCAGATGAGCGGCTTTAACACCCTCATGTACTATTCGGCCACTCTATTCGCGCTGGTGGGCTTCGATGATCCCGTGGCCGTCGGGCTCGTGGTCGCAGGCACCAACTTCGTCATGACGTGGGTGAACATGATGATTGTGGATCCTGTGGGCCGTCGCCGAGTCCTGATCTCGACAGTTTGGGGTATGTCGGCTGGTTTGATGGCGGTGGCGGTGGCCTTCAGCTTCATCCCAGTGGACCTTGACACTCTAGATCTGGAGACTAAACGGGTGACCACTCCAGCCATCGTGGTCCTTGTCTTCATCATTTGGTTTGTCTGCTTCTACGGGGTTTCGGTCGGTAACACCGCGTGGATGAGTACCGACTTCTTCCCCATGGAAGTTCGCGCCATGGGTACCATGTGGTTGACATGTTCATGTTGGGGCTCCAACATCATCGTGAGTTCTACATTTTTGTCCATGATGAAGGCCATGACACCCAGCGGCGCCTTCGGGTTTTATACCGCCATCTGCGGCATTGGTTGGGTTTTGATCATTTTCTTTTATCCCGAAGTTTCCGGACTGACGCTCGAGGAGATTGGAGAAGTCTTTAAGCACGGCTTCGGGGTGAAATATGCCCGACAACTGCGGAAAGACAAGAAGGAAGAAATCAAGGAGAGATTGAAGAATCAGGAACGACCCATCGCAGTTGGGCACTAAACTTAAGCTTCAAAGTGTATCTGGAGTTTGTACACAGATTGAAATATGGGATTAAACTTTGGTGATGAGGGGGAAATTGCGTTTCGGGCGCTAGAGGCTGCGACGTACCACTTTAAAGGGTGGATCACTACGTCAGAACAGCACTTCCTTCACCGTTCTGTCCGCGTATCGAAGCGATTTGAAGCTATTTACTAATTGAGTGAGCATCTACATAAATTTTGTGTCTTTTACGTGGTGATTGTGGCGTTCTGGGAGAGTTGTGGAGCCGGCGTACAGAATGACACAAGGATGGTATTACAGACTAACACCCGCAACCCCATGAATCTTTCAACTCCTGGAAAATCATGAGGGAAACAGATCACTCTCCGCCGGCGACTTCTATAGAAACAAACGGCAAGAAGAGAAAGTGCTCAAACGAACAGCCTACGCGTTCGCGGGCTCTGGCCGCCTGCGACGCCTGTCGAATCAGCAAGACCCGGTGTGATTCTGCTATCCCGACAAAGACCCTTTCTCGATGTGAGCGACAACCCAGCTTGCGCTGCTCGGGTGCCAGACAGATTGCTGATCATGTTCCTTCCAGATTCGAGCTCTGGGGCACGAAAGTCTTGACGGCCATTGAGAACCAGGGGCGCCTCCTGTCTGATCTGGCACAAACAAGCAAGGATGGCCTCTGGCAGCATCTCCCCAGCCGTTTCGTTTTTCGGGCATGGAAGACGATGGTCTGGAGACGATGTCGCGCAAGGATATCCCCTGGAACCCGATCACGGGCTCCGATATGATTCTCCGCTGGTCGGTGTTTCCACGTGAGAAGCCTGTCAGCACGTTTCCTGTGTCGGCGTACGCGGAAAAGCCTAATCCATTTGCCTTTGGTACGTGCAAGTGCTTCTACAAAGGTCCGAAAGAGTTGGGCGAAAAAGCAAAACCGCTGATGGAAAGCATGCAAAACAAAAAGAGACGTCACATCCGTCACCAGCACGCATGTTCGAATTGCGGGACATCTACATGTCTCAAATCTAGATTAAGAATCCGATCGTCGACATTGACCAGCTGAATGCACACATCGCGTGCGTTCTGGAACATGGCTTCGGCTGGTCCGCTTCATCATGCCTGGTGCTCCTGGTGTTTGCTCTGGCGGCCGTCTGGGGCCATTATCCTGACGATGAACGACGACCGGTGGCGTCCGTCGAGAGGAGAGATTCCTATCCCGGCCGATATGTCACGCTGGCCGTGCCTGAACATCGCATGGAAGAAGTCTCTTATCTACTTTGCGATGGCCCAGAAAAGGATGTCGGCGGCGTATTTGGACGGTTCATTGCTCGGCGTGGTGTGTTTTTGCCTATTTGGGTACGTATCATCAGAAAAGCCCCGATCGAGCCAAGGATCCTGGCTAAATGGGAGAACAAAAGCATGTGGCATCAGTACAATATTGAACCCATCCAGGGATGGAAGATGTTTCGGACGGCGTCCATGCTATGGGAAACGTATAATCCGAAGCATGCCCATGGGAAAGCGCCGAGGTCGAAGCAAGAAGAGAGTATATCCACCTTATTCTCACTGTTGGGGGACCTTGCTGATCGCGAGGAAATCTGTGTAGGCCTTGAACAGCGACTGTACTGGACGTGCCCGAAATCAGAATGGTATGATTCCCATCATGGCTCGACTGAGGTCGTTTCGATACTAACGTGATGGTCCCAGCGAGGTGCGCCACGAACTCACCGATCTCCCGTCCTGCACGTTACAAGAATCTTCATTCCCCTTCTCGCCCCCGACGTTCCCCACCGTTCAGAGCTTCGAACAAAGCACGGCGGACATCATCCGCCAAGAAGCCTCTAGCATCCCGTCCACCCCGTCCTCCTACTACTACTACCTGGCCGAGATCTCGCTGCGGCGCTTGCTCAACCGCACCCGCAACGCCGCTACCCTGCTGTCGCCGACCATTGACTCTTTCACCACCACTCGGCTCGACGACACCCTCCAGAAGTTTGAACACCAACTCCAGCAGTGACTGGACTGTCTGCCACCCGGTCTCCGATTCAATGTCCCCCCCCGACTCCTGGCCGCCACCAGACGAACCCGAACTCGTCAAACTCGTGCGCGAGCGGTACGTCGAGGTCCGCGAACTCCTCTGCCGAGCCTACTTGTACATGTGTCTTCACGGTGGCACGCGCCTGACACGATCCCAAGCCGAAGCATACGGCGCCCGCGCCTCTGCCGGCCTACGACTGAGTGTCTACCGGATTCAAACCGAGAATCCGTTCTTCCGTCACCCGGGTTCCTGGGGTGCATGCCGCGTGCGCTTCAATCAGGCGCTGTGCCTAATTGCGGCGGCCCGCGGAAAGGACCTTGGCGCGGAGTCGGCGGCGTACGTCGTGGTGCCGTCGACGTGGCGGGAGTGCGTGAGCATGGTTCAAGATCGGCTAGAGACGTGGAGTGACCAGGGCGGAGGCATTGCAGAGCTGGGTATGTTATTGGATTGGCTGGTGAAATAGTACATGGAAATAAATAATAGTATAACGTAGTAGATAAGCAAGCCGATCACTTGACAACACAACCAAAACAATCATATCTACTCGGAACTATATACGTTGGACATTTCTTCATCTTGCTATCAAAGGATCTAATTGAGTGCTCTGACTGGATCCGGTCATAGTGTAGGATGTAGCCATCTGAACAGTGCCCGTTAGCGTTGTCGTAGCCGGTTGGTGGCGCTGCAACCTAGCAGGCAGTCACCTCATGGAACTGACAAAAACAGATGCGTTACGCTCACGGAGTAGTTTGTTGGCCATATCTTCAATATCACACAACCTGGGAAAAACTGATCGTGAATCATGTGTCGGACCAGTGTCTTCTCTTCTAACTCTGTAAGATTTCGCGAATAGGGTAAGATATCCTCTCGTGCAGGTGTACCTTGGTACAAGACGAGGAACAATAGATACAGAGCGTGCAAAGAGTTTCTAAACCCTTCGTTCTAGACCCTCAAAGTGGGACGCATTTTGCGTCCGTCCCCGAGGTTGCGCAGTTTGAATACGAAGGTGCGACGCATGTCCCTGGCCATTTTGCACCTTGCGATAAGCATTCTATTATCTACCATGTCTACAGACCTAACCAGTATCGCGTTTGAGGGACGATCAGTTCTCCCTTGCCCAGGATCTCCTGACTTGATGTCCCTACCAAGACCTCATAAGGTCCCTCCTCACTCTTCCACATACTCTCAGCCTCGTCCCGGAAGCTGGTGGCATACCGGTCTACAGGGATGTGCACTTCCTTTTCTTCACCAGCTTGCAGAAAGACCTTTTCAAACCCATGCAACTCTTTCACAGGTCGAGGAGTCGAGGAAGCGGAAGCGGCAACGTACAATTGGAGGACCTGCGCACCAGCAACGCTCCCGGTATTTTTGACCTTGATCACCGCCACACTCGGATGGTTCGATGTGAACACCTTGGGCACCATTCTGACCTCCGGGTCCGAGAGCTCGAAAGTGGTATAGGAGAGTCCGTGTCTGCGAGAAATCAACCGAGGTGATTTAGTTGGGGGAATTCACAGCAGCAGCCCGAGGAGGAGTCCTTACCCGAATGGAAACAAGACCTCCCTTTCTGTCTTGTCATAGAACTTGTAGCCGACGTACACATCCTCCCCGTACAGAACACGGCCGCCAACACTGGTATCGTTGAGATAGGCGGGGTTGTGTTTGACATGGATCGGCCACGAGAGAGGGAGTTTGGCGCACGAGTTCACATGGCCGAAGAGCACGTCGGATATTCCATGACCGGTCTCATTCCCTCCATACCATGCTTGCACGATGCATTTTGCTTGGTCAGCCCATGGCATCGTGACCGGGGTCCCAGACTGATTGACGATCACCGCATTCGGCGCGACCGTGAGGACTTGAGTGATCATTTCGTCCACGCCCCGAGGAAGATCCATGTGAGGGCGATCAAATCCTTCCGATTCCCACTCGCCACCCAATCCCGTGTAGATGACGGTATGGTCAGCATTTCTAGCTGCTCGAACGGCACGCTCGATCATTTGCACGGGACTCATCCTCAGACAGGCGCCGAGGTGGGCGGCACCGCCGCCAAAATTCACCATTGCCAATGGTTTCCGTCGTCGCGGTGTTGGCCGACCCAAATTCTACTCGTATTTTGTAGGCATGGCCGCCCACCAGCTCCTTCGAGCCAAACTTCTCCACGGTTCCTTTACCAAAGAATGCCGTGCCCCGAGTCTGGTGTGTCGTGTTGTCGATGGTGAGTTCATCGTCGAAGTACAGATTTGCGGTGCCAAACACGGTGAGGCCAAAGTCCCACGTGCCTGTGGCGTCCGGTACAAAGTCTCCGACTAACGCGCCCCAGAACAATGCTTTGTTCAGCTCCGGAATACCATTGTAGTCCATGAGCTGGAATGAAGTCGACGAGACATTTTCTTGGCCAAGAAGCTTCCGATTGGGGCCCGTGGCGGGCTCATTGTAGAAGTTGATCACGGCGTTGTGCAACATTCCATCGATCACCGGGAGCATTTTGTGGGCGTACGCGCCCACTTCGTAGGTAATGGAAGCCTCGGGGATGGCTTCGGCGACAGCATCGTAGAGAGATACGGAATAATAAGGGAGAAGCGCGGCACTGCCTCCTCCAGAGATTGCGGGCGTTCGTACATGGGAACCAATGAGAGCGATCTTGGGCAAGATTTTGGGGAGAGGCAGAATGGAATTGTCATTCTTGAGGACGACAATACTGTGGGCGCAAGCCAACCGATTCAAGGCACGGTCCTCTGGAAAGTCGCGTCCTGTCTGCACTGTAGTCTATGAGTCGATTTGAGAAGGGAGGATGACACGAGAACCATGAAAGACGGCAAGAATTGTAAATGCAATAAACGCTTCCTTTTGGTAGTTAAATCGGCTCGAGCAATGTAGTTCGTACCGGTGGTTGTTTCTCGTTGGCGTCCTCTGCTGGAGAATGATAACGCTATGCGTGTCGCACGTGTCTGCGATTCGCGATGAAAGGACGGATGCAGGGAGTGTGCCGGTCGCATGGAGGTTTTGGGTTTAGTAGTTTTGGGGTAGTAGTGTTGGTGGAAGGAGGGGTGGAGAGGAGTGCGACTCGGGAGAGGGTCTGAGAGAGTGAGTGGGTGACTGTGCGAATCGAGGAAGATGAAGAGGGGAAGGACGAATGATGAATGGTTTGGATCTTCAAATCATTGTGTCTAGATGATAGCAAAGAATAGGAGAAAGTATTGAACGACATCAAGTGGGCAAGGAGTTTGTTGAAATGGAGTTTTAGAAGCACGAATCATACGTCGAAAAAGCGCAATGATCAGCAAGGCTGTCGCTATGTGACGAGGCTAAAGTTGAAATAGGCAGTCTCTATGATGCTCTCGTCTATTCATCATCTTGGGGATATTTTGTTCCTCCTTGTTTCTGATCTCATCCATAACCCCAACAGTTTCCTTCCACTGCATTATCGTGCTCTCTTTCCGCCCGGCGGCGATGTCAAGGGCAGTGTTGTCGGCCTCAACAATGAATCCTCGACCCTGGTGAGAGTAGTCGCACTTCCTATCTTTCGTTAAAGAATTCTTCGCATTTCTTGAATTGAAGGATGTGGTAGCGCGGCGCCTGTCACATTGATATACCCTTCCGTCCATTGAACCCGGCAAACAATGTCGGACAGTTCATTCGACATTATGGTAGAAGTTAGAATGTCCTGTCTTCCAGTAGATGGGTATTGTATCAGAATACTGGACGTCACCTCTACTTCATGGAGGCGGGTTTGGGTTGGCCAGAACATTGGGCCGCCCTGAGTTTCCCGGTGTATGTGGATCGAGAGTGAGGAACGCCCATTTTAATGGATATGCGCCTACATCCAGCAGTGTCCCAGCACCTAGCCTTGTATCTCGAGGTCGATGGTAGACTGGCCATGTCGAACAGAAGGTTATAATTGGAAGACATGCAGAAAGCATCCCCAATAACTTCCCCAATTCGGTAGCCATGGGCCGATGCCATAGCCACATGGGCCTCATGGACGTAAACGCCTTTATGCCTGGCCACTTCAAACACGTCCTTCGCTTTGTCGCGCGTCTATTGTGAAGGTCTTTCGCAAAGGACGTTCTTGCCGGCTGCGATAGCATCGAGACCTTTTTTCTTGTGAAAAGCGTGGGGAGTTCCGATGTAGACGCAGTCGACATTGTGGTCGCCATACGCCTCTTCGTAAGATGCATAGATGGCTGGGTTGGCTTTCAGGCAATGCTTGGAAGCAAATTCTTGACTCTTTTTCCAGGGATGAGGGGCCAATGCATTGGATTAGACGTTTTGCTTTTGCGTCAGGGCGGGCGAGGACCAAGTCTGCTACAAATCAAGATGATATAAGGCCGGTCGATAATATTCCCCACCTGTGCAAGTGGGAATAGTCGAAGACATGACGAAGATGATATTCGATCACGATTTCCTGGGCTAACCCCTCAGGATAAGGGAAAACACAACTATATTTATATGTGATCTTCGATGTTCAGCTTACTCGGTTAATGACCTCAACAGCATGAAGCTCCCTATGACGGGGGTGTCTTTGGTTCGTTCGTATCTGCTTGCATGGGAATAGTCAACCACAATGAATCCTTCCCTACCCACTCCCTTTGTAAGGGAATGAGGATGACGAGCCCCTAATTCCTACACAGTAGAGATGTACACCCGAGGACCCCCCCCCCCCCTTTTCTCAGACAATCACCTCTCACCACAACATATGTACGGCGGACTCTCCCCGTTAGGTCAATTCACGACAACCGAGGACCGAATGCCACTTGCCCATCTGATCCAATCAAGTTGCCGCGATTCTCCATCCCAGGGCCTTCAAGCTAACTGGAATGGATGTCTGAAATCTTGGCAACAGTTTTCAGTCAAATGGTTGCTAGGTTTTGGGAAAGCCCCTTTACCCCCCCGGCAGAAAATCTATATATTGTTGGGAGAGGTCCTCGCTTGGGATCGTGACTTGGGTTCTAGTAACAATCTGGCTCTCTTGTCGCGGGCGTCACTCCTGTGAACCCATTAACAAGCATCTGAATTGGCAGATTTTCACGGCCTGAGAGGCGTTCTTCGTCGTCTGACCACTGACACATCCCCCCTCAGCCAACATGGCCACTCCCACGATCGAAGAACTCCTCCAGCACCAGACTTTCAAAACACTCACCCCCAATCAAGTCTCCTCCTTTATGAAATATGGCTTCCTACGCCTTCCCGGAGCTATTCCCCTAGACAAATGCGAGTGGTGGGCCAAGGACGTCTGGCACCGCCTAGGAATGGACCCGAATGACAAGTCCACCTGGACGGCCGAGCGCTCACACATGTCCAAGCACCACGTTGTCCCTGCCAAAGAAATCGCTCCCGCGGCGTGGGAGGCTATCTGCGAATTATGCGGGGGCGAGGATCGAGTGGCCAAGGGGGGAGAGATGTGGACAGATGCCTTCATCGTGAACCTGGGGAGTGAGGAAACGGAAGGTAAGAAGGTACCGCCCAAGGAGTTGGATAATTGGCATGTCGATGGGGATTTCTTCGTCCATTTCCTCGATAGTCCTGAGCAGGCTTTGTTGGCGATACCCTGCTGGAGCGACGTCGAGGAGAATTCAGGAGCCACCTGGATTTGTGACCAAGGGCCGAAGAGAATTGGACAGGTGTTGGTAAGTTGCTTTTTTGCTTGTCTGCCCCATTTTGGTCCCTCGTTGAGGATGGACCAGACCGTGCAAAAGACTGACATGGTGTGTGTTAGTATGATCACCCGGAAGGACTTAATCCAATGATGAATCCCCGCGGAACAGGAATCAGGCCAGAGCGTGAGCATGCCTTCTTCGGTGAGATGGTGCAAGATGCACCCGACGAGAGCTTTCATGAGATGACAGGGAAAAAAGGAGATGTCATCCTGCTGCATCCGCTCACGCTGCACAGCGCTAGTAAGAACGGACGGAGATCAGCCAGTGTGTTTCGCCCCCGTCTTCATCTAGCTCTAAGCCAGAGAATGCATCAATTTTCTCGCCAGGATTGCTGACCACAGTGATCTGACCGCACAGGAATAATCACAAACCCACCCGTCTCGCTCTCTGCTCCATTTCAATTCAACCGCTCGAACCCTGCGGACTATAGCTTGATTGAGCTCAAAACGATGCAGGATCTTGGAGGGCCGGAGAAGTTCAAGGATTGGAAGATTACGAGGGAGAGGGAATTACTTGTTCCAGAGCGACTCCCTCGTCAGGAGAAGTTGCGGGAAATAGAGAATGAGAGGCTTCGGAAGCTGGGTCTGAAGACGGCAGATGAAACGATCAGCCAGCTGCCGCACCTAATGATTTCCAGGCAGCAGGCGGCGAAGGCGGGAGCATAATGGAAATGCGTGTGGCATAACTCATTGTGTCACGAGCACTCGAGGGCAGAAGCAACCAGTCCGTGGGAGAAATTAGGAGGAGTTGAAAGCTTCGGAAAGCGAATGTTAGTTACCTAAAGTCGTCATCTCAATCTATCTTCATGTTAGAGTGCTTCATAGTGGAATCGTAATAATATATAATGACGTAGGAGTTAGGCAACGATCTCAATGACAGCGAGACAGTCTATATAAGCGCTTTGAGGAGGCATGAAAGCAACATGCTGATTCAAAAGGGGTTGCCAGCCGGCTGGCTTGGCATGTTTGTCTTCGGGGCCCCTCGGATACGGCGGGATAATTTTTCTTTGTCATAGGGTGCCAAGATTTTCATTTGGAGAAACTTCCCAGTTCGTTGGAGAGATATTTTTGAGCTTCTAACTTTTTCTCATTGAATTAAAAAAAGCGACGCAGAAAATTTGGAGCACAAGTCAAAAATGGGAAACAAGAGGCGGAAGCTATCCTGTGGTAGCTATGAAGTCTTGTCTACACCTAGAGACAAACCCTCGGGAGAAGGAGAAAACGACACCAATTCAAAAGATCGAAGGCGCTCACTCTTCGTCCGCTCTCTACCTGCGTCGGTCACGAGCGAACGACTCACCGAACACTTTTCGCAATCATACCCCCTGAAACATGCTACGGTCATACTCGACCCCGAGACCAAAATCTCAAAAGGCTTCGGTTTTGTAACCTTTGCCGATGCCGAAGATGCACATGCCGCCGTTACGCAGTTCAACGACTCGGTCTTAGATGGGAGAAAAATAAAAGTTGAAATTGCGGAAGCGAGACACAGAGATACGGAAGATGGCGGTAAAAGCGGCCCAAACACAACAGCTATTCAGCTTCGAGCACAAAGAGAGAAAGAGAGAGCAGGCCCACAGCCTCCGAAGCTGATTGTGAGAAATCTACCGTGGAGCATCAAGACATCCGAAGATCTAGCAATGTTGTTTCGGAGTTACGGAAAGGTCAAACATGCCGTGGTGCCGAAGAAAGGGCCGAAAGTGCAATATGGGTTTGGCATCGTCGTGCTTCGCGGTCAAAAGAATGCGGAGAAGGCAATTGCTGGAGTCAACGGAAAAGAGGTTGATGGGCGCACGCTTGCTGTAGATTGGGCCGTGGACAAGAAAACCTGGGAAGAGCAGCAACATACGGTGTCAGAAGCAGGGCAATCCGCCGCCGAGGACGAGGAGGAACCCCATCCTCCACAAGGTCATCGAGAGGGCGAAGACTTGGGAGGAGACTCCGGGGCTAAGTTGCATGACACGGCGGTTGTTGACAGCGACAGCGACAGCGAATCCGACGAAGTCTCTGGTGAGGAAGAAATGGACAATTTCCACGAAGATAATGACCTCTCCGAACCAGAATCAGCTCAAACCGAATCCACACAGGGCCAAGAGCGACATGACAGAGGAAACGATACCACTATCTTCGTCCGGAACCTGCCTTTCACCACGGATGATGATACTTTGCGAGAACATTTCTCCGATTTTGGACCCGTTCGCTACGCACGAGTGGTTTATGATCAGGATACAGAACGCCCGAAGGGAACGGGTTTTGTCTGCTTCTTCAACGTCGAGGATGCCAAAGCATGTGTTCGGGATGCTCCGAAACATGAAGCTGCCGGCGAGAACTTGAAGAGGGACAGGAAAAGGAAAGGGGAAACGCTGAAACATTCCATGCTTGAAAATGAGGCAACCGATCCCTCCGGCCGATATACGCTCGAAGGCCGCGTTCTCCAAGTGTCGAGGGCGCTCAGCAGAGAAGACGCGGAACGAAGAGCCAATGAAGCAAGTGAGAAGCGAGACGCTCGAGATAGGGACAAGCGACGCCTGTATTTGCTTTCTGAAGGCTCAATTTCCAAGTCATCCAAATTGTACCATCAACTGGGCAAAGCGGAGATTGATATTCGAGAGAGCAGCCAGCGACAGCGACAGCGACTGATCAAGAGCAACCCCAACCTCGGTCTCAGTCTCACTCGACTTAGTGTCAGGAATATTCCTCGCAGTATTGACAGCAAAGAGCTGAAGGCTCTGGCTCGAGAGGCGGTGGTCGGGTTCGCCAAAGATGTCAAAGCTGGCCTTCGGGACCCTTTGAGCAAGGAGGAGCTAAAGCGAGGCGGGGATGAGATGCGTGAAGCTGAGCGGAGAAGAAAGCTCTCGGGGAAAGGTATTGTGAGACAAGCCAAGGTGGTGTTCGAAGATAAGGAGGGTAGCAAAGTCAAGGAAGGAGCAGGCAGGAGTCGCGGTTATGGATTCATCGAATATGTCAGTCATCGAAATGCGCTTGCCGGGCTGCGCTGGCTCAACGGACATTCGGTAAAATCCTCTTACGATGGTGGCGGTGAAAAGGGAAAGCGACTCATTGTCGAATTTGCTATTGAGAATGCCCAGGTCATACAGCGAAGGAACGAACGGGAAAGAAAAGCCAGAGCGGGTGGGAAGATGAAGAACCAGGATCAGGTCCAGAACAGAACTGAGAAGACGGCTCCGGCCGCAAAGCGAAAGCGCGGTGATAGAAACGAGAAGACCGCCTCGGAGGCATCCAAGAGCCTAGACCCTGATGAGAAAAACCGCCTTGCGAAACGGAATCGAATCGTTGCAAAGAAGCGTCAGGCGAGGAAAGCACGGAAGGGATGATCTCGGACGGCCATTTGTTGATGAATAATAGGATGTATCACTTCTGAGAATGAGAAGCAGCTTTTCCTCAGTACGACAAACTCCCCTTTTTCCCCCATTGTCCGAGGTATGGGCCGGATAGCATAATGCTTCATGCCGCAGTCATTCCTTTCCCGTGTTATGAGCACCGGCGACCTGTAGAGACGGTCAGCATCCATCTTGGGCTCGGAGTTTCGTGTTCAAATCCGCAACCAGTGTCACACCAGGCTTATCTTTCCTCCTTGTCCTTTCTCTTTCGACTATTCTAATGATCTTCGTTCTCGCCAACAAGCCTGGTCAAACACAGTCTCAGAGCTTCTGTACTGACCTTTCCCACAATGTTGTACCGCTTGCTGAAGAAGGCATACCACTCATCTAGCACTGTCTTGTACTTATCATCCAGGTCATCCCACTCGGGGACGCAATCTTCGGCTTTCAAGCTCGACAGGGCGAGTGCGCGAGACGGATCCTTTCCGGCAAAGACTATGGTAGGAAGTCACTATTAGCCCGAGTGCCCATCTATAGCGACCATAGCTAGAAGAGGGCATCCGCACCATGATATTGGCCTTTCTCAGCATAGGCAGCATTCTTGGAGACATCGAAGATGGTTCCCTTGATCGCAACCAATGTTGGCTTGTCCGGATGAGTTCCTGTCACGCAACCGCAGTCTCAGCCCAATGACTCCCTCAATGTGTGTGCTGCCCGTTCCATCCGCATACCATCACATTGACTCAACTCTTCCAGTGTGATCAAATCATTCTTGGGCGGATTGAGTTCCACCTTTTGCTTGGGCTCGAATCTCTTGTACTCTGAATAAGGGCTAGGTGAGGTTGGATCCGCCATGACTGCAATGTATCAACGAACCTCGGCTGGTATCGGTCACTACACAAATAGAGAGATAAGGAGAGCCAGGTCAGTCGGGTTGATTTTGAGAGCAGTGCTCGAAGCGGTGCTAGGACCAAGACGTGCACTGCCCCAGTGACCGTTGTATGCAAGGGTGATTACATACTCTTGAGTTTGTCTGAGGAGAAATAGCAACTACCCCCGGCTTTGGCCTGGGACGGGATCGCGGGGCAGTCGATGATACACTGACTTTGGAGGGACTCTCGCCCTAGTGTCGGGAGGGGCGGTGGTGGCACTGGTGGCAGGTGAACAGATACGAGGGGGGGGGGCGTCAAACTGAACCGACGGCCGTGCTTAATGATCCTTCCTCCAGTCAAAGTCTGTGATCTTTTTCCACGCCCAAAACAAAGAACCTTTGTTGCGATTGACGATGGCGAAGTGGTCAATGACCGACGCTCTGATGACACAGGCTTGCACCATCCACATCGAGAAATCCGAAGAGTCGATCCCAGAACTCACCGTCCGCCATTCGTTGCGCCTGGTGCCCGTCTGCCCCACCGACTTCGCACGCCACGCAATTGCGTTCCATGGCACCACCCAGCACGCGATTCTTTCCTCTTTTCGCCTGGCCCTTATCGGGAAAAATGAAAGAGGCGGAAAAAAGTGCTGTGACGCGTTTGCAGCGAAATTACCCATGTTAGGAACCAGGGGAGCCGAGGCTTACAATCTATTCGAACACCAAGCATCTCCCCCGTCTTATACCTGATCCTTCAAAGGTTTCACGGGAGTTTCCACCATAAGTCCCATGAGAGAATGGGCCACCTCGGCCGCAGCGAGGACCGTCGTCTCTCCAGGATTGTCATAAATAGGAGCGACCTCCACCACATCCGCTCCAATGACCTTGAGACCTTCAAGTCCGTCCAGAATACTCAGGAGTTCTCTGGTGGTCCACCCCCCCACTTCCGCTGTACCTGTTGCCGGAGCATAGGCAGGATCGAGGACGTCAATATCGACAGAAATATACACGTTGGTATCACCCACACGCGCTTTGAGCTTCTCAATGATACCGGCCACACCGATCTTGTCAATGTCTCTGGCGGTAATGATCTCAAAACCGCACCGTTTGTCGTTCTTCCAATCGTATTTCTTATTGGCAGCTGGTGCTCGAATGCCGGCGTGAGCTGACGAGTTCAGAATCAGACCTTCTTCGTGGGCAATGTGAAGAAAAGTGCCATGATTCACCCCGGCATAATGGGAAAATCCCCCTCCAAGGACCTTCGGATCTGTCCGAGACCAATTGTCAGCATGACGTTTTTCAATGTCCGGCGGATGACAAGGGCTGGACCCGGAGGCCGGAACGCCACACGTGACCCCGCCGAAAATGTTTCCAGAAGGGGATGAACTCAACCGTACCCCAAGTGTCGATATGACTGTCGAAATGGATCACACTGACAGGTCCCCAATGATCAATCGTCGAGCGTAATGCAGCCAAAGTAGTGGTGTGGTCGCCACCAAGGGTGATGATGCGAGGGACACTGGCTACCTCGCTGGTGTTTGCGGGCCGGCTCGAAACATCCTGGTGCGCCTTCCCGAGTTGCTGCAAGGCTACGGTATTGTCTAGAAAAGTCAGGGGTGCGTCGCCACAGTCGACTATTCGAGCCCAAGCAAGAAAGTAGTTATCATGAGTGTAAGGACTCCATGCAAAGGGAGCGGCAATTCGTCGAGAGCCCCTATCAGACCGGTCAGATCAGGAAATGGTTTTCGCGGATCTTTTCCTAGTCGACTTCTGAAGATTCCAAAAGAGGGGGGAAAAAAATAAAAGAACATGACCAAAACGAGACATATCGCCCTCGACTTACCATCGAATGCCCGCAGGGCCAAATCGGGCTCCAGGTCTTCCCGTGGTAGCGGTGTCGAAGGGAGCTCCTAAAAATGCGATATCATACTGATCCACCGAATCGTCTGATGATAAACAATGAACCCAAGGCAGATTTGAGAACGTAGTCAATCCCGAGTATTTCTCGAATTCTAAGAGGACGTCCACATCGCTGCTTATGGTAGATCGATATCGACCAGGGTCCAGGTCATGTCTGTAGCCATGGCCGTGGGAATTGGATTGCGATTGTAGTGGGTCAACCGGAGGAAAAATCACATCCCGAGCTTCTAGGGCGGCAGGCAAAAGGAACAGCATCGACGGGCCCAAAGAGGCGAACATGATGCCATTCAAGCCCGGGAATCGCGTATCTCATGCAGAGAGTAGGTAAGAAAGAAGACCACGCGTCGCGGGCCAGCCCCCCAGGCAACCTGAGTCTTGAAGAGGATTTTTTTACTTCAGACTTAACCAGTGTTCCCGTACCGTGCTCCAGGATCCACGAAGAAGGGGGCGAGAATGAGCGGCTGAGAGATACCGATATGCAGCGTAGCACGAGGGAAATTAGTTTGGGGAAGAGTGGGCGAGGTGGCGATGATAGACTGTTGCAGGATCGGGATATCGAATTCAAGGCAACAAATCCAGTCGAGCGGATTGGAGATTGGGAAGTGGGAGGTCAAGCAGTGCCGGTAAAGAGGCTTAGCGGCGGAGTTTGACATGGTGATCGAAGATGGAATGATAATGGGCAATTGCCAATTGAAACGATAGCAAGGTATGATTTTCCAGGAACTGACGAGCGGTGGCGTGAAACGTGTATTCTGGTAGGATGAACCAGGTATAAGCGGGCCGCTTACAGTAGAGGAGGATGCACGGTAGCCCAGTTGATCGTTGGTTTCTTCTCTTCCGCACCTTTAAAGGGCTTGGCAACATTCAGCCAAGCCCCTAAAGCGGACTAGCAGAAGTAGCCAATTCACTGCCTCCTTCTCGTCGCCTTCCGCCCGCCTATCCACCAAAAGTCCCGGCCACTCACCTCCTCCTTCTTTTGCTGGTTGCATCTTGCATCGACTCTGGTACTACCTTTGCCTCGTGCTGCCCATCGGCCTTGCGAGAACCGGGCTATCTAGCAAATGGTGTCATCTCTACGACAATCCTCCTCGAGATAAGCCCACGCCCAGACTATCCAAAGGGCTCATCATCTCAGGCGCTTGGACTTGCTCATCTCTTGTCCACGTTATACCCTGATCCAACGAAACCCAGGCCTTGCTTAATGGCGGGCCACCCAAAGTCTATCTATCTGCTGGGGAAACTCGCCATGCAGCCGATAATTGTGGGTGACATTATCATCATGATCAGCCCAGGCTCATCGGTCTACATATACCATGCGATTCCCACCGGGGTCTAAGACTCCCTGTCCTTTTGACTTGTTTTCCCAGTCTCTTTCTTGTCCCGTTTCTTTGACAGAGATCTTTCATCATGTCAAGCGCCGCCCATGACTTTGGTTCCGACGAGAAGGGGATCATTCCCCATGTCATGGATGAAACTCCCCTGGCTCGTGGCATTCGCACCCACTCTGACGACGATGAAGAAAATGTCCGACGAGGCTCCCACTCTTCTCGCAAATACTCGGTCGTCGCCTCTCTCAAGGCCAACTACGCTCTCGCTGAGACCCCAGGTTATGCTGACAGTATCAAAGTCACCTATGACAGCACCCACCGAAAGCTGAAACCCCGACACATTCAGCTCATCGGTATTGGTGGTACCATTGGAACAGCCTTGTACGTTCAAATTGGTCATGGCCTGCTCAATGGCGGCCCAGGAAGCTTGTTTCTTGCCTTCACGATCTGGTAAGCTAAAAGATTTTTTTTTTTTTTTTTTTCCTTTTCTCTTTTTTCGGAGGGCTTTACATCAAGGATCCGATCTGGTTAAGCAAGCGAAGATTTGGCCAAGAACGCCCCCCCTCTCTTCTTCGTACCGCCATAGTTCGAACCCTGGCGCCAGAGGCTACTCACAGTTCGACACGAACAAACCGAATTATCATAATGTCTTCGTACGATTTTGATTCAGTATCCAAGGCTAACACATACCTCCTTCCCACTCAGGTGTACATTCATTCTCTGCGTTACCAACTGCATGGCCGAGATGGTTACGTATCTGCCCATTTCGTCCCCTTTCATTCGATTTGCCGGCCGTTACGTCGATGAAGCCTTTGGTGTTGCCGCCGGCTACAACTTTTTCGTCTTCGAAGCCATGTTGGTTCCCTTTGAAATCGTTGCGTGTAACGTCATCATCCACTTTTGGAGCGACATCGTCCCCGCCGGTGGTATTATTGCCATTGTCATTGTCTGCTATGCCATGATCAACCTCTTCGCCGTTCAGTGGTACGGGGAGTCTGAATTCTGGCTTGCTTTGGGTAAAGTACTTCTGATCGTGGGCCTGATTATTTACACCTTCATCGTGATGCTTGGAGGGAACCCGTTGGGTGATCGTTTCGGATTCCGCTACTGGAACAACCCAGGATCTTTCACCGAGCTTTACTATGGAGGCTCCCTCGGTCGATTCCTGGGTTTCTTGCAATGCTTGATCCAAGCCTCCTTCACCATTGCAGGACCCGACTACGTTTCCATGGCCGCGGGTGAGGCCGAGAATCCCCGCAAAGTCCTCCCTAAGGCCTACAAAGCTGTCTTCTACCGTCTGACCTCCTTCTTTATGCTCGGCTCTCTCTGTGTCGGGATTTTGGTTCCGTACAACGACGCCGAGTTGACCGAGGCCTATTCGACCGGAGCACCCGGTGCTGCCGCCTCCCCATATGTTGTCTCGATGAATCGACTCCGAATTCAAGTACTTCCCCACATTGTCAACGCCATGGTGCTGGGTAGCGCGTTCTCGGCTGGAAACAGTTACGTCTACTGTGCGAGTCGTAGCTTGTTCGGTCTGGCTCTGGAAGGCAAAGCTCCTCGAATTTTCACCCGATGCACCAAGAATGGTGTGCCCATCTACTGTGTGGCCATCGTCCTGTTGATCAGCCTGTTGTCCTTTTTGCAAGTCAGCAATAATGCGTCGGTGGTGTTGAATTGGTTCGTCAACTTGGTGAGTTGGCTCTCGTGAGATTAAGTAAAAGAGTCCATTGCTTACTGCCCAAGGTCACCGCATCCCAATTGATTAATTTCTCGGTCATGTCGTACACGTTCATCAAATTCAAGAGAGCGCTCGAAGTCCAAGGTATCGATCGCAACACTCTGCCATATAAATCATGGTGGCAACCATTCTCGGCCTATTACGCTTTAATTGGCACCTTCATCATGACTTTTGTCGGTGGATATACCGTCTTCCTCCCTGGTTTCTGGGACGTTCCAACCTTCTTTTTCAGTTATACCATGATCGGGGTTTTCCCGACTCTCTTCTTTGGATGGAAGTTCTACAAGAAGACAAAGTGGTTGAAGCCTGAAGAAGTCGATCTCAGAAAGGATATGGATGAGATTGAAGAGTATGAGAGAGACTATGTTCCCAAACCACCAAGGTGAGTCGTGGTATATTGACCACACCTGTTCTGGACCCTTTTTCACCAAGCCGTATTCGTGACTGACTCGAACCCACAGGAACGTATTCATGAAATACTTTGACAAACTGTTCAGCTAAGAATACCTTCCGATCTCGATGGAATTTCTTCAACGTGTCGGTCCCTGTATGCCTGAATCCCCAAGGCTGAACGAACTCCGAAAAGGATCAAAAGAGAAATATTTAAAAATACGCGTGGATCCAGCCGAGTGGAAGCAGGAGTGTCTCTGTGCGTGTCCCATGCGTCTTTTGTGTCCTTATACCGGACCTGAGCGGATCCTTTATTCTGGGTTTACTTGTGCGTGGTTGTACACGGGGCGCTTCTACGAAAGACGAAGGGACGTCAGGTAGCGAGCTTTTCAAATCAAAAGCCGAACACGATAAACTCACGACGGACCTTTGAATTTGCAAATAAAAAAAAAACAGATCCGACCAAGATACCCTCTTTGGATATTCATTGTACATTCCCATTCCCTCCTCTTCCTGTTCCGCTGTTCTCATCAACACTCTTCATGTGTTGGTTGGGGGCGCGTTGTATGCTCTTCATTCCCTCTCCTTCTTTTGCCTTGAGCACTTGTCTCTTATTCTTCCATTGAATTTCTTTCTTTGGTTTTTCTCTGCTTTTGACCCAGTTTATCCTAGGTTAGGGTCATGCGGATGGATAAAGGGATGAAAGTTGCGGGTAAGTACTCATTCATCATTGTCAAATCCCCCAGTCAAACTCTTACGCGTTTCTCTCGCTCTTTTCAGAAAAGAAGAACCGATTTGATTCAGTAGTCATTATATTATCCATTTCATTATCGATTCCGCATCACGCACATGAGCGGACTTCTCTACTTTCTCTTCTTTACTTGCTTTATTCCAATCTATATGAAGATCCAGGACGCCGGTCATTAGTGATTCATTGACAAGGATACTTGTGAGAAATGGGGTTGGAAGGATTCACCGACGAAGTGAATGGAGCAGGTATGTGCCTTGGCCAGAAC
Organism: Rhinocladiella mackenziei CBS 650.93; assembly: GCF_000835555.1. Taxonomy (NCBI): domain Eukaryota; kingdom Fungi; phylum Ascomycota; class Eurotiomycetes; order Chaetothyriales; family Herpotrichiellaceae; genus Rhinocladiella; species Rhinocladiella mackenziei. The sequence continues at coordinate 1,476,426 of NW_013550601.1, forward strand.
ATCTTTCCAGTGGGCCCATCATGGGTAAGACATGGTATGATAGCTACAATCATAGGGATCTTGGTTCCGTCTTTGAACGGCTTTGAGTCCGGTATGAAAACAATGCTCAAGCCGGATTTGTGGACTCTTCATCAAAAACTTGAGCCGACATTCTTGTGAAAAAGGGGGAGGGGGAGAGAAAAGGGCAACGGACTGTCCATGCAGGATTCCTCTAGACCCCAGTGATGAAAGTCTGCTGAATAATCAGGGCGGTCGACGGATAGTTGAACCTTGGAGGTAGACCCCAGTGAATTCTTTCTTTGACGCTTGCAAGTCAAGACATCGGATCCGAAATTTTTGAGTCTCTCGTATCGCCTTCCACGAAAACAGAAATCGAGGAGGACATACATCTGAGGTCGACAAGTACGGCCACTGGTCAGCCTCGTATCGCATCTCCAGTCCGAGTCTGGGATCTTACTCAGGACCAGGCCCATGTGCCTAACCCTGGTGCAGGTGGAAGGTGAGTGAACCGCGATAAGTGAGTAATGCCCATTTGTGGAAATCAGGTCCCGTCCCCCCGTTCCCGGCCTCATCCCGCGGTATCTTTCGGACTTCTCGTTCCTTGATACCCACCCCCCATTGCCCAGAGTGGTGAATTCCTGTCGGCATCTGATAAGGATCTGACATTTAGGGTGCTGTTTTCTTTTTCCCGTTGTCGTGTAGAGTCGACGAGCGGCTCCAGACCTTCAAACGTGGTCAAACATCGATTCACTCTTTCTCCTTCCACTGCCCAGAAATGCTCCCGGTGGCGGTTGCAACAAACCGTCCACCTCTTCTATGATCTGCTCTCGTCTTTGTTCTGCAGCGATTCTTTCTTCTTCTTCCCTCTCCGTCTCTGTTCGTCCATTGGCCTCGGCGGCTGCAGCATAATTACCTGCACCACCTCTCCCTGGATGTTGAGAATGTGAGTTTGGTGGGCTGACGGTCTTGGGGCTAAAGCTCGCCGGTAAGCTCGGGCTTCGTTTCGCTGAAGTAATGGCATTGTTGGAAGCGAAATTCCCTACCCCGCCGCGACCGGTAGATAAGTATTGCGCTGAAATCTGCCGCATGCGCGCTGCCTCTTTGGTATCAATGAGTCCCAATTTTGCAGCGGCTTTGCGACGTTCACCTAGAGAACTCTGCGGTATAGGTTGGGCTTCGAGATCGATTGGAGAAGACGACCTTACGGGCTTAGGCTCTGTTTGCCAGGAAAAGTTCCCAGCTCCGCCTCGACCGGTGCGCACATAGGGACCGTAGGCGGAAGAGTTGGAAATTGTGGACATGGGGCTTTGCGTACTGGAGTGGTCTGTCGGGATGCTGTAGGAGTCGTCTGATATGGAAGGGGTGTCATCGTGATGACGAAAATGGGAATCGGTGGGCATTGGAGATACGGAAGAAGCATAGGAATCAAGGAGCCATGCGGCCCAGGATTGTGTCGGGGACATTGTTTGGGAATTAATGGATGTCTTTGGGGGAGTTTCAGCAGAACAGTGGGACTGTCACACCCGCAGTCTGCAGGGAATCGGCAGGCAGTCAAAATGCAAACGACCGAGGCACAGTTTCGCCTTGTTGATTTTATCACAATCGTAGTACTAGTATCTTGCAAATCAATGGAAAAATTTTACATGGAAAAGTCAAAGGCACGACCAAACCATCCCTTTTCTCGAAGGGGAAAATAGAAGAATAAGAAATAGAAACCAGGCAACAAATGGGTTCAAGTCCATAAACGGTCCGTGGCGCCGGGGGTGGGGGGTAAACATGGTCAGAGTCATTGGGCGTCTGATGGTGGTCTAAGCGAAATGCATTCGGCAGGTAGCATTTGCTTGTTGACAAATAAAGGGCTAGTTGTCGGACAGATCTTCCAATAGAGAAGGGGGGAATAAAGGTCAATCGGATATCACATCCCCTTCCACATGGCTTGAGCAAGCTGCACACATTGTGAGACAGAAGACAGGCTGCGGTCGAGGGAAGCGTGCCTGTTACTCCTTTGGCTTTGATTGCGCTTATTGCTGGCAGCTTCCGTGTTCTGTTAGGCGTGTTGAAGATTTGATTCTGTTGGCGAGACCGGCTAACCATGGCCCTTGTCGCCCAAAGCTCGGTCTAAGCCCTTGGATGTCGTTGCGTCTTGCCTCGTTGTCTGAACCCTTTTGCATCTGAAGAGTCTCAAGAATGTCGATTGCGGGTCCTACGTTGGGTTAAAAAGGGGGAATGTTTTCGACTTTCTCATGCCGGGCTCAAAAATAGGCGTGGCTTTCGATAATGTTATCTCTCGGTTGATAGCAGAGATACTGTACCTCAACTTGTTTAGAGCGCTTGGGTCTTGTCCCGCTAGGCTGTCCCAATTCGGACCATGAGCAGACAACCCTTCTGCTTGGAATTGTTGCCCCTGCATTTGTGGTAGAAACATAGTCCAGTCAACCTTCGCTTCTCTTTCTTGCGGTCTTCATTGATAGATGTCTAAGACGACGAGCACTGACCTTTGGGGCTGACATGCGAAGCTGGAGATGTCCAAGCCTCGCCATTGACCCCTGGGTAGGATAGCTTGAGTACTAGGCATACTAGGCCACCCAAGGTACGGAGCCCAGCTAGAATGGGAACGAGTTAGTACACTTCGGCTGCATTTGGTTGTTGTTTCGGCAGTTCTTTTGTGTGGGGGTAATTCCTAAATAAATCTGCTCTGGCGAGAGGTTCAAAAAGATGCTCAATGGAGGAAACACCAACTAAGGGTGAAGGGCCAGGACAAGGTGGATTACTGATAGACACTGTTCAAAATTTGGCCATGAAGTATGCTTCTCACAGAATATCAGGTATCTCGCTTCTGCGAACCTGGGACTGATCAACGCGGTAATGCCATACTTGTGAAGAAAACCCCCATTTTCATCCGCTATGATATGCTTCTTTCACCATTCAGTGGAGGACAGGAAACACTTTCTGAAAGCTCTCTCTTCTCTGCATATTTCTCCACCACTGCCTAACATTTGGTCCGATAGCAAATCCAGGATCGCTTTTTCTCACCCGTGCCTCCAACTTACCAAAGTCATTGAAGTCTTCGGCCCCAGCGAAACACAGGACGTGACTCAGCCAAGGTACAATATGCAAGTCCGCATAGGTCACCTTGCCTCCCGCAGCATAAGGTAGCACAAGCGTTGACTCCAGCTCCTTGAAGGCAGTGGCGAATTTCTGATATGCTTCGTGTGTTGACCTGAAAAACTGCTCATGCTCTGCACCGATCGGCGTCACGTAAAGGTGGTGGAGTTTTCCATTGTCTTCTGCTTTAGGACCATAAAAGGGGTGGTCCGGGTATCGAGCACGATTCTCTTCCAGGACGCGTTGACGTGTGGTGATGAAACCATGGAAATTACCCTTGACCTTTTCCATCTCATCTGGGTCTCGCGCCGCCAACAGAATCAGGTTGCTGTCAAGAACCATGGAATGAACAAGCTCAAGAAGCCTTTGAACGGTCTGCTTCGTTGTATCATCCTCGGGTGCAAGGCTGATGTCGCTTTCCGGATGAGCGCGGTCAAGGTATTCAAGAATGTCTGTGCTCTGCATCAGTGGCGTGTCGAGGACGGGAGCCGTGAGGGCTGGGATTGTGCCGTTGTTGTTGACTTTGAGGTAGTCGATGTCGAAGTTGCCGGCTTCGAGGAGATCAACCTCTTTGGCTTCAAATTCGTGAGGCAGGTAACCCTTTTCAACGAGACCGAGCTGGGGGACCATCGCCCATTGAGAAGCTTCTGACGTATAAAGCGTGAATTTGGGAGTCCCGGCTGCCATTTTGACTACAGACGTTTCACCGAGAACCTGTTGTGGTTTCCTGACGATTGAAGACATTTCAATGACAGTGCGAAGCGCACCCTTATATGTTGTTCAATCAACTTCCCAGTCAACAATCCAGATAAAATCTTTTCCCAATCTGACGAGCATTCTGTGCGTGTTTTTCACTCCATTGTCCGAAAATCTTGATCGATTACGGAATCACGGCTTGGTATTCTGCGCTTCTTGACAGCAACGTCAAATTCCATTTAAAGGTATGTATGACTTCCTATTTGGTGACAACAACACGCCTGGAGTCGATCTGAAGATTGATCATGGCCAGTGGACGAAACTCAACATGTATTCAGTTGGTTTTGCAGTTTGATATGAAGTAATTGATCAACCCGAAAAGGGTTGCTATACCTTTCATTAAGAACCCCGGAAGCTAAATCCGGGCCTAGGACCCTGGGGGCTAGATCCAGCAAATGCTGGGCTGGAAATGAGTTGATCAAGTGCAGGCATCTGCTCCCGTCATCTCGCATTAAAGATTTGGAGCACCGTGTCGTCGCAATGCGGTGGATAGATTAATAGGAAGAACAGATGAAGATGTCCAAATTCATCGCTGACTTGAAATCTGATTGCTTGGCGAATAACGACATCAATATGAAGTACTCTTCACTAATATGCACCATAGACTTACGACGTTCCCAGACCCGCAGGCACGACGATGGATTTCCCGGTCTCTGCTAAAAGGCCCACACGCTCGGCTGGCACGTTCTCCCAAGTTTGATCGTTCACCGATCGATGACAGGACCGGGCCGTCAGTAGGAGAATGTTCGACCGTTCAAGGAAATTATTTTGGCGGGATCGCTGACAAACATATTCGGCACCACGCGGAGAGGCGTGAGTACTGGGCCCAATTTTTTGGCTTCAAATATAAGTTTTTGCTCGTAACTATCTCCAGGAGATCCGGGCCCCGGATGCCCAGAGACATGCTTTTCTTCAATACCCATTCTATAGGTGGATCATCACTCCCGTGTTGCCGTTAGCCATGCTCATGCCCAAGCGTCCGTGCCGTCTCTAGATTCTCTTGACCGATGACGAAGCTGATGGGCCAGGGCTGACCAGTAGTGATGCCGACCTCGTGCACCAAAAGATTGCGTGGAGGTACATGTACTCGACAAACTTACCGGACTCCATAGAACAGCCCGCAGGACTGCGCCGTTATCTTGCGCAATTCGTCCGCCACCAAGCAAAGCCGATGACGACATGCTAGGCATGAAAAGGTGAAGGTGCGTGATTTTTTTGAGTCCATTGGTGCAATCAGGTGACCTCGCCAGCTGGCCTTAAATTATCACTGGCAGTGCCTATTTCGTGCTTAGTTCTGTACCTTGCTGCAACCTGTTCGCATACAGTTTGGCGGACTTCGGGCATGGCTGCGGCTGGCCTCTGTCCACTGATTTGTTCACTTGGTCTGCCACTACTGTACTCCACACGACCTCAAGGGGCTAGTAAAATGATACCAGCAGCCACGGGGTGCTACTTACTGTTGTTAAAACTGTCTCGATTATGGACCAGTTTCCCCCCTTCCTTAAAGGCCCAATGAGGTGCCTGTCGCCAATCAGGCGCCATTCTCTGTTTGCTGTTGACAATCAACGCCTCTTGTCTCGCCGGGGTATAGGCGTGTTGATTCGCGGAGTTAATTACAGCGCCGCCTTACTTGCGGGTTGCGCCCGTCATTACCGAGAGGGTCAGTACTATTTACCACCTAGTTTCCTCGCATGTCTCCCACCGACGTGGAGGAGAGGGCGATAACTTTGCCTGGGCGATTGCTCACCAATGATCAGATTCTAGGCATGCGTCTCAAGCTCACGCGCCCCCGTAGGAGGATCCTTAGGCCGTTCCCCTCTTTCCCCCCTCCTGGGTTGTGCGCATGGTTTTTGGCCTTCTTAAATCGGGAGTGGCTAAACATCCGACCTGTGGTTGTATGGTGGGCCGGTGACTACCACGCCGTGAGGACCCCGTGAGTGGGCAGTTCAAAGAGGGGGGAGCATTTTGTATGGTGCTTCAAGCCAGCCAGTTTTTAGTCAGGTACGGAGCCCAACTGTCTAATGGCTCTTCCCAGCCCTGGCCGACCCTGACCCATGACCTTGGCTTTTGGCGCTCGACCTGTATCGGCATGCCCATGTCCTGCCCCATGCCGTCCGTGATCCATCCATCAATCGAAACAGTCGCCATCGACAAGCTTGATCAAATCCCCAAAGATCGATGTTCCCGTCATCCTGCCATTAAAAAAATTTTTTTCTGTCCCATTCTCTTTCCTTCGCCCCATTGTCATTTGCTTCAACAGCGAGTTCGCGTGTGTGATTATGTCCTTTGTGAACAAAGGAACAATCTCTTCAGCCGCCCGTCCTACTGAAACACCTACCAGTGACTTGGTATTGAGAGTGTTTGGAGCAATTTCCTGTAGGCTATTTAGTCTTTTAGTACGCCGACCCCGCAACAGACAAAATAAGGAACCAGTCAGTCAATAGGCCAGAGAAGGCACTAAGGTAGGAAGGCACCGAAAGAATCGAGTTGGTGGCCCGTGTACGGAATAAGGGAATCGAGGCGCTGAAACCGGGGCGATCAGCAGGTCCATCCCAAGTTCATAACTCTGCAACCCAAAAGAAAAAAAAAAAAAAAAAAAGACCGGGCCCTGTCTTTCGTACCAAACTCAGCTTCGCCTTTCTGGCATCTCGCAACACCCCACGACAGCCGCAAACACCACCAGAAGTGTGGCCAAAACCAAAACCCAAAACCTGCGCTTCCCGAGGAGTGTAAAAATCCACAACCAAAGTCCACATTTCCGCCAATCCTCTCCCACCACCACTTACTACTTTCCGCTTCCACGGTTCACACACATTCCCGATCCCCGTCTTTCAATTGCATCCGTATCAACTCCAGCATCTTTTTGCATTGACAAGCGACTCGATCTCCTTTCACTCAAAGTTATAGTCACAGATCAATCGCTGCCGCTCCTTTCGTTCATCTACCGTCGACCGTGCAATCCCCCTTCGCGGGCTCGTTAATCTTGTCGGAATCCCCCCCACCACTGAACGTTCACCCACCCTGATTGCTACCATCTCCTGACGGCTCTCAAGTCTCAAGACTGTCATCAGTTTTGAACTCGAGAGTCGTCTGATCCGTTCACGAGTCTCAAAATCATGGCTTCCTCCAAGGTGGGTGTGGCTGATGGCCCGTTCTCGACTGGGAGCCCGTGCTAACCTTGGTTTCTAAACAAAGGAACCACCCAGTTCCCGTCCTGTCTCGGGCAGTTTTTCCAGGCACACTCCCACTGCTCGACAACATTCTCACTCGATTTCGCTTGCGGCTATCAATCCTTCCCATCGGGTCAATCGTCGGAAAAGTGTCAACGCGGCTGCGTCCTCGACTGCACAGGCTGCCATTGCGGCCGCATTGAGAGAACAAGGAGACGCGACTGCCATGCCTCTCCAAAGCCATAGAAGAAGTGTGGGCTCGAGAAAGACTACGGAATCACACTCGATGAGTTCCAGGCCCAGCATGCACTCCTACTTCAATGGTTCCTCTACGGCTTCCGGTCAGGACAACGACGCCGCCGTCGAAGACAATTCCCATGATGATGAATTACCACCTCCTTCCAAAAACTTGAGCACCAAGCACCGAAACAGGAGGGCGAGTGAGGGCTCATATCTCATCAAAGGGGACAATAAAAAAACCTCTTCGGATTTGCGGTGTGATACTTGCGGCAAGGGATATAAGCATAGCAGCTGTCTTACCAAGCATCTGTAAGAATCATGATAACCTCTCTGGCCCATACGTGTACTGATAATTCCAGGTGGGAGCATGATCCGGCATGGGCCATCACCTCCAAATTGCTCATCTCTAAACATCAACAAGTCCAGCTGTTGGAGGCTGCTTCGGTCTTATGTAACATGACTGCGGAGAATTTGCCGGCGGGCCAATCTGAACCCGAGACGTCTGTGATCGATCCCAGCGAAGGTTCATCTGGATCTCCAGGGTTCTCTTCATCTGAAATGCAAGACGAACTTAGTTCGGTCGAGACGACTCCTCCCGTGAGCGAAGCCGCATACCCGGTGCCGGATTCCAAACGATTCAGTGCCAGCAGCAATGGTTTTTCCCGTTCCTATCGATCCATTCCCTCTAGTTCGTACACTGAGAGCGTTCTCTCCCCTGGCCTACCACCTCATCGACTTTCCGGTGTGGACTTCCGACCAAGCACCTCCGGAACCGATGACGGTACCCTTGCCGCAGCCGCAGCTGGCCTCACGTTTAACAGCGGCACCCCTCGTACCAAACCCACCTACCTAGGCTCGGATGTGCCACCTGTACCACCATTGCCACAACAATACCAGTCCTATAATAGCAAATCGTCTGACAGTACATTGACGAATGTATATAACCCTTTGTTGCAGATGCATCCTCCTACTTTGACACAAAATATATCCGATGAGAGAAGCTACCGAGATAGCAACGATGACAAAGGCATCCATATGGATGACGAAGAAATGTTCAAGATGGAGGAATAGAGGAGTCCATCACTACAAGACATGATCAAATCGATCCCGTCCGTTTACCCGATCTCACGACCTTTGTTTTCCTACATTCGTTCAGCAAAGACTTGAGGCGCTATATTATTTATTGTGCGTATTTTTGGCTGCAACCAAAAACAAAAAAAAAAAGAGAGAGAACTTAAAAAAAAAAAAAAAAATTAACACCCTTCTAAAAATTCAGATCTATATTCCCTGGACAAATTTTTTCCGGCACCGATGAGTTGACGCATGAAGTGGACAAAGGTCGAAGCAAAAGATACAATCAAGAATTGAAGTTGGAGGAGGAAAGAGAAAAAATAAAAAAAACAAAAAAACAAAAACAGGAGGCAAAGAAGAAATTCTAGTCCATGCTCCGCGGACAGATCCTCAAAACACCGATGAGATGATTCGTACTCAGTATGAGATCAACGAGGTTAAAGTGAGTGGGACTGTTCAGGTCTTTGCGTTGAGCACGACCAATACGGCAATGATATGGAAATTTTGGTTTATGGAAGAAGCATGGCAAGCCCTCCGAATTTTGGGCAGTCTTTGGGGCGTGGAATTTGAATGAAAATGATACTGGAGCGTCATTTGATAACCATGTCTCAAGGTATCTTGATTCTTTGGACAACCTGAACGGCTCGAGCTTGCCAATCATGATCGTCAAATCCGGCTCGAACATCGGCTATTGACGATGCGAATGAACAGACATTCAATCAGCTTGAGAATTTTCTATTTTCTACCATGTTTTCTGTCCGAGTTTTTTTTGTTAATATCTTGGTGACCCCTCCATTTTGATCCACAGGGACTTGCGTTCATAGCGTGACGATTGACATTTTTCCTATTTTAGGACGACTCCGCCGTCTCCGACAGACTCCATTGCGCTGATCAGGGGAGCAGACCCCTGTGCTCGTCCAAGATGGAGGTCGATCAAGAACATGCCTTGCATGAAAACCCCACAATGATATTCTTTTGCCTTGCAAGGTTCTGAGATGATGATCTGTCTGCCACTGTTAAGATGCGGGAGGCAGTCCCGCGTGTAGACTTTGGATCTGAGACTCGAACGGCCGGTGCCGGAAAATCTAAACGCCCGACCCCTTCACGAGCCTGACCTCGATCCTCGTTACTATCAGCGACGATTACATTGGCGTATTACAACAACGATGAGAGTATCCGAACATACATGCTGACTTGGTCACCAAATGCACAAGTCACACATTTCAGTCCTCCCGGTAACATCAGTTGCCTTCATAATCTTGCCACAAGTCGTGGTTGAGGATGAAGAGTGGAACTTCGCTGGAGAAGAGCCTAATCAGGCATAGCGCTGATGCTGCTTACCTGGGTTCTCTAGCCTTGATAAACAATCTCGTTTCGACGTTCTTCCGCAGCCTCGTCGTATTCTGTTCCGTCCCACCAATCGATCTTCTGGCTGTTATAGAGTCAATTTAATTTGTTCTATCTAGAATCATTCGGTCACACTCTTTTCGGGTATTTTCCTTTGTCCTCGCATGTCTTGTTCGAAATGGGTCTGAAAGCCTCGGAAATCCTCGCTCATCCAGCATACAGCACGGTGGAATGGGATCTGCCTCCGACCAGGAAAGGATTCTGTGAAGTCGCCAAAGGAAGGCCCGGAGGTCCATTCAAGATCTATTGGGAAGCTCACGGCTCAGGAGATACCAAATTGGTGGTACGTCCAAGATATCCCGTACAATTTCTCGTGCAAATCTTCTCGTCGGTATGGCCATGTCGTGCCCTGGGACATATTCTGGCCGTTGGCCATAGAGTACCTTCGTGGCAAGCGACAGACTTGGCCCCTGGGATCCAAAGCCAAGTTTCTTAAATAGGGCATGCTTCATCGTGGATTTGTACCTTTCTTCTGGGACTACCGAGAAATTGCTTTGATTCACATTCTAACTACTCTTCCTGCTCTAGTGGCTGATGGGCCTCGGTGCATACCGAACAGCCTGGAAACGCCAAACCAAATACTTCGGCCACCAAAGATCACAACGCTACTCGTCATTCATCTTCGACAACCGTGGAATGGGTCTCAGTGACAAGCCCAGCTGCCGCTATTCGACGTCCGAAATGGCCAAAGATGCACTCGAACTCCTCGCCCACATCGGCTGGCTCCCTGCGATATCATCATCGTCTCACCACCTACCCATGCGGCATCTCCACGTCATTGGCGTCAGCATGGGCGGCATGATCGCACAGGAACTCGCCCTCATGATCCCACAACACATCGCTTCCTTGACCCTAGTATCAACCGCGCCCCGACTCGTGCGTACGGTCCCGTTCATCCAAAACCTGCGTCAGCGTATCAACATGTTCATCCCCCGCGATATTGACGTACAGCTCGACGATAACTCGCACCGGATGTTCAGCGACGAATTCCTCGCCCTGCCGGATACCGAGCAACCCGCGGACTCGGGGAAAAACTTTCCCACGAATCGTGATCGATATTGCGCCGGTGAACTGTCCAAGCGCTCCGACACCCAGGGTTTCACCAGAAAGGGATTCATGCTCCAGGCCATTGCGGCTGGATGGCATTACAAGAGCCCAAGGCAGATGGCGCAGATTGGCGACGAGGTAGGCAGAGAGAGGATCTCTGTTCTACACGGGACGGCGGATCGTATGGTGACGTTCCACCCGCACGCTGAGATGTTGAAAGAGCAGCTGGGAGAGGGCATTACGTACAAGGTCTGGGAGGGTAAAGGCCATGTTCTGGTCTGGGAGGCGGAGGAGGAATTTAATCAGTTTCTCGAGGATGTCTTTGAACGGTGGGCAAAGACTGAAGGGTAGCTGTGGACTGGGTGAGGTTATAGGTTGCACATGGAGTTCGAAGATGGTGTTGGGCATTGCATTTGCGAGCGTTGAGGAATCTTTCGTTTGTATGATATGCATCGGTGTTGGTGCTTTTCGGACCTTGTTGTCCAGTGAATGAAAGAAGGCGTCTAAAACCCCAGTCTTTCATACTCTATTCCTTCCCTCTCTTGTTGATTGTACATGTTGTCCACACATCGTCGAGTGGAGATATTTGTACAATAAGTGCGTCACACCCTGCGCAAACTATGCCGTCTTCCCAGACTTTATCTCACCCATGAACGCCTGCGCTATGCTGGAAAGATGTTTTTGAGGCCCGACCCCGAGAACAAAAATTGCTTCTCCATCACTTTCATGATCACCGCTCTCGATACTCCTTCCATTTTCAAAAGTGAAATATTCACATCTATCAGCCATTGCGCTCCAAAAATTCCTTCGCTTCATTAACTTTACTCGCAAGGTACGGACTGCCACCACGATCAGGATGATTCGATAGCATGAGCGCGCGATGATTTTTTCGAATTTTCTCCTTGGTGAGCGTCCGTTCATTGAGATCGAGGATCAACGAGGCTTCTCGGCGGTTCATCCTGGGTTCAAAGCCGCCCTTGTAGAATGGCCGGCCAAGGGCATTGAGACCATTAGGATTTCGCCATCGGCGGAAAGCAACCAGACCAGCGCGTCCCTACGAGCAAAGAGTCAGCTTGTGAACATTGAACCGGAAAGGAGGTAGAGAGAGAGAGAAAAGGACGGACGAAGAAAGCCGCGGCTGCGATGCCGACGCCAATAGCGACTGTTGATGCCATTCGAAAGAGATGACCCTAAAAAGTTCAGGTTGCAGAGGTGCCGAGGTAGAGCTGACGAACTTGAGGATTGCCTCTGGTAGCGAGGGAGGTAATGAAGGTGTAAGTTGTCAAAGTTGCGCAGAAAGTTTTGTATCTCCCAGGAACATATGACTCGGTCGGCTGGGTTACCACATTTGGCGGCTCCGAACAGGCGGAAAATCTTGGCATGGATTTTCAACTTTGGCCCCCCAACTATTTTCGAAAGTCCCAAAAGGGCTGGTCAAGTCCGGATTTTTACATGAAAAGAAGCCATTAAAATATCCGGGGAAATTATTTCGCTGAAGACAGCACTCCCCTCTTCGTAGAGGCCTTCTACGCTTCTACTTCGGCCACTCCCCTCAGCTGAAAACGGCAACCATGAGGTCTTCTCACCAAAGCCCGCCATTATGACAAGGATTGTCTTTCTAACATGGACTTCTAGAATTGAAACCTGCCACCTTTGTTCCCGTCCCGTGTACCCATCCAAGGGCATAACCTTTGTGCGCAACGACGCCAAAGTTTTCCGCTTCTGCCGCTCCAAATGCCACAAGAACTTCAAGATGAAGAGACAACCGCGCAAGTTGAAATGGACCAAGACCTCACGCGCCCTGCGCGGCAAAGAGATGATCGTCGATCAGAATTTGTTGCTGTCCCAATTCGCTAAACGACGGAACGTGCCTGTGAAATATGATCGCAACTTGATCGCCGCAACAATGCAGGCCATGGAGCGCATCGAAGAAATCCGAGCGAAGCGTGAGAGAGTCTATACAAGGCGGAGACTCAGTGGGAAGGCACAGCGCGATGCGAAGAGGAGGCAGGATCTCAAGGTTGTGGCAGAAGGCGAGCATCTCATTCGCAAGGAAATGGCAGATCTGGAAGCCGCGAGAGCAGAGATGGAGCCTATGGTCGAGCAGGTCAAGAGAGAGATGGAGACGTCGCGGGTCGTAGGTGAAGAGAGGCTCAGACAGAAGAAAAAGAGAAAGATGCTTGTCGGTGGCGGGACGGAAGAAGACATGGATTTGGATTGAGTTGTTTTGGGTTGGCCATTGCGATGCATCTCATGAATTGATTATGCGATGACGATACCCGGCGTCATGAATGGAGTCTAGGGCACTAAAACAGGGGGAGAATGAGACTATGGGTTCCTTTTTGTGTTTGACATTAGATTGGGAGGTTCCTCACGATCAGGGATAGCCCGCGAAGGCCGAGCACAGGCACGGCGATGAGAGCGAGATACCAAAATCATAAAGACAAATTCAAACTCCTTATTTCTGCTACCTGCATCGCTTTTCACCCATTTGTCTGAATAGCACTTGCCGTTGAACTGGAGGCTTACTTCCTATGGATACGCCTCGGTTCCTTCTTTGGATTCGAAACCATTTGTACACCATGGGATTTTATCAGTGGCATCCAACAGCTTCAACGCTTGTTTCCAATCCATCATTAACTGCTCTCAACAAGACGGCGCATACCATTTCTCGAAGCATATCAATAGAGATGGAAGTCTCCCAGGAGGCACAAGCTTGAAGGTGCAGAATCCACAGATGCCTATTTCCCTATTAATCCACCATTTGATATTGGGAAGTCGGCCCCAAGTTGAAGTGCCACGCGTTCTTACCATTGTCCTCCAGTCTCAAAGTCAATAAGAGGTGAACCTATGATCGGAGCAAGGCAGCAGGTTGTCAATCAGGCAACTCTCCCAGCTGAAGTGGCTTTGCCAACTGCACCGTGTGCGGAGCGGATCTCGTCTACTGTATACGGTATAGTGTTCCGGATCAGGCTGAAATTACGACTTCTGATTGGCTTCTCTGCAAGGCGCAGCTTTCCTAGCCCGGCCTGGGATACATAGTGAAACATGGATACTCATGAATCGCCAGCCTCGTGATGGGCGGGACCAGTTCAGCGTGGTGTGTACGAATTCATCTTAAGGCGACATTCAGGTATCATCACCGTGCGCTTGCCTTTAAAGCTATTTATTGGTGGCTTTTGTCCACTACATGACTGTTCTACAGCACGACATCCAAAGCCTTTTTGGAACTCCTTAGCAACAATCACACCAACAGAATATCGAGACTGAGAAAATCAAGAAATTTGATTATCACTTCTACTGAATTTCCTGTTTTATTTGAAGATTCCCAAGCCAAATAAAGCACCTCGGGTATTTCCCCAAGGATGTGCTTCTGCGGAGAGTCAGAAATCTCCCCACCCCCTCGGCCAATTGATCCCGCTCGACGACATGATCCAGCATATCTGCGAGCCTTGGAAGCATATGCTGATGAAACGGAACGGCGCAAGAGAAAGAAAAAGAAGAGAAAGCAGCGTTCGACTCTTACAGCAATCATCGGTGCGAATGCAAGCGCCGCGGCGAGTGGGGGCGGCGGTGCGGGAGGTTGCTAGGAATGAAACTCAAATTGATGTCAAGGGGGTCAAAATTTGGGGAAACATGAGCTTCTAGGACCCCTTTGCCACTTCTAAGGAAGGGGTGGTTATGATGATGATGATAGAACCCATCTCGAAGCAGACTCAATCTAGATATGCTGCGCGGGAGGCGAATGTGTTGTAGAGCCGCAGATCATCCTCCTCTTCTGGCTGGAGTTTTGAATGTTACAAATTCGAATGGCAATAATCAATACCACATTGTGCTTTACGGCACACTTCGGGCTTCTTGAAGAACGCTTTCCTCAAGGGTGGGAGCCAATAGTAATGGTGGGGCCATTCATCTCGACGCCCTGGAGTCCTCACCCGAGTTTGTCGACTGGGACGACAGATCAAGCGTGGACGCAAGCAATCGTCCTTGGGTCAAAATTGATTACTGAATGAATACTGGTACTCGCAGATCTCGTCAATCATCCCCGCAGGTTGGATTTGTTTTTGTAAGCGAGACCAAAGCCTTGTCCAACCCTTCATGACAGCCTGTTCGTCGAATGCGTTCGACGATGACTGCAATCCCAGGAACTTGGAAAGGAGGATATAGCAAATATTTAAATCTCTCGCGTCGAATTGTTTGATAGCGCTCATTAGGCGTGCCACAAACCATATCATTTCACAGAGGCCTTCTCGATTGCTGATGCGAAGGATGATGTGGAAAAGTTCCTCTGGAATCACGATGCAGTGATCTTCTCGCTGCAAGATCTCTGCCTCGATTATGCTCAAGATCTCAGTGCTCTTTGGATCTGATTCTTCGCGCTGAACCAATGCGGCAAGATAGATGAGACTTGCAAGTTTCGCTCGATACCATTTAGTATAGGCATATTTTCCTTCTGGCGAGCCTGGGCGCTGTAGTATTGCTGATATTGAATCGGGCAGAGGTTTTTGTTATCATGACATCGGTCATTGCCGACAAATAGGTGCTGATAGCATCGAGAAAAATGATGATCTCTTCAGTGATTGATCTAAGAACGTTGCTTTTCGACGAGCTTGGTGCGTGTGTCTGTCCAAGAGGGTTAGTTGGCGTGTTGCAGATCAAAACATCAAGCCACATCAGATATGCATGGAGGTCTTCGAAGTTGCGCAGCGCCTGAATTCCGCCATTAATTGCGATCATCTTTCTGAGTCCATTCCAATGCCATCCCGCCAGATCGCGATCCTCACGATATTCTTTGAGATTGGCCAGCAAGGCAACGGCGAGCATGGTGCCACGATGCGGCGAGGAAGGTGCAAGGGATATTTGGCTCGTGATCTCCTACAGTGTTTCAATTTCTAGTTTGTCGGTGTTCAGAGACGACGTTATTCCTCTGTCATGTCCAAAGACATGGGCGGAAATTGCCAGGAAGGCACGAAAGGAGATCGGGCTTCGTTGGATACAACCCAAGAACTCGGAAGGTACATGGGATCCTTTTCCTTGTATAAGATCTGAGAATTATTCAGCACAAGATCGGTCAATAATAGACATCAAGATCAACGTACAGATATTCACCAGAAAATCCACTGCGGCATTTTCCACTTCTCGAGACCTCGCTTCTGCACATAATTCCGGGTCAATGGACCAAGAGTTTTGCCCTCGCAATGGAAGGTCATTTTCATATTCCTGCGACGTCTCGGATTCGGGAGATTCTCGGTCACGGTAATCACTCGGTGGTATTGATGAAGGAAAACTCTCTTTCGCCAAAACCATGGCGCCGTCCCAGATATGAAATTCTCCGCCACTCACGCAGGCGGAATCGGGCGTTGGATCATCTTTTGTTTTTCGTCGCCTATGTCGTTGTCGTAGGACGTGTACTTTGATGGCCTCCTAAGCTGCATTGTGACGAGAGTCTGTCGTAATGAAGGTGAAATCCGTTACGCGAGATTCTCTTTTCGAAGTTGTCATCCTCCCTGTAGAATCCTCATGAACAAGGAAAGAGAGCACGAGACAAAGGAAAGATAAAAGTTTGCCGTCGACCGAACTCCACGGAATGCCTCTGGAAGAAACTCTACCAGTCAGAAACGGCACCCCGCAATGCAAGACTAGACCAAAATCTACTACTGAAAACCATTGGCGGTTTAGTTGAATCTAATCCCCACAAAGGTCTTGACTTTCCACCATCGTCATCTCAACCCTTTAGGACTAATTTCGTGGTAACAAAACCTGACAACTTAGCAACTATGACCGCCATGTGCCGCCGGTGGGATCGCATATTGGGCTTCATCAGGGACAGCAGGCTCTTTTCCGTGCCATCCAGACATTTAAAGGGGAAGTGCTAGGCCTTGAAGGAACATGTCGCTTCTAGCCCTCATTTTTCCGAAATTGTCAATCAATTGTCATGGTTCAACTAAACCCAGACCGGAACTTCCACTTTGAACTCCTTCGAGTCTTAGCCAGCGCCAGGGGCTCTGGGGCTGACATTGCCGAGATCCTGAACATTAGCGACCAGATTGAACCAGGCAACTTCGAAAGTTGGTATGAGAACTTCAACGACCTTGCGACCTGGATCCTGTCCACTCTGGATCCGAAGCATGACTACGACAAAGCCACTCTACGAGATGCATATCTCAGGGTGTCCAGGTACTTCTTCGCCGCGGGCTTTTTTCTCCTTGGAAACGAGGACGATCCCAGAATCACCACTGTGTGGGAGCAATGGACTCTCTATTTGATAAGGCGACAGCGATGATGGACCCGTCACCAGAACGACGGTCACTCAAAGCTGATGGTTTTGAAGTTCCCGTTATCTTCTTTCGAGCTTCTCCTACCAGTGAACCACGTCCAGTCCTCATCATTGGAAATGGCTTGGATGGATCCATGGAAGAAATGTTTCACTTTCACGGACTCCAAGCGCTGGAGATAGGCTATCATGTGGTACTGTACGAAGGACCCGGCCAATGTACCGTCCGACGTCAGCAAAACCTTGGTTTCATTCATGATTGGGAGAGAGTGGTAACTCCCGTGATTGACTACCTGTGTTCGCTGGCCATTGTGGATCAGAAACGAATCGGCCTACTGGGCAATTCTCTTGGAGGTTATCTTGCCGCACGAGCGGCTGCCTTCGAACGCCGCATTGCTGCGACGATCCTAATCGATGATCTGTTCGATGTTTACGCACAATTATCGGACTTGCTTCCCACTGAGGGCGGTGGAGCATGTGGAAGCCGGGAACGAGAAACTGTTCAACGAATCTCTGGCGAAGCCAATGAGCAAATCCACCAATATGAGATGGTTGATTGAACAGATTCGGTGGTCCTTTAATGCCAAAACTCCTTACCAAGCTATTCAGGGAATCAAACGAATGACTCTTGCAGGCGTGGTGGAGAAGATCGAATGTCCCGTTTTCGTTGGAGACCCAGAGCAAGATTTGTTTGGTGTTAAACAACCACGATTAGTCGCAGAAGCTCTTGGCTCAAAGGCTACACTGAGAAAATTTACAAAGAGGGAAGCTGCTGAGGCACATTGCCATGTTGGAGCGACAACTTTTTTGAACCAGATTATTTTGGAGTGGTTCAAAGAGAAAATTGCACGGGTATGAGCGTGAGCTTTGTGATTAGATACCAACCAATAGGACTTGGAAATTGAGTCATAATGCTTAGTGTTTCACTATTGTCATATTTTCCTGAAGAACCAATAAATCTTAAGGGGAGTTGAGGATGTGTGAAACACACCCGGAGCACCTTGATAGAGTCACGCTTTTCACAGACCTGAGACGATGTCTGCGGTCAAATCACTGAGCAAGAAAGCGGACATAAGGATCGTGGTTTGGCCACGGAAGTGTATCAACGAAAGGCCCATTCGCTCTCTTGAGATTCAGATTTGACGGTTTCTGCCCTCCGCTTAATCCAACTGTGGCATTGGCGTCGGCTCAACACCCCACCCGTTGCGGGAACCAAAACCTTCTCTGAAGGGATAAGCACAAACAACATCTTACAATACTCATTGCTCACATTCCTCCATGTCTGCTTATGGTCAGTTAATCTCCTTCCTCTCATGCGACGGTGGGTGCCTTACATGCATGGTCCCTCTCTGCACCACCACGTCACCCTTTTTCAAGGTAGTTTTCGTAGCATCATCCAACGTCAACTGCATCTCTCCGTCCACAACCGCCGCGAAGTCAACACTTTGAGTACGATGTGCAGTATTGATCTGGTCTTCTGCGTCTCCAATGGGTGGAAAGTCAATGACACGACATATCACACCGGCCTTGTCCACAAGACTAAGTTTTTTACCGTGGAAGTCAATAAAGGGTCCATTGACTTTGGCAGGGAATCCACTGGCCTTGCAGATTGTCGTGATGCCTGGGATTATGCCAGTTGCTGGTTGACCGTCTACCGGGTTGAGTGAAGTCAGGATCTCATCCGAGTCGAATATAGCTCTGCCAGAGGGACTGTGGCCTTGCAAGAGATGAGTGGAATATCTAGCTTGACGAACAAGAGCACTGACCCGTAACAATTCGGCGCGTCGTCGTTGTCGAACTCATTTTGTCTCTCCGAAAGGTAGAATCAAAGAGATAGATTGGCTTGAGAATGAGAAGATCTGGAAAAGGCTAGGCCTCGACTGCCGATGCTTTATGCCCGGCTCATACTTCGCCATGCCATACCATCAGAGCCATACATCTTTGAAGAAATAACGAATTTCGCTGCTTTATTCCGCTCTGATAGCACATCTCCATGGATCGCAGATATTTTTATGTCCGTCCCAATGTCATCCGCGATGCCTGGAGGCTGCCAAGCCAGGGGAGCGAGCCTTCTCAGCCAACGCTAATCCCTTTCTAGATATTCAAACCCCAGCATAGCCTAGTGCAAGACCGTCGCTCCACACCCTTCACACATACCCTACGGGTCTATGCTCTAATTGCACCCAATATCCGGCAGATAGGCGGGTGTGCCTCCTCTTGAAGAGACAGACATCGCTGTTCTATCAATCTAGGGGACTGTCAGTCTCTTAAGCGTTATCAACCCTGACACTTCGAGTTCGACCACTTATCAAAGGCGAAATTTCATGCTAACGATGGCTGGGTCCCTATCAAATGCGCTTGATGAGCATCATCGTGTGCACGGAGAGATCCAAACCCTGGATAGTATCAGAAAGCCATACCTGCCCCGCGTCTATAAAGAGCCTTAAGAACCTGCACTCTCGTTGGGAATACGCATTTCATTGAGTCAAGTTGACACTTTGAACTTTTGGCCAAGTGATGCGAGCCATCATGGCTATCAAGTCCATTGAGGTTGGGGTGGTCGACGGCTCAAGTGTGCAAAGGATGAGTGAAGGCGAGAAAGTGGAGGGCGGACCAAATCCCAAGGACGAAAGAAAACTTCTTTGGCGCATTGATTTGGGGTGAGTAGACTATACATTAAGCACAGTCAGCAGAGCTCTGGGGAAATGCTGATAATAAGGTATAGCCTTCTTCCGCTGATGGCAGGATCCATTCTGCTTCAGTATCTCGACAAGCAGACTTTGAACTCTGCTTCCATCATGGGTATCATCCAAGACTTGGTAGGTGTTCAGCGCTCTAGTACCACGACTTAAATCGATTTATACTGAATGCATGATTTCAGAATTTGGAAGGCCGCGAGTATTCGTGGACCAGCAGCATATTCTATTTCGGCTTCTTTGCTTTCACTTATGTGGCCTCATTCTTGATGGTGCGTCTGCCCATTGGGAGGTTTCTCGCCTCAACATTGTAAGCACGAATGGGACCCTTTTGCACATAGGTTATGTGATCACTGACAGTGTGATAGCCTTATATGGGCAGTCTGTGTAGGGCACCATGCGGCCACGACCAACTACGCAGGACTGATGGTCGTCCGATTCTTCCTGGGTGCTGCAGGAGCATCAATCACTCCAGGTTTCAGTCTGATTACCGGCATGTGGTACAGGAGACAAGAACAGCCTTTGAGACATGGAATATGGTTTGTCGGCACATCCGTCGGCATCATGTTTGGGGGACTCCTTGCTTATGCCATTGCCCATATTCAGGGTGGAATAGGGCCTTGGAAGGTAAATGAATCCGTCGCTACATCTGCGGGGAATGCTGATTCAAACAGTGGTCCTTCATCATATTCGCCCTGATTACCATAGCCTGGGCCATCATCCTTCTCTGGTTCCTGCTTGACACGCCAGGGAATGCTCGCTTTCTCTCCAAAGAGCTACGTGATATCGCCATCAGCAGAGTGCGAACAAATCAAACTGGTATCAAAAACAATGAGTTCAAATGGTATCAGGTTCGTGAGGCTCTCTTGGATATTAAAGATTGGCTGGTGGTTCTCTTTATCTGTTGCGTCAGTGTTTGTAATGGTGCACTTGGAACTGTGAGTTGTCTTCGTTCCCTTGGCTATCGTGAATGTCTGACTATTGGCACCAGTTCTCGAGCTTGGTCATTCAAGGTTTCGGATTTGACATCTTTGAGACCTGTCTGTTCAATTTGGCCATTGGTGCCGTTCACGCTGTGTTCGGCATTGTAGCAACATGGATCTGTGGCCAATACAAAGACGTCCGCTGCATGGTAGCTGCCACGTTGTGCACACTCAGTTAAGTGCCACAATCGTACTTCGAACTTCCCTCGACGGAAATTGACACTACGGCAGCCTTGTGGGAAGTATGTTGGTGAGGTTCGGACCTAATCAAGGGAGCAAAGTGTTCGGTTTCCTCATCTTTTTCGCCTACCCCACTACCATCGCGATTGGTCTATCAATGATTTCATCCAATGTGACCGAGTTCACGAATAAAAGTGTGGCTTCCTCTATGCTAACCGTCTTCTACTGCGTTGGAAACATCATCGGACCATTCCTATTCATTCCGGACGAAGCTCCCACATATCCGGTATGTTGTGACTTCTTTGGCCCTATTTCTCTCAGTCACCGGATCATCTAATTGATTAGAGTGGTTTCATTGGCACAACGACCTGCTTTGGTATAGCTTTGCTCCTCATAGCTGCCCTGCGTTTGACCCTCCAATTTGACAACAAGCGCCGAGACAGGTCGCAAGTAACTGACGGAAGTATTGCTGAGAATGGAGAATCTAACAGTGAATGGTCGCCACTCAACGACGATACGGACAAAGAGAACCTTCATTTCCGCTACGTCCTCTGAAAGCCTAGAAGCAATGGCCTGCCAAGAAGCAAAATGTGCATCCGTCCGTGGTCGGGATCGGAGGGAAGGCACCATAGCAGAAGTCCGCGATATGATTGTCGATTTTGCCGCAGCAGTGGTACAGTAAAGTATTTAGGTCGAGTCGTTCTTAACGATTTAACCAGGAAAAGAACGTACATCCTTGAGGACGAACAAGTTTATCAGCCAGCACTTGAAATGGAAATGTATGCCAATATTGACTCAGAGGGGGGTCTCACAGGGATAGTGGCGTACATCACATCTGAGATGAATATGGACCAGTGTACTTTTTCTCTCAATGCCCAAAACAAGACAAACATACGCTTTCTTAACAAGTTGTACATCTCATGCTTGCTTCCTTGTGGAACTGCGCCAGCAGATTAATCCGGGGGGGTGCCCTGCCCAGGACGAACTCGGAACTTTGAGGAGAAATTGAACTGCTTCACGGATGACAATCTCATCTGGAGGCAATGGTAGTTTCTCTCTCTGATATCTCCATTTCGGAGCCGAACGGGATTGATATAACCTGATGGATAGAGCACCCTGCCTTATCCGGATATTCAACACCATTTTCGGTCTAGATTCCGTCTCTATCAAGGGAGACCTAACTCAAGTCTAAATTTGAGCCATCTCTCGGCTCTACAATAACTACCGGTTCTTATGACATTGACAACGGATAGGAAATTCTTCGAACTTTATGATTCGCTTTCATACGGGGGCAGGGCCCCCCCGGGAGGCGAGAGCTCTCAAGGGCACGGTAATTGAAAAGCCCAAGTTACCTATCAACACAGCTAAGACCGCCATCTCTGTTTCTGCTGTTTCTCGCTCGAACGAACTGTGAAAGCAATCGTCCTATTCCCATTCTACAGGAAAGCTACTATGGAGGACGAAAAATATTGCATCGAGCCACAATGGCACTCCAAGCCACGTCCGATCCGAATCATTTGCATTGGAGCTGGTGCTGCGGGATTGCTTGTCGCCTATAAGACGAAGAAATTACTGAAAAACATTGAGTTGATCATATATGAGAAGTACATACTCCTTCCTTGTGTGCAAGAATAAGCCCTTCCTGACTGGGGCTAGGAGTCCGGACATTGGAGGAACATGGTAAACAGTCCAAGTCTCTCAGAATTCTCTCCTAACTTCGCTGAATTTAGGTATGAGAATCGGTATCCCGGTTGCGCATGTGACGTGTGAGTTCTCCTGCTTTCCATCTAGTTAGTGATTTGCGGAACTTATTCTTTTCCAGTCCAGCGCACGTTTACACGTATTCGTTCGAGCCCAACCCGTCTTGGTCAAGTTTCTACACCTCGGCGCCAGAGATCAAAAAGTACTTTGAGGACTTTGCAACCAAAGATTGGTGTCATGTTCTCATAAACGGAACAGGTACTCTGAATCAGTGGAAGTGGCCGGCTATTCCAGGGCTGCATGATTTTCGGGGAACTCTTCTACACAGTGCCCAATTGGGACAGTTCGGTTGACTGGGAGAGGAAGACAGTCGCCGTGATCGGTACGGGCTCCTCGGCTATACAAATTGTGCCGCAGATTCAACGAACGGCGACTAGGACCAGGACATGAAGAGCTGAAAAAGAGACTTATCCCTTTATGGCCTCCTGGATGTCGACGTATTACCCCAGGAGAAGGTTATCTCGAGGCCTTGATCCAGGACAACGTCACGACAATCCACGACGAGATTGTCAAGGTCGTATCTGAAGGCCTTATTGATGCAACCGGGAGATTGCATGAAGTCGACATGATCGTCTGCGTGACCGGATTTGATGTCTCCTTTAAACCGTCGTTCAAAGTCCTCGGCATCGATGGATATGCCGGAGGAATTCACACCTGAGCCACACGTATATTTAGGCATGACTGTGCCACGGTTTCCGAATTACTTCACCATTAACGGCGTCAGAGGAAGGTGGGCAACCGGGACTGCGCTGAATTCTCATGAAGGGTGCATCGAGTATATTTTGAAATTCATAAAAAGAATCCAGAGCGAGAATATTCGGGCGCTGGAGGTCAAAATGGAGCCGGTGAAGGATCTGTATGAGCATATTGACGAGTGGCAAAAAGGATCAGTCTGGAATGCAGATTGTAAGAGGTAAGCCAAAGGACAAGAACGACCCTGACTTCTTTCATGACCCTCTGAATATGTTTCTTGGTTAATGATCGAATCAGTTGGTACAAAAATAACATTCCAGAAGGCAAGCTTTGGATCTGGGGCGGATCGGTAAGCCAGTGACGCCGAATCATTTCGCTCAATGCCGGGGGGGGGGGGATGAGAGCTGACCATACCTCCCTGTTCCAGGCTCTTCATTACCTCAAGACGATCCAGGAAGTGAGATGGGAACATTACGAGTTTAGATATAATCGCAAAAATGTATGGGCGTTCCTAGGGAATGGTCGGGTGAAAGCCGAAATTGAGAATGATGTTTCGCGATTGACGCCGTATATCAGGAATTCTGATGATCTGTGGAACATAGAATAGAATAGCCGGAGAGAGATGGTATTTATTTGGAATATGTTTTGTAGATTCTCGGGCATGTATATGCATCCAGCACTGGTCACCTTCGGTGCCCGGCTAATCTCAAATAGCCGGAGTTCGATCGAATTATAGCCCCGTCGTCCTCGTTGTGAGGTGTCCCCAATTTCACCTCGTGATAACGTAATTCTTGAACTCCTTTGTCTTGAGATTCCGTTCGAACATGATGTCCACTTCTTGATAAGTCCTTCCTTTCCTGCATTGGAAGTCTAGGTCAGCACTGCTGTCAAACAATAGGAGGAGCAGATGGCAAGAATCTTACAACTCAGGAACCCTGAAATAAGCCCAAGAAAGGCACAGGGCCGCAAGGCCACCGAAGAAGAACCCAAGCTTTCCCCGCATGTTTGCTTGGTCGGCATTGATCATATATGGGATCGCCACTGTCATGACAATTCCAGCCATAGCTTGCACAGCGGTAGCTAGTGCGATTGTCTTGCCCCGGACTCTCGTCGCCGAGACTTCGCACAGAAGCACGAAGCACACGGGCCCGATGGACAGATCGTAAATAAAGTTCCAGATCAGCATCAGGACGCTCTGAGCCCAGGAGATCGAAGGTCGGTTATCGTAGTTGGGTGCACAGTCGAGGATTCCGATAATAAATTGGAGAACTGCTAGTAGTGCGAGTCCGACGTTGTAGATTCTGCGCCGACCGAAATAGATGAGCAGGATCCATGAAAGGCAAGTCCCGACGAAACCAATGGCAAGGAATCCAACACCCATGTTGAATGCTTGATCAGTTGGCAGTCCGGCCACTGTAATGTGTCAGCAAAGAGGCGGTAGGCAAAAGAAAAGGGTGTTTGGGAGGGGTTTTTCAGTCATACGTGTAAAAAAGTAAGTGGCGTATCCGACAAGATAAATCCCAGAGAGGACCTGGATAGTATAGACGCCCACGGCGATTTCAGTGCGGCGACGATTGATCTTTTTGAAACAATCCCAATATGTCGAACCAGACTCCATTTCTCTCTCCAGTCGATCCGTCTCAATGATCATGGCCAAGGTGGGTCTCACATCAACCTTGGAGGAAGCTAGACGTTTAAGAGACTTTTCGGCATCCTCAAATCTACCCTGTCTTTGCAGCCACCACGGGCTATAGTATCATGTCAGCATTTGCGGCCCCGTGGTCATCGAGAGGACAGTTTCACCTTTCTGGCGCAAACGGCAAGCCGACCAAGATGATGGCTGGCCACACCCATTGAATCGCGAACGCGAGGCTATAAGCCCAGTGATTGTCGAACTTATGAGTTCCGGCGATCACTCCATTGGCAATCAACTGGCCCGTGACAAAGCAGATGTTCGTGCAAGACGTCAGGACACCTCTGAGAGCCAAAGGGCAGACCTCGGAGGCGTAAGCCGGGGCGATGACGGCGTAGGTTCCTAAGACTAAACCTCCGAGCAGCTCGCCGGCAAGAAGAACGGAAAGCGACCGGGCAAAGAATTGAATAAATACACAGCCGGTCGTGAGGATGACACAAGCTCCGAACGTTTTCTTCCGTCCGAACCATTCCATTGGATAGGCAGCGAAGAATGCGCCCACGACTTGGCCAATTGGTGAACCCATGCTCAATCCAGTCTGCCACGGAGCAGAGATGATGTAGCTCCCATCATACAGATAGCCGAAGTCGCGCTGGAAAGCTGGGGTAGCGTACAATTGACCGAGAAGTTGAGGGTCAAACGCACACCTAGAATGGAACAGCTTGTTAGATGCAGACCTTTTCCAAATGTTTTATCGAGAATAGTCCTCACATGACCACACCCAGTGAGAAAAAAAGAGACCAGCCGACGGCTGAAGGATAGAGCTTCACGGCTTCCCAGAAAGAATGGCCATGCTCCTCGTCTGCGGCAACACGTGCTTCAGCGTTGATGTCGTCGATAGAGGCGGTAGCGATCATGGCCGCCGGATCCTTGCTGGTCTCGATATCTTTGTCCATGTTTGGATTCCCCATTGCGAGCGATGGCGTACAAGAAAGTGGAAGATGGAACAGGGAAGAATAGTGCACAAAACCGTTGCAGGATTTAAAAAAAAGGGCAATTGATATACAGATACGGCAATTCTGTGTTATCATAAAACGATAAGAGCCGAGGATTTACCTCTATCAGCTCATTTCACAACCTTGAACTCCTCTCGGCCTAGACCATTATACTCTTTGGAATAGGGTCAAAGGTGACAGGAAACCCTGGTCACCGAGCAAGGATTGTTGGAAGCGAGCTCGCCACTACCACCATAGTCGAACGGTCGCGCCTCATTCGACCGAGTCTCTCTGGCAGGAGAAGTTGATCTTCTGAGAGCTCTGAGGAATCCATGACTGAGGATGGGTTTCCCCTCTGGATTGACCAGTAGCGATGAAGGCCAATCACTCCGCTTGCAGCGCCACACGATTTTAAGTTTGTCTCTTAAACAAAACGATCATCATCTGAGCCCAACAGAAACGGTGAAGCTTATCCTGAAAGCGGGGATCTGCGAAGACCTTGAGATATCAGCGGGGAGAGTTACATCAGAAAGTTGGAGATAAAGTGCGCAAGAAGAGGTCTATTTCGCCGGATACGTAGTACAGTAGAATGTAGAGCATGATGCGCAATTATGCTGACGTAAACTTTACGGTGAAGCAAAATACAAGCTCTGCAACCTCATCGCACCCACCCTCTTGGCACTTCTCACCATAATTGGGGGCCTGAAAGGAGCTTAAACGTAACACGTCCATCCGCATAGAAGTGAATCGTGTTTCTCATCCAGCGCTGATAGAGACGATTTCAGGAGCACAAATGCCGACTGTTGGATCTCCCTCTGACTGATATACTCACTGATAGTTGGCAAAACTGCCTCGAGTTGTGCTGCCTACCATTGAAACCGGGAGATGACAGAACCGCCCCGAAAGAGAATTCGACGGATTGTGAATAGCTGCGTAGAATGTCAGTTCGCGCAGACCTTATCAAGTCTCCTTGCAATCCCTCCTTCTGACCATCAATAGGTCGACGACGGAAAATCCGCTGCGATTTGAGTTCTAACGACTCTAAGCAATGCTCCGCATGTGCTAGTCGCAATATCAACTGCGAAAAATTGGACTCTTTAGATGACAAACCAATGACCTCAAGTGACAGTGGTCTCCGCGCAAGGCTGCAGCGTGTGGAGCGCCTCTTGGATAGATTGATAGAAGTGGATGACACCAATGAATCCGAAAGCCTGCCGAACCTGGGGTCTGGGGATGGCTCAGTCACCGCACCAATCGAAGGAGATCATCAACCTCCACTAATCTCCCTATTCGATAATGCCGTCGTAAGTCAGAACCGTCAAAGGGGTTGCGCATGGTGTAGTAAGAAATACTCACGTATACACAGTTTGGGCGTCAAGAGCAATCAACTCCCTCCGAGGACCCAAGTCCACAGCGGTCTACGCTTTCTGCAACAAATGCCAAAACAGAGAAACTTCGTCTTCCCCTGATTGCTCTGCTACCCAGTCAAGAGGATGCCGATTTGATCACTGCCTCTACCAATGGCTGGGGCCTTAGGCAAGTGGTCTACGCGGGAGATGATCCTGGGCATCCCATTGGCGACATCAGGCCTTTCTTTGACATCTTGTCATTGTCGAAGGCCTCAGCAGTCACCATTGCACGGTTTTTGTTGTATCTTGCCATTTGCATTCAGCAACTGCCACCAGAGTTTGACGCCGGGAAACTGCACTTCTCGTCTCCCATCGAGACCGTCTTACAGAAGTACCTCAACAGCGTGACAGATCTTGTGACATCGAAAGATGACTTGGTGTGCTCGATGGAAGGACTCGAAGTTTTGCTGCTTCAGTCATTATTCTATATCAATGACGGCAATCTTCGGCGGGCGTGGCTCTGTGGTCGTCGAACAATGAACATGGCTCAATTTATGGGACTGCAGAAGGCCTACCTTCGTTATATGCGTGAGCAGAAAGGCGATGAGGAGAAATTCAAGGCCACCATGTGGCTCAAAGTTGTTATAGTTGATCGGTATCTCGCAGTCCTGCTTGGGTTTCCCGTCGGGGTTGGAGACGATTGTTTTGGTGATGAAAGTTATCTTCGGATTCCCATTTCCGGTTTGATTGATCTTGTCGTACGAAGGCTTAGCATCATCGCGGGCCTCATTGCGACGCGAAACCAGCGCGAGCTGCTCACCACGTATACGCACACACTGGAAATCGATGAAAAGCTCGACCAACTGGCGAGAGAGTTGCCCAAGTCTTGGTGTGAGATCCCGGTCCTGTGTCCTGGAGAACGGACGTTGGAAGAAGCTAACAAATACGACCTGATCACCCATCAAATGTGGTACTTCCAGCTCACGCAATTGTTACACTTACCTTGGATGCTCCGAGCATTCACCGATTCCAGGTATGAGTACAGCAAACTAAGCTGCTTGAATGCGTCACGGGAGATGATTATTCGATATCTCGCCCTTCGGAGTATGAACAATACTCAAATGCATGCCCGTGTCGTCGACTTCGCCACCATCATTGCTTCAGTCACGATCATCCTCATTCACGTGGGCTCTGGCTCGAATATCGAGAATCAACGTGATGTCGGGCATCGCAAACACAGCGACATGGAGTTGGTGAATAAGGTCGTCGAGTCTATGCGGGTCGTTGCTCAAGGTTCACGAGAATTCATGGCCCGACAGGGTGTTGAAGTCGTAGAAGCTCTTCTGTCTGTGGGTGAGACCGGCAAGGACAATGGTGCCAGGGGGAAATTACAGCTCACCATTCCTTTCTACGGCACCATCCATATCACCAGAAATATGATCCCGGTCAATGCCACTCGTGATCAACAAAAGGCTGACGATCCAATCGATGAGTTGCTTCAATCGCAATACGCCGATGCAGCTGCTTATGACCAGATATCAGGTGTTCTTGGTCCTGGATTTGGCCATCACCTGTCCTTCGATCAAGCGAACATATCTGACCCAAGCTGGTTTCCGCCCCTGGAAGCGTGGGATCTTGACAATATGGCGGCGTCAACGATCGGTGACTCTTACAGTTTGTGGGATATCAATTCTTGAAATCATGTCCAATGCTTTTTGGAGCGTGATTTCGGCCGATGAAGATTCTTGGGAAATTGCAGGGATTCTGCCTCGGCCGAGAGCTCCGAATGTCGAGGGTTGTAAGGCGGGCAGTAAGGCGGGCTGTAAGGCGGTCGATTCGGCATTGCAATTTCTATCATCGGATCGCAACTGGACACTTGAGCGCGCATCTTTTCTTGTCGTTTCTAGGTATTTTGAAGGCTTAATATCAGATTTCAACCATCGACGGCATTTCTACTTGTCAAAGTAGATTGATGTCTGATGATACCAGTGCCAAACTTTCGAATATTGCCGGCAGATTATCTTGAGCCTTGATGGTTAATATCCCGAATTAAACCAAATCTTCAAAATCTTCCAAATGAATAATTGGTGGGATTTCATCAAGCAAACCTGGCCTCCGCGGCCCAAGTTCACAGAGAAGGAACTGAGCGACCAGGCTGGCAAGGTAAGGTTGACTTGATAAACAACACGTCTCATCCGCTCCACACAACATTGACTGTCCTCTTTTCTCCATCAGGTTTTCATCGTCACCGGTTCCACATCAGGAGTGGGTAGAGAGCTCGCGAGAATCCTGTACTCGAAAAACGCCAAAGTCTATGTCGCTGCCAGATCGCCAGAGAAAGCCACCAAGACGATCGACGACATCAAGACTCGCCATCCATCTTCAACGGGCGCTGTGGCATTCCTCCGATTCGACTTCGAGGATCTAACCACTATCCGAGGTGCCGCGACGGAGTTTCTATCTCGAGAGACCCGCTTGGATGTCCTCTGGAATAATGCGGCCGTGTTGATTCCGCCGAAAGGCTCGAAGACGAAGCAGGGCTTTGAATTGCAACTTGGCGTGAATACACTGGCGCCGTTTCTGTTCACGAAGTTCTTGACGCCGATATTGGTGCAGACTGCAAAGATCTCTCCGCCTGGCTCGGTGCGAGTGATGTGGGTTTCATCGTCTGCTGCGTATTTATTTGCTCCGACTGGAGGGGTGGAGATTCAGCAGCTCGAGGATACCAGCGACAGGTCCCCTGTGTATATGTACGGGGTGAGCAAGGCGGGGAATGCGTTCCATTGTCTTCATTTTGCGAAGTTGCATGGGAAAGATGGGATTATTAGCACGGTATGCCTGCGGCCTCGAACCTGGTCTTTCCTCTCTATTCCCGTCACAAATGATATCTAGAAGCTGACAACATCTTCCCATTTTTTCCCCTCCTGCAAACAGAGCGGAAATCCAGGAAATCTGAGATCTGGTCTCCAGGTGCATATCCCATGGTGGGGACGGATTCTGACGAATTCAATCTCCTACGATCCTATCTATGGCGCCTACACCGAGCTTTTTGGCGGTCTGTCTCCAGATATCGATATGCAGAATAATGGAGCTTGGATCATCCCATGGGGTCGGATCGGCAAATTGCGACAAGATCTAGCTGAGGCCGGGAAGAGCAAGGACGAAGGTGGAAGTGGGTTGGCAGAGGAGTTTTGGAAGTGGTGTGAGGAGCAGGTCAAAGAGTATTTGTAGAATCAATACACATCCTATCTAGAATGTCAACCCGGTCAGCTCAACAAAACCCTTCGAACCAGATCCTTTCTAAAGAAAGTCGCTGTCCTGTTTGTTTGATCACGCATTTTTCCACGAATACACGATGGAACCCTATCTATAGAAAGGGACGTTTAAGCAAGGCGAGGCAATATACAATCGCGATACTAGATTACAGAGATATCTAGGCTCGCGGGGCGGGACTGGAAAAGCATTATGGATCTGGGAAATTCGCAGGGCTCATCGCAATATCAATTCCCGTCTTGCATGAACAAAACGACTTCTACACTCGCCTCAAAATACGTGTCGCATGTTCACAAAAGAACCGTAGTTAGTTCTGCATATGACATGAAGCATATCACCACACTCAAATTCTCGATGCCTGGATGACCTAGTCTGACCTCGCGCGGGTAGGTCAAGGGCGTGATGCCTTTCTGTTAGGACCGCCTGTATCGTGGTTTCATAAAATTGCGATGATATTCTGCCACTACTTGAATGAGTAGCCTCTCTCCGATCATGCCGAACTATACCTGTATCCTTTTTAACGCTTCCTTACCCTCTTTAACGAGAGTTGGATGGAACAGCCTTCTTTCCGGGTGCCCATTCAGAGCCACCTCGATCATTGCTGCTGCTAGTTCGTCCACACGTAACATCGACGCATTGCCGAATATAGCGGTGATCATTCCTCCTCGCTCTTTGGAAAGCACATAGCCGGGTCTAACGACGTACGTCTCCCATGAACGTTTGGTTCCGCCCCGTTCTTCCGGCCTGGCGAGGATCTTGGTCTCAGCCATACCCTTGTGGTTCCCATTGTTAGACACACATGACACCAAGATATTGAGACTTAAAGGAGAGAGATTCACCTTTGCTTTTCGAGGAGATGACAGAAAATGCACTGATTCATCTTGATTTGTTATCGCTAGCATCCCGCTGAGATAGACGAACCGAAATGGCGTGTCCGAAGCCTCATTCTGAACTCGGGATATGGCATTGCAGAACGCGATAGGATATCCAACTTCAACGTCCTGCTTGCCCCGATATGTACCCAACGACCTTAACGGGAAACTCTCAGCAAAAATATGTTGACCGCTTGGGAATGATCTGAGGCTTTACTCACCATATGCAAATATCTGCGTCTTGGAGCTCGGAGAGAACCTCTTCTGGGTAGTTCAGAAAGTCTTTGAGGATAACGATTTTCGTTTTCGTACTGGCTGCCGCTGGACCACTCAATTCGCGTCGGGAAAGCACAACAATGGATGCGATTCTGGGATGTGCAATGCACTGGTTCAAGACCTCTCCGCCAATAAACCCCGTACTTCCAGTAAGGACAACTTTCATTGCGAATGTTTCTGTGCTTGAGAGATTATCAAACTGGCCAAGTCGGGGGACAGGCAAGCGTGATACTGGGGCGTCTATTAATATCGCTTGAGGGCGGTCAAAAGGTTAGGGTGCGAGTAGCAAGATAACAGCCTGCTCTACTAGCAGCTTGGCAGCTATGATAGAGATGTGCATCACGAAAATTCAACTTGCTAGCTGTTCCATCCGCTGGGACACATATTGGTGGGTCCTCGGCCGAGGGGTCCGACTGACACTGACGGGAAGACAAGTCCCCCGACTGGCTCATTTAATCTGGTGGACGAATGTACGCGCGTCAAGCTTCAACGACAATGGTGGAATGACCAGCCATTCGAAACAGACATGAGCGAGATTCTTTAAGCTAATAAGTGGGGCCCAAGAAGAAGGCTGAGATGATGAGTTTGAAGGGAAGGAAATGGGATCTCGGGATTTTCATTATTCCGATCAGCCTCGGCGTCTGTTGGCATTGGCGACGTTGGATTTTGTCATCTTTGCCTCTTCCAACTGACAATTCGCATGGTGATATTTCTTTCTTGTTTTCTGATCTTCCAGAACTTTCTTAGAGGCAGTCTCCCCTGAGATCAATCGTGAGCAATAATAGTGTCCATATCGGCGGCCACATCGACCGTTCGCCGGTAAGAAGCAATCCTGGCTTCCCCCCAGGAGGCATTCTCTGGACGTAACTCGTATTCATGACAGATCATGGCCGAGGAAGCAGTTATTTTCCCGTCAGAACCTCTCTTTATGATTGATCGAGGATGGGAGCGGCGCAAAAAGACGACACGAAGGAATTCTCCTTCCCGAGGAATCAGAACCCAACTCGCGCGGGTTCCCGAAGTTACTATCACTGTTGCGAAAGGGTCATCCGCTGCGAAGTCTACCTCGACAAGGCGCACGCGCAATTCCAAGACGGCGAAGAGCAGCGCCGAGGAATCCACCAAACTACAGTTTTTGAACTACGAACCTTCCAAGGAGGAGAAAAAACAGTTGTCACAGCAAAAGAAGCCCAGGAGGCTAAGTGACAAGAAGATCTCTAAGCTACAGGGACCGCGATCGAGTCCTCCTGTGGACGCTGGTACCGAACCACAGGAGAATCGGAATCTCTCGCCCACACTGTTGAAGACGATGCCGGGAGCCACGGCTCCGCTTTACAATGTGATCGATCCTGAAACGAAAGCCTTCCAAAGCCTGCTGAGTTACTGTAAGTGACTGCCTGGAACCGGCTTCATCTTTGGCGCTAACCACACCGCACATAGATCCCACCCGTATTGGTGCTGCAATGTTCCCAATCGGCAAGTACGTGCCTTTTGAATTCAATCCAATTAAGAAAACCTGATTCTCAGCAGCCATTCGCAGACGAGGTTCTTCTTCACACAATTCTGTTCTCCTCTGCCCTCCACCGTGTATCCACCTGTCACGTCTACAATTTAAAGATTCTGACCTTCTTATGAAGATCATCCTCGACAGACTTAATCCTAGACTGAATGATGGGAAACCTTCAGACGCGACGATTGGGGCCGTCTCATGTCTTGCCCTATGTGAGAATCAACGGGGGAACCATAGCAAATGGGCAATGCATGCCGCCGGAATGTCCCAAATGATTCGTGTTCGAGGAGGGGTATCATCGATTCCAGAGGCCATGCGCATGAAAATTTATCGAGCGGATATTATCAGCGCCGTCGACACGCTGTCAACACCTCATCTGCCTCGCCCAGCCTGGACATCCACATCCCTCTACCAAGGAGTGAGTCTCAATGCGTCTCCAAACCAATCTCTTATTCTGATGCTCGTCCACGTCGAATTGGCGCCCACACTTTTCGATGTCTTCCTCGACCCGTCCTACCTTTGTCAAGCCTTGGAACATGCAGCCTCAACCATGTCACAATCGACCCTATTGCATATGACGAAGACACTATTTGTATTCAACACGACTTGCTGATGTCCAATGACTTGAACGAACCAAACATCGAAAAGGCCTGCAGACTTGCGGCTTTGATATTCGTCCAGACTCTCACCCGAGAACGGCCCTTCTCGAGGACTTCCTCAACCTTTCTCTCGCAAGAGTTGAAGAACTCACTTGGTGACATTGATGCGGAGCAGGCAGCTCCTCGACTCATATTCTGGATTCTTTTCATGGGCGGATTGGTGTCATTTAATACAGACGACAAGAATTGGTTCCGGACAAAAACATGGAAATGCAAGAATAATCATGTGACTCAATCACCTGGCAGGATGTGAGACGCCAGCTCAAAGATACGATGTGGATCGAAAGCATGCAGGAAGAATATGGAGTGAAATTGTGGCATGATGTTAATGCACCCATCTACCTATTGCACGACCGACTCACAGTTTAGACAGCAAATTGTCAAATTCTGTCCCGTCCAGGAATATATTGACGTGTGTGGCATATGGCTGTGGATACTGCCACAAGAAGCCGTGGCCAACCCGAAGATAGATGATTAATTGAGCATTTGCAATCTGTGTTGTCAACTCCCAGCTGCGGCTGGAAGGGATCAAAGTGTCATTGTCACCGTTTGCCACAAGGACTGGCATCTTGAGCTTGCCTAGTCGATCGAACGAAGCACGAGGATTTCGCCTGAACGAATCAGTGGCTGCGTTGAACTGTCGCCGAACACCACATTCTCGATCTAGGAGATCCAAAATAAGCGACTCGGCTGTCCTCCAGTACTTCTCGAAGGCGGCGCGGCCAAGGTCGTCGTCGTAAAAGAAAGAGAATGCCAAGGCTTTTTCTCGTGGCCACACCACCCCAGCAATATGATCGGCCGATGGGGTTGAAGCACTAAGGATCAACTTGCGGACGAGATGCGGTGCCGTAAGTGCCACCATCTGAACCGTATATCCGCCCATGGAGAAACCGAGCAGGTCGATATGTTTGAGTCCAAGCGTTTCGACGAAGGCGATGAGGTCGTCAGCCCACTCTCGGAAAGTTTCTGGAACCTCGCCAGAGCTTCGGCCGACTCCGGCGTCGTCAAAAATGATCACTGTTCGAGCCCTAGCCAGACTGTTGACAAAGAGAGGATCCCGGAGATCCATGTTTGCACGGTAATGAATGTGCATGACCAGTGGTACACCCGGGTGTGTTCCAATGCGACGATATGCGAAGCGGACGCCACTTTTGGCCGTGATGTATTGGGTGATGGCTGTTTGAGCAGACATTGTGCTCAAGGTTTGGTATCTAGAGGCTGAAATGCAAGGAATATATGGGAGCTTGAATGCAGAGAAGATTAGAAGACGGACAACGAGGCATCAAATATCGGTGGAAAGAGGCTATTTTTATACTATTTCGCCATGACGTCTGTGCTAGGAAGCCGATTTTCGAATTTGCATAGCGTACCAACGTGGACTGAGGGTGTATCAAGAACGACCTTGAGACGGGCGTTTGTTTGATAGACCAAAAAGGAAATCTTGTGACTGAAGTGGGAAACTTAGATTTTGCTTTTGCATCTGAAAGAGGAAATATTCTCTCTTTTGGGAAGAGCACTAGTTTAGTAATAGTCCGCCGTATCAAAATGCACTTACCATTCAATGCTCCGTCAGAGAATATAATGTTTCGCCGTAGCGCTCATTTCCGCATCCTTTTTTCTCCCACCATTTCATGTTTCCCTCCTGGGAAGACCTGTATGTATCCCATCCACAATGCAGCGTTGGCAACCTGCACGATAAGAAGCCAGTGAAGCTCCTGACCTAGTCCGTAGCGTGGGATCATAGAGCCACGAGCCTCGGCTAGGCAATAGGTGCTCTAGTTCCAAGGGACCGAAGACAGGCCCCTTGCCGAACCTTGGAGATCGGAACATATCACTCCCTCATCAACCAAAGAAGACAGGGTCAACTGCTATAACAGGAGCATCTACAGGTGAGCACTGACTAGATAGCCATCATGGGTTCATATAGTCCCGTCCACGATCAAGAAATCCATACCATCTACATCCCAGAAGATATACGCAAATCTAGCAAACCCTCCCTCGAACTCATCGCAGAAGCGGCTGCCTTCCTCCACAAAGATGGCATTATTATCATCGACAACGCAATCGATACCGCTCACATCGATGCCCTCAATGCCAAACTCTCGCCCGAAGCTCTGGAAATCGCCAACAACCCCGGCCATCACTTCAACTTCGGCAAACACACTCGCAACATGGACCAGGCCCCTCCACCCAACAAGTCCCTGATGTTCAAGGACGTCTGGTGCAACCCATTCGCAGCAGCCATTCTCGCCGCCGTTCTCGGTCCTCGACCCGTTATCCACTACGCCAACGGAAATACTGCGCTCAAGGCTCCTCCCCACGGCCGCCAACCAGTGCATTCAGACTGCGAATTCGCACACCCAGCCTTCTTTCCCTTCGCCTACGTTATCAACATCAATCTCGTTGACGTTACGCCGCAGAACGGCGGCACCGAGATCTGGGTTGGCTCGCACCACGTAAGCGTGCAAGAAGCACACAATCCCGCCCATGAGTGTGAGGAGCTGCTCACAATCAAGCCCGAACTACTGGAGCAGAGGCGCAAGCACTCGCCGCCCATCCGAGCGAGCACGAAGCGCGGCAGTATAATAATCCGTGACCTGCGACTCTGGCATGCGGGCATGCCGAATTTAACAGATGAACCGCGCGTGATGCTGGCCTTTGTGGCTTCACCGGCGTGGTGGCAGGGCAGAAGCAAGATTCTTCTCCCTCAAGATGTCAGGGAGATGGTGGAGAGCTGGTCAGACGAAATGCAGTTTGCGGCTGAGTACGTTGAAGGAGAGGTTGATCATAAGACTCTCTCGAGTTCAGGGGTGGATTTCGACTCGAGTAGCCAGGTCCTGGAGCGGTTTAGGGAGGATTTGAGTCGTTGGCCTGAGTACACGCCTAGATGGTATTAAGTATTGAGGCTTCTGTATGTCGTTGGGTCATGAGAGGTTTCCGTTTTCAAAGCCCCTGTCTGATGGGGATTATTTATTGGGGGGTGCCTTGAGAATCGAACTGTTGTTGCAGTACAAGTCTTCCAATTGTCTAAGTAAAGAATATTCAATGTGAACAACCCACGCCTCAAATGTATACCGTTCCCTAACATGCCGAGGTGGGAAGGAACTCTTACTGGTAACAAATCCAGACTCGTTACATGTTCTACGGGAGGAAAACTTGCCCTCTCTTTCATCACATGACATTTTTTTGGTCGTTCTCCATCTGCCATTCTATCTCTGTCTCTGTTTCTGCTTCTGTTTTTTGACTAGACCTGTTTTACGCCATGGATTTTTCCACCCAGTTCGAGCCGTTGATTCCTTTCACACCTAATCTAATTATCTTATTTCTTGCCCTCCTTGTCGCTTCGCTAGGAAATGCCTGTTCCTTTAGAGTAAGTGACAATCCCCCTTGCCTCTTTAGTAACAATCAAATCCGCACGTCAACTTTTCGTGGTGCTCTATCCTACTATTCAGGCTGTCGACCTAGAACTTCCTCGCGAACTCACACACACACACACACACGCATGGAGTAACGTGCGGTATCCATGGAAGAACATCACGCTGCCATGACTCAAATGGACGCACGCTCAGTTGCTCTGGCTGATGGCCTCCTAACTGACGAGGCTGTCCCAGTAGAAATCGGTCTTGCTGTGGGCGGTTCAGGGAGGAGAGCGAGTCACGACATGCTCTTGTATCAGCTAGGCACTGCGACTTTCCTCTTCTTTTCTGTTGTCTGGGGGTGTGGGCCACAAGTACGGCGTCGAGAATGCGACCCAGTCCTCTTCGTTCACTGTCAATACCCAGATCACCAAGCTTAGGATCCGCTCGAAGACATAGTTCGAGATTGTGACTGTGTGGGCCGGATAGCGTTGGAAACTGGGATTGACAGTAAGGCGCGAGCAAGTCGATCATTTGGTCTATTATTAGTTGCATACACGGGTTGTGCAAAATCATCCAATGTATATGCGCGTAGATGCAGTGCTTGATGCGGTTGGTGAACACCTGTCTCTGCTGTTCATGTCGTGGAGATAGACACGGTGGCATTGAGAGAGCAATGGGGACTGGTAGCTCTAGTAGAATGCGCACCTAGTACATTGGACGGCGTGGATTGTCATCACCATGTTTTTGAAGTCCTCGTCGTGGAGGTGGGCCAATTTACGTCTCTTGCCCAGAACGTGGATGGCACGGGGGTGCTGTACATGCTGTGTCTCAGGGGGAATTTATCTCGTAGTCGGGAGGCGAAGAAGGACATTACTACGTCGTTCCTGGATGGTGGTCTTGGGTCGGGGCTGGACACTGCGGAATTCCTTTTTCGAGAATCATCAAGGCGCGAGTTACCGGGAAATTACGTGGAAAGACTCCGTTTGCTGTGAAGTTGTCTTGGCCTGTCGCGTTCCCTTGTTGATGGAGCCGGAGCTCTCTTCCCGCTTGTGTACAAGTGCCAAGGCGAGTTGATAAGTCGATGGCGGTGTCTCTTATGGATGAAAGCTCCCAGAAATTACTTCTGAGGAATGGTGTTGAGCTAACGGATCTTTGGCAAGTCGCGGTAGGGGATCTTCATAACTGCTTCTGCATATTCCAAAGTGACGGCCAGGAGTTCGCTTTTATGAGAGAGGCACCAAAGCAATAGCACTTGAGCTGAAGAAGTTGAAGGAGGAAAGGAGATGGAAAATCTAGTCGTATACTCACGTGATCTCGGGAATGCTGTCACGTGCAACCACCAAGGTTGCGCTGTTGGTATGACGTTGGCTGCAACTAACATTTCTCTCCGTTTCTCTCAATCGACTGTCCGGGTTTCTGTTGTTCACTTTTTTTCTGCACGCTCTCCCTTATTTTACGCTCGTTTCAGCGACTCCCGCGTTTCGTTCTCTCAGCTTGGATTCTTACTGCGTTTTCCTCCTATCTAGACTTTCAGAATGGTCTACATCCGGCAGCGGAACCTCCAGAAACTGCACGAATACAAATACGCAGGTGTGGATATGTCCTTAGTGTCAAGGTATATCCTCAAACCATTCTACACCAATGTCGTCATCAAGTTCTTCCCAACGTCCATGGCGTAAGTGTGTCCGCATCAGACTGGTCGTCGTGGTACTAATCTGCTTAGGCCAAATCTTGTACGTGGCACCTTCACCCATCCAGACCGTGGCATGCTAATGTTCCCGATAGATTACCCTGACCGGCTTTGGCTTCGTGGTTGTCAATTTTCTTACGATGCTGTGGTACAATCCAACTCTCGATACTGATTGTCCTCCATGGGTGTACTTGAGCTGGGCCATTGGCCTGTTCCTCTACCAGACCTTCGACGCCGTAGACGGAACACAGGCGCGTCGGACACACCAGAGTGGTCCCCTGGGTGAACTATTTGACCACGGTCAGTTTGGGCTTTGCGATGCTTTGTGCCATGCTAACAGTTGATCAGGTGTGGACGCATGCAACACCGGTCTCGAAGTTCTCATTTTCGCTGCCGCAATGAACCTCGGTCAATCCTGGAACACTGTCCTCACTCTCTTTGGTACCATTTTGACCTTCTACATCCAGACCTGGGATGAATATCACACTCACACATTGACCCTGGGTATCGTTTCTGGCCCGGTGGAAGGGGTCCTCACCTTGGTTGTGGTTTACTTTATCACTTTTCTCAAAGGGGGCGGCAGTTACTGGCAGCAGCCCATGCTTCCCAGCCTGGGACTCCCCAAAAGTGAATGGATGGCCAACTCTCTTTATCAAATGGCTTGGAATGAGTGGTACATGGTCTATGGCGGGCTGGTCTTGGTTTTCAACACCGTCACCAGCACCCTGAATGTTATGAATGCTCGAAAAAAGAGGGGGGAGGACCCCTTCAAATCTCTCCTTGGATTACTTCCTGTCCTCATTACCTGGATCCTGATACCCGCCTACCTTTGGTTGAACCCGGTTATCCTGCACCATCATCTTGTTCCATTCATTCTGTTTGCTAGCATTGTCAACGCTTACTCCGTGGGTCAGATGATTGTAGCACACCTTGTCAAAGCCAGATTCCCTTATCAGAACGTCCTGATTGTTCCATTAGCCTGGGCTGTAGGCGACAGTCTAGGTCCAAAACTGGGACTTTGGCCAAGTGCACTAGGTGACGATATCTACCAAGTGGCATTCATCTTCCTTTCCCTAGGTTTAGCTGTGGGTGTGTACGGAAGTTTCGTCCACGATGTCATCACAACAATCTGCGACTACTTGGATATCTGGTGCTTAACTATCAAGCATCCTTACGTTGAAGGCAAACAGGACGGAGAGACTAAGAAGTCAAAATGACTCTCTTCTGTCAAGTGGTGAATCCCTTCAAATTCGACTTATTGGTGCTGCTCGAAACAATTCTTGTTCGGTCTTCACTTCTTACTGAATACCCTGTTTAATGTCCAGAAATCTTTAACACATTGATTCTGACCGTGTTACACGGAAGAAATGTTCTAATCATTTCGAATATTCGAAGATATCTACTCCGGATCATATTCAAATTTTTCCCACACGGCGTGATCAGTTTGGAACAACAATTTTACCCAGCATGTATTCGGAGAAGCAGCGGCCTGAAGCAAAGGCTACGAAGACTAACGACACCGCAAACAGTGGGAATGTCGGTACGTTCCTACGTCGACTCTACCCATGGAAAACCCCTTGTGCAATGATATACCTTCGATCAAAGCCACTGACTGGGGAACCATCACCAGACTCAGCAGCTACCCCTCTGGACGCTCAAGGCTCGAAGGGTAACCCATCGTCAAGAGCACAAGCTCGGCTTCCCAGTGGTCTTCAGTTTGGTAATCCTCAGCAGTGTGGCCACTTTCCCCATCTGGGTCAGCAACCACCTTATTATGCTTCAGCATCATTTTTTTCTTCACAGTCGATCAATCCATGGGCTCCTCAAACAAACATTGTCCAAAGTCAATGGTTTCAAACATTTCCTCCATCATGTCAGATCAACGGTTTTTCTGTCAAGTTCTTGACGGCGAATATATCCACACAAGCCCGCGCTGTGGAAACAACCATGAGACTCGAGGACGATCTGCGTCTTCCTGGGGATCATCGCAAAACTGTTGCATCCGCTGGCTGGCCTCCTAAATACTCGAGTAATACTCCTGGTCTTCCGCTACTGCCTCCCACGAAAAATGTATCACCACCACCTCCTCGACCTCTTCTACTGCAAAGACCGAAGTTTCTACGCCAAGAGATACTCCAGCCGCTTCGGAATCTAATCCTCCTACAAACATAGCAGCTACATCAGCGCCAGGACAAGAAAGTCTGCCCGAACCTGGAAGCCTGCGAACTTGGTCTAGGTGGAGGGTCTCACAATTCTGCCAACAGCTTTCTTGGGGCGAGATATGCGGCTAAGGATGCTCCTGCGAGGTGATAGGATAATGGGGGAGTGGGTTGAATCAGCTAAGAATGGGCGATGGCTCTGCCGAGGGGAGTAAGTGCTCAGGGACGGAGGAGCAGATAGCATCATCCTAAACGACCAGGATTTTGGAGTGTAGCTCCTGCAAGCTTCACAGGGTACTCGTACGTCCAAGTTCTTATGTCTGTTCTCATCACCGGACACGAGTCACTTCACCAAATTCAAGACGAGATAGGTTCTTTTTTGAGCAGATTTCATCATTTATCTCTTTTTTCCATGCTCATGATTCCGATTCCGGTTCCGTGGCTGAAGCACTTTCAAAAGTCATGTAAAGCACTCTAAAGCAGAAAAGGTTCAGATACCCGTTGCAGGTATGATTTTCGAGTGTTTCTCTCCCATCACCCGCGCCCGGCATGGTGACATTAATCCCATAACTATCACTGCCCGCAACATATCAGCATCCGAAGTGGTTCGTCATGTCTGGTTGTTTCCTCTCCCGGCATGGAATTTTCATTTACAATTGTCGATTCATGGAAACTCCCAACCATGTCACTAAGCTTCTCCCCACCGCTCCCATTGTTTTTCTCATTTTCAGGTTTTTCAAAACTTTCCCATCAGCGGATCGTTCCTCCTCCACATGGCGCACAAAGATGACTGGAGCGGCTGGTGATGTTTGACGATCCACAAAAGTTGAAATAGGTGGGTTGGTGAGTTCAGTAGCCGAGCGCGGCCAACTTCTCCTTCGCCTTGGAATCGGTGGTCCTCTGCGCCTGGGCAAGTTGTCTTCTGGCAGCCTTCTTTCTCTCGTAGTATGCTGCGCTCTTGACCTTTCTTCTCTCCTCGAGTCTAGTTCACGTGTCAGTCAATCCCACTAGATTAACATCTCCAGTTGTCATGTAAAAATCATACCTTGCAACTACATCCTGGTATTTCCAGCCCACCTCGTGAGCCAATCGGCCAACTGTGCAGTACTTTCGA
Source organism: Rhinocladiella mackenziei CBS 650.93 (assembly GCF_000835555.1). NCBI lineage: Eukaryota > Fungi > Ascomycota > Eurotiomycetes > Chaetothyriales > Herpotrichiellaceae > Rhinocladiella > Rhinocladiella mackenziei. The sequence continues at coordinate 1,518,698 of NW_013550601.1, forward strand.
CCAGGCTTTAATCTGAGAACTCTCAGGGCCTGAGGTACGACCATGCGAGTCTTCTTGTCGTATGGTGGTGGGACTCCCTCGAAAACCTTCAGTCTCTCCATGGCGGCGGCACCTCGAGCGGTCTTGTGTGGGATCATGCCACGAACAGTCTTGTAGAAGATACGTGCTGGGGCTCGGAAGTGGAAGGGCCCACCTCGCGTAGGGTTGTATCGAGTGATCTTTCGGAGGTAGGCATGGTACTTGACTATAGATGTGATCAATAGTGTTAGCTGGCGAAAATTGATTTGCGGTAGGCGGTGCTGGATTGCGAGGACAACATACGCTTAGCACGGAAGAATTCACCAGAGATATTGAGGGCTTCGCATCGGACGACGACGATTTTCTGGCCATTCAAGAGCTGCTTTGCGACTGTGCTGGCAAGACGACCGAGCAAGTGTCCCTTGCCGTCAATGACAATCTAGGAAATAGAAAAGAGTATGTCAGCCTGATCACATTCTGAATTTGAATGTGCACTCGCGCGTTTGGAGGACTTACGACAGGCTCGAAGGTCGACATCTTGCTCCCAAATCACCAGCGAATAGTCGATATGCGAAAGAAGATCGCGAATTGGGCGAAATGGTGGAAGTTGACTTATCCGTGGGCTGTCGAAAATTGGGACTGGCATTCGTTGAGGGCAACTTGGGGCTTCGGCTTTGTGCGCCAAGACACAATTCTTGGCAGATACGGTCACGTGCACGTCGCCCAGAAAAGTTTCTTCCGCTCCCGCTTTCGAAGCACCGGTATTGGGCCTTGATGATTGTCGAGGCCAGATTGCACGGTCAAAATGAGTCCGACAACCTTCCATCCTTGAGGATGCTTACGGAGAGCTTCATTGCAGCGACATTCACTGCAAATAAAGCTGTCGCTCATGCCAGCGCCACTCTCAAAGATGTCGGGATTTTCCTCCACGAGTTTCAACCGCAGAGTGCCTTCCGTCATGGCTACAAGAAAAGTTCCAGTCAGCGTGGTTGCGTTGCCATCAGCGACTCGCACATCTTTGCGGCGCAAGCGGATAAAGCAGTGATCAATGTCTATAGCAGGGAGCGTGGAAATCAAGAAGCCACTGTGCCATTTCCTGAACGACTTCACAGTCTTGCTTTTGCCCAGGGAGCCGCTATCCTCGCCGTGGGAACTGAAGGAGGAAAGCTGATCCTCTGGGAGGTCGCCACTGGCAGGGTGACCAACTCTGCCGCTTCCCATCTGCAAGCAGTCTCATGTCTCTGCCTCCCTCCCAACAACGAATATATCATTTCGGGTTCCGCTGACTCAAGTATTCATGTCTGGTCTTTGTCAAAGCTTGTGTCCTTCCCGCAACTGACAGACAACTATGGAAGCGAAGAGCCGCCCAATACGCCCATCCGGACCTTTTCCGGGCACAGAGCGCCAATCACTGCGATCACCTGCGGCCATTCGAACATCAACACAAATTTCGCCATATCAGCATCGACTGACGGCACCTGCTACGTCTGGCACATTGAAAATTGCCAACCCCTTCGAACCCTATTGCTCCCATCTATGGCCGTGTCCATTACCATTGATCCGGCAGATCGAGTCATTTATTTTGGATGTGATAACGGTCGAATTCAATCCTGGGACATTTTCGGCCGCTCGAAGGGGAGCCGAACTTCGCTATCCACCTCTTCAGCCGTGACACCCATTCAGCTTCCAGCTCAAGACAGCTGGATTGGCCCCGCTGCAGAAACTGGCGCAGCAACCTGTTTAACATTGTCTCACGACGGAACTTCTCTCCTTTCCGGACACAGCAATGGAGCTATCATCCGCTGGGACGTTGCCAAACACCGGATTCTAAATGAAATCACAAATCTCGGCCAACCTGTCACCAACATCGAGATGCTTAGACCCAAGGGTCTCCCGGATCGCAAGAATTACACCTACACCATCACGAATATCGTCAAACCAGATCTTGAGTTCGCTTCATTGACAGACAACGGTGCTTGCGGTGTTCCCGCAAAATATAGTCTCCGCGCAATGATCACCGTGCCGTGGGCTCCATCGAATAGGGATGAATTCGGTCAGGCTCTCGCTGGGCCCGGGTTTCCGCAAAGTATGCTAGACGGCGCTGTACGTGCCCTTACATTGGGGAATGGCGTGAGCGGACCCTCTTCTGCGGATGACACTGAAAAATGGAACAATGAAAAACTAGTGGATGAAATCTCCAAGTTAAAACGGCAGATTGCAGTATTGCATAGAGTCGAGGAGAAGCGAATGAATAGAAAGCTGGCAAGAATGAAAAAGAGAGAAGAAATAGGCCTGAAGAAAAGAGAAGCGTATTTCGAGGCGAAAAAGAAGGGTAAAGATGGTGATACAGCCATGAAGAAATGGGAAGAGCAAGAGGCCATGCTCGACGTGGAAAGTGACGATGAAAATCCTGATGGAATGGAGACCGGCTGAAATCACGCATTACGAAATGTCGAGTTGATGTACAATTTTCAAAATTCGCATGATCCAGCTGTGAAGCCCCCAACATCCCTACAACACCCCAGCAAGCACACCATCAGGTTGCGCCAAATCTCCAGGAGCCACAATGCAGCCCTTCAGGTCCATGACAAATCAGCCCGAACAAGAATAACGAAAGTACGAATATAAGAACTAAAGGACGACACCAAAACCTGTCCATAATACATTCCATCCAAGATGAACCAGAGTTGTTGTGGTCGCTTTATGTCTTCCGCCCCAAGCGTCTTCCCAAGTTTCAATATCGGGAAGCTTACTGTGATCCAAATTTAAAGCATCTTCTCGTGAACTGGACTTCCATATCTCATTCTGGTTCCAACTACGCATAGATCCGCGCCCGTCTTCGGAGGACCAAGTGGATGGAGTGTCCTTGGGTGATCCTTCCCCAGGTTGTTGTCGTATTATCTATGGTGGTTGGCCTTTATGCAACCTAATTTCCTCGATAGCAGCCAAATATTCGACAAAGTTCTGACTCGCATTACGCCCCATTCAAGAGAGGAAGCAAAGCCCTCTTGGTGCATCTGATCGAACCTGTTGCGGGCTCCGAGAACGAACGAGCAGGTTGCAAGCAATCGAGTCAACATAGTGCAGGCGAGGAATCTGGAGAAAGCATCAAATTCCTTGATACCAAATCTGGCAGGCATCGCATACTTCTTTGCAAGTCGATAGAGCGCTGAGATCTAGATAGGATTCCGGAATGCGCGGTAAAACATCGCATTGTTCGCAGAGCACTGTGCATTTCTTGGAATACAAAGAGGCATTCTCGTTGAAGGGAAGCTCTTGAAGTTCAATTTTGTGGACGGTGGATGTATCTGTCCAACGTCACCAGGTCAGTTGAGATTTCTTCAATCTCGTCCATCAACGTCTGTTGGGACACTGGGCCAATCTCTGAGTGGTAGAGAATTTGTGTGTTGGTCTTGGTCCTTCTGGGAAGAGAAAAGGTACATCATCTTTCCGTTCGGCATGTCGCTTCTGAACCCGTGAGGTAAAAATCAGGATTTCTTTGACGTGATTAAGAGGAATCCTGAAGGCAGAATAGCCATCTTCAGTGTGGAAATAGTAAAGAAATGAGGTACGGCCATTATCGTGTTTCTGGTTATAGGATGATAAAAACTGACCCGGGGAGCATTCTAGGTAATTGGCAATGGCGAGTTGCTTGGTCCCAGACCGGACGAGAGATCCCATCTCGTATAGATGGATCCCGTTGAAGATTTGGGTTTTCTTTGGGATGAGTGTACACGGCTTCGTTATACTCCTCGACCATCCTGATGAATGCATTACGTTGTTCAGGTCTAGCTTTAGAAGCAAGCTTTGTCGCTAGCTCCGTTATCGAATGTGCTATAGTTCGCCGGAATCTCTCCAGGTGGTATCCTTTTATACGCAACCACGGAATTGTCTGTGAATCCCGGATTTGGATAGCGGTTTGGTGTAGTAGCTCCAGGAATGGCCCTTCCGAATTTAGCTATATGTCATATTTTCGTAAGCGCCCGAACTGATTGATTATATGCCCACTGTGATGCTTTTGATATTAACATAGTCCTCGACACCAAACCTAGATCCTTCACGACCAATTCCACTTTCCTTGATGCCTCCAAAAGGCTGCTCGCAAGCACTAACAAGGCCGACTTGTACTCCTACCATGCCGGTCTCCAAGGCCTCCGAAACGCGCCATAGCCTCGATATATTTTCTGTATAGAAGTAAGAGGCTAGACCGCTCTCTTCCGTGTTGGCTAGCTGAATGACTTCCTCCTCCGAATTAAAAGGTGTCAATGGTGCGACTGGTCCGAATGTCTCCTCCGCACCGAAAGTCATCGTGTGCGGTGAGGCATTGACGAGAATGGTTGGTACATAGAAGTTGGGCCCAAGACTGTCTTTGATATAACCCCCTTCGACAACTTTTGCGCCTTTGGAAACTGCATCTTCTACATGTCGCTTTACTTTCTCAACGCCCTTGGAAGAGTAGAGAGGCCCGAAATTCACCTTTGGATCCCACACAGACCCATATGTGAATACTTGAGCCAGGGTTGTCTGTAAGACCCGAGCAAACTCTTCGACGATAGAGCGATGTACAAAGATGCGGTTTGCACACACACAGGTTTGGCCGGATGATCGAAATTTGGAGCTGATGAGTCCTGTTAAGGAGGTCAGCTTCAACGAGAGACTGCTGTCATCACCTTACTGTCTTACCATTCACGGCTTTTTGAATGTTGGCGTCTTCAAAGACAATAAAGGGGGCATTGCCGCCCAGCTCCATACTTGTCTTCTTCATCGTCCTGGCACATTCAGTGTTGAGATGTTTGCCCACTGCTGTAGAGCCTGTGAAGCTCAGATGGCGGACCAGCTTGTTACTGCACATCTCCGCCCCAATCCGTGCAGAAGCTGCTGCGTCTCCGAGCACAATGTTCAGGGTGCCCTCCGGATATCCAACACGTTCAAACAACTTGGCAATGGCAATGGCACACATTGGGGTTTCCGGAGCAGGCTTGAGGACAACCGTGTTACCTCCTGCAATCGCTGCTCCAACTTTGCGCAAGATCATCGCAACCGGCGAATTCCAGGGGGTTATGGCCGCAACAACCCCTTGTGGTTCCCGGATTGTGATGATGCGGTTATTAGCTCTGGCAGCAGGGATAGTCTCACCATAGAGCCGTTCGATCTCTCCTTCAAACCACTCCAGGAAACTGATCCCATAGTCCACTGTGACGTAAGATTCTGTAATGGGTTTTCCCAGTTCCAGAGTACATATAGCCGAAAGGTCATCCCTGTTGGCTTTCACCAGGTCGGTCCACTTGCGCAGAAGTTCTCGGCGTTTCCGATGAGTGATTTGCTTGTATATTTTGAAAGCGTCTTGTGCCGTATCTATGGCTCTGCGAACTTCATCAACGGAAAGGTTGGCGACGTGAAATGCAACCGAGTCATCTTCAGGATCTGTTCACGTCTAGATCAATACCTAGATTAACCTTGGCAAACAAGGCTTACGTACCGTAGACCGGGAATGTCGCCCCTGAAGAAGCCGGAACCCATTTTCCACCGATATATGCTCTAGTGTCAAGAAGCGACTCGTCCTTGAACTGAATGATGTTAGCGACGGAACCATATGCCAACCATTTTGACCTCCAGACCTTATAGGGGATCTTTTTCAACAAAATCGCTGCGCCCGACACAGCCATGCTGACTTATGTTCGACAGAGCCGAGCAATTGCTTGCTACATTTCCACTCTCCAACTTATATGCCGATGTACACATCATACCCTCGGTTCATTCCATGCTCTTGATGTGACGTGGAGTTGGGCGGCGTACCCCGCTTCATGGAAAATGAGTCTCCATTAGGGAGATCTCCAAACCTTCCACAGGCACATGAACTGGTACCGACCTGGTAACAAGAACATCAAAGGGGATAAAGAAGAAATGGCATTTTCGTGAAAAGAAGCGAGGAACCCAAAGAATCCTTAGGTGAAGCCAGCAGGAGTAATGGCATCTCCGCTTCCAAAGGCATTTGATGGATAGGTTACCCCTACCCCTCCCTTAAGGCTACGGTCCTAATAAATCGGTCAGCATTATTGGTCACAATAGACTCAGCTATTTCAGTGTGCTCTTCGCAAAGGGTCTTGGAGCGGACAAAGTTATTTCCATCTCACGAATGTCCAACAAGGCTACGGATGCTCTGAAGTTGGGGGCTGACACGTATATCGCTGCCGATGTAACTCGTGGCTGAGCGAAAGCCAGTGCACATATTTTGTGCCTCGTCATCTGCACCGTTTCTTCTCCAAAGTCAAGCATTCTTTTTTCCCGAAACACAAATAAGCTTCTTTGCCGATGACATGCAAAATTCCCATGGGGGATTAGCTATCCTTGCTCATACCAAGGGCCTGTTGGATCCAGGTGGGAATTCCTGACGGCAACCACCTACCTGTGCCAGCCCACAAGCTGTTGATCGGAACAAAGCCTAGCGGTTCTCACATCGGCAGTCCTAGTGAGATGAGGAAAGGCTTGGAGTTGCTGCTGAGAAAGGTATTCATCCCTTGGCTCAAGAGAGGCCTATGAGCGAGGCTAACCAGGCCATTTTGCAACTTAGAGGATGGTCTTCCACCGTACCGTTCTGTTCGACTTAATGGCGGAAATCTTTATACCCTATCACATATCTGTGCAAAGATTTTGTCCTTTTGCTCAGAGCCCACGTCTCTCTGGGACAGGGTTACTCGGACTAAACACAGTTGCGGAGCATTACACACGGAGTTAATGATATGCTTCGTCATTAATGGATTGGCTTTACTGACCCATCTTTGCTGTTTGTGGTAAATCGCCACATAGGTTTTGTTCTTTTGGCTATTGATATGGCAGATCAGGCCCCCCGCAATGTCTACCGTTACACCCGAGATTTGTTCACGTTTAGCCAATCCTTCGGCATCGGAGAAATGAACATCGTCTGAGGGGCAAGCTGAAGCGGCGTGTGAGCGCTCTCGGCCTTGTACCCGGCATTAACCATTTGAATAGTCAATGAGAACCCAACCGCTCTCAACTCCGATCAAAGTTATGAAGATAAAATTGGCATCGTTTACTTTCAGATTGGCTTTTCACGACTTACTCATACTACTTGCGAGATGGTGGCAGATGAGATTCTGAAGGACGCCAGCCTGCAGCAGAACAATAGCAGAGGCCATCACGACGATTACGAACAAAATGCCGTTTCGGATTATAAAGGACCTCTGAAACGGAGTCCTTTTCGCGCGTTAGTCCAAGATTTTAGCCCAATATGGTACGCAATGTTTCCGTCAATTACAAGTTCTTGGATTGAAGGTAAAATTTTTCTCCTTTTCACGACTCCCTAACCGGACATAATAGGTTCACATGGTGCATGAACGCTGGGATCATTGGAACATTACTCCGTCGGTTGCCATATCAATTTCCGGGACTTCAAACAATCTCAACTATCGCATTCATACTTGACCTTGCCCTGTACATTGTCTTCTCCGCCATTTACATTCTACATTTCGTCATCTTTAGGCAACAAGCGTACGACGAACTAGTCGGCAGCGTGGCGGACTTGTGCCTGTTCCCATGCTGGTCGATTGCCTGGATGACGCTAGTGTCATTCGTCAGTCTCACAGCGAGCAATGCATCTTGGGGCGGCCATCCATTCACCATTGTTGCATGCGTTATGTGGTGGATGGCCGCGGCTTGGATCTTTGGCATGCTATTCTATGTCTTCGTCATCCTGATCCGGCGGCATACTATCCTCGACCGTCAGCTGCCGACCCTAATCATCATCCCGGCTGTCGGAGTGTCAACATTAGCGGCAGTTGGCGGCCTTGTCACCTGCTTTTCTCACGAGATATCTGCGAGGCTGGCGGTCCCTATCATCATTATGTCATTCTGTGCAGTCGGGGTAGGTATCTTACTTGGTCTGATACTGTACACGTACCTTTTTCATCAGCTCCTCGCGAAAGGCTGGCCACTGCCACCTCAGACAGCCACCCTGTTTATTCTTGTGGGACCCATGGGACAGTCAGCAGCTGCGCTTCAATTGCTTGGGTCAGCGGCCAACACTCATGGCCATTTCTCAGCGTACAATAAAGGGTTTTTCTTGACGGGAACAGCGGCCATCTCACTCGAAGTTGCCTGCTCTTTGCTGGCGCTCTTGATGACTGGCCTTGGTGCAGTCTGGTTGGGTCTTGCGTTCTGTGCGATGATCGATCGAGCTTATCGTCAAAAGTTGATCTGGGCACCGACGTGGAATGCTATCATATTCCCCACTGCTACATTGGCGACGTCGACACTACTTTTTGGCACAGAGATGGATTCTCCATTCTTCAGAGTCGTGACAGTCATTCTGGTTATTTTTCTGATACTCGTGTTTTTTGTCAATACCGCTTTTACTCTCCGGAAGATCTTCAAAGGAGAACTCCTCATTGTCAGAGAGGATCCGCGACTCAAAGAACAACAAGACGAAAGGCGCAAAGCAAGGTAGGACATTCTGATATGCAATAAATACGAATAACGTAAATCATCACACGATAACCGCCTACACTTGATGACCACCTTTTCCAACTCCGACCACGCCACAATGCTCGGATTCAAGATGCGACTTCTTAGCAGCTTACAGATACTCTAGAGGAGATTCTCATTGAATATGTGAACAAGCTAAACGATCGAGGTTTCCCTCCCACTCCTCAGATTCTGAAAAATATTGCTTAATATATTGCACATACGAGCCTTGGTCCAAGCTGGCGCACACGGTTCCGGAAGCGATATCGCACGCGACTCACAAGCGTCTACGCACGTACGACAGGTCACAAGCGTAAGCTGGCAGATAACTCTCAACATTTTCAACATTTCTTCGACCTGGTATGTATACTGCTCGAATGCGTTTCACACGCTGATTCGCTGATTCTATTCTGAGTCAGCTTCATGAAAAGCTTGAGATGTCAAACAATCGGTGGGTGGTACATTTATTGTTGTTGAGTGTTCTGTCTGTTTAGCAACTAGTCCTGCCAGATTGCCAGTATATATACACATTCCGTTGACCCCTTCCTACTCCTTGTTCCTAACCTATATCCAGAACAGGAATGATAACCCCTTTTCCAATAAACAGGGCACTGGTTACTGTTCAACGCCGAGAGATGGCGCCCTTGGGTCTCTGCCAAGGATGTCTAGTTGCCACCACCAAATATGCAGCGACTTCCGCAGTTAGAATGTGCGGCTATGCGGCGATCGAAGAATGGCCAAAAAGCCGGTCAATTAAAAACATCCCTGGCACCGTGTTCACCATGAGAAGCGCAGCTGATATTGTTAGTATATACGCCACCTAATTATTCGACACGGGCCAAGAGCAGAACTCAAACCGTGGCTGGAAATGGTTCTTGGGAAGCTTTTAGGAGCATGCTGCAAGATTTGGGCGTCCTCTGTTGTTGGAAAGAAGCACGATGCGATTGGGAAGGCTGGTGTTAAGCAGAGGGATTGTCTCTTCTCCGTATGAACACGTCAGTGAGATGTTTTCCGGTCAAACACTTGATATGTCAAATAATCGGACATGAATTATCTCTTCATGAATGACGGAGGCGCATCCTTTTGAGGCATTTGTGTCCGGTACTTTTTTTTTCCACACATGCAACGGTAAGCTTCGTAAGTGATGTAAGAATTTGGCTTTCAGAGAATCTTGTCTCGTATTCAATTTTGTCATCACACCCCGTTCGGTGCTAAGCATGAGAGCAACATCTCCCTTGTTAGCCGACCATGCACCCCCGCAATAGTATCTAACAACAAAGAGAAATGCCCGGGCTCAGCCCCGGCCCAGTTAGAAACGACTTTCCCTCCATCAGATACTGGAATGTATCGAGCTTAATTCGGATGAAGGTCACAAGAAGCACGCTCATACCGGGCCCAAAGATTCTTCCTCATCATATCCTCTCAAAACAAAACCAAAGGAGCCAAGAAAAGTTTCTGATGTCTAATTCTTGAGGCCTCCCAAAATCTGAGAGCTAACACAAATCATGGGTCGTCTCCAAGGCAATGTAGCCCTCATTACCGGTGCTGGCTCTGGATTCGGCGAATGCATGGCGAAGTTTTTCTCGAAAGAAGGCGCCCATATCATCGTCGCCGACATTGCGACAGACAATGGTATGCGTGTGGCTAAAGAAATCATGGCTACCAAGTCGGAAGGCTATGGACATGCATTATTTCTACAGTTCGATTGCACCAAACGCCAGGCATGGGAAGAAGGCTTAAAGCTGGCCCGAGAAAAATTCGGCAAACTCGACATCGTGGTAAATAACGCTGGGACCACGTATACGAAGAAGCCCAGCGTTGAAGTTACTGAGGATGAATTTGACAAGATCATCGCTGTCAATACGAAGAGCATCTATCACTCGGTGGTAGTGGTGATGCCGTACTTTGCGAAGCGCAAATCCGGGGTTATGATCAACACGTCGTCGGTGGCCGGGTATAAAGTTCGCCCGGGCCAGGTCTTCTACGGAGGCACCAAAGGGTTTGTGAATACGGTATGTCAGAGTTTATCCAATGATCAAAAAGTTCCACAAAATTGAAATATGTTCGTAGGTTACACAAGGCCTCGCAGCAGAATGGGGCCAATACAATATACGAGTGAACTCGATTTGTCCATTACGAAGCCCGACGGGCCTGGTGGAGAAATTCTCGGGTGTTCCAGATACTCCAGAGGAGCGGGCTCGTTTTGCACAGACAGTTCCATTGCGGCGGATGGGAGACGTCGAAAGTGTTGCACATGCTGCGGTCTACCTGGCCAGCGACGAATCAAGTTTTGTGACAGGCGTCAATTTCCCGGTGGATGGTGGAAGATTGGCCGTATAAACTCAGCAATATTTGATAGCAAGGAATCAAGAAGGGTTATTGAAGACGACAGTCTCTCAGACAAGTAGGCTTTGACACAGGGCGAAGGACTTTGTTCTTAACCGAGGGGGAATTACCCCATACTTAGCTTGATGCACCGGTTGGAGCTCTGGAATTGTACCCCATCGGACGACTTTTGATAAGAAAAATTTTCGGGGTAAGAGGGGAGCATGTATCTCACGAGCCGGGGGTGATGATATCTGAAATTGAAAGTTATACTGCACTGTAGTTTCCAGCATAGCCTTTATCCTTCTGAAATAGATTGACAATACGTCTCGCCCGGTTCTTTGGATATCTCCCCCCCTAAAACTACTCCGTATACCATGATGTCTCAATCCGACAAAATCGAAAGTATTCCCGCTCCCGCATTAAACGCGCCAGCTTCGTCGAATACCTGCGAGCTATGGGCGGTGGATTCAACTTGTGACATATATTGCACATCGAATCTACTTCTAGAACCGGTAGCCAAAGGGCATGAACAGTTAAATCTACCCACATTCGCCTTCTACATCCACAACACGCGACTGAACAAGCGCGTTCTCTTCGACAATGGCGCACGGAAAGATTGGTGGAACACCCCGCCAGCCACTTGTCAAGGGATTGCGGGTAAAGGTGCGGTTGGTCTGAATGTAAAGCATGATATTCACGACATCCTTGTTGCGGGAGGTGTTGATCCCAACTTGGTCAACGCCGTGGTCTGGAGCCACTACCATTGGGATCACGTCGGCAATATCCAGTTATTTCCCAAATCGACTGATCTGATCGCCGGGCCCGGGTTTCGCGAGACGTTTCTGCCAGGTTATCCAACAAACAAGGACGCATTCTTTTACGAGGCTGATTTTGAAGGTCGGAACGTGCAAGAACTGAGATTTGACGCCAACTCCCCACGAATCGGTCGGTTCCAGACCTTTGACTACTTTGGAGATGGAAGCTTTTATCTATTATACACACCCGGGCATACAGCTGGACATCTCTCCGGTCTAGTGCGAACCACACCAGATACCTTCGTTTTCTTGGGCGGCGACATCTCTCATTTTCCCGGCATGTTTCGGCCGACGCCCTTCGTACCCATGCCGGAAAATATCCCAGCAGAGACCAATCTCGACTCCAGATTCAGTCATCCATGCCCATGTTCAATTTTCACTGCTTGCCACAGGAATGAAAGTCAAGGGAATGCGCGAACTTCGACATTCTACCACGTATCTCAAAGTCCGACATCGTGGTACGAGGACTTCAACCAAGCACAGAACTCGGTGGATGGATTGACAGAATTTGATGCATCGGAGAATGTTTTTGTGGCCATTGCGCATGATCCAGCTCTGAGAGAAGTGATTGAGACCTTTCCCAAATCCAACATGAATGATTGGAAGGCGAAGGGTTGGGGAAAGCAGTCGCATTGGCATTTCGTCAATGAGTTGCCGATCGATGGGAATCCGGGACGACCGCCGATTGTAGATGGAATATGGAAACATGGGAACCATGTTGAGATTTAAAACTAGGTCTTTAGCGATAAAATCAACTCCTCAATCAGAGGGTCTTGCGCATAGAAGCTTAGATCCCCTTTCACCAAATGTCAAATCAATTCTACATATCTAATCAGGTGGCTATTACGATGCTATTGCGAAAGTGGATGGAGTCTGAACCTACCAATATCTCTTCTCCACATCGTGAATACCCACTTCGGCTGTGGACCCAGCTGCAAGAAGTGCAGAGGTTACAAGACCAAAGATCAAAGCCTGGGTGATGGAAAGTGGATGTATCTTTGTTCTGGGATGTCTTTCGAAATAGGCTGGCCCAACAAACAATGACAACTCTTGGGTCTGGATCTCTCTCGTTTGGATAGCATCGAGATGTTAACCCCCCTTGGGGTGACCATCACTAAGCAACTTCAATTGGAAGTGCTGCTCGTCTTTTACGAATGGACGCAATACTTTCAACGTCCTACTTGAGCCGACCTGGCGAGTGTATTTTCCATGAGGCGGACATCATTCAATGTTATGGAAACGTCTTGACCTGAAGTGGAACATGCCCTTGTCATCTCCACTCTCTCTGGTTTGCAAATTCCCCAATGGCACAGTCAGTTGCCAATGGTGAGGATGTAGTATCACCTAGACCTTGCACCGATGGTCGTTCTTCTTTTTGGTATACGGGTGAATGCCAATGCATGGCCGGAAGCTTGAATCGTTATTTCACGAGTTTGGCCGCTGGGAATTTCCCCTTAGAGTTATAGGGTTACGAATCTCCACATGAGGCCTCACAGCAGTGTTATGGCTAACGGGTTTCTGAACGTCCCACCGATGCAGTGCTATTCATCACACAGCGATTTCATGTTTTCTGTCGAACAGCTGGTGCCCAGTGTGCCAAGCACCTCTGGACTGTCTATATAGGGGCTTTCCATAGCTACAGTACAATCTGTACACGAGTTTTCCACTTTTTGTCCACACTGCTCTTTGTTTAACATTTCCGAGTTTCGAGGCCGTCTATAGCGGATACTTTTAACGCCTCACTGGCTAGGAAGCCCCCCCGGTTATTGTGGGGGTCGCCCAGATTGACACTCCACTTGTAGTATGAAGGGTATTTTTTTACTCAGTCACTAAATAGACCGAGCGGCTACTTCTTTCTCTCCATAATAAGCTCGAGCCGATATTATTTCTCTTTGTCGTCAATTCTTTCTCTCCGATGTTGACGCCTCGGCTACAGAGTGGACGGATTTCACATAGACCACACAAGCAATATGGGCGAAGCAACGGTGTGCATGACGGGACCTGGCGGCATTCAACGCGCAACACGGCCTGCAACTAATGCGGCCTCCTGAGTACTATCTACATAAGGCTTTCAGTCTGAGTGGAAGAGAGTTCTATCCTCATTGTTCATGATCCATTCCGTCGAAGACCGTTGATTGTTTCAGTGTTATCCTCTCTGCTCTTTGCTAAACAGGGTCACCCATATGTGCATTTTGGATCAAAGATATCTTTGTGGCGGCGGGAATTTTTACTCGTATATGCCCTCGACCGTGCCGCTTTAAACAAACTGATCATGACTTGCGGATTATTCCCAACTTTCGCCAAAGCTATTCCTGTAGTGACTATGCGCGCGCTCCCTCTCTTCATTCTGACGGACCATGATAATCCGACTCAACTAATCCTTCGTAGCCTTGTCGCTGTCCATCAGAACAATGCTGACCACTTCTTCATTCAATCCTGGCCACTTCTTCTTTCCCCAAGCAAACCAAGAAATCAACGCAAATAAAACCGTAAACGCCCAAATCGGGAGCGCATAATTCATGTTCTGGGCCGTGACCGGCAGATAATTGGGGAACGGCAGGAAGACGAAGATGTAGGCCGAGTAAATGATTGCAAAAATGTTGACAGGGACACCCCAGCGACCAAGGTTCCATCCTCCCATTGCCACTGTGCCCTTGAGTCGAGCATAAAGGAGACATGATATCGCAATGATGTAGGATGTGAACAGAGCCATAGAGCTGAGAGCAATGAAAGCACCGAATGCGGCGGTACTGACGATATTGAGCAGAGCTAGAAGCATGGTCATGAATGTAGGCAGCCATAGAGCTCGCAACGGGACTCGGTATTTGGGGTTGATCTGTGAGGCAAATTAGATATCGCGCAGGATCGGGTACTTGAAAATGATGAATGCATTTACTTACATAGGAGAAATATGATGGCAGAGCACCATCACGAGACCAGGCCCATGTTAGTCGAGAGACCGATGCAATACTGGCCAGGTTGACAGATAGCGAAATGATCAGCAAGCCACAGCACATAGCGGTGGCGGCGCTTAGGGATCCGGTGGCATTGATCAAGATCGTCATGATAGGGTAGGAGGCGCTCAGCAAGTCATCCAAGTCGCCCATGGTAAAGAGAATGATGATGCACATGGCATATGCGAGTACCGCGTTAATGGCAATAGTCCAGAACATTGCTCTTGGGACGGCATGTCGTGCCTTTCTAACTTCTTCACTCATATGGACTGCACCGTCGAAGCCTGCAGAAATGTCAGCCATAATATATATATTGCATATTCTACATCAGGGAGACCCACCGACGAAACCCCATGTAGGTGTGAGGAGACCAAGATTCCATGCGACATAGCTATTTGACCAGCCCGAGGCGGTTCCGCTCTCGAGGAAGACGAAATGCGCATTGTGTCTCGGTGCCATCGTGACGAGAACCACCGTAAATATAATGAACAGGATAATGTGTAATATACCGGCCACCAGTTCAATCCACGGAATCAACCAAAAGGTGTACATATTCATCAGACCCTCAATGATCAACATAGCGAAGATATACAGGGTTAAATGCCAGCGCTCGGGAGTGTAGGTAGGATAGTTGTTAACCACAATTCCCTGGAGGATATATGCCGTGACGTTGGCAACACCACAAAGAAGAGAAATCCAAGAAAACCAAGTCGTCCAGCCTTGTAACCAAGTGATGAAGCGTCTCTGCTTTTGGGGCGCGAGGAAGGCAGTCCAATGGTATTGTGCACCGGCGATGGGTTGAATCGAGGCCATTTCGGCGAGAGAAGCAGATTGCGCAAGTGCGCCGGCAGCAATGATGATGATACCCCATGCCAGAGTCTGGGGTCCGCCGTTGTAGAGCACGTAAACAACATTACTATCAAATTGTTTGATGTTAACGGTTGCGCTTTTGGCGAAGGAGCTCTTTCGGTTCGACGTACGAGCACATAACTTCCCAGCTAGACATATAAGTCAGCGCAAAAAAGAAGATTTGTGCAAAGCTGAAAATTCTCTGCGAATAATTTAGGTATTTTCAACATCGGGGGGAGGGAACCGTTTTTTCGTACCCTGACTCTCGTCTGTTCGGATAGCTGAGGACCTCGCCGCGTGCTATAGTACGCTTGTGCTGCATTTGCATGGCCTCTGTGATACTTATCCTCCGCTATCGCGGTCTGAACTGAAGCATCATTCAACTTGGAGTCATCCATGCTGGAGATTTAGAGATCGATTCAATCACTCAAAAGATTTTCGGTAAAGTCGACTGACGCGAGAAAGAGGACATGGAGAATATCATCAGCAGGCCAGGTCTTAAGTGAGAGCACAACCTCTCAAGGGCCCCTGCTAGAGACCAAATTCAAAATGGTAGAAGGGGTAGAAAGAGTAGAAGATGTTCGCAGGCCGGCAGAGGCGCCGACTTACGGCGGGGAACTCTGTGTTGGTGGGCAGTCACCTCGATTGGAAAGCAGCTATCAATCCAGATCAAATGATGATGGATGGAGACAAGACGAGGTTCGTCTGCAGGGAAGGCTTTGGAGTAATGGCAATAGGTGATTGCATGGATCATGGTGCATCAGAGCGCACCTTGGAAGATAATGGAGGACGACAAACTGCGCATTAAACTTTCGGTGGGTCGAATTTGGGGCATCCACTAGTCTGGGGTCCATAGGGAGGCACCCAATGGAACAGCCCCAGGCGCCGATCCTCCCAGGAAAGAGGAAGATAATGAGGGGATTGTCGCGGGAAGGCTTTTGATCCCGTCCGTGCCGGCGGGGGCTCCTCTCGACTCCCATTGACAAATCATCCCGCCTCTCTGTAGCATAATACACTCTCCACCGAAAATGGATACGATTATGTCATTCAGTATGGAGTAGGTAGTAAGTCCATTTGTTATTGCAGGAAACCATTCTTGAAGTACAGGAGCAACGCAGAGAGGCAAAGCTATCATATATCCGCTCTACACACACTCTCGTATTATCCCTGTCCGGACAGACCCACCAATCCTCCACCTCCTGCACCGCATGACCACGTCATATTCTCTTTGCTTCGTGAACAATAGGAACAAGAGCTTGACAGTCCATGGCCGACCCTGCTCCGATCCTCTGGAGTTTGAGACTCGACAAGGCACATCCTGTTGACAACACAAACCTCCTGCGGCCAGACTGACAACAGAACAATGGGGAGCGAAACGAGGCCCACTCTCAGCCGCGCCCTCTCGATGCCACCCTTGCACACACTCAATCCTGCTCTTTGGCGTCTAGGCTTTGCATGGGTTATGAGCTTGGAGCTGACCTGGGAGGTCCCCGGGCTTGCGCATCCTACTTCAGCTTTTTGTGACATTTTGCCTATCTCGCATACCCTGCAGCAGTCACTATCTGGGTGGTGGGAGATTATTTCAGCTGGATAAAAAGGTCGACAAGGCGAATTTTGGCAGAAGAAAGAGAAGAAAGGAGCTCTCGCCGACTTCATAGCTTCCTTTTTCACCTTGGTGCCAACCCCCCACCCCCCGCCGTATCCCCAGATTTGATGACTTTCGCTCCAACATATCATGTCGGATTTGGATCACTTGTCTGCTCCATTCTCCCAGGTATCCTCGGACAACCATGCTGCCTGGCTGCTTGCTACGAGTTACATTATGATCCTAGTCTCCTTATTGGTGACGGGCGTGCGCCTGATTTGGAGATACAGGATCACTGGGAAGGTGTCCGTGGACGACTGGCTGATAACCGCTTCCACGGTTCGTTCTTCCACCGACGCTCTTTGCGATTCGACCTTGGCTAACAACAAATTAGATATTAGCAGTCGCCCAAACAATATCCCTCACCGTGGCCTGCAATCGCGGTTTAGGCAAGCATGCCAAAGATGTCTCGATTGACTCGTATGTGGAATATAGCAAGGTACTTTGTGTGGAGCCGTCAAGATCCCTAGACCAGGACTTACTGGAAGCAGAGTTTCTATGCATCCCAACTTGGACTCATGGCAGCCACTGGCCTCGCCAAAGCTTCTGCAATCCAAACCGTTGCGGCGCTGAGACCCCATGTGAGCGTCCTCCGCGCATGCCACGGTTTGCAGATTCTTAATGCTTTGTGGATCGTCGCCGGAATCGTCGCCCTAGCCTTTCAGTGTTCTTTGCCCGCTCCCTGGGACTTCGGCCCCGAAAGATGTATCAATCAATACGCGTTGGTTCTCGGATTGGGAGTCATCAACATCTTGACCGATCTTGTCATCATCGCTTTGCCAGCAATCTTGATGTCCAAGGTGCAAATTACAAACAAACAGCGATGGACCGTCTCCGCACTCTTTGCTTGTAGAGTCATGTAAGTGTTTAATTCAGAAGCAGTCATAGCTTGGTCTTCTATCTCGACTAACTGTCATAGCGTACCCGTCATGACCATTCTTGGGATGGTTGCGATGTACGATTTCTTTCACTCCTCGCCCCCCGACCAGACTTGGCTGGGTGTCGTCCCCTCAATCTACTTCCAGCTGATGGTCAACTTCTCCATCATCTCAGCATCGATTCCGAGCATCAAACGATTCCTCGACCAATTTCGATCTGGCGCATTTGCCGCTGAAGTGACGGTTGCCTTTGAAGAGAGTAGGGCCAAAGGATATTCCGGATCCGGATCGGGTTACACAAGTGGGAAGCAAGGGTCAGAGAACCCGGCCCAGGGCAATGTATCAGCGAGGTCGGCAAGAGGCTTTCCGGCCAGTGAGCCAGCCAAGGTTAAGGTCGAGCGCAGTGAAAGTGTTCGAGGACTCACCGACGATATCATTATGCACACAATCGATTTCAAGGTTGAAGTTGAAGATGAGCATGAAACAAAGGCGAGATCCGAGGAAAGTGCGGCCCACTATAGTAATCTGAGAGGAAAAGATGGCCCGGAGACTTCTTGGTATGGAACAGCTCATTGAAAACAACATCAAACCGAAGCCTTAAAGAAAGATCAATGGTCGTGAGAAATAAGATGGCAGCAACGACAAGAACTCACCCCACGTCCGTGTCTTCTCTATCTCCTTGGCGGCTTCTTTGTGTTTCCGCAATCGGACTTGCGACTCGCGGATTAACTTCATCATTGCATCCTGCATCTTTGGAGGGAACCGGTCTGCTTCCACTTACGCTGTGGTCTTCCGAATCATGCCCTCCTCGGCTTTCACACACTTCTGTCGATTATCCAAGACACGCTGTGCGGACTCTGTCCGGGAGAGGGGCTGATGTTCAAACTCGGTTGCCATTTGCCTCCATAGCTTCATGAAATCCGGTTGCGCAGCGAAGTCTTCTACAGCCATTTTGTGCGCGAGGTGGAGTCATTTGAGGAGACAGGAGACGCATGCCCTCGGCCGCACGCATCAAGTTCCACGGATTCCCCATAAGTTGGCCTTCCCTGTCCTCGGCGGTTTCCCTTGAAGGTGTTCGGCCCTGAACAGTACATTTTCTCCATGGCCATCAAGTGGAAATATAATGCTCCAGAGCTATCTTCTTTTCGCACAGGTTGTCTCTAATGTCGGCCAAGACTTTACCGTCTGATTTTTTCCAGGATCTTCAAACACCGGTATATCAACGAAGGATGCCTCGACACAGTGGAATAGGGAGACGAGGTGGTGCAAGCCCTCGTATCGCTTCTAATGGCAAAGTTAATGACAAAGCTAGATCTTGTGATATGATTGACGAATGTCGTCTTTCCAGCGCCAATTACCAGGAAAACAGCTCCAAGCAGCTCTTGCTCTTGAGCAATTGATGCAATATCTGGAGCTGGCCGAGATTTCTCTCCCGGTGAGGGAATGATGAAGCCACGTTTTACCTATCTAGGCTCGAAATCAATACGAAGGTTGTGACGGTTGGTAAAGAACCTTAACATTTTCTCCTCTCTTCAAGCACGAGGCTCTTCCAGCAAGACCGGGAACTGCTTTACCTAAAGGGGATGGGACAAGGTCGTGAAGCCGAACAGCCTACGCCCCTCACCAGGCCGTCGTAAAACCAGCCAGGACGGCCCTGGGCCAAACGCCACCCCCTAGCCAGACGAACCGACTGACCCCCCCTCCGCACCCGAACAAGGCTCTAACCATAGAACACGACGAATATTTAGTTCATCGAACTTTGAAAAGTCTCAACCAAGGCCTTCTTCATCTATACTTCGGAGGGCTTTCTCAACCGACGCATACATATGTGTTAGCATAATTGCAATCGCCAATCACCAAAACATGACTCATGAACTTGCTCTAAGAGGCTCGGATGAGGTGCAAATGGAAAAATAGGCCATATTAGCAGAGCTGGTCGAATCAATCTTGGCGGGGGACGGGGAAATCAAACTTAATGAGAAGTACCACACTTTCTGCGAGACCGCAGTGGCAATCTCACTGAAAGTATGCGAGCGCCTCCGTCTCGCCGTTGAGAAGCTCAAATCTGGACAAAATCTGCCTTGTCCAAACGTATCGAGGCATATCACCGTTAATACACCATCGCCGTCGTCACATGTTGTGGTAGCAGCGGAAAGAGAATGTACGAGCTAACTAGAACTATTCGCTGGGGGTGGCCGCTTTACTTATATATGCTCTGTAAACGAATACAGTCTAGCATAAGCTAAGAATCCTTGGCAGAAATCCACACACAGGGCTTGCCCTCTTGTTAGGTAGAATTCATCTCTTCTCTAGGCTTACTCGTCAACATTGTGTTAACGGCCGAGAGACTGCAGCTGTAGCGAAATAAAAGCATAGGTCTGTTAGCGGTGGGCCCGGCCCCATTTGGTCCGGTGCCAGCAGCCCAATAACTTGAAGCTCGCAGACGTCACCTCGAAGTCATAACGGGGAAATAATGATAATTGCGGCTAGGCAGCAACTTCGGAAGGGTACCGGGCTAGGAATCTAGATGGAAAGGCTCAATGAAGTAGTTCCCGTGACTGGCTTTGAGGGATATTAATCGTTGCAACATGGTTATAAATGTTAGTTCAGATGATCGGTGCTAGTTATCGTATTGTAACCTCCGAAATCCGAAGCCCAAAATCTCGGCCCCTTCCATCGTAATTACGCTGCAGCACGGTTCCGAAGGCGGGACTCGTTTACATACATACGGACCAATCCAAAGGTTTACAATGTATGCCCTCGATGTGCGTCGGATCCACATTCCATTTGCAATTTTGCAACTACAACTCGTTCTAATGCAAACATCATATAAGCACCGTCAGCTTCTCATCCCGTCTTTACTTCCTTCCAGAGCTAAAACGGATTCTTGTGAATATATTCTGTACGATTAATACAACAAAGTGCACAACCCTTAAACCAATTTTCTCTACTTGGCGACATGCTTACCGTGCACCATTTGCAGCGCAGCCAAAGTGAGCGCATCGTTTGGCTGTGCGAGGAACTTGGAATTCCCTACGAGCTTAAACTCTACCAACGCAACCCCCTCTTCTCTCCACCGGAGCTCGTGGCGCTGACACCGCTGGGTGCGGCTCCGGTCATCACGGACGTCACGTTCGGCGCATCCAAGCCACTGACGCTGGCAGAGAGTGGCGCAATTGTGGAATACATCATTCACAAACATGGTGGTGGACGACTGGCCCTGCCTCCGTCTCATAAAGACTACGCCGACTACCTGTACTGGTTCCATCTGTCCAACGGAAATCTGCAGCCGTGCATGCTCAGAAGCACCAACTTTCGCGCATTGAAGTTGGGTCCTGACAACGCCGCGCAGAAGAACGTTGACGCACGTCTGAAGTTGATTTTGGACATGGTCAACGATCGGCTGACCCAGGTACCCTGGTTGGCGGGCGAGGAGTTTACAGCGGCCGATATCATGAGCGTATTTTCATTGAGCACGATGAGATTGTTCTACCCGATGGACTTGACTGGATATGATGGGATTCTAGCATGGCTACAGCGAGTAGGACAACGACCGGCATATCGGGCGGCAATGGAGAAAGGAGATCCTGGAATGACCCCCTGTCTAGGAGCTGAAGCGCCAGCGCCATTTCTTGGGCTCTGATTCATACTTTGTCAGTGGCCTGAGATACTGCCGACATGCCGACGAGTCTTTTATTATGCACGATGAGCCTTGTCAAAGCCATGATACTCCCTTACGAAACCGTAAGAGTCGTTCGATCATGGTCATCATTGGGCCTAGTTTTATTCGCTTCCACGATCTCAATTTGAGCTTTCAGTCCCCATGGAACGTCCATCCTCTCCACCAAAACTTCCAACACCTTAGACAATACTTAGTGAATACGTGGGCAAGCAGGGCATAAATAACATACCTGAATTGAAGTTGGATTCAAGTAGTCCACTGAAGTATACACTTGTCTAAATTCGGCCTTGGATCTGACTTGCTTGCTCTGAACTTGACCATTTTCTGACCCAAAGTCAAGCATGTATTGTGGTACCATACCGCAATATCGTTGTAAGCTGCAGATCTGGATTAGCACTGTTCTCACCGTGTTGTGGGCACCCAACGGAGTCTTACTTTGCTCCGCTCCATGAATTGCACGTTCAATCGTATAGCCACCGTTGTTGATTATCATTCTGCGTATGTCTGAGCAAGGGCACTTCTCAACAAGACGCTCTGGCACTCACATGATTATGTTTCTTATCCCACATTTTATCATCGTGCCGACCTCTTGCGCAGTCAGTTGCAGGCTGCCGTCGCCCACAACGAGTATGATTCGACCGCCAGTTCCTTGCTCATTTTGGCTATAGCAGCTCCAAGACACGCAGGAACACTATAGCCAATACTTCCGTAGTAAACTTGTGTTATGCACGAAGTGCCTCTCGGAAGGCTCACATCTGGAAGGCTAAATTGCGCTGTGCCGGATTCAGCAATGAGAATATCGCTTGGCCTTAAAAATCGTTCCCCTATCTCTTTCCAGAACCAAGCCTGAGATATATGTTCTGAGTCCGAGATCGATGGGAGAAACGGGTCGGGGATTTTCCGTTATAACCAGTCCAAAAACTTGGTGCCGTTCGTTGCTGCGACCGGCGTTGAGAGGACTATGTTCATCGGGATCTGTTGAATAAAGGGCTATTGTGCATAGGTCCCACCGCTGAAACACTAGTGAAAGGTTTCCATAGACGACGACGTTGCTGATGGTTGCTCTACGTAACGATGTAGTATTCGCATATCTATAAAAGAAGCCTCAGTACCTCGACAAGTAGATAGAGAACAGAGCATTCAATACATCTCGAGTTGCACCCAGTTTGACAGATGTCGATTAGGTACATTGATGAATACAAGGCATAAAAGACACGCTAAACTTCGATGACCAAGAAGGTACGTTGTGCGACCGCAACCCGCTCTTAAGTAAAACCTACAAAGAGGAGAACGGCAAGCACATTGGCCGTAGGTTAGGCTAGGATAGATGTCTCTCCAACTAACCATTGTGATCCTGGCCTTTGAAGCCGATAAAACCGGGCGTAGTGGGAAGCAAGCATACGCGGAAATGTCCTGGAGAACGAGACGACCCAGTATTGCCGCAGATGCGGTTCGCGGGTGTGCTATTACGGCTCGGAAAGGCTGCTCAGCGGCTTATCGGAAAACGATCCATTTGGAGTCATACACTACCAGAGCAATAATCGGATGATAGAGCAAAGAAAAAGCCGATCCGGTACCGCAAGGAACGGCTCATTATCGCGGGCGATTTACTGAAGGACCTCCGCGAGAAGATGGTAAATACGAGGTACTCTGGCGCTGTAACATCTGAATCCAGGCTGATTCAGAACTGTTAAACCCTGATCTTCGCCTGAAGAGAGAGACGCAAAAGGATAATATGAAGGGCACCAAAGATCGTCTCGCCAACGGCAGCGCTGACATAAACAGTCCTCCTAATGGTTTCTATCATCGAGAACAGACTCCGTTACACACCATCATAGTTGGGGCTGGGTTTGCTGGCATCTCATTGGCATATGTTTTGGGCAGACCTGGACATGCAGTGGAAGTCCTTGAAGCTGCGACAGTCATCAAAGAGGTTTGACGGCCGATGCAGCCATTGATTTCTTCTCTCTTGCTGACTGTTTCTACTCAGCAGGGATAAATGCGACACCGAATCTGACCAGATTATTCGCGCGCTGGGAGCTGGAACCGTATGTGAGAAAGGACTCTCTGCCTCTCGATCGGCTTGAGCTCCGGCGATGGGAAAACGGAGAATTTCTGGACATGACAGCTTGGATGCCAGAGGTCGAAAGGCGGCATGGCGCACCTCAGTACGCTGCACACCGCGCCGATATTTTGAATGGTATCGCTGAGGGCATACGCACTACCAAATGTTACTCTGAAAGTCAATAGCAAAGTGGTGGATGTTGATATGGATACACCATCGGTGACCTTGAGCGACGGATCGACTCTTGTGTCTGACCTGATCGTCGGAGCAGATGGTATGCACCCTTTTTGCTCGCGGCTGTTAACTGACTGAGATATTGCGCAGGTGTGAAATCGACATGTAGAAGGCTGCTTTATCAGAGACTTGGCCTCTCGGACAAGGCCAGACCCACTGGAGACGCTGCGTTCCGAGTAATGATACCTCTCGAATTTGTCAAGACCCCGGTTGCGACACGATGGTTGGGTCCGAGTCGTCATGTCCAAGGATTCCCTATACGCGATCATGACTTATAAAACATGGTATGTTTTCGTTTTTTTTTTTTTTTCCCCATCTGCGCCCTTGCTCGTATTCGTCTCACCCTACTCTGTCTCCATGATTTGCTGACCCTTTGGGCAGGCTCTCTGCCATCCTGATACCGTCGGCTCCGTGGAATCGTGGGGCGACGTGTATCATCCAATGCATGTCTTCAAGACCACCCCACTTACCCGCATTTACTGATTTCAGAACACAGGCTACCATACGTTGCGCAGGGTCCGCACAAGCAGTGGAAGATGCAGCTGTCCTGAATCTTGCCTTGAACAACGTCTCTGCTACTCGAAGCATATCAACAATGCTCAAAGCATATAAACTCTCCCGAAAGAAACGTGCGGAATCGACCTCGAATAATGCTTCTACTACTCGACTTGTCCTTCATTATCCAGATGGTCCAGAGCAAAGGAATCGGGACGAGAAGTTTCGGGCAGTAGCTCGAGGTGGTGAAAATCCAGATGTTCTGTAAGACACGAAATCCCATGACATTCTATGGTGTCACGATGCGGAAAAACATTGATTACGATTGTATAGATTGCTAATTCAGCCTCAGACCTAGTCCGAACGGCGCAGCAATTAGCAAAAGAAGGTTCCATAGTTGTATGAGGCCACATTTAGACGTCTATGCCGTCTCGAGTAAAGGCTTTCAAGTCATGCAAAAATGTTATCAATACACGATACACAGATATAGTATCTAGGCATATTGTGACAGCCACACTTTTGCTAGGTACGCACTACTTCAACAATAGTACGCTCTGGCTTTTCGTGGGATTAGCATTCGATCCATGGTCGGTGGATGTCCTTTGCCGTCCTAGCGGATCGCTTCGTTTACTCCATAGATCCTTCATTTGCAAGAACCGTGCTATTGCGGGATGGTCCTGTTTATAAAAAGTCAGTTTCCAACATTGCACCACGTCCTTTAATCCACTCATAGAAGTGGAAATTGAGACTAGGATCTCCAGGCCACAACTAAGTAACATCATCGCATACGCTTCTACAGCGATTGCTACAGGCTACAAGAATCCAAGATTGGTTTCATCTGCAGCTAAACCCATCAGTCCTACGTTTCTTTCCCGTGGGGCTATATGCATGATAGACCTTGAATGTGCCAGAATCACGCTAGGTTTTCTACTGCGCTTATGTATGTTTGGAAAGGTGTTCTGAAGTTTATGGGAGACGGTTGGCTGTGAAGAATAGGAAATCATAATTTCTATGGCAGCATTTGTGTCAAGCAATGTTTGCCCTTGTAAATGGTCTGAAAAGTGAACAGCAAGTAGTACGAACGAACCTATCTATTGTTTTTGTGCTAGGAGTACTGTGACAGTTTGTGGAAAAGGGGGTGGCTAGGTCGACGCGTTGACAAGTATATACGGACTCTCGCTGTCCATTCGGTTGAGAAAAGATAGAGCATTCAATAGATCTCAAGTTGCACCCATCTGACAATTTGGTTTCTTTGCTTTTGCATAGTAAGGAAAAGAGCCAAAAAAAATGAATATAATCTCCTTTTCCACAGCCTTCGTCTCTAGGGCCCGGCTGAAGACCACGGAAGGATCTATCGTAGTAGCCAAAATTTGCTTTGTGCCGGCGGGAATCCTATGGTTTCGGGGCTGGCAGTTGTCTGATACCTATACCAGAGCTCTCGTTTGTTCCCATGGCTGGACCGGATAGCAGAAGCCGTGAGCATGTAAATTTTAGCCTCCAGCGGTTGTAGCTTTCAGGAACTACCTCCACAGCGTCCATAATTTGGAGCCCGAAGTTCAGGCTATACCGCGTTGGACCTAAGCAAGGCGATGCGGACGTGGCCAAATTTCGCGATTGCAGCCTATAAACCCCCCCGGGGCTCCCCTAAACCCCGCAATCGATCCAACTGCACTCTTTCTCCGCCTTCTTATAAGAGGCGCGACACCCTGACCTAGTGCGGGCTGGGACTTTCATCGCACAATGTCTGAACAAGTTCCAAAACGTCGGCTGGCAGCAGGATCTGCTTGTACCGCTTGTAAACGTCGAAAAATTCGCTGTGATGGCCATCACCCGACTTGTGGCTGCTGCTGTCAAACTGGGTGCAACTCGAGATGTATTGAACGCTCTGGGCTCTTCAAATGAGTGTGGGATAGAGCCCATCTACGAGGTGTATGCTGGCGCTGTTACCTGTCAATGGCGTTGCACGCCAGGGGGTGAATGTTACAAAACGAGTAGGGTTGCCATGAACGATAGGTTATCGTTTGTTCAACAGCTGCAAAACTCGGGGGTCATCTGCCAATATTTGCCATCGGTATCAGGAACCGATGCTGTTCTCAAAGAGCCCGAACTCCCCACACGGTACCAGAAAGCTTGATTGCTAATGTGTGGCCGAGATTAGATTACGAAGGTACTTGGGTGCACGGCTGGAGGCAATCCAACCCTCAGCTTGTGATTCTCTGGGTCAATAGCGAAACGAATTGCAACGCTCAACAGCAGGGCCGACGTCTCAGGCTGTGGACAACTATCTCCTGAGATCAAACTCACCAACGGCTGGCCAGCCCAACGAATCCCGGAATGATACGCGGATGCCAGCGCGCAAATTGGACCTGATGCCACGTACACTCTTCAGGATGGAGGGACCGGCGTGACTTTGGATGGCCGGCCTCAGTGGTCGGCAGGAGAATTGACACCTGAATCACTGACACAAAACGACAATGAAGGCTACTTTGGCGATCGTCGACTTTCACGTTCATGTCGAAAGTAACAAATGGCAGGAGTACTGCCGATAACGAGGAAAATCACAATGCCAGCCCACCGGGAGATCGCCCATCTGGAAGGTCTGCTTGACCGTCATGGTGACGAAAGCCTGCACTCGTCGCGGGACGTGGAAGAGTTGTTCCTTTTGCCACCGCGGTCGACAGCAAATAAGCTTATGCATGCTTACTTCAAATATGTGCACCCGCTCTACCCTTTCACACATGAACCATCTCTGGAATGAGAACAGTTCCGGTTGCGAGCGGCCGATTTGGTTTGCGCTCCTCAACCTCGTCTTCGCTTTCGGTCGTGAATTTGCTGATATCGCAAGCGTTGAGAAAAGCCACAATTGGGCCACAGGGTTCGTATCCCGCGCGAAAGCCATCGTCTATTCCGAACGGGCAACCTGGAGATGGTACAAGCCCTCCTTCTGATGTGTTACTATCTTCAAGGCGCTTCAGAGATGAACAAGTGCTGCAACCTCGTTGGTTTGATGATTCGGATTGCCTATGGAATCGGGCTTCATCTGGATCCAGCGCGATTCAACGTAGGGAATATAGAGAAATAGATGAGGAAACGGATTTGGTGGGGTTGCTTCGCCCTTGATCGAACTCTCAGCTTCAAATTTGGTCGGCCACCTGCGATCCGTAGAGATGACGGGATGGAAGTGACATTTCCCCTGGCAGTTGATGACTTATATTTCGTCGACCAAGACAAGGCACCAATTCAGCCACCTGGCCCACCTTCGTTCATCGAATTTTTCGTTCAATCCATTAAATTGACGATGATTGTAACAACGATATCAACGAAGGGTATCGATCTGTTACGAGGGGTGTGGTGAGAGGGATCACAAGTGCACAAGGTAGGGTATGGAATAGTAATGTACTGAAACCTGTCTGTCTATCTAAGGGTTCGAAGGCTCTTCTTATACCTTCGATCCGTTCATCTTCCTGCCTCCTTTCTAACGCCCAGCCCCCTTCCTGCCACCTTTGCAGTGGCTGGGAATTCGTGGCGTGATGGGTGTTACAATGATAATGGAAAGCACTCTGCAAAATCTTCATCTCAGGCCCACCACAATGAACCGCCAATGCTCAGATGATCTAATTGCTGAAGACATATCTTTCATACTGACACATACAATGAGACTTGACGGTGATCTGACCGCCTGGAATCGAAACCACCCTCCACACCTCGCTCACAGCCAAGCACCTTCTGAAGATATCCGCCTTCAGCGGTCACGAAATACTCTCCGAATACGGTATAATGAGACTCATCTCCGAGCTGAGCGGATGCTGACCATCATAATAGAGGCCTAAATCTTCGAATGATGCTCCATCGACAAGCATTCCTGCTCTTTAGTCGTGATGAACCAATGGAAGACTTTTGGCGCGCTATTGCAGTTATCTGTTCCCGTGAGTGCGTTGCTGCTGCCTGAGAGACCATATACCTGGTCCATACGCTACACCATCGTCGACTGATCAATTCTCTACTGTACAATTTGCACTGTGAGTGCATTCCCCAGAATTGTGGCTGAAGCTGATAGCGTAAAGATGTATTTTCGTCCATGGGCGTTCTACGGTGCCTGCAGACACTTGAAAAGTCAAAACTTGATATACTCGGTGAATCCGGGACGACAAGATGCTCGAGTGGGGAATGAAATTTTTTACGGGATGGCTGCCTACAAAGCTCTCTCGCATGTAGATATCTGACGGCATTACGTCGGCTACCTGCTGGTGGCAAAACGCGGACCTACGGAGAAGAAAGCAACGAAACTTTCATAGCACTTTATCGGACGCAGAAAAATAGGCCGAACAAGAACCTGACGGGCATGCGAATGCCTCAGCTTGTGTGTTTGCTCCTACCACACCAGCGCTTGAGCTAGGTGGGTCGGCAGCAAATCCATCAACAGAACACCTTTACTCGGCCTCTGAACAACCAGACTGGGGGACCTTTCTCCTTGGAACCGGATTTCCGGTAGACTTCTTGTCAGATAAGAAATTTAACTACGAGCAATTTCTGGTTGATGGTTAAAATAGTGCGTATGTTTACGTTTGTATCTGGGAGTACTTCCACAATTAACATCACCATTCGAAATCAGTGACACATGCTCCAGGCTACGGTTGTTTAACAGCAAAAGCTCTAGAAGCATTATCCAGGAGATACTCCCACCCTGGGGAGATCAACCCTCAACCCAGAATGGCGGCATATCAAATATTTGCTCGTTGATCAAACCAGTTTGTAGTGAATGCAGCCTCTGCCTTATCCGAGGTGAAATGTATTTCCATCCCATTTTGATGGTTGCTCTGGGTCAGCAAGGAGCCGGGCAAGAAGGCCACCATAGTCACGAGGCCTGTGCAACCATCTAGCTCCAGCGCCTCCAAACTCGTACTCCAGAGCAATCGGGCATCCCCGTGCTTCACCTTTCAAAATATGTTATGTGTCAAACAGGACCTGTCAAACTAGGGGTGCAAATTGAGATGTATTGAATGCTCTCTCTCTTGGGCAATTGGTTCTGCCAGATTACCAGTATAAATACATGCTTGGTTGACCCCTTTTCTACTCCTATTCTTCCCCTATATCCGGCATAGGGTGATAACCCTTTCTCAGTAAGGAGCACTGCTCATTGTTCGACAGCATCTATGCTCGGAAAAGATCCATAACATGGAACAGGATGACTCTAGCTCGTGGAGTTTGCCCAGCTGCAAGCACAGAGTTGCTCATTCCCATTCAGGAGTTCATTCGAGAGTTGGCAGGCAAGCATACATCGACAGACGAACCATTATTGAGCCCCTTCCGAGGAATTGGTAATGACAGGTGGAGAGTGGCAATGCAGCAATCCTCCTCACTGCCTTTGTAACAGGCCCTCTTTACGGAGCACAGAGCGCCACTCTTTGTTGGACTATGAAATCACGTGCCGGCCGTCATGAGTCCCTCTTTTTAGCATATGTCGAACTTGTGGTACAACTTGAGTTGAAGGAGTGCTCTGTTCTCTATCAAGTTGAGGTCCTGCCTCACATGTTTATATAGACAAAGATTGTCGCCATCTTTCGGCGTCTCCGTGTTCAGCTCGTAGACGAAACCCTTGTCCAGCTGAACATCCATTGCCACGCTGAAATCGTTGCCCCATATTGTCTCACAGTTCAACAGGACTTCTCAGTCAGGCAGGCAAACAAGCCGTCGACTCAAACAGTCAGGCTGAAGGCCTTTCTTTGCCTGAGGCCGGACGTCAGCCAAGAGGTAGATATGCTTAGTAAGTGAGAGTAGCCAATCAGATATCTAGCAACGCAATTCCCTAGACTATAATGCTACAGCTAATCAGCGCCCCCCGCTCCACCTTTAACGCGAAGCACTTGGCTACATCAATCTAAAATTCAAAAATTCTCTTGTCACCTCTCTCACTATAGCTAATCGCTATCGTAGTAAGATTAAGCAAGTCTTCTGTAAGGCAGGCGGTTTATATATACGCAACAAAAAAATGTTAAGAAAATAAAAGCCCCCCCTCCTATAGTCCATCTCTAACGAACTTATAGATGGGGCGCCGCAGCCAGTGAAAGCCTCAGCCAGACAAGTTCAACTGAAGAAGAGTTTGAATCAGCGAGAATCAGTAACCTCCCAACGGTATGAACAAGACGACATCATCAACAATCACTGGCTGGAGCATTACGTTACCCATCTAGGGCACCTAGAAACTCAATGGAGCTAGGCCGGACAACCCTCTTACCTTACCTATGATCGAACACTAGTAAGGCCCCTCAATTCTATCGGTTCGACTGCAAGCCGAGTGTTTTACCACTCGGTTACGTCCTTGATAGGTCAACCACGATTTGGTGTCAATTTTGAAGCAATTTTTGGCATTATAAAATATATAGACTTTTTTTTTTTATTTTGGAATCATCTAGTTGGGGCTTGGCGTTGTGTGGCGACGCCAAGAGCGACGTGCTGGCCAATCATGTAAGCCTGTATCTTGGCGTTGTCACGTGGGCACGTAGCCACTCATCCAATCCGTGGAGCATGTGGCCGGGGGGCACCCTACTCGATAGATGTCCACTGATTGGATCCGATGAAATCCCGTGGGCAAACCTATCCTCAACGGATTAAACATTTTCCGGGCCGCAACCCGTCGGATTAAATATTTTCCGGACTTACCCCCATCGGATCCAGTCTGTGGACCAAGTGGCCGGGGGGTGGGCACCCTATTCGATATCGACATGGTCCACGGATTGGATCCGACGAGTCGTGGTATTTCATCGGATCCAATCTGTGGACCACCTAGACGAGCTCTGACTGATCGCGCTCGAGATGGTTCGTAACCGAGCGTTAACGAACGAGCCTCGATGTCGATATGGCCCATGGATTTGATCCGATGGGTCGTGGTATTTCATCGGATCCAGTCTGCAAACTACCTAGAAAAGCTCTACTACTCGGGATGGTTCGTAACCGAGCGTGAACGGAGGAGCCTTTGACGTCGAGATAACTCGTGTGGAATGTTAATGGATAGTAATTGGTCATTTCACTTAATTACCGAAATTTTATATAGGTCATTTGATTAATTGTATTACGGTAGTGTTGACCACATATAAATCGGTTCTGATTTTGACCTAGACCCTTTCTGCGAAGGTCGCTCTGTGGGGGCGATTAGTGTCTTGGCATACTAAGCAGAGGGTCGTGAGTGCTGAGATAAAAGGGGGTGTACAGAATAGTCGCTGCCGGCAGCTATGGACGCCTGATAAGGTCACGTGGTTCACGTGGTTCACGTGGTCTGTCATGTGTGCCAAGAGCTACTGCAGAAGGGTCTGGCCCAGGGGAAACATTATTAGCGAGCCTTGACATATGGCGTATTTGTCCCCTCGAATGTGATTGCTAGGTCAAGTCGATCTACCAAAATAGCCCTACTGCTGGGTAAATCCCCAAAAGCTTTTTATACCAACACGTCTAGTGTGGCCTCACTTGATGGGACAGTAGAAAGTGGAATTTCTGAACCGCTCCGCCAAACCGATTCGTTATGGTAATGCGAACACCTTCCGGAAAGCTCGGTCACACCAAGTCACGAAAGGGTTGTCTCCGATGCAAGGCACGTCATGTCAAGGTAGGTGGATGTTGTGGACAAGCTCCAAGCATCGCTTCCGAAATACCCAAATAATGCTGACACAAAGGTAGTGCGATGAGCGGCGCCCTTGTGGCAACTGCGTTCGCGATGATGCAGTTTGCAGCTTGACCCAAAATTTCAAGCAGCCACCTCCGGTCTCAAGCAGCTCCGGTGATCAGGATCGGAGAAACATACGGGAGCCTACCTCGCTTACCGAGTCGGCAACTGCTGACTTGGACGTGTCGACTAAGCAGGACTTGTCGACATCAGCTGGGCCCGATGTCATCGACGGTGGACCTACTGCTGCCTTCGGGACTTGGATGCAAAGCATGCGCTTACTCCATCATTACCATACTGTCTATGCCCCATCCTTGAAGATGAGCCATGTACGGTTACAGTATGGAGGAAGGTTGTACCAGAGCTAGCCTTCTCTCACGTATGGCTTCTTCTACTACCAGCATGCTACTGACAATAACTTATGCATTATAGGACTTCTTACTGCATGGGCTGCTTGCGTTGTCTGCTCTTCACTATGCACAAAATCAGCCGGGCCTGTATAAGGAGTACATCCTTATATCGTCGCAATATCAGGGCCTCGCTCTGCGGCCATTTGCCACAAAGCTGCAAGGCATCAACGAGGGCAACTGTGAGCCATATTTGTTTCTCGCCACGTTTGTCTTCATTATTAGTATGTGCTCGATCACTGGCCAGCAGGCACCGGGAATGCCTGTCGTTCCTAAAGATATAGCGCAATCCTTTATGCTCCTTCAGGGTATCAAGAGCATCTGCATACTCAAGCCAATGGAGACATGGAGCTAAGCCGGACCATTGGCACCGCTCTTCGACCATGAAGTTCCCGTGCCGGTGACATGCACGGGTGCTTTTCAAAGCCGCATAGAGCAACTACACAGCCTCGCGAGAGAGTTGAGTCCGTCGTTTGACTCAATCAATGTCCAGTTGTCTTGCCTTCTGGCTATCGAGTCACTTAGGACTACTCATGCTGCGTGCATGGCCGATGCGTCATTCGTCCGTGCGCGTCGCATATGGCTCTGGCCGGTTTCTTTGATGCCGCTCTTTATCGACCTGATTGGCAATGACCATCATATTGCTCAATCATCCTGGCACATTACGCCGCATTCACCAGACCATTTGAGCATCCACACTGGATGAATAAAGGATGGAGCTCTACCATGATGACCGCGGTTGAGAACGCCTTAGAGAAGCGGTGGCATGAATGGATTGCCTGGCCCAAAAAGTCCTTGGAGGAGGAAATTGATGTGGACGAAATGAGTTTGTGAATTACTATGGTCAAACGAAGTGCAATCTATCTAGGCTTGTTCCCTCCGAAATCAATCCCGAACAACAATCTATTTTTCAGAACCTGTAACAGCAGCCAATTTTGAAGGAGTCAAGCGGCTGCATGTTGGGGTAAGATGAACTGACGCCTTAAGCAATGTATCGAATGTACTATCCTATAGCTTGCCAATCTCGAATTTCTTCCTCAGTATCTCTCCGTATCGAAGGAGGAGGAATGGGATGGGAATGAGCGCCACCGCAATGAAACCAAGCAGGGTATTTCCCCATCCCAAGCCCATGGCATTGTACATTTTCCTTCCACAAAGAGAGAGAAAAGCACCTGCGATCGACCTGAGAATAATATTCGCCGCGAGTGCTGAGGCAGCGTATAGCTCGTATGCGTCTACGAGGTATGTGCAAATAGCCATGAAACTGATAAGGTTACATAGGGAGTTTTCTGCTTTAGTAAGGGAGCACCACATGAAGGTCAAGGTACACATACCAACGCCAATAAAACCCAAGCCGATGATAGCAACCATGTAATGGACTTTATGATCTGTAGTCCATCCATAAATGAAAAATCCGGCCGGAAAAATGATCGCGCCAATCGGTATTAATTTCAATCGAAGTTCCGGATTGAGTTCTGACTGCCTTTTGACCTCACGAGAGCTATCTACAGCAAACCAGGTCATTCCAACGAAAGCTCCGACGCCGAGGCCGAGATAAACCAGGCCGACCGTTTTTCAGAGAATCCGTATGAGTCCTGGAACACGAATGGCACAGAAGTGAAAAGGATACAGATATAGCCGTATACCAGAGCCAGGTAAAAGGCGAAAATCGTGCAAATCGGTGAAAAGACCAGCAGATTGATTGGCCTCACAATGCTCTTCTTGAAGAGTTCCTTAAGTGACAGTCCCGTGTCCGTTTTGGAATACCAGCGGTCGTCTCCAGTCTCCTTTCGAATCCTTTTTACTTTTCGTTCAAGGATCACTGGAGAATAGCTCTCCTTCAGTGTGAGAAGCATGGTGAGAGAAATAGCGCCAGCCACAATGACAATGAGCCAAAAGTCCCAGCGCCAACCCTCGGCATCTGCCAGAAAACCCCCGATGACGGGATCAATAATGGGCCCTATTAGAGGTCCCACCGTGAAGATCGCCATAATTCCTGCCCGCTCTTCAGCAGGGAACATGTCTGCAATGCTGCCACCTCCGTTGGTCATGGGGGCCGCGCCGAAGGTCCCGGCGAAGAAGCGGAAAACAATGAGACTGTCGAGAGAGGGTGCCTTGGCACATGCCACGGTGAACGTCAGGAATATAAAGTTAGTGGTGTGATAGACTGGTACGCGTCCCCACATCTCGGACATGGGAGCCAGCGCCATCGGTCCAAAAGCAAATCCCAGGACATAGACTGACACGACAAAGGCAGACAGTTCTGTGTTTGTGCTGTCGAAATTTTGCATCAACTCGGGAACCCCAGGCGCGAAGACTGACGACGCCAAAGGCTCAATCAGGGTGAGCATGCTGATCAGTCCGCAATTAACAAGCTTCCTCCATTTTGGCCAGTTGTATGGATTTTCGGGGTCCGCGTTTCTGTCCCACCAGACCACATGGCTATCCTTGCCACTGCTTGTGTCGCTTTCGACCGTTTTGGCTCTCCTGAAATCGTCCCCCTCGCAATCGGCTGGTGGTTTCTTCCGACTTCTAAATCTTGATTTCCGTGCGCATGTTGCTCCTCTGAGGTGTGCAAAACCTCGTGAACGCTATCTGGGGCTGCATTATCTGTACCAAGCCCAGGGACAGACAGTGAAGTTAAGGTGAATTTCCAAAGTCCAATCTATTCGGCCATTAGCACAAAAGTCCAGTGTCCAATAGGCAGACTATCTTAACTCGGTATGACACCCCGTATTCGTACTTCGGATTCGCTCGTCGGATTCGTGTACTAGATACTAGCTATTATCTGAACGGCTAGCCACCCGAGCTGAATTTATACTAGCAGCTAAGGATCTACCTGCTTCATCTTTCTCCTTTTCAATTAAATTCTCTCCATTCATTGCTCTGTCTCCGGTAGCAACCTGTCTCTCACGAGGACGGGCAATGTCACAGGATCTTGACAGCGTCAGTACGACTGTCTTGGTCTTGTGTCTTCTTGAGGGCAATAATCCTGACTTACTAATGATGGCGGGAACAATGTCCCCATATATTTATTGTTTTGTTTGTTTGATTCATATGATGTCCCAGCCTCCTAGTGAAGCTATGCAGGAGTTCTACATAAGGGCCTTCTCCCCCCTATTCTTTCCTGCCCTCTCAGAGCTGGCGCTCTCAGATTTCTGGTTTCGGTGGGGAGAGGTCTGTTCCATCTGTGGGTACTTGACAGAAACCCACATCTGTCTGGTCTACTGTGATCTACTCTACTCAGCGCGGTGCTGTGGTGTGGTGGAAATCCGTATGTGTTCTTAGAGCTGGTGTTGAGGACTGTTTCCGAGTTAACTTGGTTGAATTGCCCAAGGAAGTCCCCGGCTTATTTGATCGACAGGATAATCCTCCTAAGCTTCAAATTGCGTATCTCGTGATGAAGATGACACTCATCAAGCGCCTGAGGCCTGGCTCCGACACAGATGATGTAGAGACTACCTTCTCAATCCATAGACGGTTAGGCTCTCTAAGGAGGTCTTAAAATCTACAGGACTCGGGGCAGCGGCGTACTACAGAGTCTATGGAGGTTTCTTCAAAGCGCATGCGCTATAATGGCGAGCTGGGATAGCGTATACGCCACAAGGGCTAATCAATGTTTGTGGCGGATTCTCAACGAACAGCTTATAAGAGAAATCGGAAGGAGGCTCTTTATTGTGCCTCGCTTAATATATTCACCTATTTGCCTACGTGTAGAGACCGCTATTGAGCGTGATAGATTGTGCAAAGATTTTGACGTCGTCGGTTAACGATTCAGCTACGGAACGGATCGGGTTCGGCGTGTTGTGCTCTTCAAGGGAGGACAATTCTTTATACCCGCAATTCGACGTCGTTCAAGTGCCACCGCGGATGAATAACAAGAGGAGGTTTCCAACCATACAAAATACCTACAATATCTAGCTCATCACCGTGACTGGGCGGTGTGCAAACGGTAGATCAAACATCTGTGGCGCAACTCACGGGCCCACGGGCGGCAATTGCCGCTCGGTATGGTGCGGAAGGCCTTCCGCCCAAAGTGTGCTCCATGAACTGAACCAATTCAACAGTATCGGACCGGCCGGAATGAACCTGCGACTCAGTTAGGGTTATTTAGTTGAGGGGTTTGTGTTGTGCTGTCTCAAGAAAGAACAAAACGAACTTTGGACCATCCATTTATCGAGCGAAGAACATTGTCAAGATGGTGATCAAATTGACTTTTGCCTGCTCGGATTATGACCGCATGAAGGCGATAGAAGACGGGCGAGTACGACCAGAAGGAATCGACCTCACTTTTCTTAATTACAGGGTGGAAGAAACGTAAGCATACTTGGAGAGTCTAAAGTTCAGCCAGAAGTATGATCGCCGAATGTCCTAACAAAGAAACACAGTTTCTTCCGCCAATTGCGATTCAAAGAATTTGATGTCTCAGAGCTTTCCTTGTCTTCCTATGTTTTGACTCTGAATCATGAGAATCCACCATTCATCGCCATACCTGTATTCCCAAGCCGTTTCTTCCGACATCAATCAATTTATATCAACACCAGATCAGGCATCAAGAAAGCTGAGGATCTTAGAGGGAAGAAAATTGGAATACCAGAATACCAAAGTACGTGCGACCCTTGACTAATCAACTTGAATAAAGGGGGCTTCGATAAGAGACTGACAGGACTTCAGTGACTGCTTCGGTCTGGCAGCGTGGTCTGATGGAGGAAGAGTTTGGCGTTCCAATCAGCACTGTCCATTTTTACGTCGGTAATATTGAACCGTCACAGGAGCAGCGAAAGAGTAAGGTTGCCCACTCAGTACCGGCCAATACTTCGATAACGGCCATCAAACCTGGCCAGAACCTATCGCAGATGTTAGAGGACGGTGAACTCGACGCCCTCTTCGCAGCGACAAAGCCATCGTCATTTAATAGGTGCGAACATGTTACCTATCTATTTCAAGATTTCGAACAAGTCGAAGCGGGGTATTTTCAGCGGACGAACATTTTCCCGATTATGCACGTAGTGGCGTTGAAACGAGAGGTTTACGAGACGAATCCTTGGGTCGCGAAAACCTTGCAGAAAGCCTTTGCCACGTCGTTAGATATTGCATACGAGGCCATACTTGAGCGTGGCGCATTGCGCTATATTCTCCCCTGGCTAGAACACCATGTTGAAAAAACAAAGACGCTTATGGGTCAGGAGAGATGGTGGCAAGACGGATTCGTGGAGAACAGGCACGTTTTGGACAAGTTCTTGGAATATTCTTTCAACCAAGGGCTTGCAAAGCGACGTTTCACCCCTGAAGAGCTATTTGCCCCAAATACATTGGAATCGTTTGTTGTCTAGGCTGGATTCTGGATATGCATCCCAGTCAAGACCGGCGGAGCGTGCAGGATATAATCGCAGGTCAGCGACAGAATAAATACATTTCGACTGTGTCAAACGTGTTCGCAAGATCATTGGTGACCGAAGGCCTTTTCCTACTACAGAACATTGATGGTACCAAAGAGTGCTCATACCCACGACGATTGCAAATAATAGCGTTCGTACAGACTCAAGCGATATATATCATGATATTGTAATGCTGTAAATCAGTCCGATCGCCGTTGAGAGGCCGACGAAAGATTGTAACCGGACCAAGATTTTCGTTTATATCAAAGGTTTACTTCTTCCGCCGGCGTATCTTCCTGATGTCTCCAGTCTGCAGTTTTGAACTCTTCCACGGCGCTGACTCTTTTGACCGTTGGTCACATCTTCAGATCCGTTGCATTGATTGTTACAATAAAGAAGTAAACTTGTAAAAATACCTGTATCAGGCTTTAAATTACCGTACAATATTGTTAACAATGGGCGGTACCCTTTACTTGGAAAAAGGCTATCACCTCTACGTAGGATATTAGGGAGAAAACGTGTTGGGGGTGCTACGTGCATAGATTACGTAAGGGCAAAATAGACATGGGTGGGCAGAAAACTGGGGGTGGTATCGAGTCTCTGTTAGTTGGTTTTACACATACACGAGAGAGGGAGAGAGCGGATAGAGAAATCAAGCAATGAGAGCTTCGTGTGTGGTTGCTCAATGATCCTGACGCCGACATCCTCCCTGCATGACATGCGCTCAAGTGCTAAACCGTTCATCACCTTTACAATACGACTGTTGGTCGAACTTCCAGCCTCGCTTTCTATGGTACGACAATAATTTATCAGGAGTCAGCGAATGGAAGCATAATTTCTTTTGATACAGGATTCAGGAGAAGAGAAAAGATGGTGGGACAAGGCAGAATCGAGTGGACTCCGCCTAGCCGCTAGAAACTGGGAGAAAATCAGCTCCTGTGAACGTCTTATTTTCAGCATACTATGAGGGAGCACCACCATGGGAAATTGAAAGTAAAGAATCACAACTTTGTAAGGCGATCATTTATTGGAGTCTGGTTGGTCCACCGGGCACCCAGGGCCGTATGCTTGGGAAACTGGGAGAAATTCAGCTCCTGGGAGCGGCGAGAAAAGAGCCTGGCATCCATGGATGTCATAACCCCTTCTTTTCAAAGATCTCCTAGCTCCCAGGAGCAAGGTTTGACCATGGTTGCAGAAGACAGAGGGAGAAGATCTCGCAGCTCTTCGTACTCCTGTTGTACGGCATCAGAAGTTATGTTGTCTTACGGCTGCCCTAGACCGGTGACAGTCAAGTCGGTCTACGGATAACTGTGATAGGTGGATGATTTTTAAGACTCGGTTATGGCCTAGGAATAAATCCCGTTGCCATGTCCATCTTGACCCGGTGCATTCACTTCAAGATCTTCTTAGCATCCTCCAGACTAGCAATCTCTCTTTTAAGATGTAATCGCGTCCTTCGAGATCCATAATCTTCACCTGCAATAGCCTCTAGTTGCTCCGCATTGAGACTGCTCACAAACATCGGGGAAAACAGAGCCAAGGGTGTCTGAGGCCCGTTGATGAGGAAATGGTCGGCGGCCTGCATGCAGACGCTGTCCACAAACCGCTTCCGTGCCACCTTGTAGTAAGAAAAGAGGATATCATGGAGGTCCTGAACGACGTGTTCAGTGTTGCTCATTGGATGGCTTTGGGCCACATCTTGAAGTGGGACTACCTGCCCGTGTGTACAATCGTTGATGGACATCCTAGACATCAGTGTCTTCATTCGTTTTTGGCGACTAGAGAAAAAGGGTCAGCGAAGCTCGACCGACGATCATAGCGAATTACCATTTTTCAAGGTTGTCCGTAAAGTAGTGATTCAACGTCATCGGGGTTCCGACACGCTCAACGTCGAGCAGAAAGCGCACATGGTCAATGGCCTTAGAGTAACGCTCGAGCAGACCATCCATCAAAACCGAGAGCAATTCGGATTTAACCAATCGCTCGTGACAGATCGAGTCTAGAACCCGATCGATGAAACGGTGAACAATCGCTACAACATCACTGATGTACCCGAGCGCGATGCCAGTCCACTTCGTTGATTGCACCTTCATGGTCGTCGCCAAAATCGAAGAGTCAAAGGTCCCCAATTCGAAGCCTCGCGAGCTCGTGTACACCTCGCGGAGCCAGCGAGCAATGGACTTCCCATTCATAGTGGAGAAACTTTCCTGCGCCTGCAGGATTTCTTCGACATCCACAGAGTCGGTCAATTTGCGAGTTTCGAATGTCTCCTCGCGTTCGGATGAGTCACTGTCGACGGACTCCCACGATAAGGGGGGTGGCGAATCCCCATCGGTGTCTCTCAAGTTCTCCGAAGTGGTGAAGCAATACTCTTGACCATGTCGACTAAGATCATCGGAGAACGTCACGTTGCGCGTACTGATGAGAGTGGCCAACCTCAGCTGCATGTCGTCAAAGATGGCGTCGCTCCCATACTTGGCATCGACGGAGAAGGACACCACACGTTGGAATTTTGTCGCCAAATCCGTGAGATACAACAATTGTTTTTCAGGAGTCTCTCGTTCCATGCCCAGTTGGCTCAGTTTTCCTCGGGCAAGAGTCAGTTTTCGCGCCGTTTCTTGTTTCACCTACGGATCTGTTATCACTTGTCGCCCACGTACTTCGAGCCTCCAACATACCTTGGGAAATTCTTGTCGCACAAGGTCGGAGAGAACGTATTGGATGCGGAGTCGTAAGGACTCGATCCCCACCTTATACGTCTCTAGCTTGTTCCATGGAACCCTGGTATTGAAGAAATCCTGCTCGAGTCTGCCCCGATCGAGGGACATATCGGACAAGTGTTGTTGGCCGGGATTCCGCACGACATGCCAGCCAAGCCTCAAGGGGTGAGCTTGACCTTGCAGTAAGTCGACCACGCGGGATTCAGCACCCTGGTCGACCAAGTCTGGTTTAGTAAGGACACCTAGCGTTCGTTTCCCGTCTGGATCGACATCGGCTGCTAGTTGGAGGATCTCCTGAGTCGCGACGTCCACGTTCGCAGGAATGACCGCCAGCATAACGGATCGAGGATTTTCCATGTAACCCAGGACCATACTACGTACGAGCGATATGTCTTCTTTGGTGGTAATTCCTGGAGTGGTGTTTTTGAAAATACCCGGGACGTCAATGACGC
This sequence comes from Rhinocladiella mackenziei CBS 650.93, assembly GCF_000835555.1. Lineage (NCBI taxonomy): Eukaryota > Fungi > Ascomycota > Eurotiomycetes > Chaetothyriales > Herpotrichiellaceae > Rhinocladiella > Rhinocladiella mackenziei. The sequence continues at coordinate 1,559,756 of NW_013550601.1, forward strand.
TCAGGTGCTCTTGAGTGGGCCCACAGATCTCCAAACGCAAGACATCACGAGAGAACGTGGGCCCTTTGCGGGCTGATCCCTCTTGATGCCGCGAGAGACCCATCGTATGGTGAACCTAACTACCCATAAGATTCCTTTCGGTCAAATTGACAGCGACGTACCTCCTCCATGATGGAGGCGAATGTAGCACAGTCGAGCGTTTGTAGCTCTCGTTTGGACCACGCATGGAGGCCCGCTTTGTGCTCGTCGGTGGCGTCTGTGCCAGGTATGATTGACACCGAGATGGTTTCGCAAGACGACCGCTTGAAAATAATTTGCGTCGTGAACCGCGTACATAGACCACTGTCTCGAGGCAATGGTTTCCGGATAAGACCTTCAAGGACACTACTCTTGCCCGAAGACTGGTCCCCTACCACCACGATCTGAGGCAAGTTGATGTAATCGCCTACACCGCAGGCAAAGAGTCGGTCAATTTTGTCCAGAATCGCTGGGTCTCCCAGGCCATAGTGGTGATCCTCCTGAGTCGCCATGTGGATAGCCGACGCGAGTACGATGGACTCAACGATGAGCCTTCTCAGGCAGGTAAGGCTACCTCCACACTGGACAGGACCAGAAGCTTTATATGTTGTTATCGCTGAAGGGTAACGTCTCCTCGCCAAATTTTCCCTCGCCGAGGAGTTGCGGTGAACAGTCTTGACAAGCCCAGACATCTGTCACTTTACAATATACTCTGGCATCTTCACCATTCTTCCCTCTCAGGAGACCATTTGACCATATCGACTCTTCGGACAGGGCCGCTAAAGTTCTCCGATTGTGTCCCATTTGACATCGAGAGCACACGAAGAACTACTCTTCATCGATTCTGGACTGTACTGAAAGCTTGTTGCTGTCTCCTTGACCCATGTCGCCAGAATTTGGAATGAGGCTGCGGCAGACCAATCAAGGTAATGCGCTCTCTCACTCCTTTTGCCTGACGGTACGTCAAACGTTGATTCGTAGTGCTTAGTTGAAGTCAAAAAATCCTTTGCAGACCAGAGCCGCCGAGCAAAAGTTCTCCGACGCTGCCACTGATCGCAATCCCCTGTCAACTTGCTTGACTCGCACACCGCTGGTTACAAATGGTGAAAGCCGCTTCAACGATTTTCCTGTCTTGGGTTAATTCTTAGGGGCTCTTTCCAGGGCCAACAGGGTTGAAAATAGGAACAGCATCCTGCCGGTGGATTTGCCACGTGAATGGAAACACTCGAATGTTGTGATGAGAGACAATGATCTGAAACAGTAGCAGCAATTGGTCATGCGTCCAGACTCGTGACATTTTATATGCTAAGGGTACCGAGGCACATTGACAAAGCCAGGGATACTCAAGATTGGACATTGTCACACTCCTCCCTCGGCTTTCTGCGCTTATCAGGTGTGAATAGTCGACATGGTCGCACGCTCGGATTTCAGTCAAGTCCTCTTTGTGGCCACATCTAGCCAGCTATTGGCAGCCTCCATTATCGCCGACATGGTTACTTTGGGAAGTGTGTTACACAGTCTATTATCCCTGGAGAAGGTACAGGTTGATTGTGTCTGCCGCGATGCGTGCTGCATCAGTTCTTCACCGGTCAGCTGGTGCCAAGGCTAATCCTATTGGCTATTAGGCCCTCCCCGTTCAATAGGAGGCGCAGCTTTTCGGTGCAAAAGGCAGTAAGCCGATCGAAGTGTAGGTCACTTTGTCAAATAAATTCTCCCCATTCCCGCTCAGAGTCGCCAAGCAACAGAATTAATTCCACTCAACCGGCCATACAGATGATTGAGTTGAAGGACTTGGTAACTAGTAGAGAGCTAGTTGATTGACTTCCCAACCTGGCTGGCAGAATGGGAAGCGAAAAGTGGATTTATCGGCAGGTCGAGAGGTTGCGATCACGATTGCCTCCGCACCTCTACGGCCTCTGCCTGAAAGAGACCGAGATGGCTGGGAACAGCAGACATTGAAAAATTGCAATGTCCCGTAGCTATGTTTCCCAGTTAACGTCGTTCTCAGTACCGACGTATTAGCTCGTTCTGTGCTCTGTGTTAGCGTGTTCCCTTTGATACTATTCCCGCTTGACCAACTCAGTAATAATATCATTGGTTTACTCTATTACAAACTATTCTATAAATATGAAAAGCAAAGTCGAAACAATTTTCTTCAACTTGAATAAAGTGTTGTTCGATATCCACGATCTCTGTGAATCTTGCTATTAGAAGGCGACAATGGGCTGGCAATCTGGCAAAGGCTTAAAGCTTCAATGAAGGCGAGCAGTCGTGGGAGGGCGGACATGTGCCAGCGAAAACGAAAAGATCTACGCTTCTGCAGCATCGGATATTCCAGTAGTCTTCTCGTTCGAAGAGCTCATACAGGTGTTGGCAGAGTCTTGCCCCATCTTATCGATCCTTTCGGAGGTTTCGAGGTTACGAGCCGCGGCATCCTCAAATGTGAGGCTGACGGGGTCATTGAACTTTTGACCAATCTCCTCCAAAGTAAGGCCCTTGGTCTGTTCCACTTCATGTCAGCGGCAGAAGTTCGATTCATGTGGATATCTATACATACTTCAGGGAACAGCTTCCAAATGGCAATAACTGCAGGTACAGTTACAGCGACGAAGACCATGTAGTATTTCCACCCGATTGCTGAGAACGCAGAGCTTGCAGGAGTAGAATATGCCAGAGCGGTGGCAAAACTAGAGGTTGATTGTAGTCAGTATTGATTCTCTGGAGAACGAGACGACTTACAATGCGGTGTAGGTGATGGTGGCTCCGTAGCTGCGTAGATGTGTGGGCCAGATCTCAGATGCGTACACATAACCCGTACATTCGATTGTCGAGGTGAACCAGGTGGCGAAGATAAAGTAAATTGCGACACAGGCTTTGATACCAGCCGCGTTCGTGGAGTTCAGGTAATATTTCTCCAGCGCTGCTTCAATGGACAGGAGAACGGCGCTACCAAGACCACCAATCACCGTACAAATGTTAGCGAGGCCACGAAGAAGCCTATGAGCGCAACGTGCCGAGCAGGTTTTTGCGGCCAATCCTATCCACGATGAGCACGTTAACGATGCAGCCGATCTGCAGGCAAACCGTCCAGACAACTGTAAGGCCTAATTGGAGCGTTGTGCCATACCCGAGTTTGCTAAAGAGAACTGGTGTCAGGGTGGCGATGACATTAATGCCTCGAATACGGTGTCAGACGACATTTTCAGAAGGCGTAAGGAAGGGTTTACCTGTGGACTGTCCCATTCCCCACACAAGAGCGGTGCAGAAGAAGCGCCATCGAAGAGATGGCGTCTTCAAAATATAGAGGTACCCTCGTGGCATACTCTTCTCTACTTCGACCTGCGCCTGGATTTGAGTCATTTCAGCATGGGCTACGGTGCCTTTGGGATCTAATTTGCTCCGGTGCAAACGCTCCAAAATAGCTGCAGCCTCTTCATACCTTCCCTGCTCCACAAGCCATCGAGGCGATTCTGGGAGGAAGAACAGAGATATGGCGAATACGATGCCGAAGAAGACAGAGACGACGTAGTTGAGGCGCCACTGATAACTATCAGTGACGAAGCTGAAGCCCAGAGCAAGACATGAGCCAATAATGTACGCTCAAACAATACAGACCCCCTGCAGACCAACCAGAAACCCTCGTGTGATTGGAGGAGAGATCTCACTCATGTACACAGGAGTGTTGCTAATAGTCATGCCTCCGGAGATGCCACAAATGTCTCGGGGCCAGGCGATGATCAACTCAACTGAAGCTAAACATACTGAGAATGCGCAACATCCACCACGTTCTGGTAACGGGTATGATACCCTTAGCGAAAGCTAGTTCGCTAGCCCGAGCAATCAAGGACCTTCCATCCCAAATAGCTCCGGGGCAGGATCAAAGAGTGCATGTGCTATCAGCTTGACCAAATCAGTGCCCACTAGCCTCCCCCACATTGACAGAAAAAGTTCAATCCCAGACTTATGAGGACGGAACCACAAAGACGAACAGCGACTTCTATCGGCCCGGAGAGCCACGTGCTAAGCTGATCAAATGCACCGAGTGAGCTCTTGGATGAGCAATTCCAGCGCTACAGGCAGCCTGATTACTTGTGTAGAAAGATGCGCGGCACCTGAGCAAGGTAACAAAGACGAATACATTAGGTCGTGTTAGGCATGGGTCTGCAGGGATGGTTCGACTGGCGTCAAGCGCCTAGAGAGTGTATCTTATAGTCTGGTTTACATCAAAATGTCGTGATATATCGGCATCACCATCGGGAGTCGCGACGGGGCAAGAATATCTCGACCGTTTGTGGCCAGTCATCGTCCCAGAAAAAGCCGATGTAGCACAGGAAGGACTCAAAGTGGTTAAGGTACGAGCCCGCGTTCTCCAAATCAAGGAGGCCAAGTTAAAGTCCTATTGTTGAATGATTGAATGTAGCAAGTGCCCCTTTACCGGAAATAGGGGATCTCTCGTATGTACGATATAGGGGTAGGAATAGGAGAAGAAAAGGGGTCAATCAAACGTGTATGAATGCATGCTTTGTTGACCCTTTTTCTACTCCTTTTTTTCCCCTATACCCTGCATAGGGGTGATAACCCTTTTTCTAGTAAAGGAATACTGCTCATGGTTCGACAGCATTCATATCATATTTTCCGGGCATATCCAGTTTGACGGTAATTTTGCAACACTCGCCTCTAGGTTGTATTACTACTAACAGGAAACAGCATTTGACGTACACTCCTTGGATATATAGAAGGGCTTTGCGCCACCCTCTAATCGAATCCAGCCAGAGCGCTCTTTCAATTTAAGTTGCACAAAGTGGGAATTACGTGGGAGTGGGAATCAGGTGGGAACCAGGTAAATACGTGATAATCTCAAAATTACTCTTACTCAAACTCGTGTATAGGTTCGTAATCCTTCTATTTAGCCCCCGTTCACAGATCTAGTATCTTCTAGATCTGTGGGATGGGTCATGGCTCGTGCAATTCTCCCTCTTATCGCTATACTGGCGATAGAGGACTTGAGGCGAAAATACCCAAAAAAGGCCCCCTCCTATAGTCCATCTCTGACGAACTCATAGATGGGGCGCCACAGCCAGCGAAAGTTTCAATCAGACGAGTTCAATTGAAGGAGAGTTTAAATCAGTGAAAACCCTCCTACAGATTACCCACTATGACATATCAACAATCACTGGCTGGAGCATTACGTTTACCCATCTAGGGCACCTATACTCAATGGAGCTAGGCCGGACAACCCTCTTACCTACACCTATGATCAAACACTAGTGAAGGCCCCTCGATTCTATCGGTTCGACTGCAAGCCGAGTGTTTACCACTCGGTTAACGTCCTTGATAGGTCAACCACGGTTTGGTGTCATTTTGGAGGTAAATTTGGCGGAATAAATGAAAACCTTTAATTTTTTTTTAATTTGGGATCGACATGATTGTGACTCGGCGTTGTGGGACACGTGATTACGCCAAGACCGTCGCGTCGACTAATCACGTGTGCATGTGGCTTGGCACTGCCACGTGATGACGAAGGCTACCCTATGAATACCCGCCGTCGGATCCAATCCGTGGACCACAAGGCCCTTCTAGGTGTGTGAAGGTTTAGGGTCGAGGATTGAATCAATGTATTGCAGCTAGCATCGAGATCTGGGTACAAGACGTAGCACGAAGAGAGACAGGATGCTACCAGGAAGTACCGAAGAACCCTTGAACACGTGATCCTTGGCACGTTGTCCCGTCACAATCGAACTCGGGCTGATGGTCCTTGGATCGGATCCCATGATATACCACCGCCATCGGATCCAATCCGTGGACCATGTGGCCGGGTGGGACCGGGGGCCTTGGGCTCAAGATATACTTTTCTTCTTCCAGCACACGTAAATTCCGATCGAAGTTTCGGAGTGGGAACTAGTCCGCAGCTGCGACCATCGACGCAGTTGATTGCGTTCGCGGACACTCTTGTCGAGAACTTCTTTCTACTTCGTAGGGCATTTTTGACACTCTTGACGGTTGAAATTTGCCTGATATTGAACCGTTCAGTGAAAGCTTCGACGAGGAAGACTCCTCAACCTTCGCCTGCGACCCTCTCCGATCTCCAAAGCGCACAATCGCTTGCGGGAACGACCCAACGGCTGACCACCCTGAGAAGGGATTGTCTTATACGCAATCGTCACTGCTGCGTGTTATCACGTACATTTGATGATGGCGAGGCAATGAGGCGCGTCGGCCGTGATGGTGAAGAGAAGGCACAAGACGATGATGAGAATTTATTGAAAGACGAAGGTGGAACATTTGCACGACTGGAGGTGGCACATATCATCCCTCATTCGTTGATGACAATTCGGAGTGGGGTTGGTATGTTGATGACCTCCTTATCGCCGGCTGCCCTCAGAACCCTTCGTCTGAACCAACTTTTTAGGACGAATCAAAGAAAACCACCCTGGCGATTCCGAATATGTACGACGACGGCGTGGTATATCTAATTGAAGGTACTGATATCGATTGTCCACGCAATCCATCACCCTGACTCATGATTTCCATCAATTCTTTGGCAATTGAAGTCTACTTTGAGCCCCAGAGCCATCGGTCGTATACATGCCGGATTGATTCAACACGCTCCAGTACTTTACGCCATCGGATCTTTCCTGTCGATCGCGCCCTTTTTCTGACTGACACAAGGACAATTGATCCTCCTTCTCCGCGACTACTTTCCGTTCACTGTGCCATTGCGCATATACTTCATTTAAGTGCCGCTGGGCGTCTCATTGACAGGGTCCTCGAAGACCTTGACCATGGGAACATAATGGCGGATGGATCTACACAGTTGGGATACCTCGCTACACTGAGGGTTCAAGGTTGGTGGGATGGGCAGATTCGTGCATATTGACTCTCAAACATTACTCAGTGACGTTGTAGACGGCCCATATATTCCTTAGAAGAGAATGGAAAGATGACAATGAATAAGTGACCTTGGTGGCGCTTTAGCCATGATTTCTAAATCTTGTGTGCTGCTGTCTGTTTCGTTTGGCTGTCTTCGACTTTCTCGGTACTGAATCCGGACTTTGGTAGTCCGAAAATAAAGCCATGTCAGGACTCGCTCGACTGTCCGGGAACTTGTGTGCGACCAATCCAATCAATGCATCCTTCCGATGACTCTCTTCAGCCTGGCTGAACAAGTCTCTGAAGCGATGGCGAACCAGATTTCGACAAAATCATGAATGGCAAGTGTTTGACCGCCTCTCCCGTGCGTATTGTGGCGCATCTAAGCGGCGTCAAGTGTGGCCGGAAAGTGGAATATTCGAATACCTTAGGGTCCTCTGACGGCTTGGCTTTTTGATAATCCGCGCGTTGCGCGACCCATGTGTATATACGGACAGTTATGGCAGCTATCCAAGTGACGCCGAATCTCACAGCTTCACAACATGCACAGATCCGGCATATGATTGAAGATGGAAGTTTCACATATTGATAAATTGGGGAGGTTAGTATTTGCAGCTTTGAGGGCGTTCCCCCGTGATGCGCGACGCCTTATTGGAACATCTCCTCCGAAAGCCCGATCTATACCTTGAAGAGATGGTGGTATATCTATGGGACGAGTTCAGGGTTCGCGTCACTAAGTTGAGTGTCAGCAGGACGTTGCGTTCTGCGAAGCGGTCGAAGAAATAGACTCGTGGAATAGCGAAAGGACAAAGTGCGGATCTACGCGATTTTTATCTACATAGTATTTCCCTTCTTCGCTCCTATCAACTCGTATATGTGGACGAATCTGGCTGCGACAAACGAATTGGATTCAGACGGACTGGATGGTCTTCCCTATGCGTGACACCCATGTAGATTACCCGGTTCCACCGTGGCCAGTGTTATCAGATGTCCAGAACCCAATTCAGTGCTTATCATCGAAGGGCATCTACCCTACGGTAAAGCTGCCGGATTTGTCGTCTTCTCTTTCAATTTTACCCCTCGGAATATATGGCTGGTCAGTGCGATCTAACTCCAGTGCTAGGCGCCCACGTGAGCCAGGACCGTGCCGTCGTGACATCTGATTGGTCTACAGGTGTCCCTGAGCTAGACTAAAGATGGTTAGGCGAAGTTCTCTTTTACTCGTGAGTGCCGTACTAGTCGTAGGGCTCTCTGACACGACGATGCTGCCACGGCGCTAATTTCAACCAATCAAACGTGCCTGATAGAGATTGAGGTTGGTATTTGAACTCGTAGCTAGCCGCCTGAGCCCAGACGCAGTTACATTTGCATTTACTTCCTGGTAGTGATCTCGCAGCGAACGTTAAAAATGCCGGACCCTTTGAGCATTACTGCCTCGTTGCTGGCTATTACCACCGCCGCTGTGCAGTCGACGAAGTCGCTCTACGAAACCGTCAAACGCTTCAAAGACCGCGACAAAACTTTACGCAGACTTCAAGATGAGCTTAAGGATCTCATCAATATTTTGGACTCATTGTCACAAGTGACCAATGCTGAGCAGCCAATGCTCACACTTCTTCAAGGTCCTATTGAACGATGCAGCCAAGTATGCCGCGAGTTCGAGCAGTCAATGGAAGTTTTCGGAAAATCAAAGACGGGCTTTCGAGATTGGACAAAGATGGAATTTATGAGAGGGGACATAAATGAATTTATAGACACGATCGCAGGGTACAAGTCAACGATCTCGGTCGGTATAGGCACTATCACTCTGTTAGTCGCAATTCCTTGTCTCCCTCGGGCTCTACTGATTCATTTCAGAATGCATACCTCCAAGATCTCCCGCCAGGTTCTCCAAGAGTACAATGAGATGATACAGGACACAGCATATAATCTTGAGCTCCGTCTATGGCGAATCGATGAGAAGATGACGCGATTAAATATCGGGAACACTAATACTTCAGGCGTAAGCATAGACCTGGAAGACGAAAGAGAAGTGACCAAACAATGCCTTCGTATTTGTGAAGACGCGAGGTCTTATATTGAATCCTTGTCGGACCGAGAATCGTCTCTACTTCCAGAGACGCCCCAACACGCTGTTGAAGAAAATTCCTTCGAAGCGCCGTCGCGAACACGTCAAGTTCTGGACGAAAGTCGAGATAGCTTCGCAGAGACCATCGGCTACCTTCAGAAACGCCTAGATCTCCTAGTCCGGGATGACGACCCTGAAAAGGACAATGAAAGATCGCGATTACTGGCAGATATCAATGTTTCAAAGCAGTGCCTAGACGTGTGCAAGGTGGCTAGCGAAGTTTCACGTCAGAAGGTGTACAGAATTGGGGAGGTGATTGCCGAAGGTGACAGCGATCAAGTAGTGGTGACTACTTTAGCGGATCTATTCGATATCAGGAAAGCGCTGTCTAAGGACAGATCAGCGCAGTTGGTTGGTTCGATGACGGCGGAGAATCTTCAGCATCTCACCGAGAAGCGGTATAGCAGTCGTTTTGGAACTTCAGCCGGTCACTCCGACCCTGCTGAAGCTGGCACCACCAGCTCGTCTGCAGTCTTCGGGGTTCAGAAGAGTAAACATGCATTTGCGCCTCAAAGTGGGAATCATGAGCAGTCCCCTGGACCGAGAACAAGACAAAATAGGCCGTCCCCCAACGAGATGAGAAAACGGCCCATGGATAGTGCTATAGACCAAGAGAAAGGTTAGGTGACAGAGGTGATGAAAGAGCAGGTTCATGTATGGAGTCGGGGAAAAGTTTCGCTGGGGATTGTGGGGGATTTGCGAAGGCCTCTTGCTAGGCGTACCTCAAATATTTATTGGACAACATGTTTGACAAGATAAAGGTCTGGCAACAATGTGAGCCACATTGGCCAGGACGCAACATACATGACCACTGCTTTTGAGGGTAGCCATCCGATAGTCCACAGTTCGAGGGAGATTGGGTAAATTGAGGTCAGCCTAGAAAGTTTGTGGTTACTGATGAAGTTTCCACAGAATACTGGGGCAACTGCCGCTTTTAGGTTTCGCCCATACATACATGCTGGAATAATCTGCTGATTTATTACCGGAGTTCTTTTCCAAGACCCGTGCGGTATCAGGAATACCATGACAAAATCCGCTCGTCGATGATTTTGTCGGGAGACGCCTCCGCCTCTTTTATTGCCTCCTTTAATCTCGCTTATGGTCTTGGCTGTGATGCAGGGGCCTGTAGACCTGCGATTCGCTGTCAGAGATGTTTCTTTCTCCTAATCCACTCCTATTTTATCGACGTCCTCAACATCCACCCTGTCCTTTCTATCCCAGCAATGTTGGCGGAAACGGAGCGAATCTTTTCACAGGCAAAAAGGCCCCTTACAGACGACAGAGATCGTTTTTCCGGACGACTCTGTGGAGGCGGCATTGTGTATGAAATATTGAATGGATCATGCATTAGTATCGGTATCCCGGATTGCCTAATCTGGAATACCCGGGAGGCGCTAAGGGAGGCGACAGAGGAGGCGAGAGACGCCTCGGGGAGAAGGGGGTGGGAGGCGTCTCTCGACATCGCTGGATGAGGGAATGCGTTGTTGTTCTATCTGACAAGAGAGCAAGACTGAATAAGTGGGAAGGGTGCAGGTTGCCTCGTACACGCTTCGAAACTATATAGTCTGACGGTCCCCTTCGAAATAGGACAAGTCCTCCGTAAATCACAGCACTGTTACAACTTGCACCTTTCAGTCTTGCTCTCTGTCAGATACAGTATTGATCAATGCATGACCTTTCCACCGCGACTGTTATCGGCTTACTAATACTAAAGGCTCCATTCCTCAGTCTGAGTACATTAAACCCAGCGGAAGGCTTCGTCCTATCACAGCTGTCCTAGCGGCTATAGTCTCGTAGTTTGAGCATAGTCTAGTGCCTCCGATCGCCGCGCCGGGATTGTGCAGAGAGCAAAGTTAGCTGATCTACCTGCATGTACCGATCAGTTGCGGTTCCCGAGCAGACAAGGTACGAGATTCGACGGAGCCCCACTGCCCGGTACGATGGTAAATCGCCAGACCTAAATCGGGTATGTAGACAACATTTGCCGTACGTGCCCTTCCCAAGAAAATCCTCCGAATTGACGTCCCCGTGAAGGCAGTCGTGGGAATGAAGGACTTTAAAGCGACAGATCGATTGGTTAGCTAGCATCCAGGCCGTCTTAAGGGGAGCCCAACTACCTTACCTATGCAAAGGTGAGCTAGTACGAGGGCCTTTCTGACTAGGGTTCAGGTACATGCGGCGCATCGACCCAGCTGGCTCTTCAAAAACACGATCGCGGCCAGCTGGCTCTTCACTCACGATCACGACCAGTACCGATGAGCCTGCCAACCGCAAAAAGTGGTGACATTGTACCCCCGAGAATGGCCTTTCTAAAAGTCCTTATTTGCGGCAGCGGATGTGCTGGACCGGCCTTAGCCTTCTGGCTAGCTCGCGCCGGTCACCGAGTCGTTATCATCGAACGATTCCCGGCTCTCAGGGCCTCAGGTGCGCAAATTGACCTTCGCGCTCAAGGTATTGAGGTCGTCAAGCGTATGGGGCTCCTCGACACCATCCGCGGCAAGCTTGTCGATGAAGAAGGCGTGTCCTTTGTGGATACTCGAGGCAATGTGCTAGGGACTGTTATGGCTAACAAGTCTGGCAAGGGGGGGCAATCTCTCACGTCCGAATACGAAATTATGCGCGGAGATCTTGTGCGTATACTCTACGAAGCAACAATGAACAATGTGAAGTATATCTTTGACAAAACTGTCGAGCGCTTCGAGCAAGATGAAAACCAGGTAGTTGCTTACTTCTCTGACGACTCATCTGACACATTTGACCTCCTGGTTGGAGCGGACGGCCAGGGGTCGCGTATTCGGAAAGCCATTCTACCACCTACTTTATGCTCCGAGACGATTCCAGAGACTTGTCGAGCATCCCCAGAGCCCCGGTTGAGCAGCAAAAGGAGTTTTGGGCCCAAAGATTCCTTGGCGCAGGATGGGAGACAGACCGGTTCCTCGAAGGCCTAAAGACAACGGGAAACTTTTATTGCCAGGAGATCGTTCAGGTTCTCATAGACAAATGGTATAAGGGCCGCGTGGTTCTCTTGGGCGATGCCGCATACTGCCCATCTCCATTCAGCGGTATGGGGACAACCGGCAGTTTTGTCGGTGCCTATGTTTTAGCCGCCGAGATCAACCGAAATCCTGAAAATCTAGCTCAGGCATTCGCAAACTATGAGAAGACACTACGGCCGTTCGTCAACGAGATTCAAAAGGTGAACACGTCCTTTTTACGGTTTACCATGCCCGACACCAAGTGGGGAATTGCTATTCTCCATTTCATTACGCGGTTGGTCTGCTTCCTTCGTATTCCCGAGATCATCGCAAAGCTTTCAAAAGAGGAAAAGGGTGGCTGGAAATTACCAGATTATCCAGAGCTCAAGCTAGGATCCTGAACATGTGTATGAGTTGGAGTGCTTCAGGTGGAATATGAAGCCGTAGTAGTCGGACAATGATTTAAATGATAGCGAGGCAGTCAATATAACATCGACTAATCGCGCTTTGAGGAAGCATGAGAGCAACTTGCTCCTCGACAAGCCAGCTGTGATGCTGGCCAAGACGCCAAGAGTGTGGCTAAACCTTTTCACACACCACACAATAATCGATCTCCTTGCCTTCTTCGATCAATTCTAATTATCTCGAATCTACACTCATCATGAGGCAGACATACAATTATTCAGCATCCGAATATGTACGCGATGGTGGTTTCCCTTTGACCTGGATGTGCCGCTGCTATTGTACGAGTCACGCAATATCAGACATGCAAGAAGAAGCTGAGGAGAATTATGAACGCAACAAAAGTCAACCAGGGACAATTATTGGTCGCCCTGCCGGTCTTGAAGCATACCATGGACGGTCAGCCATGCAATATCAACAACAATCCCGTGACAGGACGGCGCAGAATACGCAGAGAGACGATAAGTTGCGAGTCGACGCTACATCCCAAACATAAAAGTCACACTTCGTCCACAGTCTACAAGTGCATCGCTAGAGCAATAGTCACCATTCTGACCATGTCTAACAGTGGTCACGAGAAGGATCGGAAGGTTGTCCTTGTGCCTAGCCAGGCTATCCTGGTGCTCCACAATTGTAGTGTACGTTGTGTGGTGAGGGCGACGGTGCGAGAGAGAGGGACTTAGGGGAGTGGTGGTAAAAGCGGCCACTACCCGGATGAACTGCGCGTGAGCTAGGGGCAGGGTTTACTGTATGTGATGTTATGGAGGACTTGTCCTATTTCGAAGGGGTCCAAGGGATCGTTAGACTATATAGTATCGAAGCGTGTAGGAAGCGTACAACGCCTCTGAAGGTCTTTGCAAGCCTTGGCGTCGCCACTTATCATAGAGGATGTGATTATCCGGAAGGCTTGTCCTCTTCGAAAGGATCAAGGGGACCGTCAGACTATATAGTTATCGAAGGATGTACGCATCGTACATCCTTTTTAAGGGCCCCCGGCGCCGATGAATATCACAGATTACTGAGCCATTTGGAGGTGTCAAACTTGGGGGTGCAAATGAGATGTATTGAGTGCTCTGCCTCTTTGGCAACTGGTCCTGCCAGGTTACCAGTATAAATACGTGCTTGGTTGACCCTTTTCTACTCCTATTCTTCCCCTATATCCTGCATAAGGGTGATAAACCTTTCCAATAAGGATTGTTCGACAGGCGACATAGGAGTGTCTGCATGGAAGCCCGGTGTCTACACAAAAATTTGTCAACCCCGTGAAGGCCAACATCTGAAGGATGGCAATTCGATTGTCATTATACCATCAAAGCCTGACGGACACTCCACAATTGACAGAAGATACAGTGGAGGTTTCCATAGGCGACGGCAACACTGACGGTTGCTCTGCGCAACGACGGGGCATTCGTACATCTATTAAGGGACCCTCAGTAGTGCAACAAGTAGATACACTCCTTCAACCCAAGTTGCACAAGAGATGTCGAACTCAGACTCAAAATGTCATGTTAATTTCATTGATGTGCGAAGGGCAAGTCAAATAGTGGTGCACATCATAACTTGCGTGGCTTAATACATATGGAGCTAATGAAGAAGAACTCCTCGGGCCATGTGTAAGACTCCTCGGGATTTCACCATGGGGAAACGTGGGGGAGGTGGGAAGCCGGGGCCCCCGCACCTTTGCCTTCGATCGTCTATGCATCTCCAATTGCTTCTGCAGATGCTCTCCATCACTTTCTTCGATCATACGCAAGTAGAGGAACAAGGGATTCTGGACCGGCGGTTTGATATATCTGCAAAGTCCAATGGCACGTTCACGCAGATAGCTGGAATCCTTCAGTCGTTCGTCATAATGAAAATCGGTCGGAGAGCACCGAGGTCGCGAGGTGGCTGTAGGAGATGCAAGGAAAAGCGGTTTAAATGCGACGAGAAGAAGCCTAAATGTGGTCGTTGTCAGTCAGCCGGGGTCAACTGTCCCGGATACAATCAATCTCTGAAGTGGTCGACCAAGCATGAGACGTTTCGGTCGAAGGTGAAATCTGTTCCCAGGTCTCCTCGGCCTCCACCGGTTGCTTCGGTCGCTCCCGTCGAAGATGACTTTTTGGTGGGATGCGATGTGCCCGAGTATAGTGAAGGCCTTTGAAGTTTTGGAAAACCCTTCAGTACCCCCATCTACCGTCGAATTGCAGAACGTACCCATAAAGACCATGGATGTTAGCCCTTGGGATACGGGTTTTGATACCACCGTACCTCTACCGGGTATTTCAACTGTGACACCAAGGTACAACCAGCAAGAAACACTCAGCGAATACTCCAGCGCTCAAGAATTTAAGTCTCCGTCCACGTTCTCTATCGGTCCAGCAGCTGAAATCTACTTCAGCCCTGGTTGTGAGGTTGCCAGCCTTCATTTCCCTGTGGCACCTTCGCAGGGACTTATGAACTTCTCATCTTCTTTGGTCGAGTACTATTTCAAAGTCACGGCAGGACTCTTTTCCTGTTATGACAGCAGTATGAACCCATTCCACACCACTGTCGGCCACCTCTGGACGCTGTCTCCTGCCTTGCACCGCACTTTGCAAAGCATGGCTTCTGCATGCCTCGTCGATGAGCACCCTTTTTTCAGAAAACTCTCCAACCGGCTTCGGCGAGAAGCAATCTCGATGATCTGCAGGGCTCCAGCACAGGATGAGAAGTCACCCCTAGCACTTCTCATGATTGGACAGAGCTCCAGTTGGTTGCCTAGTCCGCCGGGAACGATTACGAGCACGTTCAACATCCCTTCCCCTGGAGTACTCCATCAATCAATCCCTGTCATCATTCCAGCTCGCACAGCATCTCGAATCGCGATTGGAAAGCCTAGCCGGCATTTCCGAATCTGAGATCATCAGCCCAGGCGACATGGAGACACCGGTTTGGCATCTTCAGAATATCGCAGAGGTGTACCGACGCACGGGTCTTATTAATTTATACCGAGTGTTTCCAGACTTGCTGATGAGCCGGATGGGTCAACAAGTGTCCCTGGATGCCCTCGGTTCAGTTGTTGGGATGGACACTCCTGACGAAGACAACTGGCTTGGCTTAGTTGAAGACGGGCAGCCTGTGGGCAACCTGATGGCCAAGGCACGTAAGTGGATCACCGACTTCGCCATCGATACTCTACAACTTTTGGAATCTATCCCGGCCAGCTCGAGGACGAGATGTCTGCAACCTTTCATGCTAGTTATCTGCGCAAGCGAGCTCCGTGCTCCCGCCATGCGTGATATTCCTACTGGAGGTCTTTCTAGATCAAGAATAGGTGACTTTAACCAATTCTCTGATCCAGCTTCCGATTTTACTCAAATGGGCACCACAACTAATGGTCCTTCGGAAAACGAGGATGGCATGTCATCGTTATCCTTTGCTTTCAAGGTTTTCCAAGCCCGGAAGTTTGTCCGAGGCCGACTCAACCTATTTGTAAATGTCCTTCCTCCACTTCCAATACGAACCTGCCTCGATCTAGTCGAAGCAGTGTGGGACAGGCTCGATAAGGGAGATGACAACCCTTACTGGATCGATGTCATGATTGATCGCGGGTTACATACGACTATGGGCTGAATGAAGCATGTTGATGTTAGCCTGTTTACTCGTCTTCGTACTCGACATGTCATGAGTCTTGGCTCTTTTGGCACAGATCCCTATACTAAGTTTCATCGTTTACTGTTTAGCGCATCCTCATGGAGCCGTCTTGAGCAATTCGGTATGACTAAGATTCTAAACAGAGATCTCGACCGACGAAATCATGCATAATATTTTGAGGGCTAGATATCCACCAGTCTCAAAATGCGACAATGACATCTGCGGAACGATTTATACCTGCTCTCGATGTTCCATCCCCCCTTTGGCCGCTTCGATCGCAGGAGTTGCAGCCAGCACGTCTTCTCCCAGGATGATCTCAAATTGCTATTAACGCAGGAAAAGTCAGCTAACTGCCGATGCAGACCAAGCTGTTTGGATGGCCCGCATAAGGCAGGCCAGAACAAATGGTGTAAAGACCACAATACTTACCGGTCCATTGTATTGGCCGCGCTTTGCCAGCCAAAGTCCAGTGGCAAAAATGAGGAAAATACCGACGACAGCGGCTACATAGTCTACAGACAATTAAATCGGTATCATATTCGAGTAGAGGAAAGCGATTGTGCAGCGAACAGAGACTCACTCATTGTGGACGCATCAACCGGAAGGAATCGTGGGAAACAGAAGAACTGGAACACACCGAGTTGCGGTCAGCTAAATGCATTCGAGTCCAAGATATCAAAGTCTTTAGGGGATTTCTGAAGGTCACATGCAATTGATGTTATACACACGAAGAGCACCGATGTCCAATTCACCACATAGCCGACAATGTGACCCAGGAAGAAAACAGGTCGGTTTTTGTTGACGAGCTTCCGTCCACACAGAAGTAGGATCGTCACAGGAATGGCATAACTCATGTTCAGAAATATTGTACAGCTAGCGCAGTAGGCGTTAAAGGCAACAGTGGGACCTGTGGGACCGCATCAGTTGCCCTGATCTGGTAGAGGATTAATGACCGAGGGGCTACCGAGATATAACAGTCCGAAGAGCATGTTGAAGACTGCCGCCGCCAGAATGGCGCGCATTGGGACATTCAAGCCAGGTGTAATGTGGGAGAGGCTAAAACGTTCAGTCAGATCATCGAAAAGAAAAAAAACCCTACAATTTTGAAAACGGCGATCCATTATCTCTTGCCATTGCCCACAGCAATCGGCTTCCGGAGGTGACGCATCCATTCGTCCCATTAACAAAGCAAATAGCCAGAGCACAGCTGAGCACCACTGCAGCCGCTCGACTTCTCGTCGCCTGATATATCATCTCTGTGACAGACACATTTGTGTTGGTGGAGAGGATGGCGTCAACGTCAACAAGGCTGAATAGCATCACTAAGATGAAGAGATTGCCCGTTGTTCCACCAATGCCAACTGCGGCCACCATGGCTTGCGGAGCGTCGCGTTGTGGCTTTTCATTTCTTCCGTCAGATGGGCAACCTGTGATGCATTATTCCGTGAGTGAATTCCACGGCTGGACTTCGACTACAGCAAAAGATAGGGTGAGCTTTGTTACCTACCGCATCGAAACCAATCAATGAAAGAGCAGACTGCAAGAGCCCCAGGATCCATGCCATGCCGTCGCTCCAGCCCGTAGAATTGGTGAAGTTTGTGAAGACATGTTTGGCAGATGTCTTCTTCCCTGTAGCCAGTATCGTAATGCTTACCACAATACATCCCAAGACGGACCAAAACACTGTGAGAAGACATCAGTTAGGGCTTCGCGAAGAAAAGTGTAAATCAAGGCTCTACACACAGGCGAATTCATTCCACCGGTTCAGAATGCGGTAGCCAAAAATGTTGAGCAGGACTGTGAATGTTGATACGCCCAAGAAGATGAGGTACGTCTTCCATGGAGTGATCTCATATGCGCCGTCCGATCCGACAACTGCCGCCGCCGATATGAATTGAGCTGGAATGTGGTTCAGAGGGACAAATTTCCGAGTAACTTGGGCTTACTGGCTTACCAGCAAAGAATGCCCTGGAGCCTGTCCCGCACGAATGAGAATGAATCTCGCCCACGTACCATCGACTTCTTTCAGTAATCGGTCGCTAAGGCGTACGCATAATGGTATTGCCCTCCCGCTGTAGGCCGGATCGAGCTCAGCTCTCCCACACTAGCTGACAGGCAAAGATTGCAGATGACACAGAAGACGAAGCCGTAGAGGAAAGAAACAGAACTGCCGGATGGCATGACGATGCCGAGTGAGCCGGCGAGACAGATCCAGGTGCTGGAAGGGTTTGTTAGCAAGCATGGTCGTTTCCTGGCGAAAACGAGCTGGGATACTTGAGAATGCCAAAGGTCAGGCCTATCATGGTAAGCCGCGAGAATCGATGCTCAAGATGGCCTTCTCCTTCCTGGGAGACTGGTGCAGTTGATGTGTCCATTTCGGAGCACGGCTGCTATGAGACGTGGTTTTCGTGAAGAGAGTCCGTTTGAGGACGTAGAACGTAAAGAAAACCAAGAGAAGAAAAGTGCTCTACAGGTAAAAGATCACAGGATTGAGAACGCGGGTTTCAAGAATCCAAGAAGGGTCCAGACCATCTAAAATGGACTCTTTGGGATAGAAAGGATATTGAAGGTGTGGAGGTAAATTCATTGAGATGCGGTTTAAAGGTCAAGTATGCAAGGCCTCTCAGGCGCTAAACTGATTGACAATTTCGTCGGAGTTTGGGGCCTCCATCCGCCATTGTTGCTATTGTTGTTGTTGGACTTGTACCCTAGAAGGACAATTTTAGGCAGAGTGGATCAACTTACGCAGGCAGTATGGAATCACATGGCGGGTCAATGGTGCCAGTAGTCCGCGTAGTGGCCAGAAACCCAACCCCTTGTGGAGTTGGAAAGGCGTCGACGCCATCCCGCTCCACAAATTACTCCAGCTCCCTCCACAAAATATACAAGAGGTAGCGAAACCGAGGGATGGGAACATGGACCATGGGTCAGCAGTCGCTGATGAGGAGGAAGATACAGTATCTAGCGAAGAGAGTTCCTTTATGACGTTGGACCAATCACTCTATGGATTTTATTACTTGATGGGGCTTAGTTCTCGGGAGATCAGGATCCCCACCTTTTTCGGAGGTCAATACCCCTTGATTTCCCCTAGCCTCATGTTACATTTTGCACGAGGTTGTCAATTGGAAAGAGAGCATGTGGAGAAAATGAAACTTTCCCAAGACTCCTTTAAGTGTCGGTTCTAACTCTTTGCTAAGCCCTCATGAAATTCCAAATCAGGTCAACATGGCTCCGACCTTCAAGAGGAAGATGGGAAAAAGTGTGCGTACCAGCAAGTGGCAGGAGCATATGATTCTCACTTACGTTCGCTTGGCTCAGCATATATTGAGAGCTATTGGGGGGGGGGAGCATAGCTCTAACCCTTCATTGAATTGATCAAGCCGTCGCGAGTTTTCAGCTGAGAAGGCACAAGTGCATTCTCGGACAGGGAAATTGTATTTTGGGCGCTATGTTTGTCGACAAGAATTCCCTTGAGAGTTAGGATCCGCCATACTCATTGAAGGGGTCTTAGTTCTCATACTAATATAGGGCTAAAAGAATAAAAGAATTCAATCTAAATCTATACACTTCGTTCCTTTCGATGTCAGTCCGTGTGACGTAAGTGAAGCATGCTATAACGATGTAGAAGCGTAGAGAATCTTTGACTGTGGCCAGATTGGGACCAGCGGCTCCCGTCTGCAGATGCTTGCGGGCGTGCCGTCTCTTCATTGCGAGGAAACATACCTTTTCGGGCGGATTTTTTCTCTCATCGCTTCAAGATGCCGTCTATAATACATCGTCAAAATATCTCACAGAGGGCTGCAACGGGTAGCGTGATGTGAAGCTCCCTTGTGTGCATCAGTATGATTGTGTTGAGAATTTTTCGGGTACAAATATCGCCATTCGTTGTGGTACCTCCCATTAGGCTGTTTGATCCAGTTTCAGTGTTGTGGGACAACTGCCAAAGTTAATCAGATGGCTGCCAGCTCTCGTGTACAGATTGCAGGATACTTCGTGGAGTATTGTCACTGGAAATGTGGCCAGGCCATTAATCTGGGTGCATGCAAACGGACCCCACAACACGTCTACCAGCTTTGTGGCAATATACCGGGGAAGATCTGACCGTCAGGCTGGAAACTCTGAACTATTGTTGCCCAGTTTGGCCACTCATCGATGGCGACATCGAAATCAAGCTCCCCACAGCCCATATCTCCGAGCAGAGATGCCCAATGCACTTCATCCTCAGATGCGCCTTGTCCTGCTTCTCCCGATACTAAGGCCGAATGACTCTCACTATTTCTAGTGTTCCCTTCTGGGTTCAAGGTTTCAATCTTTTTTCTCACGAACACGGCTTTGGTTTCAAGGGCCGCCAACACTGCCGACTTGGATCCAAACCCTTGGGTGGACTCATCCCAAAGCTCGCGAAAGGATAGGGTTTCGACCGCTTCCCATGCCCTCTCAATATTGGGGCCCTCGGGTTTAATACACAGATGCCACAGAATATACATCATAACATGATATTGTGGATAGGCCTTCCTTGCCCACGCGAATTGCTTCAACAGGTCTTCTTCGTTGAAGAGTCTCGGCCCTAGGATCTCGAGTGCCTCAGCGAGGTTCTCCTCCGTCGCAAAGTCTTCGCGTGGTCCTGGGCGCTGAAACAAAAACCACTGTAGCCGGGTGACAAAGTCAAGCTTTCGAAGTATAAAGCGGGAGCAGAGGATCGTCTGACGATGTTGAGGTATCACTGGATTATAGTGTTTCAACCGCTCCTCCACTCGCGCTTTAGTCTCGGTGATAATTTGTAATCTGACCATTTCGCCCGGAAGGCGCGAAGGTGGGGAAGGCGTGGCGATGGCTGCTAACTTCTGCATTGATTTAGCAAAGTCGATGTTGATCAGGAGAACATCATGGCTGTCCAGCCTTTTTTCTCCGTGGGAAGCTCATCCATGTCCGGATAAAGGTCTGCGTCGTCGACATTGAGAGGCAGGCTAACATTGGACATCAGTAACAGGTCACTGGTGTTTTCCAGACCGTAATCCTCGCCCGCACGACCGTCGCGGCTCAGGAAGTGCCACCAAAGGCGATGACGCATCTCAGATTGAAAGGGAGAGAGCCCAAGTCGCTCTCCATCGCGATGGAGGCCCAATGACTGAGCAATTCGGATTGCAAGGCCATTTAGAATCCAGATCCCTTTTCCGCGGTTGTGGACACGAAGCGCGGACTGATGACCACTTAGCTTCATTCTAGAATTTAAGCAAGAAAGAAAAGTGGAACATACTAGATATATCGCCAAAGAGCGAAGCCCAGTCAGTGTTGGACGGTCCAAAAAGTCTCCCTGAGCGAAAGCTTGTTCTAGACCGACCTTGAGTCTAAGTAGATGTGTGCGTTTATCTTGTCCCAAAGCTGCCTCAGCTTCTAGATCGTCAAGAGAGACTGTTGCCGCAAAATATATAGCAAAACATAAAGCAAGGTCCTCAAGAGATCCCGTCTGTGGCTCGATAATGGTTGAATAAACCTTAAACTCATCCGTGGGGAGATGCAGCATTTTTGTACCTGTACAACTCTCCACGTTGTTAGTGTAGATATTCCATAGTTTCACGGCCACCGGTGTGAGCGGATGAAAGCTGAAGGGTGCTTGTGAGAGGAAAGGAGAGGAGAGGATTCCTAAGGCATTGAATGGGGATGCTGGCGGATACGGAGGCTCTGTCGGTGGACTTGTCAAGACGGACTCGATGTTTCGCTCCTGTGCTAACGGTCAGAATCATAGATCACTATTAATTTCCTGTCTATATCAGTATAGCTTACTTCTCCTATAATCCTAGACAAAAGGATTTCGTTGAAATAGTGGCTTGATGACCCCTTCTGGACAAGAATGTCCTCGTTGGATCTCTCGTTCAATTTGCCGGAGTGCGTTCCTGCCACTGACGACGGTGAGGTCGTGGTATTCGAGGCATCAGAAAAGGGAATCCTTGGAGCGGACCGGCCTCGTCCTTCTTCCTCTGTGGCTTTGGCAAGGGATTTCTCCAGACTGGAGATACGGGAGGTCATATTCTCCATGATGGTCTTCTTCGTCCGCCGTGTCCGGGGACCCAACGGCGGGTAGACGCAAGGCTTACCAGATCGCGTGCATAAGGAACATGGCTTTTTTTTTGTCGCATCGGACCTTCCTGCTGTTACGAGTGTGACAAGAACGAGGAATTAATCTGCTGGTTTGGGAGCAGGCAGTTGCCGAAACGGTTTGCCTGCTCAAATTCGGGCTCGGAGTGCCGAGCAAGACAAGGCTGGTCGGCTGATGATTCGGAATCCATATTCAATATACTTGGATCGTAGAGAACAGGCTCAAGTGGTATTTCTCGGTCTAATGAAAGATCGTATAGATGCTTTGAGATGTTTTCGTAACTAGTAGATGATGGTTCGGGCGTAATTGTGTGGCTCCGAGCAAAACTTAGCTGAACCTTATCGGCCTCCTGGATCGGGCACGTTTTGTTAGCATTTACGACCGAGCCCGAAGTACGGTGTATCATAACCCAACCGCCTTCTACCTCGGTCCGACCAGGTAAATATGTTGTATTATTTGAGGTCAACTCACCAACCCTTCTTTAGCCAATAGAGAGAATCCATTTGATTTCCTATTTCGCGCGCCCGTTACAGATACATGGCCTGCCTGACTTCCCACTTTTTCGGCCTTGGGTAGCACCGTCTACCGAGATATTCGCTTGACGCGAGAGTGGCCAGTGTCTTTCCAGGCTATAAGTATTTCCCTAGAGGGCAATGCGAAATGGCTCAAGATCCTCTCCAAGGCACTTATTTCTCTCGTCATATCAGACACAGCTTATCCCCTTCATATCATTGCATAGGTTTACATTTCGGAGATAATCATGTCGAATCTGGAACAGTCCCCTGCACAAGCCAGAAACTTGTCGGTCGAAAAAAAGACTGAGAATGCTGAATATCAAAGCGACCATTCGGACGGCCATGAGGCTGAAAAAGCTATGCAGCCAATATCTTCAGGCAACGATACCCCGGACGGCGGTCTCGTCGCTTGGCTTGTTGTTCTTGGTGCTTGGTGTACCTCATTTTGCAGTTTTGGCTGGCTAAATAGTGCGACTAGTCTCCGCCGTGTACGAGCCCAGAGGCTTTCGCTGACAAACAGATAGGCGTCGGAGTCTACCAGGAATACTACCAAAATGAGTTACTCAGTGGCTACTCACCAAGCACCATCTCATGGATTCCATCGTTGCAAAACTTTTTCATGATGGGCCTTCACGCTCTTCAGTTACTCGGAAACCGTCTTGCTGACTTCTCTCTAGGGACCCGTCGTCGGCACCCTGTACGATCACTTTGGGCCGCGGTGGCTAATCTTAATCGGCAGCATCCTGCATGTCTTTGGCATCATGATGACCAGCCTTGGCACCGAATACTATCAGATCCTTCTTGCGCAGGGGTTGTGCTCTGCTATTGGTGTATCGGCGATCTTTCAACCCGGTATGTATGCCTGTATCTTTCTGCATGTGCAAATTTAAATGCCAACGGACTATCCATCATAGCCATCGGCTGTATTCATGGCTGGTTCAGTCGCAGGCGCGGCGCGGCTTTTGGAATCCTGTTTACCGGATCCAGTTTGGGTGGTGTCATATTCCCTATAATAGTGTCACATCTAATCCGCGAGGTTGGCTTCGGCTGGGTGATGCGCATTTCCGCATTTCTCATACTCGTCCTTCTAATCATCGCCAATATGACCGTCCGTGTCAACCATCCGCCAGTCCCGCACAAAGTCACCAGGGCGCGGCTCCTGAAACCTCTCACCGAGACAGACTTTCTCCTCCTCACTGCCGGCTTCTTCTGCTTTAGCTACGGCTTTTTCGCTCCTGTCTACTATCTTCCGCTTCAGGCCCTCGATGCGGGCATGGATCCTAACCTAGGACAGTACGTCCTGCCTATATTGAACGCCGGATCGCTATTTGGACGTCTCTTCTCAGGCTTCTTGGGCGACAAACTTGGCCGATACAACATTTTCATCGTTGTCTGCTACTTGTCTGGCGGCTTCTGGATCCTGGCGCTTTGGCTCCCCGACACAAACGATCCAGCGCTCATCGCGTTCGCCGCGCTCTTTGGATTCTTCTCCGGTGCTTACGTCTCACTCATTGCCCCTCTGGTCATGCAGATTTCACCGATGGCAGAGATTGGATTCCGCACAGGTATTGTCCTCTTTGTCACCCCAATTGGCGGTTTGACGACTAATCCCATTAACGGTGCCATACTGGATAATGCTGGTGGCTGGGTTGGTCTTAAGGTGTTTTCCGGAGTACTATGTATAGCTGGCACTACCTTCGTGCTTGTGGCGAGAATCAGATTGACTGGCTGGAAACTTTTTGTTCCTTTCTAGGAGGGGATATCACTCCCAGTTCGGGAATTGCAAAAGCTACTTGTGTCTTTTGGAATCGTTTTTCTTCTTTAAGTAATCATCAAAGATGGTTTTGTGATGGACGCTAGGAATAGATTGAACAAATAGTTAGAACCACCACAGGACAATTCGAAAATTGGCTCTTCCCTTTGCGAAAGACAGAACAAGAGTCGACAGCTGATCCACCCACGATGGGCCAGTTGTGGTCCAATCCCGTGTCTTCGTCACAAGATCCTCCCCCGTTAATAGGTGAAACCTGTTGTCGTTGTGGTAGGTATGAGAGACGTCGTTTCGCCGACGTCATTCTCCCTACGTGAGTGGTTGGAATGAAGGTAAACAAGATGTAAAGTGAAAGGGCATTTCCGCAGTCACTGTATGCTGCGAATCTGCAAGATTGGGCGCCATAGCAGCACACTTGACAGATACTGTAAAGCAAGCGCCTCGACGTCGGGTCAGGGGTTAAGAAGAGGCTAGCCCCACAGCCGGCCAACTACTCCACACGTGGCTAATAACGCCACTTATGTTCAGGGACCGAACTTCTTGGCCTGATAACCAGTTGCAGTAACTCGCAAAATCCGGGAGGCCCACGGAAGCAGCGCCTTTAATTACCTAAAAGAATCGCATTGCTTGAGGTCGGTGTCTGGGCTTCCAAGGTCCAATCTCGGGTTTGTCCACGTTTTTTTTGAGCAGTCTCAACCTCAGGCTTCGTCCATCCACCTCTTCAGCCCATATTTGATGAAAAATGTCCTTCGAATTCATCAATAACGATTGCATTGATCGAAAAGCCAGAAAACTGATACGCAGCCACGTGGCTAAAGGAAAAAATCTTGGCAAAACGCTGCCGAAACGACAAAAGTTAGTTCAGAGCACGATACCTGTCCAAAAATCCAGAGTCGTGGAAGTAGATTCGGCCAGTCACGAAGCAATTTCTACGATTGAACGACCGATTGGTGATAGACTATCGGTTTTATCCTTGCCAGCTGAGTTAACTTCTAGGTCCCGAGGTCCTTTCAACAAATGTATAGCTATCCCCGCTCATTGCTATTCCATACCACACGTTCATTGACATATATGCAGTCTTTTCATCTATTTGTGCGCCTTTTTATGCACCTCCGTTGCATAATTCAATTGCCTTTGATGGACGCCGCTCCATTTGGGTGCAGTACCTCTTCCAAGATGAAGCCTGTCGTTCTCCCTTCCCGTTCGTGTCTTTCTTTGCTGACGAATCGAAAAAGATTTTCATTGCAACGTTGCTATTTCCCTCGTGGTGGAGAATTCCATACATGTAAAGCGAGACATTACCGCCGAAGCATTGCATCGTATCTCAAATACGTATCATATGGTCACCGAGAAACTATCCAGTCATGAAGCACTCTCAGACCCAACCCTAGCTGTGGTAGTGGCTTTGATTCACTATGATCGTCTTCAAGGCCAATTTCATCAAGGCATGGTTCATTTCAAAGGACTTCAACAGCTGGTCCAGTTACGAGGCGGAATCACCCAACTGCGGAGGAAACCTGCCATAGCTCAAAAAATTTTTAGGTCCGAGAACCCCATTGCAGCTCCATCTCTAATGATGTGCTCATCTTAACATTTCTCCAAAGGGCCGATCTCGAGTTTGCTCTTCAATTAGGCTCCAGAACATGGTACAATGTCGAGGATGTTCCCGGCCATGAGATAATTTCCAGCCTTCGCGAAGAGTCCCTGCGGGAATATCCAGTTCGAGATTCCCGAATTTTCAGACGATTGAATGTTGACTTTCAAGACGTTCTGTTCGATGTTCTAAGCCTTGCCTGGCTGCTCAATGCCACCAGCAAACACGCAAACAGACTAGACGGATTCTTGCTCCACGAAACTATTACACTACTTGGATATCGTATCATCCATTTGAGTCCTCTAGGAGGCTCCAGACCTGTCGAGCGTCTTGAAAATAAGTTGCATCTCGGTCTGATCACATTTGTGGCAACATTTTTACTCAGTATCACACGCAAACTTCCAGAATTCTGCCTACTTTCCCGACTCCTTCGCTCGGCTGCCCAAGAGGACCTTGAGGAAGATGAGGAGAACCAAGAAGTGCTACTTTGGACCTTATTTCTTGGAAGGGCCTCGATATTCAAAAAATCAGACGATTCCTGGTTAATTCCGAGGATGACGGAGATAACTTCAGCTCTAGGGTATTCAAATTGGAAAGATATCAGTCGAACTCTTCGCAAATTTCCCTGGGTCAATGCTCTTCATGACAGGCCAGGCCAAGCACTCTG
Source organism: Rhinocladiella mackenziei CBS 650.93 (assembly GCF_000835555.1). NCBI lineage: Eukaryota > Fungi > Ascomycota > Eurotiomycetes > Chaetothyriales > Herpotrichiellaceae > Rhinocladiella > Rhinocladiella mackenziei. Next base: position 1,586,468 of record NW_013550601.1, read on the forward strand.
GCAAAAAACAGTGGCACACTTATGTTTTCCGACAGGATTTCCCGGCAACCAGTCGTTAATTTGGAAAAGCACTCATTTTGCTCCATCAGCCGGAGTAAACGGATTCAAGGTTCTGTGAAGTCAAGTGTGGTAGGAAGAGGACACACGCTATTCCGTATTAGGACAACACTCTCTTATTGGTCAGTTTATAGGCTCAATCCAATACTCAGGGGCTTGGGCTAGCAACGCCAATATCAGCTTAGCAACCATTAAACTCCCACGCTCGTCCTGATATGAAAGTGGAGGCATTCGGGTAGTGTACCTGATTGGGAAACCACTCTACCATTGGATAGAGCATACCGCCGACACGATAGTAGATCCTCAAGCCAATATTCGATTTCAAAGTCGACCAGGTTTTGTCTTCTCCCTCGGATTTTACCTAAACCCGCTTGGTGAACCCAGGAATCGGTAGGTGTCGTGCTAGTTCCAAGAGCATAAAGCAATGCGATGGTTCCCTCAATCGAAGAAAGAAAGATATCACAACTTGACTGCTTTGTGTTCGGCTTCTCCATATTTTTCATTTGCATACAATCATGACCTCTGCACAATCAACTTCGTCAATCTTCTCGGAGGAATACATTGCTGAGCAACGAAAGGTGCTCCCTGTCTTAGCTACGACCGAGACCTGCTCAGGGGCCACATATATTGTGACAGGAGCCAATGTCGGTCTCGGATTCGAGGCAGCCAAACACCTAGTCAAGCTGGGAGCCGCAAAAGTCATCATTGCTGTCCGTAACGTTCAGGCTGGAGAGGCAGCCAAAGCCGAAATCGAGGCAGAGGCTGAGGCAGTTGGCGTCTTAGAAGTCTGGCCACTCGACCTGGCTAGTTTTGACTCGGTCAAAGTATTTGCGAAGAGAGCCAATGATGAACTAAATCGGATCGACGCCCTAATTGAAAATGCTGGCGTGTCCCTCGACAAATGGAAGATGGCCGAAGGGCATGAGTCGTCTATCACAATTAATGTCCTTGGGACGTTTCTTCTGGGAATTCTACTTTTCCCGAAGATGATGGAGAGTGCACGGCGTTTCAACATCCTTCCTCATCTCGTCATTGTCACGAGTGAAGTTAGTTTCACAGCGAAAGAGCCATTTGACAAGATTAAGGACGATCCTTTAGTGAAGCTGGATAATGAGGAAATTCAGGGAATGGTGGGGAGGTATGATAGATGCCTGGTTCATGAACCATACTCTCTGATAAGTGGATATCCAGCTGATGCTGTCTTTCGGGCAGATACCCACTTTCCAAGCTCATCCAAGTCCTCGCAGTCCGTTATTTGGCAACCTTGCTCCCGGTATCTAGAACGGGAGTAGTCGTGAATCTTGTCAACTCAGGTCTTTGCAAGACCAATCTCATTCGCAAATTGGAGATGGCTATACGTACGCCAATCGAGAAGGCCCAAGAGCAATTTGGAAGAACTGCAGAGATGGGCAGTCGGACACTCTTGCACGCAGCGGTTGCAGAAAAAGAGAGTCACGGATGCTATCTTTCAGCGTGCGAGATCAAAGAGTAAGCAATTTCCTCACCCTTTCTCGATGATGGTATTAACCCATGATTCTAGAAATCAAGTTCCTGAATGGGTCACCAACGAAGAAGGCAAACAAGCGCAAAAGAGGGTTTGGGACGATATCGCCAAAGAGCTAGATTCTCTCATGCCAGGCTGCGTGAAGATCCTACTATAATCTCAGATAACTTCAGGGAGCAGGGAATAGATTTAAGAAGATCTGCAATCTTCTTTCAAGATTTTAAATAGAGGTCATTCTAAGAAAGGATATCAAGATACTCTCAGGTATTCGGGGATATTTGGTTTCTTGGGTTCCTTCGCCGGCCTCTAATTTACAAAGATCGAACTCAGGCGTTGACTCCAACGATCCCTCTCGTCCGGCACTGGAATGTACACATATGTCTACTGTTCCCCAAGAAACATGCGCAGCATATCTCCAAGCGATGGCCGAAGATTGCTGGTGTGTGTTTGACCTTCTGATGATGACCAATTCTGCAAATCGTAGGGAGGCTACACCCTTTCGTCATTATGATACTTGACCGGTCCGGCATCGCAAATGCCGCAAAGCTATTTACGTGACTACACTGTCTATGAAGGTATAACTAGCTACTCTAAACTACCCCCTTAGTCTTCCTTCGCCGAAAGACATATCAACAAAGTGCCAGACTGCTCACACTTGCAAACATGCACATACCTGGCATCATCGATCTCGGCGAACTGACCTCATTCTTCGTCCGGCGAGATGTATACTTGAAATTCGAGCATAAGATGTGGCATCATTTATGATGTGCATGATAGGTCGTACCAAACAGCCTGAACAATTATTGTTGCGGATGGCAGTACAGCCTCGAACGGCCCCTTGCATAATGATTTACCCCGACATCTACCGGATTCAATACCATATACAGACTACAATCTGCCAGATCGCCTCGGCCATGGAAAGTGGCCACGAACCAGACATGAGATTGCATGACCCATCTTCAAGAAGAGACAGCTGCTTTTCAATTTCAGTTCAGCAGGCATCAGTAATTCTGATTCTGCTCACAATACCTGATTCGAGAGTTCTCCTATGCTAGAAAATGTGATCTACCTACTTGAGCAATTTTTTCCTTGGGGGGAATTGAGCAGTTAGATCAGTCCGCCTGCCCTCCGATGACAACCCTGCCGATATCTGAGAAACAGCATCTTGAAACTCCACAGAGGTCTATATAGACAAAGATAGATATATTCCCCTCTTCCTAGCTTTAATTTCAACAAGCGCAGGTGCCAGACTGCTCGTAGATGGCCTAAGGCTCATCATTGTGACGATAGCTACGGTGACGATAGCTACGAACCTAAGCCGTATTACATGGGACTATACAAGAAGACACTAAGGAAGTGCATGGAAGAAACGGAGAACCAGTCTTGTTCCCCTTCTGCGTCGCCACTGGTGAACATGGGGTAAGGGGACAAATGCTCTCAAGAGCCGTACGTCTGCTAACCCTTGTCGTTGCTGTTTTTCCATGGATCTTCCGGATCCTTTCCATTTGCCTTTCCCGTGCCCGTAAGAGAAGGTGGCAGTAAGATGCACGAAGATTTGAGATTGCCATGCCTCTGGTGGAATCTTTGCCCATGTTGAGTTATGGGAGACCCCATAATTAACATGGACCATCGCGTAGGAAAGTTTCGAGTGCCTCATCATTTCCTAGCAACCTTCTCCCCTCACCGGGATGGAGATGATATGAACGCAAACTCAGTTCCTTTAGGCATGTCGAGGTACTCTTCCCTGACTACTGTACCTTGAAAATGCAATCGGACATTACTTACACGAACTTGAATGAGAGTGTTTGGCGGCCAAACTCTCGGCGACTCAACTATCCCTCTGACTTAGAGTGAGCAAGAATCGTATCGTGGTAATTGACGTCTGTTCAAGCTGCAAGGATGGGTCTATCTACGGGTAAGATCTCACTTCTGATCCGGGCACGCAAGGACTTTTCAATGGGATTACCCTTTGATTTCTCGAATCCTTCCAGAATAGGGGAGGGAAGCTGTAAGGCTAAGCAAGATCACTTTACCGACGCAAGGCTGAGACTCGCAAATAATATTGAATAAAGTAGTAGCCCGTCACCACGTTCCCTTTCATAAGGGAAATATGAATCTCAGACACAATTCTACCCGTTTGGTCCTAAGGACACAAACAGAATGAATGTCTTCGCTGAGCCTCGTCGCATTGTTGCTCGCCCCCCAACCAAAGTCACGTGCACTCGAATCGCTCGGGGCCTCGGAAGTTGCGGAGAAAATCAAACTTTGACCGAAACCTCATGAATGTTGATCGACATCCCGGATGCAAACTATCGACCGCTTCAATCTCATTCTTTGCGCAAGCTCCAACACTCATCCTACCAACGGCGCATTATTTCGCGATTTCACTTTCCGTCTTGCGGCCTCAATCCATTCCCCAGCTTCTGCGACGTGGTCCGGACCTCTTTATCGATTATCCTGTCATTTTGTCCAGTGACCGTCGCAAATTCTGAATAATGCCTACATTGAGGCATGAATCCTAGCTCTGCGGTTGACCAAGATGTCGCTCCCACTTCTGCTCCCCCAAAGCAGGCCGCATGCCTCGAATGCCGTCGGAGCAAGGTGAAATGTACCCGAGATCTCAACGTGGCCATATGTCGGAAATGCCAACAAGCTGGCTTACAATGCGTCACTCCCGAATACCACGTCGGAAGATATAAAGGCGTCAAGAAGTGAGATTGTCCGTCCCCTGCCCGTCGCATTCTAGTATTAACAAGCTTTCAGTAAGCGGACTGGCCTGGAAAAGGCAATCTATCAAGTCGAGCAAGCGTTGAAGCGCTCCAAGGACGGATCGACAGGCTTAGGGCTAGAAGTTGAAGCGGATCTACGACAATTGGTCTCTGTCCCTCAAGTGGATTCTCCTCTTCGGCAAGAGTCCAGGAGAACCGCCAGCAATGCCGGCAATCCTCAAACTTTTTCTCAGCTTCGTCCCAACCGCAGAGCTAGCGAGAACAATGACATCTCGGAAGATAGCCACGAGGTATTCCCTGCCGAAGTTGGTGAGAAGCCTGATGAACTAGCTCTTAACAATGCCGATAATCCTCTTCAGCTACTTGCAATGGCGTCCGTCCTACCAGACCAATCTCCCTCGACAAATATGTCCATCTCTCCCGCGGGGGCCACGTCGCAACCAGGTACAAACGATGCCAATGTGGCCGATGCCGAGTTACAACAGTTTTTCGGCTCCCTCATGCCAAATCTGGATAATGAGCCAGATCTCGATCCCATTGACCTGGGATTGGTGACGTTGGAAGAGGCACAATCACTATTTGCGTTCTTCTATGAACGACTCTCTCATACACGGTGGGGGTTGGATCCAGTTCTTCACACTGCTGCCTTTGTGCGCTCCAGGTCCGCGTTTCTATTCACATCCATTCTCGCGGCGTCTGCTTCGTTCCTACCAAAAGCCGAGGCATTGTCGAGACGACTGGCAAACCATCGGAATCATCTCGCTCAGAGGGTCATCTCCAACAGAAATCGATCGGTCGAAATTGTATTGGCTTTCATGGTCAATATTCCGTGGATGACGCCCGCGAAGCATTGGGCGGACGACGAGACATGCGCGTACTTGTCTATGGCGCTCACTCTGGCACTGGATCTTTCATTGAACAAGATCGTGGTGCCGTCCTCGACGATTCGCCCCGCGGGCTTTCTTGATCGAGTTGCGAAAGCTGAATGCATTGACACTGCGAAGGCTCTACAGCTGGATGGATTCCCACAGGTTGATCCGACCTCAACTTGGGGACGGCGTCTACTAAGGACTCGGGAAAGAGTGTGGTTGGCTTTGTTTGTCCTGGACCGAGGGTATGTCTACAAGACTATCTTTCCTACACAAGTTTGTTTTTCCTTAACATCTGTTCTCAGGATCTGTCTTGCAAGAGGACGGCCATATGCGGTTCCGATTGGCCCCTTGGTGGAAAGTTGTGACACATGGCACATATCGGATATTGCAGATCGATGGGATGGCAGTATCATTTCGGCTGCAGTTTTGAGGCGTGATATGGTATTACCTCTCTTCACGCATCGATATCACAAAGTTACTGACTCACGCGAGGTCGGCCTCATCACGAGCGTCCGCGAATTTTGTGACGGGAGCCAAGGGGTTAACGGGGGTTCACCCGCGGTCAAATTGTATGTCGACCCCCATTCCTGTTCAATCAATGGAACGTACCTCTGAATGGTTGAGATTGACATCGTGTCTCTCCGACGCCGTTGGAGCCGTCCACCTCAACCGGGGCGCGACTCTTGCTGGCTGTTGTCCCCTACGTCGATTTTACATCCTTTAACCGTTCGATCTGTTTCAGATGTCTTATTCTTGCGAGCCTTATTGACGTGCGGATAGCCTCAAAGACAAAATCGATCGATTTTTCGAACAATGGTATGCTGTCTGGTCTCTGCAGATCACTCAAGGAGATGGTAAGCACAGAAATGACGGTGCTAGAAAATATACGACCGGATGTGGCTAATATCCACAACCAGGTCAGCTACCCCCCTACGTGGAGATTCTGGTATCTCACACTAAACTGTCCACCTACTGTAACGTCGTCAACCACCCTACTGCGTCAAACGATGTTAAACAATTTTTTCGTGCGGCCGGACTGGCGTCCGCGATCAATGTCATGCGGGCAGCAGTTCAAGGCGAGAATCGTCTGAAATCAATGCCGAACAACACCGTTATCATGGTATCATTTGCGGCATGCTTTGCTCTGGCCCTCGGAACAACGACTTTTGGCAGCCGAGCCATTCTGGCTCCAAGCGCCCGTTCCCTGATCGAAGAGACTACACAAGTGCTGGAGAGGATCGGAAGCTCCCCCAGACAACGAAACGGATTGTCCGTCTTGTTCGCCAGACACATTCGTCGCATCATGCAAAGCTCACTCCTGAATCCGCCTGAAGACAATGCGAGCCAATTACCCGGAGTTCATGAACCGTTGCAACGTCCAGACCAAAATGCAGAGTACAGTTCCTCCCGTCCTGCGTCAATGCCCGGCCCGAATGTTCCTACTGAGCCATATGTCTTTGATATGACCGACGATCAAATCCTGGAAGCCATCAACAACGCCAGTACCTCACAAGACTTGTTTCAACTTGATGAGACAATGTTCATGGACTGGCTGGATTGGCCAAACGTTACCTGAGCCGTCTCAAGTTGATAAGTCCGCTTTCACGTGGAGAACTCTTCTCCGTGTCGAGGTCGAGATTAAATTTTCTGAGCTGGCACGGCCGCCGGTGCGGGCTCTCCCGACCTCACGTTTCTCGACAAATTCACTAATTTCTGCAGTTGCTCCATAAAGATGAATGTGAGGACGGTGTTTGGTCTGCAGTCAGTGAGCAGTTGCTCAATATTCGAAGTCTGTGCATAGACTTACGCCAGCCTCAGCCAAGCCGGTGTCCATCCCTTCATGAGGAATTGTGGGCCTTCATTTCGCAGGGACTCTATGACAATCTTGCTCACACTCTGCGCTCGGTGTCAGTCCGCGATGTCAGTGTGGACAGCAAATGCCTCTTACCGGTTTGACTCCATCCACTGCCACAGCATTTTGTACCCTGCTCTTCAAAACATCGGCAGGAGCACAAGCCGTAGTCGCCACTGTGCCTGCCAACAGTGAGGCAAGGAAATGTGCAGGCATCCCATCTTTGAGACTGAGGAAAGGATTTGCTAATAGCTGGTGTTTGGCCGCAGAGTATCTTGGGGAAGGATGAGTATACGGGGACGAAAGGAGAATATTGGGAGCATACGTTGCTATCTGAGAGACATCTTCGCATCGTCAGCAGTGACTCGGAAGCAGACACTTCGGACTCACTCATTATAACACTACGCACCACATTGGGGCCGAGACCTCGAGTGAAAGTACGCAGACCTTCTTCTCGACCGATTCTTACCAGAGCGTCAAAGGCATGCTTATATCCGAATCGCTGCGCTGGCGGTTTAGCACCATCTGCGCACATTCTCACGAGAGCGACCTAAACGAAGATCAGACAGCCGCAATGAATTGCCACCGACCTTGGACACGAACCTCTGTGGGATTGCCGACAAGGCCAGCAAACCCCCCGGCAAACCCAGCACAAGCTATCTCTAATGAACTAGAGAGCCGTTGTTGTCCAGTCCGTTGCCGAGCCTCGTGTGCAAAATAGTTATAAAGACCGAATCTTGTAGTTGAATATGTTGATTGTCGCAACATCGATGCCGAGATTCCCCACCATAATGATGGAATTCCTGTTCCGGTCAGCAGCCTGGTCCTGATGAGGAAACAACCGGACAATCCCCACCGTCGCGGCCTGCGAATTGAATCAAGGTTCGCAGCATATTTTGCCTTGTGGCCATGACCTGCATCCGACTCACATGGCTGTTAGTATGAGGGACGAGGAAGGGAGGAACGCGACCTTACTATTTTGTTTGATCTAAAGGATGTGCTGAAATGGTATGTCAGCCTTAAAAACGTTCCGGGAGAAAAAGGAGGCTCCCATACTGAAACAAGCAGCCATTGATGCAGCAGCACCGCTATGGAACATCAGAAGTGGCTCATGGAAGAAGGGGGGGATATTGAGCGCTCACCCAAGCCAAAAGGGCTGGCCTTGCTTCTTGAGTTTGGTCATTGGGAGGAGTTCTTGTTTGAGATTTCAAATGGGTTCAAACACGACGATATGTCATCAAATACAACTGCACTTTACAATGTCGAAGCCAGTTCAAATTCGACGGAAAAGATTCTGTCCAAACGAGACAGAATTATCCGGCCTGCAACACAACATACATACGACATATCAAATCAATGTCAATTGGCAGCAGCAGTGTAAATAACGCTGATCTCATCCGCAGGCCCCACAATTGCAATGCTTGAGAAGAATCTCTTACAGTTCAGCGATATCGCTTGGACATGGACCCACCATCGTCCACTGCACATTGCCCACCACCCACCATAAGGCGACCATTGGCGGGTGTATCCGGCATTCGCCCCTGGCTGAAATCTCGCAGGAGCCGGAAAAGGAGAATCGGCATCAAAAATATTCCCGAAACTGTGGTCCCATGTGCTAGTGCTACCGCCACCGGCAGATCACGTGGGAGTCGGGAAAGGGGCACGATCGGACTGAACCCGTCAATCTTCCAAATTATTCTCGATGTTTCTTCCGTTACCGGTGGAGTCTCATAGATCATCAGCCTCATTGATGTTATTTATTGCCACGATAGAAGTCAGAGCATACAGCAAAGTGAGAGTGACTAAGAGAGAACATGGCGATAGCAACGAGACGAACCCTGTTGCTATACGTCAACCACATCAGAGTCAGCTCCAACGCCCATACTTTTCTACCCCACACACCTACCATCCGCCAATCAGAATCAATAGCCAGACCTTGGATTGCTCGACAACGGGACATTCGATATTTTACAACTTCATCCTCGAAATGGCGGGAAGTACTTTCGCAACAAGAGATCGGAAACTCACAGCAGCCCGTAATCGATCGAACGAGATCCAAATTGTTCAAAGACGCAGATGAAGCCGTTGCAGATTTAAAGTCTGGCTCCACAATTCTCAGTGCCGGCTTTGGACTCTGCGGTACCGCTGGTATGTATCTCCAACCTGCCTTCTCTTCATTTTCTCCATACACCCAATATATATATATCCAATGCTAATGCCTGAAATTCAATGGCGGCATGAATGAAACCTACTGCCTTTTTCTCCCCCCCAAAAAAAACCCTCATACTAATAGGAGATATGATGTGCAGAAACAATCATCCACGCAATCTATAAGCGAGGCATTGACTCTATAAACAATCTTACAGCTATATCCAATAACGCTGGTGCATCAGGTGACGGTGGCCTGTCCCCTTTGACGCGCTCAGGCCAAATAACAAGATGCATCCTGTCTTACTTGGGTAATAACAAGCCTTTGGAGCAGAAATACTTGTCTGGCAATATTGCAATTGAACTATGTCCGCAGGGGACGTTGGCTGAGCGCCTTCGTGCAGGTGGGTCAGGTATTCCTGCGTTTTATACGCCGACTGGAGTTCGTAAGTGCATATGAAACACCGGCCTTCCTTCCTTTTTTTTCTATCTCTCCTTTTGGAGTCAATCCAATGCGTTGTGTGAAGGATTGACGCTGATTGTTAAAGATACATACATCCAAACTGGCGAGATACCCACGCGATTAGGACCTGTAGATCCAGAGACCAAAAAATCCAATGTATTAGAACCAGGCCGGCCGCGGGAGACGAGGATTTTCAATGGGAGGACTTATGTGATGGAAACCGCGTTGACAGGGGACGTGGCGATTCTGAGAGCGTGGAAGGTCGATGGAGCTGGGAATTGTCAGTTCAGGTGAGTGATCATGAGCATGCACATCCCTATTTTTGTTCCATCTCCATCTCAGTCAAGTGACTCAGCAACTTATTGTGACCTACCTTTTTCACTTTCATTACATTTGAGCACTCTATAGGTATCGGAAAGAAAATCCAATGCTGATTCCTCTATTCTGAGCAGATACACAACCAAAGCCTTCGGACCCGTCATGGCCAAAGCAGCACGCCTCACCATTGTGGAAGCCGAGAATATCGTGCCAACCGGCTCCATGGATCCCAATGACATCCATTTACCAGGAATCTTTGTCGACCGCATCGTTCCTGCCACGGTCGACAAGAAACTTGAAATCAAGAAAACACGACCCGCAAATAGCGAATTCGACACCGGCAACACACCGAATTCGGCCTCGACGAAATCTGATGCCCTCATCCGCCGCGACCGCATCGCCCGCCGCGCCGCCAAAGAACTCCAGCACGGCATGTACGTGAACTTGGGAGTCGGAATGCCCACACTCGCACCCTCCTTTTTACCAGAAGATGTCAAGGTCTGGATCCAATCCGAAAACGGTATCCTCGGCATGGGTCCCTACCCTCTCGAATCCGAAGTGGACCCGGATATTGTCAACGCCGGCAAAGAAACAGTCACGCTCGTTCCTGGCGCAAGCACATTCGATTCCTCCGAGTCCTTCGGCATGATTCGCGGCGGACACGTCGATGTGTCGATTTTGGGAGCACTGCAGGTGAGTGCTGCGGGTGATCTGGCCAATTATATGATCCCCGGCAAAGTGTTTAAGGGGATGGGCGGGGCGATGGATTTGGTGTCAAATCCGGGAAAGACCAAGATTGTCGTCACAACGGATCATGTGGATAAGTTTGGGAAACCGAAGATTGTAGAGAAGTGTGAGTTGCCGGTGACCGGAGCGAGGGTCGTCAGTACGATTATTACGGATTTGTGTGTGTTTCAGGTCGACAGGCAGAAAGGGGTACTGACGTTGACCGAGGTGGCGCCAGGGGTGACGGTGGATGAGGTCAAGGCGAAGACCGGGGCGAAGTTTGCGATTGCTGAGGATGTGAGGGTCATGGATTAATTGAAACAGATATATCCTTTCCCTCTTCTCGGGACGTCGTTTTCCTGGGACTGAATGTAAGTAGAGAATGAGGGGTCATATACTAGAGGTTAAGCAGACTCCGGCCGACGGATAGCTAGGTTTAGATTCGAGTCGAAGAAGAAGCTTGGTTTTTTGGGTTGGTGTTGCTGCTAGCAAGCACTTGGATGGAAATTTCGGACCTAGAAAGGTATAAGACGGCCTGTGGTTGTACTCGTATAGCAGATGTTTCCATAATTTTCCAGTGATGCCGCCTGCTTACATGCAGCGCACGATGCACGACACATTCCTTTGTTGCAGCAGATTACACAGAGAATCTCATTCGTACTAATAGTCATCTCCTCCGATTTTCCGAAGTCTCGAGAGCTCTTTGGTCTGGTGAACACGTGTAGTCCCCACGCTGATACATGGAGTCACTCAGGTTTGTCCTTTTGTGGGGAACCTGGAGGTAGTAGTGGTTGAAGGCAATATAACCATTTCTTATTTATCGGCGCATGCATGTGGCAAAGCCGGCTAATCCATTTTCCACACCAATATATCCTCAATCTCAACAAAACCGTAAATGGTCGCTCTTCTCTCCCCGTCACAAACCAAATGGATAAGTTTCCGCCTCAGTCAAGGGCGTCCGTGGTTGCGTCTGCTCCAGTGCACCTACAGCATGGGTGGTATCAAAGAACAGATATGCATCAAACTGTTTCGAAAGTTTCGCACGGCTGTAATGACTCCAGAGCTCGGTCTGAGGTCGGTATATGACACCAATGAAACGCTCAAGCCTGTTCGCGGCGAGCCCGCGTCGGGTCTGTTCATCGCAATGCCCATCTCGCATGTCGATTAGAAACCGTGGGGCGCCGATGCTGTGGGCAACTCTCTCCCAACTGTCCTCACGAGAGGGATTGACTTTCATGACTTCCATGTCGCCATCCCACTCATGCGCGGCTGCCACTGTGCCGTCGTGTGTACCGCAGCCCAAGATGGCCACGTTTGTCAAGTGCTCTCTGCAGAGCTGGCCGAGGTTGATTTCCTCTCGATCCATGCCCATCCCGGTGTGTCGTGCGTCTCCAAGATGACTATTGTGTGCCCAGACCACTGCCTTGGATTGTCTAAAATCAAGCAGTCGCTTCAGCGTCCCGAACATGTGCAAATCTCTCAAGTTCCAGGCGCTTTCGTCGCTGTAATACATCTTTCGATAATATTCTTCCGCATCCACCACCACGATTGCATTCTGTTCGGCGCTGTGGAAGCGTTCGCCGTCATGGATCTTGGCCGAGTACTCCAGCCTCTTTTGTAGAAGCTCGACCAGCATCTTGATGACGTCCTCCTCGCAAGATTCGAGAGCAGATCTGCTCATCTTTAGTCCATACTGGTGTTCCTTGTCAACCCAGCGTTGTAGTCTGCCGTATCTTGCTTTGGCCTCTTCAGCCATCGCCGGATCGATGTTCTGCAGATACTGAATCACCGCGTTCATCGACGATCCCATAGAATACAGGTCGAGGCCATATACCCCAGCCTTCTCGGCAGCCGGCAGGCCCTCGTTGTAGTCACGCAGCCAATGAATCAAGTCCTGCATTTCGCTATTTCGCCACATCCATGTCGGGAAGCGTTTGAATGGGGTCTCCCTGGGTTCGGATCTGCCCGGATGTTGTGGCCAGCGACGAACATAATGATCAATCGCCTCAACGTCAGGCCAATCTGCTTCCAGGGCCACCAGCTTGAATCCATGGTCTTTGACGAGACGTTTGGTAATTTCGGCACGAGCTGCGTAGAACTCGGATGTACCGTGACTTGCATCACCCAATAAGACAACGTTGTATTCGCCCAGCCAGTCAAAGTACTCGGCAAAGCCACTGCTGTTGATTGGTGGTAGGGCTTTCGCTACCTTCCGCAGGCGCTGGGTCAGTGTGGACATAGTAACAGGCAAAGAGTCAAGCCGCAACCAAGTCAGACTCTCAAATATGAGTTTCGAACCGTGTTCGCAATGTATCTATGTGCGGACCGGCGAAATGGAAGAATTTCAGAGATTTCGAGTTACCAAATACCGGCTGGTCTCGGAAGTTCTGAAGAGATATTACATAGTATATTCCATCCGGAACGTACAGCCGGCCTTGACGTCTTGGCACGTTAGCTTGGGGTATAAAGCGGCCTCGTAATCCTCTATTGGTAGTTAGATTCATGGAACAACTTTTACGTAATTCGCATTATGAATCATGAATGATGAGACTCCGTTTGAGTTATTGCGGGCATGGCTAACGGATGGGCAGATACACAATGAAATACCGTGACCGTGTATGGTGGCGAGGCTGGCTCACTACAAATAGGCTATAGAGATCATGGCGTGCCTTTGGCAAACGCAAGGACAAATGGCTTGCCCCGATTGGTTGGAAATTTATCCAATTCCTGATGCGGTTACAATAGCAACGCCATAGTTACCCACCTCGATAACACCACCACGACGAGGTGTCTAGCATCTGCAAGGGTCTCTATAGAATGGTCCAGGCTAGGATTCTATGTGTTCAAGGTAAGACCATATCTCAGCCTCTGAAAGCCTAGGAAACTAGTGGCGAAGCAAGAGAGAGCCATGGATACTCTATATAAACGCGCACAACGAGATGCTAGTCACAGATGCCCTCAGAGCACTCAATTGAGTATGCTTCCACTAGGATTGCCCTGAGTTCCTGGTTGGAATCTGGGGGGGAGATCAGCAAACGTCGCCCTCGAGTCCGTGGAAAGATGCCCGTATCTGCGAGATATAGGTCTCTATTCACGAAGCGTCTGCTGGATGTAGCGACCGGGGGAAAATCTCAGCTCAGAAAGTCCGTTGTGATTACTTAGTAACTTTCTGCGGAGACCTCGGAAGCTTGGATGGCGGCGTCAAGATCACCCTGATTACAGCGAGAACATGATTCTGGGCTCCAGTCGGAAAGTGTCCACGTTGAAGATACTGAATCGACTTGACGACTAGGAGGACGTGAGGATATTGATCCATGATCTGATTGATCAAGAAATCATTGCCACTTTGCACAATGTACTGGACGACAGTCAGATCGATCGATTCAAGAATGACTTGAAGGGCATATTGCCGAGACACAGTCAAATTGGGTTAGACCGCGATCAGCCCCTGGTGTGTCCTGATAAGACTGCATCAGTGAGTGACCAAGATAACTGGAAAGAATATTCGAATGAGGGCACGAAATAAGTGATACAATCAACCAGTCTACGATGATTGTAACTGCCTGATACACCATTAAGACAAAACTTGGCACTTTTGCTTTCTATCGGGTCTTGTTCCAAAGCTAGTTTGTGTGTGTTTTTTGGGGGATTCGGGTCAGTAGGCCAGTAAGTCTTTCACCTGCCTAACGTGGATGAGCTTGAATAGGTTTCATTCAGCCTCCATCTTTCCTTCGCTGGTTATCAAGCTCTAGTTTGGAGACCCTTTCTTCATGCTACTTCTTTGTGGCTATGTTGAACATCCTTTATTTCTTTTCCTTGGAGAGGGACATCAGACGACCATACTCTCATATTTCCATGCTGGTGGAGAGCCTTCTTCATTTCTTGAGCCACAGTTTCGCCATCAGTTAAATCGGAGTGGAGTAATCTTCCCTTTCTAACGGCCTCCTTGTCCAGAAAAACAAAGACTGTGCGATCTGACGTGAAAAGCAAATCAATCTCCTCGCTGAGAAAGTAAATTACTCGTTAGCAGAACCATATTCCCAATTCTCGGGCGAAAATACTTACAGCGTCCGGCGAGCTGTCTCGGGGAAAAACAGGTAGCAAAGAATGGTGTTCATGCAATTAAACCCGGCAAATACCAAGTACATTTTCCATGAGGCTTTGTTTAATGCATAGGGGATATACAGACCAAGCCAGAAATTGACAAGCCAATTCATAGATGCCCCGAGAGCGGCGCCTCTGCTTCGAGCTCGAAGAGAAAACACCTCATTCGGATATGTTTGACCGACAGCGCAGTATATTGCTCCGAAGGCGGCCATGTATAAGTACATGAATGCAATAGCAGCCTTCGAGGCGACTTGATTGTGGAAGGAGAATTGAACGCTTTGGGTGGTAGAATCCCAATGAGGAGACCCGTAGCCTCGCATGAGTCCCCCGACGACCAGAAAGCATGTGCCCATGCATAATGGGCCAATGGTCTATCGAGAACGTTAGATCGACAAAGCCTGGAAAACTCCGGCATCAAAAAAGGGAAGGCGGGAACTTTGATTCTCACCATTTGATTCCGTCGACCATACTTATCTGCCATCCACATCAGGCTCAAAGACGTCACGACCAGGAGTGCACCGTTGATGCCGTTGGCCAAGAGTGAAGCTTGAGTCCCACTGACGCCTACTTGGGTGAAGACTTTGGGGGCATAATACAAACAGATATTGGGCCCGCTGATCTCGTGTAAGAATTGAATACCAGCTCCAAGAACGGTCCGGCGTCGGTATTCCTTCCTGAAGAACAAAGCATATAAAGACGGCGCGGGCATCGATTTCTCGTACTCGTTGATGATTCGAATCTCCTGGTATTCAGATTTGACCGTCTCATCATTCGGATTTCCTTCACCATGGAGTTTGGCCAGCACCTGTAATGCTTCCTCCAACCTGTCCTGCATGAAGAGCCATCGTGGAGACTCTGGTCGCCAGAAGATGAGTGAGGCAAGGACCATGACCGGGATGAACTGGAGGGACAATGGCATTCTCCATGCGCCGTTATTGCCTATGTTTTGGCTTCCATATTGAACCCAGTAGGTGGCGAACAAGCCCATTGCGGTGCCAGCATTCAAATTGTAACCAAGTCGTCCGCGGATCCAGACTGGTGCAACTTCGGCCGTGTAAAGGGGGACGGTTTGAATCAAACCTCCCGCTCCGAAGCCATTAAGGACACGTCCAACCTGAAAATGTTAGTCAGTCTGGAGGCGATCACAGGCAGGAATCAAACTTGCAATAAACATGGCTTGATTGACAGATGCCACTACGATGATCTGTCCGATCAGGTATAGCATCACCGCTACATAAATGGTCCGTTTTCTTCCAAGCCGATCTGCGAGGAAAAATCCCATAAAAAGCGAGCCACCGAACTCGCCTGCAAGAAGACAAGCTGTCATGGATCCTTGGCGAAAATCGCTCGGATAGTTGAAGTAGTTGAGGAATTGCGGCATGGCCAAAATACCTCCAATTGAACCAGTCTCCCACCCGGCGGTAAAGCCTTCAAGGAAGATGGGCGCGGCATAGTAAAGGTATTCCCAGAAGGTAAAGCTCTTCTTCATCTTGACGAACAGGCTCTGGACTGAGAGGCTTGTGGTTTAGAAAGAGAGAGTTGGATCAGAATCCAACGAACTCATATGCTTAAAAGGCATGTGAAAGGAGAGCTCGAGATATTTAATCAAAGAATGCGCCGATTAGGAGTTCTGTGGAAGGCTCCGAGAATCAATATCTGGGGCTGCACAATGTAAGATCCGTCCTGGGGAGTTGTAAGAATTAGTCCGTGTTTCCGTTTTATTATTGTGATTAGTGAGTCACGGACATAAAGCCATAGTTGCCTCCTAGATGCCATGTTTGTTTGGGGGAGGGGGCTTGGACGCGCGGATGAGAGTTTTTCCTTGATTCTTCCGGAGATAGTATTGAGCGCATCTACTCCTATTCGCTTGGCAAAACTCCTATCGATAGACCAACAATATCGGTCCTAGACAAGGCTGTCAGCTATTTGTCAATCACTGGTCGCAAAAATATTGATATTCTCCCACAGAGTCTTTTCGCTTTTGGAAGCCTTTTTGGTATTGTCCATTCAGATGGGAAGCTTTGCGGAGCCTTCTTCTTTCGTGTATCTTTTGGGGACTGGACTCGGTCACTCTCTTGCACCTCCTGTCCATAATTACATTGCGACCACCTTAGGCTGTCAATGGAGGTTTGAAGCTCATGAATGTCCTTCCATCAGGGAGGCTCTCGCTCTGATCCGAAACCCGACTTTTGCGGGAGCCATCGTGACCATGCCTTACAAGAAAGCGATAATGAGTCATCTTGATGGCCTAGACGAACTGGCTATCAAAATGGGCGCCTGCAACAATATCTATATTGCTCAAGACGGGACTTTACGAGGAACCAACACAGACTGGCTTGGAGTCAGTGGATGTCTCTTAGATGGAATAACGCCAAAGAAAAATCGACCAGCATTGGTGATCGGTGCCGGAGGAGCATCCAAAGCAGCGATCCACGCCCTGGCCACTATTCTGGAATGCAAGGAAGTCTACATAGTCAACCGAGACGACCGAGAAGTCTTGGAACTGGCCAGAGAGGTGAAGGCAAAGTATGCCGATTTGGAAATTCTGCATGTTGAGTCCCCGGAGCAAGCAAAAAGCCTTCCATCGCCGTACTACATTATTGGGACCATTCCAGATATTGAACCTATATCCACAAAGGAAATCATCGTCCATCAATCTCTGGAGGCCTTTCTGACGCAAGCGGCATCTAAGGGTGTCTTGTTAGATATGTGCTACAAGCCTCGTCGGACGAGAATGTTGAAGCTCGCAGAACGTTTTGGCTGGAGGACGATAGAGGGAATATCAATCATCGGTCACCAACTCGAGGAGCAATATCGACTGTGGTGTGGGGAGGACGCAGTTAGGCGTCTGCCGATAGCCGAAGCATGGAGGGTGTTGTATCAAGCTGCTGAGGGGAGCCGTGAAATTAATTTCTGAAGCTCTTTTGCATCGGTTGTGCGAGATGTTCTCGTTGAAACACCATGAACTCGAACTATCACGTTGAATAGAATAAATTAGATATGATGTAAGAAGAGGGGAGGGAGATATCCTCCCGATCCCAAGATGTCAAACGAATCTTAGCCCCCAAGGCTGGCCTTATGAGGATAGAAGAGAAAGTTTGAATTAAGTTGCATCGCGGATAGAGCGGATCTTTTCTTATCCGTCCGAGGAATCCCTTTCGCCATGAAGCCTTCCGGACCACCACAACTGAGTGATGTTGTTGAATGGCCGCCACCAGGCGACAATGAACAAAACGAAATATATGTAAACTCGATAGATTTGAGACCCCACAAAGATTGTGCTTGGTGTCGTCATGAGTGCCGAGAACATGAAGATAACAGTTTTCCAAGGGATCAAGGTTGCCTACGACAGTTTCGGTGTGGGATCGGAGGCCTTGGTTTTTATTCATGGTTGGACGTGCAGCAGTTCCCTTTGGTATCAACAAGAGAAGCTGTTGTTACATCAGCACCGGTCACTGCTGATAGATTTGCCTGGCCATGGGAGAAGCGATGCCCCAGAGCAGGAATACAGCCAGGAATTCTTTGCGCGATCGGTCAAGGCGGTCCTCGACGACACGGCCATCACCAAGGCCGTGTTGATAGGACATAGCATGGGTGGCCCTGTCTCCACGATGGTTCTTCGACTATTTCCTCCACTTATCGCCGGAATTGTCTACGTGGATTCTTTCTTCCACAGCCCAGAGAGCTATTTGTCTGGGATTGAGCGGAGGCAGCTAGGGGAGAAACTACAGCATGACGAAAACTTTGCAGCCTTGATCAATTGCTTCTGGACTGCACGAACGACGCCTGATGCTCGGACGAAGGTGCTACGGACAATGATGGGAACGGCAAGGCATGTCAGGGTCAATGCTGTCACCTCAGACTCCTTGCCACATGCATATCGGTGGGACGAAGTTTTCGAGATTCCAGCTCTCATGATTGCGACACCAGCAAGAGCGCGTATCGACTTACATTGGTTGCTTCACGTGCCCAAGTTGAAAATTACGACTTGGGCAGACCACGGCCATTTCTTGTTCATGGAAGATCCGGAACGATTCAATACTGAGATAGAAGAGTTTCTGACCGTGCATCAGCCACTCAAAGGTTCCAGATAGATCCCAAGGCTCTTTCCGAGCTCAAATCAGAGCTCAACAGTGCAAGTTACTGTAGCTTCTCTCAATGGCGTCCCAATTGAGGATTTGTGCATCGTCCAGCCACCAATTTGCCTACCAGGACAAAGGTATATTGATATCGTCTGAGTTAGGGCCAGCTCCAAAACTAGTAAGCCTGCTAGCGGTAGGAACAGATCCCATCTCCATTCTCGTTAGATCTGGTGGGCACACAGTAATCTGACCCGGATTTCTTCATTTTTCCCCAGCCCATGACCTCTACTACGCGATTCCATGATTTCCATGCACGCTGTGCGTGTTGAATGGGGATATCATCTCCGCTTTCGGCCATGGTGCGAGAGAACAATTCTAGGCTTATCCAACCTGTATAGCCCAAGCCATGAGGAGGAGGGTCAACAAACGCCTTCAGAACCTTCATCACGGGCATATAGCCTCGTTCTTCAAACGCAAACACTCTGGCATTTCTCGACCAGCTCATTCTGGCCGGTTGTCCGTCTACCCAAAAAGGATGTCCTGGTTTGAGAGGCGAATCTAATCGCTCACCATCGACTAATTGAACATAGAACACCCTCTGGGGATCGATGGTGGTCACCATTTTTGCGAGACTCGTCTCTAAGACCGCATCTGAATCCTTTATTCTGCCGTCTTCTGAGCTTGGGTCCGCCCATTCCCCGCCAGCGACATGGAAAGTATCTAGACAAATTCCGAAGTTGGGCCTATTCACGACGGCGACAATCTCCCACAATTGGTGCCACTTGTTTATAAACGTGCCCCAGCACAGGTTCTCGTAGGCAAAACGTATCGGTGGCGTCTCTTTCAGACCGAGATCTGCAATTTCTTGAAAGTCGGAAATAATGGTCTCCCTATCGCCTGTGACGCCTTCCCGCAAGAAGTTTGACGGGACCTGGATCGTGTCTGTCCGGAGAATTTGCGCGATCCGAAACCATAATTGTAACCTTTCAATACGCCGTTGGTGCTCATCACGGTCCAATAGCCCTTCATAATGCATGAAAGGCTGGAGTGCGATGATCTCGAGATCCTGTGCATCGCAGAGTCTTCGGAATTCTTGTGCAGCTTCTAAAATGGCCTTATCGGACAGACCGTCGTGAAGTGATCTGGCGAGGTATTCAAGATCTTCATAAAACACCTCGATTCCTGCGAAGTCTCTGGCTGCAGCGATCTTGGGGGGAAGCTCATGAAGCCATGCACGGCCGAGAGACATTGAAGTGATGGCCGGCTTGTACGACATATTGGGTCCTAAATGACAAGTTGCCAAGTATAATCGATGGGTCCCCTTCGGCAGATATTTGCAATGAGGTTTTCCAGGGGAGTGAGGGGTAGAGGAGAGGGGGTTTGTCGTGATTGCTGGCTTTGCGTTGACGGAATAAGTCATATCCGCGACCTTTGCAAGGCGCATCCACACTCAAGTCCGTAAGGCTAATTCGATTTTCTATTTCCTTTCTTGGGCCGAGGGCCGTACGAGGAACAGACTGTCGCCAAATCAAAGCTGACAAATGAGGCTTCCAGGCAACTGAACGTGGGGAGTCCATAGCTTTGGGAGATTGTTTTGTATCTCCGATCCTCCACGTCTGTCGCTATCAGCTGAATAACCAGGTACCAATATCCCGGCTACTTGACTATCTTAAGGTCATGGCGATGACACTCACTGCGAACCTTTTGGAAGAGTCTCGCCACTATGGCGATTCGCTATTCAGAGCGTTGTCAGAGAAAGAATCCCTCAAAACATTCCTCTTTGGATATCCCATATCTCATTCCTTGGCTCCAATACTACACTCCACAATCTGGGACAGATTGAATATGACATGGACATATTCATTTGTGGAATCTTTGGATAAGAAAGATTTCCTCCCATCATTGGGATCTCCGGAATTTGTCGGGGCTGCAGTGACAATGCCGCACAAGATATCCATGATGGAAAATGTCGATGATTTGACGGAAAGCGCACAGATGATTGGAGCCATTAATACAATATTTGTCCGGTGTGACAAGCGGGGCAATCGACAAAATATTGGGGCCAATACCGATACAATCGGTATCTATGAAGCATTTGAGAGAAATTTTCCCGGGTCTTCAAAAGAGATAGGGACTCACAGTGGTCTCATCGTTGGAAGTGGCGGGGCGTGTAGGAGTGCAATCTATGCTTTGTGGAAACACTTTCATGTCCAGGAGATATATCTTGTGAACAGAGCGACGGAAGAGGTTGAGAATGTTATTTCATGGATGCTTGATGCAGGCATGACACCGATGATAACCCACATTCAGACAGTGGAAGAGGCCAAGGCCTGTTCGGGAGTCTCATCCATAATTGGGACAATTCCCGATATTCCGCCAAAGACGGCCGCTGAAATCGTGGTACAGCAGATTGTGACGGAGTTTCTCCACAAGGAAAAGAAAGGATACCTGATGGACATGTGTTACTTTCCTCATCCACTAACTAGGTTGATTCGATCCGGCCTTGAGAGCGGGTGGACTGTGATTCCTGGAATCGAGCCATTGATATACCAGGGCATTGCTCAGCAGGCTCTGTGGCTCGAAAGGGAGGTCGATGACTCGGTTGCAGTAGATGCCGCGCAGAGAGTCAGGCATAGATGTGGCATCCAGAGTTCAGATCTCTTGAATGCCAATGGCGTGGCCAGAGGCCCAAAATTCTAATCCTCTTTCCCATTTTGTATCCATGTTATGTGGTCCTCAGAATCCCCTTCCTTTTTGGGGGGGGTTGTTGGCGGCAGCGAGGTGCCGTTAATAGACATGCAGCTCTGCTGCCGTATTGAATGGTCCCCACTGAGCCAGCAATGGTGTCTATTTACCTCTAATGTCATATCCAGATAGCTAAGCTCTATGACCTTCGGCTTCTGGAGACAAATGAGTTCCAAATCGACGCCGCACGCCATATGCCAAATTCACTGACCCTTGCTGTACAACTGTTCAAAAGCATTGTTGTCAAATCCTAGTTCTCGTAACCCATCTTGCTGCCAATTGCCTGACCACTCCATGATGTCAGCTTCAGCAAGTTGAATGTACATATCATCTACACCATCAACGAGGACGCCCGAGTCTTGTGCCAAGTGTGAGTCCCCTAAAATATTGGGATCGATCGATTTGGGACCAGGGACGTCCAAATCGAAATTCTGGAAACCGGATCCGGAAGATCTGTCGAGCATTGTGCTCGCGGAAGTGTGACAAATTGATTCGGACCCTGCAAATGGCGGCAGACAGCTCCAACTTAAGGATCGTGTGTAGTTTAGAGTATTGGCCAGGTCAGAGCATGTATTAGAGCTGAGATTTGCATCTCCTCGGAGAGGTCGCTCAGGCTGAGAACGGAGATAAACTGCAGAGAGCAAGATTTCATGCAGGGAATTAAACGCTGGCCAGTGTATTCCAAATTGCTGAAGCAACTGATCAAGCGGCTGTAATGTAGATGCTGCGGCTGCCTTGTCCCAAAACTGTGGAATTTTGACAAGACAAATTATATCCTCGATGATCCGGTGCAAGGCTGCGACCAAAATAACTGGAATCCGGCTGGCCCCATGTATTCGTGTAAATTGCCAGAGGGATGAAGAGAGAGTGGTGATGAGATCCAGGGTAAGAATATCGTGTTCTAAAGCATTCTCCCAGTGAGTTTGCATTGCCTTTCGCCGTCGGCCACCCAGGACCAAAAGAGTACATAGGTCGGTCAAATATCGCACAAGAGATTGAGGATAGTAAGAACGGATGTAATTTTGGTATGACTCGGCTGTCACTGTTTGCGTGATCTTCAACAACTCTCCATGTTCTGGACTGTAAACATCCGAATCGATTTCACGATCAAGGTTTGAGAGCAGATCACCGAGACGGTCAATTTTCAACACTAGAACATTAAAGGTGCTCAGAATCTTTGCTGGAATATCAATATCTGGTTTATATTGCGAATTTGGTGGTAGGTTTGGGAATCGGGGAGTCTCCCACTCTTCCAACCCATCCTCAGGCAAGGGAGGGGGCCGAAATGGAGACAAAGTCGGCAGGATTTGCCCGAATCTCATCGCAAGCAACCTCTCAAGAACAAAGCATCCCAAGAGGATGTGAGGTTTCCTAGTATGGTGGCCTTTGGAAGATTCAAATGTATTTGGACTTTTCAGATTTTGACCAATGTGATAATACTGCAGCAAACGTAGAGCATGTCCAGCTAGAAGCCATGAGGCCTTCCAATGACCGAAACCGAGATTTATCATCGCCATGATGAGAAGTGCTTGTACATGGCCAAGGTCATGTTCATGGTCTTCTTCCGGGATTAAACCTCGTGCAGTGTTATACACCGGATGTTGATGCAGGGCGCCAGTTTCAGGCAGTCCAGACCTCCTGCCGCCCTTGCACGACTCAAAGGCAAAAACAGCCCAGAGGGCAGCTAATTGGCCTCGTGGGCTTTTTCGGCCGCGACGATCGAAGTCACCGGAGACTCGGGATTGATGGAAAGTTCGGAGCAGCTCGTGAGGCTCCAAGACTGGAAACCAGCAGTTTGTATACGCCAGGAATTCGTCGATCATGTGTTTGGCGTTTCCAGGAAGAAGTCTCGGGAATGGTGTCCGATTCCGAGTGGATGGTGTACTTTCGAGCTCTTCTGTCCAGTGACTGGATTCTGTGGCATCTTTGTTTGATTCGGTGTCACGCAGGGTGGCGTGGGGATCAGTGGACGAAGAATGAAGGAAGTCCAATTCCTGAACATCCAACGCCAGGGGAGTATCTAGTTGATTGCTTTGCACCGGATTCAATTTGGAACCCCTGGCTGAAAGCGGCTCGTGGGAAGGGACCTCTGGGTCAGTACCAGCCGCAAATAACGATTGCCAATGCCTTGCTTCTCCTTTCTCCAGAGCTGGCAGAAGAACGTCAACTTCCTTTGCGATAGTGCTCTTCTTCCAAGATTCGAGCATAGTCTCCTGGCTGAGGGACGTTTCTTCACCCGGATCGGGCTCTTGCAAAGAGAGAAGCTTTCTCATGTCGCTGGTCAAGCTGGAATCACGTCGGATTGCAAATCCCAAGAGTCGTTCAAGGCCGCGCACGTAACCTTCTACCAGTCCTCTCTTTCGGTTCGCACTCCCGTATATACATGTTTGACTTGCGGTTAAACAGGAAGAACATTGGGGTTCGCCGTTGCACTTGAGCTTTCTTCGCTGGCAACGCTGACACGCCTGGAATACTCTGGTGGTCATTTTGCAACATGTCTGTCGTCATCTTTATCAGTCTGTGGGAGCTGTAGTCCTGGTGCGTATATGGATACGCCTCTGTCCAGAACTCCACTTGGATTAGGATAGTACGATACGATCAACCTCAGTTTGTAGCATGCAATTAAAAAAGGGCGAATCCCGCGGGACCGGTTTGCGGGGAGAATTGCCCAGGAAAACCCCGGCTATTGTGTTCCACTGTGTTCCGACCTGAGGGCGCCAGAGGAGACTCTTCTCTGGCTGCCCAGTACGTAATCCTACTGTAACAACTGACAAGGCCACGTCACACGTGCGGTGACGCCCCCCATGGCGACTCAACTCAACGCTCGACTCACCTTCGGGCACGCCCTCTGCCACCCATCCATTGAACAACTGGAACATTGCGCGAGAACAGGTCTCCTTGCAGCATGTTCTTATCCCACTCGGTGGCCCTCTCATCACCACTACTAGATGGATCCAGATGCATCCATTATCCTGGTGGGAGTCCGCGGTGCTGGAAAACGCACGTTGGGTTTGATTGCTGCTACCGCTCTCAACTGGAGGTATATTACGGAGGACCTCTACTTTGAGAAGACGACCGGGAAGACCAGGGCAGCCTACATCGAGACGTATGGGAGCCCATCTTTCTACAAGAAAAATGTCGAGGTCATTCGCAGCATGCTCTTAACGCACCGTGATAGATGTGTAATCGAATGCGGCTGGGGCAGCTTATCTTCGGAAATCCACGAACTCCTTCAGAACCTCTGCGCAACCCATCCGGTCATCCACATCACTCGCTCGTTGAAGCAGATCCAAAGTCTTTTACAGCTAGACAAGTTCCAAACTTCTCTCTTTCGACGTGCGGATGAATACCACCGGGAGTGTTCGATCTACGAATTCTACAATATCCACGACTGGACTGACCAAGACACCTCGGGGGAGGTCCGACAGTCAACTCTGTTTTCGGCATTTAGGCTTAAGGATGCGAAAGCTCAGTTTTGTTCGTTTCTCGATCGGGTTCGCAAAGATGGCTCAACGGCTTTAAGTTCCCAAATAAACCGCCCGCTCTCAGCTATCCCACTGGTCGAGAGAAGGTTTACGCACATGGTGCCCATTCTTCTCTCGGATCTGGTGACACGAAGCCCGCCGTTGGGTGAAATGGAATTCATTGAAGATGCTGTGGAACTGAAGATTGATGCATTCTCGCGTCATGCCGGACAACGTGTCAGTGAGAAAGTGGCAGCGCTTCGAAGACATTTTGGCGTTCCCATCATGTATGGCGTGGCAGTCCCTAAAGAAAAAGGCACCTCCACGACGGGAGAGTGTTATACTGACGCCCAAGTTCTCAGCCATGGCCTTCGCCTGGCAGTGGATTTCCTCGTGGTCGACATATCATGCCTGACAGCAGACATTCAAAACGTTCTGTCGAAGAGGCGCTCTACACGGGTCATGGGTCACTGTGAAATTCCCTGGGATGACTACAGTCCCGTTCAGAAGGGTATCAATATGTACAGAAAGGCCGCCGCGCTGGGATGTGACATCGCCCGGATTGTCTATGTGAATGGTACCGAGCCCACCGGTAGAGAGATGCTGGACCAGTGTCTGACAGCATTAAGAGACTCGGTCTCTTCATTTGCGAGTCATCGTCCCGCTTTGATCACCTATGGCGCTGGTTTCTCTGGCTGTGAAGCAGGACAGATTTCGAACGAAATATTGACGCCGGTCTACCATCCAGAACTTAGTGACCGGGAATCCGGGCCACACCGTCATCTGACCACCAAAGAGGCAATGAAGATTCGTTTTCAGCAACGGCAGCTTGACCCTCTTCGGATTTATCTCATAGGAAATGTGTCTCTGAGAGTGGCACCAGCCATGTTCAAGGCCGCTCTCGACGCGGCTGGACTCGCATTCGAATATGTTGCCCAAGATACGATTGATGGGGACGGACTTAAGGAGCTGGCCAAAGACGACCGCTTTGGTGGAGCCAGTATCACCTACGGATTCAAAACGATCGTTTCACCATATGTGGACTTGAGGAGTGAACATGCGATGGCGATTGGCGCCGTCAATACCCTGTTGCCCTTGAGGACAAGTGCTAACGTTGACGCGCCGTCTGGACAGGGGCTGCTAGTCGATCGCGGTCGGGCTGGTCCAATTCACGGTTGGTATGGTGACAATACAGACTGGATTGGGATGACGGTTTGCATACAACGCAACCTGTCTCCAAGGAATGCGATCCAACCCGCCAAGACAGCTGGACTAGTTCTTGGTGGTGGTGGGATGGCTCGCGCTGCTATTTACACCATGCTGCGACTGGGAGTGAAGAACGTCCTTGTCTTCAACCCGACAGCAGAAGACCCCAACCTCCTTCCCCAGCATTTCAATGCGTGGCTGCAATCTCATGGGCGAGACAACCAGATGGTGTCAGCCCTTCTTGACACCCAAGAACCATGGCCATCCAACACGGAGCAACCTATCGTCATCATCTCTTGCCCTGCAGTGATCACCGCAAATGCCGCAATTGCCCCAAACGCGGAGGTGCCTTTGCAGTGGTTACAGAGTAAAACAGGCGGAGTGGTGTTGGAAATGGCATATAAACCTCTAATAACACCACTACTCCAACAGGTTCAAGACCTCCGCACCCGGTCAGGACGGCCTTGGGTCACGGTGAATGGGCTGGAAATGCTGACCGAGCAAGGAAGTGTACAATTTGAACTTCTCACCGGTCGGAGGGCTCCACGGCAGACCATGCGTATGGAGGCGCGTAAGGCCTATGGCGAGGAAGAGCTCGACAAGAACATCTGACGAGAGTTCCGCAGGACAATCTGAAGACTCGGTAAAAATTTCCCACGGAGAAGATCTACTCCGGTCTTCCGGGACTTTCCTTGGTGACTAGGACCAAATATTTCCTAATACATAATTGGAGAAATGATCCTTAGAGCCTGCACGGAAAAGGTCTCCTCCACCAACACACACTCAGGCAGATATCGCCCGCAACTTCCTGTCAAACTTTGTATGCCAAGAGAATATGAATTGAATGCTCTGTCTGTGCAACAACTGGTCCTGCCAGTTTGCTGGTATTTATACACGTTTGTTGACCCCTTTTCTTCTCCTATTCCTACCCCTATATCCTACACATGATTGATCCCCTATTCCCGGTAGAGGGGCACATGCTCCTATTCAACCGTTCAACACTTCCCATATGCGAAGGGGCATTGGTGAAGCAGACTGTGTTCCTTGCACCGAAAATGCTACCAGCAAC
Source organism: Rhinocladiella mackenziei CBS 650.93 (assembly GCF_000835555.1). NCBI lineage: Eukaryota > Fungi > Ascomycota > Eurotiomycetes > Chaetothyriales > Herpotrichiellaceae > Rhinocladiella > Rhinocladiella mackenziei. Next base: position 1,613,810 of record NW_013550601.1, read on the forward strand.
AACAAATAAGGCTTCTTGGACCCTAAGAGATTTTTTTGTAATACGTCGTCTAAGACAAGGACCTGACTTGCTCCGGAAAATATGAGATCCATTTTGTTGTTGACCCAGTAGATCATTCACGTGCTCTAGCGGGCATCGGAGGAGAGTGTTTCCCAGCTGGCGGTCTGACCAGATGTGCCAGACAACGGTCTAATCTCGAGGAGAGCTGCATTGGACAATATCAAGCTTCGTGAGACCTCGTCCGTCCCAATAGGTTTGAAGGAGTGGAACCCCTTCATTTGAGATGATCTTCATAACCTCAGCTATCGAGGCGCCGACATTGACACAAGTGCACCCCTCGGTACGGTGATATGGGACAAGTAACTTCCGATTATCTACTCTGACAGGGTAATTTTCTTCCAAGTATTCGGAGTGGTAGATACATGACGGTACACATCGGCGAAGAGAGGGAAGGTGCCAGAGTATAGGGAAGCTGAACACCTTTTGGGGACATGTCTAATCCTCTGTGGATGTCACCCATTTTGACGCATTGTGGAAAAAAGTATCTGAAAGGAGTGTGCGCCATTGTCTGCGTGATCCTGGCTTGGTAGCTTTTGGTTTCTCAGCAGGTATTACTGGAGCATTCTGATTGATGAAACCACAAGTGTCACTCCGGTGTCTTTCAGGCGGGGGCTTCGAGGGCTTCTGGAACCCGCATCGATGAGGGAAGCCAGCACGCTTATTGGGCAGGCGAAATGTCGTATTGGTATTTCTCAAAGAACAGCACCTCAAGGGGAGGCACACTGTTCTAGCATTCCGATTATAGAAAGATGTACATCTTGACCAGAGACACAAGAACATCAACGAGAAAGGAAGCCATGATTGTATAGACTCAGTATTGCATCTTCCATTAGGCAGCAGAATATTTATCTCGAGTAGGTGTTTTTTCTTGAATAATCCATCAATGCACTCAAGTCGGAACTTTGGCAAGGCAGAAAGGCGTCTTGCCGGACAAGTCCTGATCAGTCATTTTCCTCCTGAAACGTTAAATGGAGCGAAGAGTGTATGCTAGAAAGTATTGTTTGATGGTACATGTTTTTTTTGTCGAGCAGTGTTCAATTAAAGAATCCACGCTGCCCACGATGGCATTCGATAACATTCGATCGAGAGCATTCTAACAACATCAGTCTATCTTGAGAAGCGCGGGTCTAGGGCCCCTCAAGCATACGAGAGTCTGAAACTGCGACCCATTACCATGGAATGAGGACAGTTGTTGACGGCTATCTAGACAACTTCAAGCCGGCCCAAGGTGAAACAGCCGACATTTAGGTCTCAAAACGGACATGGAGATTGGTGGTATTTGTTGGAAGGCAAATCCAAAATCATATTGTCCAGTACATTGTCTTTATGTTTTTATTGCTCCCAAAAATCTCACAACTTCGCCTTAGAGGCCGTGCCCATGCCCGGTGCAAACGTCGTTCCTCGCCCTCCACTGAGCGTTTGGACGATTTCATCCACAGCGTTCAAGATCCATTGGCTTCCTTCGTCGCTGGCAAGCCATTCGCCACCTTCAACGTCCTTCTCTGCCGTGCCATCCTCGTACGCCTTACGTAGCCCGAACACGTGGCTTGTGACTTGGGGTCCCACGCCCGTCTGGGCGCGCAGACATGCAATGGCCACGATTGAGGTAAGCACCCTACCTACTTTAACGGGGGATGTCGTGAACGGGTCCGAGAGCAGCATGCCATAATCAGCGGCGAGAATGTGCACGGGGAGATTAGGGTGAGACGCCGCGAGCTTCTCATACAGCTTGTCCTCGAACGGGTAGTAGACGGAGTTCCATAGACGGCGGCCCCGGGCCATGACCTCGTCCACGTTGCTGGAGTCAAGTTTCCGCGACGCCGGAGGCGGGATCTGGTCAAACACATCCTTAGGTAAGCCTTCGCGGAAGGCGCCCAGGCAGTTGATTGTACGGGGAATGCCGTTGAAGGAGATGCATTTCAGGCCGACTTCGCGCATCAGTTCGGCGGCCTGTGTTGCCGATAGTGGTGAAGGGAGTGTTTGAGTGAGCTGGTACAATTCGAGCAGTGAAGCGGGCGAGTTCATGGTCATCGTCGCCGCTGTCGACATGGTCAACCACGCGGGGACACCGACGCCCTTTTCCCTGGCATTGGAGGCTAATCGCGAATACGTCGAACGGATAGATGGTGGTGCTTTCAATGTGCCGGGAAGAGCGTGGGCGGCATTGATGAGTTGTTTTAACGGTTCAGAGAGCTTCGACATTGAGGGGATTGTTTCTTGGTACGATGGGTTGCTGGAGAAGCATAAGTGTCAGCATCGACAATAGAGGTAAGTCCATGGTATTTTTAGCGTCAGAAGTCGGAGTAGGCGTACATGCTTGATTTCGTCGCCCTCGTTGTCGCCCCTGGCCTTCGTCGACCTCGCCAGCAGTTTTATCACACATGCACACCAGACCCTCTCCGCGGATGATTGGCGGATCCCTTGGGCAGTGCGAGGTGTAGTTGTCAGATAGACGGCGATATCTATATGTCCAAGGCTATGCAACGGGAGAAAAACAAACCCAGGTCACGGAGAGAAAGGCACAACTACGGAGTGAGAGGGAGAGAGGAGTGATATTGAAAGGACGTCGGCAAAAAGAAAATCCGGCGGACGGGAGGCAACCTCGGCACCAAACGAAACCCACTAGAATTGATACAGATTAGTGCCTTGGCATCTGAAAGCACCGGAAGAATTCCCAGAGGAACTCGGCGATTCTTCTACGTCCGCCCAATTACCATACTTTCCTCAACTCTCCTGCGTCCTTTGCGTGGCCCGCACCAGATATCGGCGTTTGGTCCTACTCCATACGGCAAAATGCCATCCACGATGATTGGGCTTTCAACGCTTCTCTGATGTAACACCGCCTCAACGATCTGCACTCACCTCCAAGTCCGTGCGACCAACCGGACTTATGATTATTAGACGAGGTGTGATTTTGATGGCCAGGAGAAAGAGTGAATACCCACGGGGTACAAACCATGCACAGAGGGGGGCCCGACATCCAGGGTGTCCATATCTTACCCCAGATTTCCCAGACTTTTCATCTTTTATACTCTCGAGTACTTTCTGCTTCAAAGACTTCGGAAGTAGGCTGAGAGTTTGTCTTGGAATCTCGATTTGTCTTGTCCAATCCTGATACTTGTTGCTTGCCCAGTGTCTGCCGCGCCCCGCTAAAATGGCTGCAAAAGACCAAGAAAAGGTTGATATGCCGCCAGCCACCGAGAAGCCAGAAGAAACGCAGAATGAATTCGAGACGTCTGGCCAAGTCCTTCCTGGTGACAAGGATGTGTCGGTGTCGGTATTGCTTCATGATGCCAATACCAAGGCCCTCACACGAAAGCTCCTTTTCAAGCTGGACACAAGGTATGGAATTATTGGAATCATTGTGGACTCTCTCACTCCCTCATGCACGACTGACTCCTCTCTCTAGAATCCTACCTGTTCTCGCCGTTCTTTTCCTTTGCTCATTTCTCGATCGGACTAATGTTGGAAATGCCAAAATTCTCGGCTTGGAAGAAGACATTGGTATCGATAGTGACCAATACGCCAATGGTCTGGCCATTTTCTTTGCCTTTTATATTGCCGCTGAAGTCCCCAGCAATCTGGTGCTCAAGAAAGCAAGTCCTAGGATCTGGCTGGCCTTCTTAACTGCTGTTTGGGGCATCATTGGCATGTGCTTGGGATTCATTCAGAATTATGCTGGATTTCTCACTGTTCGAGCCTTTCTCGGTCTTGCAGAGGGCGGTCTCCTCCCTGGCATGGTTCTCTACCTCTCTGGAATGTACACCAGAGGCGAGATGGCCCTCCGCATTGGTCTCTTTTACACTTCAGCCTCTCTAGCCGGTGCTTTTGGTGGGCTCCTCGCCCGAGGTCTATCATCTATTGGCCCCCATGGAGGTCTCGATGCAGGCTGGCGATGGATCATGGTGATTGAAGGTCTCTTAACTTTTGTCGCCGGCGTTGCGGCTTATTTCCTGCTTCCAAACAGCGTGACCACCGCCTGGTTCTTGAAGCCGGAAGAAAGGCAACTTGCCCAGAGACGACTTCGAAATGACACTTCTACGCACTTGCCCGACGGTCATCACACCGAAGGAACTGAGAAGTTCCGATGGTCAGAAGTACGCCGGGGAGTGTTCAATGTTCAACTCTGGCTCTCCGCAACGGCATACTTTTCCATTCTGTCTGGACTGTACTCCTTTGGACTATTTGTACCGACGATCATCAAAGGATTGGGCTACACGGCCAACGAAGCCCAACTATGGTCCGTTATCCCTTATGCGGTTGCGGCTGTCATCACCGTCGTGGTGGCGATCGCTTCCGACCGTCTGAAGCTGAGAGGGGTGGTCATGCTGTGCACATTGCCTCTGGCTATCATCGGCTACGCTGCAATTGCCAATATTGACAAACACGACAACAATACCAAATATGGCATGACATTCCTGATGGCCACGGGCTTATATGCCAGTGTCCCACCGGTCCTGGTATGGAACTCGAACAATTCGGCTGGACATTACAAACGAGCCACCACCTCGGGACTTCAACTTGCTATAGCCAATTGTGGAGGATTTGTCAGTTCATTCATTTACCCATCATCTGAGGCACCGCAGTACCACAAATCCCACACCATTATCTTGGGCCTGTTGGTCTATGCTTGGTTCGCGTGAGTCCTCACACCAATTTCGCCGGCGTGCTGCATTGCATCTCAACTGACTCTGGCAGGATTTTGTGCAACGTTCTCTACTGCGCCAAGATCAATCGTGATAAGGCCAGTGGAAAATATGACAAGTACATCGGATATGGAGATGATCGAGATCCTGAGTTTAAGATGGTCCTGTAAATGAAGAGGATGTTCCGAACCAATGATATCCTGGCAAATAAGTGCATGAAGTCTTAGCTTAGACATGCGCTTCCGGTATGAAGGAAATGGTGAATGAATATGGGTTTGACGATGCAAGAGAAACATGCAGAAGGTCGTTCTCCGTCTCTGTGGAAAGAGAGAGGGAGACGCAAACAAACACAGCCCGATCAATGTCTAATCCTCGAAGTAAACTCGGGATAATTCCAGTCCATCTTGACGATTGGTCGATCGTAAATGCAACCCAAGTACCGCAGATTAAGGGGGGCGCTCGGAGAGAGAGAGAGAGGGAGAAGCGGGGTACTTGTTCAACAATATCCCAATTCCAACCGTTAATCATCTCGACACAGCCGAGGACACAATATATGAATTTGCAAACCCTTCTGACTCTGAAACTGCCACCAAAAGGAAACGTCATCTTCCCAGATAACCAATTAGTGAAAATGTCTTCATCCCGTCCTCCAAATCCCAACCAGCTAGCCCCATCTCTCCCTGGCTTGACCACCCACATCACCGGCCACAACAGTACTGGGAAAGCCATCGTGCAAGAATCCCGACCTGGAAACTGGACGATATACGATGAGAAACTCATGGCCTTCAATGTCGTCTACACAACATCCCAATTCCCTGCCAATCTCAACGGTGATAGCGACCTTAAAGCCCACGATCAAGTCATGTCAGGGGGGAAACTAGGTCTGGTCAATCCCCATGGCACTGTCTGCCGAGTTGTCGACTTCGCCCCGGGGTTTGAGAGCATAATGCACCGCACACAAAGTCTGGACTATGGCATTGTCTTGGAAGGGAGCGTGGAGTTGATATTGGACAGCGGAGAGCGGAAACTGATGCAGAGAGGAGATGTCGCGGTACAGAGGGCCACAATGCATGCATGGAAGAATCCTAGTGACACGGACTGGGCCAGGATGATATTCGTCCTGCAGGATTGTGAGAAGTTGGAAGTTGGAGGCACCGTTTTGAAGGAAGACTTGGGCAGAGGACTGGAAGGATTACCGCCGAGTGGGAATGATGCTTAAGGCAAATGAGAGTGTTGATGAGAGGGTTCAGCCTACAGTTTCTTCTAGCTAGGACCTAATCTATTGGTGTCTATGAACGGGGCGACCTCTGAAAGCATGTTCTTCCTTTTTCTTTTTTCCCCCCGACGAGGCTCTGCGTTAAGTGGTGATTGGGCCGGGGAAGCCCCGTCCTGTAAACTTGGACTCAAATCCTTGGCCGACGAGCCCTTATCCCTGTTCAGTGGTTACTGGGCCCACGAGTTGGCGAGAAACTGCTTTGTACTTGTCAACAACCCACATCTTGGGTATTACTTTTGTATCGACGTGACAGACACGCTCAACCTCTTTATACTTCATCTGGACATATATTTTTTTCCTACAACCTGTATCTATCTTCACCCGTTCATCGCCTAGCACAAGTCGCAACCGTACCTGGGCTCTGTGCCGCGTCTCCCAAACTTGGCAACCACTTGTCCAACACCTCAAAGGAACCGTGCTTATCTTCTCATAGCTGCCCAGACTTCTGTCAGTTCCTGTCAAGATCCTGTCAGATCCTGTCTCGTGCGATTTCCGCATGAGCGCAGACACACCTGCCAACCTGGCCAAGTGAATACAGCAATGTGCCGAGGCTGCGGCCACCCGAATCGTGAAAATGGGATGGCAACGGAGTTCGTCTTTGGGACTAGAGAATTCCACGTCTATGAGTCGAATACGGAGTCGAGGTGAGTCCGATGTGGAGAAAGAGCCATTATCTCGACTACGACACGGTCACGAGTCCGACAACGACGAACTCTTTGACGACGATGATCCCTCTGCTGCTTCCTCACGATCGACATCCTCCTCCTACAAGCCTACGCCGGTGAAGAAAGCCTACAATCCCACGAGATCATCCTCCCCATCATTTCTCGGAAGAATGCCTCGATCCATCATGAGATATCTCTGCTTGGGCGTCGCTGCCTCGTTGCTCATCTTCATCTTCTCTCTCGTTCGATTGAGCTATAACTCGGACAAAGAGATTCAAATGGCCCTGAAGGAGGAGGTTATTAAACCAAAACCGCCGCCATGGGAGAGTTTTCCATTCCTAGAAAGATACTATGGTGGAATACGATCATTGGTCCCAGCCAAGTCAAACGTTCCCGAATATCCCCGGACCGATGACGAGGCGCCTCCCGAAGACTTGGATGTCGCCAGAGAGGTCGAAGAAGACGAAAAATCAAAAGAGAATGAAACTCACCAGCGCCGGAAACGAACAATCCGAGCCAGCAAAAGATTCGATCCATACCCGAATTACACCTCTCCAGAGTATGTGGCCGAGTACGGTGAAAAGGTGGACTGCTTTTTGGATGCTCAAAACACTATTTCCATTCCGCCGGTACGGATTTACGAAGGAATTCCAAAGGGATTTCCGGACATGGTCATGGGCTCTGCGCAACTGCTCGGTCTCCGAGACGACATTTGCTATGATCGATTTGGTCGACTTGGTCCATATGGCCTCGGTTACAGCATTAATCGAGGTGGAAGTGGCGCCCAACAAGAGGGCGAGAGAGAAGGAGCCGATTTAGTCTGGGAACAAACCCCGGAAGTCGATTGGAGGAATGTTCACTGGGCCGATGCTCAGCAAAGATGCGTCCGGGCGAATCAACATCGTTTCAAGGAACTACCGAGACCACGACTCGATACCTTCCGAGCAATGCCAGTGGGGAGCGAATACAAGAGAGATGAGCCATTCAACTTTTCGTCAATGCCGACGAAAGCACCCTCCAATCCTCGAATCGGTGCGGAAAAACTTCCTCGCACCGCCGTGGTGATTCGAACCTGGTGGGATTACCCCTACACCCCTGAAGATAAGATCTATCTGCGATCACTGATCTCCGAGTTGACCATGTTGAGCGGAGGAGAATACGTCGTTCATTTCCTTATTCAGGTCAAAAGCGATGATGTTCCCATCTTTTCGGATGATGAAACATACGCACGTGTCCTTCGTGACTCCTTACCGGAAGAATTCCGTGGTATGGGCACTCTGTGGACCGAACGACAAATGCTTCTGATGTACGGCGGACTAGAAGAGACATGGATGCGAGACCTGCCTGTCCATGGCGTCTATCGGAGCACATTCATGCCAATGCAGTATTTCGCCTATCAACATCCCGAATACGACTTTTTCTGGAATTGGGAGATGGACGTTCGCACCACCCACCATTGGTACCATCTCTTCGACAAGGTGAGCCAATGGGCCAAAGCTCAACCACGAAAACTTCTCTGGGAACGCGACAGCAGGTTCTACGTCCCATCAGAGCATGGTTCATGGGAAGACTTCAGTCAAATGGTTCGCATCCAAACCGAGCAAGGAACCAACAGCGCCAACAATCTCTGGAGCAGCCTAAACCGTGCCAAAGATCCCGACGTCCCCGACGGGATGAGGCAACAAGGCGACAAACCTATCTGGGGACCGGAACGTCCACTCGACGACGATGTAGCCTTCGAAGGCGATCCTACTCCGCCCACTTCTTTTGGCCAAGACAAATACACCTGGGGTGTCGGCGAAGACGCCGATCTCATCACTTTCAACCCCCTCTTCGACCCGGACGGAACAACCTGGCTCCTTACAGACGACACGACCGGCTACAACATCACCCGCGGCCGTCCTCCACGACGCACGGCAATCATAACCGCCAGCCGACTCAGTCGCAGACTCCTCGTCACCATGCATCGGGAGACCGCCGTCAAGAAACACACCATGTTCAGCGAAATGTGGCCCGCCAGCTGTGCATTGCATCATGGTCTCAAAGCCGTCTACGTTCCCCACCCGGAGTACGTCGACCGCAAATGGCCGACGAATTATCTCCAGGCCGTTTTCAACGGCGGTCGCAACGGTGCTACCGGCGGCTCTCGCACCAGCGTCTTCGGTGATCGCGAACATAATTTCCGTGGCACCACGTGGTATTATAATGCCGGGTTTCCTGAGGTTCTTTGGCATCGATGGTTGGGCATGCGCTTTAACAGTGCCGGTGGTGAGCAGGAGGAGGTCGCTGGTGAGGGACGCATGTGTTTGCCGGGCATGCTTTTGCATCCGATCAAGAGGGTTGATTTAGTTCAGGAGGGGAGGAGGGCCGATCAGTGAAAAATGAAAATGCCCCTCGTCATTTTGTGCTCGTGGATACGGGAAAGAAGCCATATTTGAAAGGGGCTCAGGAGTTGGTGGCGTCGGGGCTAGGTTGGAAATGAGATGAGTGAGGGACCAAAGTACATATCTTTGAATTCAGACAAGAAGAAATGCAAATACAGATGCCGCTTGAAATCGGACACAATGACGATTCTGGACGCCGTAGTCTACGATCACGACCAAATGCCTTGTGAGCGTCTGGTAGATGATTTTCAAGATTTTGTATTCCCAGTTCTCATTCCCAGTCCAATCCACGACACACTGTCCTGCTCAGCAGGGACGTGTGACAGATATGTGGAGGGGGAGTCCTGAACTCACGCTAAATTCGATAATCGAACGAGGGAAAGTGATCGCTTCGGTTCGAGGTTTGTTCGCAAAGGAGATCAGATCATCAATCGAAGACCTCGCCCTAAAGTTAAGTTATATGCAGCCCCGCTCCGGAAGCAGTGTTTGATTCCCCAGATAACAACCAACAAAGACTTTCTTCAATCCCAACCTTTGTTCGGAGCGCCCATGGCCGGTCAAAGAGTGGGTTTCATTGGGGAAGAAATTATGTGCACATCCCCTCACGTCCTCCCAAGTCTGTCCACTCAGCATCGGGCTCCAACTAAAGGCGGCTGATTATCCGAATTCCACATATGTGCACAGAGAATGAAAAGTGATGATGACGGAATCTAGCACCGCATATTGAACTTGGGATTCCGATCTGACGTGAACGAACCCCAGTATTTCTCACTGGCAGACTGGCCATTGTCGCCGATGGCGTCGGCCTTGTTCGGCTCATCGAACGCTTCGAACCAGAAGAGATCGACGCCCCAGTCGAGGAGCCCGCAGACAGCCGAGTCCCAGTAGGTCTTCATGTTGTCATCGCCGGCTTTGGCGGCACCGGCGTCAGTCCCACCGGTTCCAGGCCACCCGGTCTCTGATGCATCCAAAAATCAGTATGATTTTATTCTGACTACGGTGTCGCAAAAGGGGAAAAGGGGAAAGGAGAAGAGGAAGGAACTCTTGGGGAGGGTGGTGATCTTACCGCCGTTCATAAAGTGGATCTTGTCCAGACTCCCCGTGACTTCCTGGACGTGACCTAGCGCCTGAGCCATATCGTCGAAATAAGTCTTGGTCGCGTTGGAAATGTCTTGGTATTGCCAGTATGAGAAACCGTTGGCGAGGCTATAACCGCATCAGTTTCCTTCCTTTTTCCTGGGCGAAAGATGAATTGTTCCGGGAAAGGGAATTCATACATCAAGTCAAGCCCACTGGTGATAATGGAATCCATGGTTCCATTGGCCCAGCAATTCCAGCTATCGGCAGTTCCAATCTTGGTGTCGGGATAACTTTGTTTCATGTCTCCAATCCAGCCAACGAGTTCTTCGGCAGTGTAGGTACCTCGATACATGCCCTCGGATCCGACGGTGATGCCATAGAGGGTGTCCCCGTAGGAAGTCGGGTCGGCGTCGTCCACGGCGGCTTTCTCTTTTTCATAGGCGCCACCATCTGGCCTGAGCACCGTATATGTCAGTTTCCTTCTGCGAAAAACCTGCCATTCCGAACTTTACTCACCAGAGGCCGAGTAGGACCTTGATCCCAGCGGACTGGGCAGCTGGGAGAATTTCTGAAGGAGTATCGCATGAGTTTCCGTATTGGTCGGTGGAAGAATAGGTTCGAACGATCTGAGCGTCGGTGTTTCCTTGAATCGCTTCAAAATCCTTCTCGAAGTCGCTTTGAGTCTTGCAGCTTCCGTCAGTATTGGTGTTTCCAACTGCAAAACCCAGAGTGCCAGCCGCGGACACTGCCAGCGGTGCCGCGAGAAAAGCAGTGGAAAGAGCGGTGCGGTATTGCATGATCGAATTGAGGAGCACGGAGGTAGGTAAAGGGGGTCGGAGCTGTTTGCCAGTCGTAATATACGCGAAAAGAAGGGCCGTCACAAAGGTAAAGGTGACTGAAGAGAATGACTGGAAGGAACTGTGTTTGTAAATAAAGTGAGAACAAAGATTAAAGGCTGAATGACATGGAGAGAACGAAGCTGGCAAACACACGTTTGGGGACTCGCATCCCTCTGAATTGACCCGCCAAGAGCACGTAAAATTAGCGGCGAGTTCATCCTCCTTTGGGACGAGGGTGACGCCGCCCTGTGATGACCCCGGCTCGCACACGGCCCCCATGAACTCACCCGTCATAGGGGCCAAAATTATTGGCGCCCTTTGGTGCAGATGGTGCGAACCTTGATACCAGCCACGCTGGCGGTTGATAGCTATGATTGGCTTTTGGCTTCAACGCTCTATTTTCCGGGTATCACGATGGTCAGTGTCAAGTTAGTGGACAGGCAAGAGTGATACGGAGGCATTGGCGAGAGAATTAACTGAATTGACTAGTCGACTTGATCACTCTCAGAGTAGCAAGATAATAGCTTGCTCTCTGTACCACTAGCCAGTGCTCATTATGGGAAAAGGGGATATCGTTCCTATTTAGGATATAGAGGGTCCAGCAGGCAAATCTACTCCATGGATCCCCCCTACTTCATAATCTCTGTTCTTGTCAGTTGCATGAGGCGGCTGCATACTAGGCTACAACACAGACAACAGCATAGGCAGCAATGCTGACAGGACACTGTTCAGATAGCTATATAGATAGGCTCTATTCTCCGATCGGATCCGGTCAGAGAACCTTTCAATTCCCGAGCACTCAACAACAACGTACACCTACTGATTGTTTGACATCAGTTCTGCCTTGGTCATTAGCACGAGCAATAATTATCGGCGACACTTGTTAAAAAGGACCCTCAAAGTGCTATGCCGCCTGGGCATCCCTTTGGTCGGGCTGGTTCAGGAACCTGAGGAGTCGGAATAAACCTCTGTCAAACTTCGTGGATTGAAAGATGTGCTCTGGCTCTCCTCATGAGTGCAGGATAGAGCCCATCTATATATCTATCTAACCAGTGTACGTCACCATTGCTGCCTGTTAATGGTGATACCACCTATTGAACGAGCGTTGCAAAATATCCTAGTTTGTCATAAATGATTGGCTCGCATTTGTTCAATGCTATTGTCCAACAACCTCCCTTATTGCAGCGGGGTGCTATGAACACGGATTATGTAAGGAAGAACGCCATACCACACGGTCCGAAACAAGCATAAGAGAGTGCATGGGCAGGCAAAAATGTGAGGAGAACAGCAGGCAACAAGAGATATGGTTGAACAGAGTGACTGGGAGTTCGTTGAATTCTTTCTACTCGTTTCATCTTCCCTTAGGAAGTTCATACTGTCTATACCAAAGGAATCCGTTGAGTTGACTTTCATGTGTGGTTGCTCCACGATCCGGAGCCGACATGCGAAACCATTCATGACCTTGACTTTAGGTCTGAATCCTATGATGCTGCCTTCTTGGTTTAAATTTCTGGATTTCCGAAGGTTCATGAGCAAGCTTGCAACAACTCAACTCTTCATGAAAATAAATACATGGGTTCGGAATTATGAAGTTGCACAGAGATCAGTGACAGAAGAAGGCAGAGTCCATGATGTCATAATGTCGTTTCTGGTTTGAAACTGCATCAGCAAGCCGGCCTCCATATGCCAACTAATGTGGCAATGAAAAGCCCACAATCCGGGATTATCAGCGACAAATCGAATGAGAGCCCAGCCGAATGCATCGATCATGAGAGTGTCGCGACGCATAGGATTTGCCAGGGTGGTATTCAACTCTCCATACCTTTTCCAGTCAAAGTATTGGTCTGGCGAGGAGGCAAGGACCCAAAAGGCGTGTCCATGTAGATGGAATGGATGACTCCCATCGTCGAAATTAGTAACCAAAAGGTCAACGACTGCATCGTCCGGGACGTTGATTACGTATTGGTTGGCACTGAAGCCTGAACTCACGCCCGACGTCGAGACGGAATTGTTCCCCGCTCGGAGACTTGCAACTGCTTGGTTCAAGGTCGGGACATCTGCCATGACCCATGAAGTTCCGTTGATATACGCCAGATCCACAGCATAAGCTCCAATTTGGAAACTGGACGTAACGGCATACAGTGTCGTCGCGGGTGGGGCAGGAGATGTGAAGGTGGGAGTCAGTAGCGATGCGTTGAGGCCAACACACTGAGTATCAAGAGCGTCTTGCCAGTCTGTGGAGTTAGTCGGGTCATCTGTGCTATTCGTGTAAGTCACGAGTGCCTTCACATCCGGATCGAGGACTGGATTGTCATCCCCGAAGCAAAATTCGTTCATTTGAGCTCGCATCCAATAATTGGTGGCGCTGGATTGGTTGGCGTTGATCACCACGGAGTAACGCTGTGCCACTCCAATCTCCAAGCGATGGACCAAAAGAGGTTCGATGGCCGTTCCATCAGCTTCAATTATTGACAAAGGATGATTGTCGATCGAAAATTCAAACGTTGCGAATGCACCAGTATTGATGAGTCGATAACGATACCGCTTGCCATGTTCCACGGCGAACACGGCCCGTGAGGAATTTTGCCGACAAGGATATCCACTTTCAGAACCAAGAGAAGAGCAATTGAAATAATTGGTTCCCTGGATTAATCCATTATCTGGGACAGGTTCGGTATTTTCATTGCCACTTGCCAGGTAGCCCGGCAAAAGCGCTTCGCTATAAGCATGATACCAATCCTGTAGAAGAATAATTTGGTCAACCTCGTAAAGTTTTTGTAACTCCCCTTCCTCTGGAGCATGGACAATCAGGGGTCCAACAGGTCCGTCGCCATTGGCCGTGGAGTAATGAGTATGATACCAATAAGTACCAAACTGATTTTCCACCGTGAAATTGTACAGAAAACCTGCTCCGGAAGGAATCGGACACTGTGTAATCCCGGCAGTTCCATCCATCCAATTCGTTCCGTTTTGGAAAAGTCCATGCCAATGAACACTCGTGACATTGGTCATGTTGTTCTGAACGTAAATCAGCAGCCGATCCCCTCGATTAGCACGGATGACGGGTCCAGGGAAACGGCCGTTGATGGCCAGGACTGTACGAGGAACGCCATCTGGAGCAATCTCCACCTCACTGAGAATGAGATGGTAGGACCGAGTCGTCGGTGATGCATTGAAATCCCAATCGGCGAGGCTGAGAGTATAATCTTTCACATTTGATCTCCACGGAGGTATATCCAATGAAGCTTGAGAACCCGGACTAGCGCTCGAGGTTAAGTTGGAAGGGGAGTTGTTGGAAGAAGGAGGAGAGGAGGTAGGAGTCGACTGCCTGGGCCCGCCATTCAATCCGAGACCAAGACCCAATCCCAGCGCCAAAGCCAGGACGACGATGATCAAGATGGCGAAGATATACCTTCTCCAGCGCCTTTCTGGGCGGGTGCCATCATTTAGAATCGCATCCTTTTTATCCCTTCTCCGTGGAGAGCCTGATGACGCTGGCGCCGCATTGGCCTTGTCCTCCGCTAAGGGGTTGGACTGCATTTTCCCGGTGCGGTGTTGAAGATTTCCACTATTGAAATTGGATCAGTGATGATGGCATGATGGTATAATGGTCGACGGATCTTGATGACCAGTCTGAGACAAACTGTCACTCCGTAAAAAAGGCAAAGAAACCCCAAATCCAACTTGGCCTGGTCCACCATACTCGCCAGTGCCTACTGGATTCCGCCTGGCGTGGGGCCATACGAGCAACCAAGCAGTTCACCTTCCCTTGGATCGTGACCGAGGCATGCCGTTCTACCCGGTCGATAATGGGTTGCCGATGCAGGAGTGGAGAGAACAGCGTTACAACTCATGACCCCCAGACTGGATAGCAAGGCTATTCTCGGTTATCATCACCCATGTCATCAGCAACATGTGGAGCTCACGATCCGGGTAGAATCCGGCAGGGCAGACGAGCGATGCCTGACCTATCACGAAGGCATGTCTTCTACGCGGGCATGCCATGCGAATGGCACTTGAGGAATCGAGCGCCGGAAGAGAGAGCGGGAGAAAGAGAGACACGTGCCTTGATATTAGACTTGAATGGCTGATGCTTGGCAGGCCGAGCCGCTAGGGGAAATAGCCTCGCAGCGAGGGTTCCAGCAAGCGTCTGTAAGCTTCTGCAAGCTTCATCCACATCACACTTCCTTTTTACTAGGGTGGCCGGCACTAAAGATTAGCTTGCAGCCCTTGATGCGGCCTTCGATTGCTTCTTTGGGGAAGCTAGAATACTTCACCTCGAGCGTGCAGCTGATCGAGAACTCCGTGTCGCAACAATGGTTGTGTCCTCGCGCTACCTGTCAGAGAGAACAAGAAAGAGCTCCAAAGATCCCGGCGTGTAGCTGATATTTTTTTTCCCCTTCCCTTCTCTGGCTGTCCACCCAGCATAAAAAGCTCACTTCCCCGTCTCTGCATGTTGAACCTATCGACTGAAGTCCGCCAGCATCATTATCTCCCTCCTCACGTTGAGAAGACAGTAGATACCTAGGTACTCTACATTTCTTCCGCCATGTCGACCATCACTGTCCTGCTCCTCGCTGCCAGCCAACTGGTGACAGCGGTTCCACAATCATATGCTTCACCCCCACCGATCTCAACCATTGAGCCTTCCCTCACTCAGATCGAAGAGACAGCTGCGACTGCCACCCCCATTTCTCCAGTCAGCCATGTCAAGGGTTTGGCTTTCAACCGATTCTACCAGATCTGGTTGGAGAACATCGACTATTCCTCTGCCGCGGGAGATGCCAACCAAGAGGCGCTCGCTCAGATGGGCATTACCTTGACCAACTATTACGCAGTCACTCACCCTTCTGAGCCCAACTACTGCGCCGCAGCGGGTGGGGACCACTTTGGCATGGACAACGATGACTTCCACGCCATCCCTGCCAACGTCTCTACGGTTGTCGATCTTCTCGACACCAAGGGTATTTCCTGGGCGGAGTACCAAGAAGATATCCCATACCCTGGATTCCAGGGCTTCAACTACTCCAACCAGGAGACCTACGCCAATGACTACGTTCGCAAACACAATCCCCTGATTCTATTCAAGTCCATTACCAACAACGCCACTCGTCTCAAGATGATCAAAGGATTCAATGCATTCGAGGATGATCTCAAGAACAAGCGTCTGCCTCAATGGGCCTTTATTACTCCCAACATGACCAACGATGCTCACGACACCAACATCACCTTCGGAGCGCAATGGGAGTGGGATTGGCTCCAGCCACTCTTGAAAAATGAATATTTCATGAACGACACTTTGGTCCTGTTGAGCTTCGACGAGAACGAGAACTATCCGGTTCCAAACAAGATCTTCTCCATCCTAATCGGTGGCGCCGTTCCTCAGCACTTGCGAGGATCCACCGACGAAACCTTTTACAACCACTACTCGACCATTGCCTCCGTCTCGCAGAACTGGGGTCTCCCATCCCTCGGACGTTGGGACTGTCACGCCAATGTCTTCGAGTTGGTCGCCAACAAGACCGGCTACAAGAACCAGAAGATTCAAACCGCCGGCATGTACTTTAACGAATCGTACCCTGGCCCCCTGTCAGATGACGCCTATGTCCCTGACTGGCCAATCCCAACGAACGCTTCCACTTGCGCTCATGGCAAGGGCGTCTTGAAACATGTCGTGAACACATACAAGGGCATGGCTGCGACACTGAACTATACTGCTCCCTATCCCTATGACGCCTTGACCGGCAATAACGTGCCTGCCAACAGTTGAGAGTGTGCGGGATGGACGTAAGCTAGCAACTACCACTTTCCATAATAATGCATGATTCTAGTCATAAATTTCCAGCTTCATTCTCAAGACTGATGATCTTTGAATTGGTTTTGCAGTTGATAATGATCATTTTCCTTGCCGAAATAGTCACGAAATCAACATAACATTTTCAGATGCATCGATAACGTTAACGTACGTTGAACAATCTTTCGTTCCTGAACACATCTGAATCAAGGTATTTACGACAACGCTGGTACACGTGATATTACAAGTGAGAAACTTTCCCATTTGCTCTTGGCCCCTTTTTATTGTTGGTTGGGGGGTTTGTGTTTGGGTATAAAGTGTTCGAAGCGTCTGTGCTCTAAGCGGGTGGCAGATATTGACGACGACCTCGACATAGTTTTAGTTGCATAAGCAGGCTGTTTCCCATTGACCTGTGCGTAAGCTAATTGTCCCACCCGTTCCGTTCCACCGCTCAACTCCATTTGGACATATATACATGCTATATCTACTCATATTCAAGTTTCCGGCGAGTTGAATAATCTCACCACACCCATGGCACAACCGGCTGCGGCCCCTCCTACAAGGACCATCTGGCCGCCTCCTCCAAGGCTGCTTCGGACACATCTCCAGCCTCTCCAACCCTCTGTCAACCCAGTCTTGACATACCCAAAGATGAAGAGCGCCACAATCATGACGCTGATACTCCAAATCAGACCCTCTGTGACGGTCGCGGCGAAGAAGTATGGGACCAACGGCACGAAGCCGCCGATAAAATAGCCGAGTGCGATGGTAATGGCACAGATAAATGCTCGACTGGCAGCGGGCTCGGGAGTACTATGTTGGAAGCGCATGAGGAAATCAATTACTCTTTCTGGCGTGTTGGACGTGATGAGTTGCTGGGCGAAGTCGTTCAGGGTGGACGGTGGGAGGTGGTAGGGGCCGAAGATGGATGAGATCTCAGACGTCAAGTCGCTGCCGCGGTCGAGGACGTTGGCCCGTGTGGAGCGGTACGTTGCTTTGTAGGCGGCTTCTTCGCTCTTTGCTCCGAGGTATCCTCCCAGGCCCATGGAAATGGCACCCGCAATGAGCTCTGCTAAACCACCGAATACCACCACCTTGGTGTTCCCCAGAGCTGAAAGTCCCGCTGTCAGTGCGAAGGGCACTGTGAGGCCGTCAGAGAGGCCGATAATGGCGTCTGAGACGATGCGTGCATTGAAGGGCTTGTGTTCAGCCTCTGACGACAAAAAGTCGCCGAATCCAAGCACTTTCTCCGTGGAAGTCTGGCTGCTTGTTTCGGAGACGGTTTCTTTTGAAATGGAGGAGAGAGCCCTGAATTGACCACGTCCGGCCAACATGGCGTCCTTCTCGACCTCAATGGGCAGTGGGGAGTATGTCTTGCTGGTAAGGAGTGTGAGCATAGACGCCATGGCGTTGGTATCTTCAAAGCTGTCGCTCAACATTTTAAAACAAATCTCTCAGCTGTGTGAGCGATGTTACTATGTATGAGGATTGGCAGCAAACCGAGGGCTCAAGAGGCAGAAAAGTCACAGAGTGAGGGGCAAGGACGGGTTGCTCAAAGCTATAGCATGAACCTCGGGAAACATGTTCAGCCGGGCATTCCTTTGGTGGGCTAGTCTGTCCTAGCATCCCATACACAAGGTAGCATAAACTTCGCAAAGATCATTGATGTAGCAACCTTCATTCTCAGCTAGATGATTTAGGGCCGGGTCAATGCCGTAGAGCCTGTAAAAGAACGGTAGCAATCCAGCCCTCGCATTTCTTCAACCTGTCGGTCAGCAACGTGCACGGGAGAACAGAAGAAAACAAGAAGAAAATGCGCCTGATCATCTAGCGCGGCGGAGAGCAGTGAAAGGAACGGAGCTTAAGAAGCTCCTTTCGCATGCATGATGACGATCCAAGGTGTGTCAGTCTCCGCCACAATCCCAGGTGGCAAACAACAACGCTAACGCGCGACCTGCAGACGAGGTGGTATGTAGGTGAGATAATGGTGGTAATCCGAATGTCCGGAAAGATGATTGGACCGCGAGCAGATCGTGCGGGGTCTAGACAAGCGTGCTAAGCATCATACCAAGCTTTAGTACCTTGCCCGCGAGAGCTTATTCCAGCTAAGCTTGAAGAGGGAAGGGCCCTGTCCATCGTTTTTAGGGGTATCCACATGAGCTTTCGAAAATTCCCTGAACCGGCACGAAGGACGATGACGACGCTCTCCTTCTCAAATCGTCAATGCACAACGGGTCTGCGTTTATTGGGCTCCGACTGCAGAGTTTTGACATACCGAACTGCTCGGTTCTAGCACGTCTATACCCCTCGTAGAAGGTCGGTTTCATGTTTTGACCGGGAGCCTCGTGGGGAAATAAGGGCAACGTGACAAGATCTCGACGAAAGATTGGCTCGCAGTGCCCGTACTGTGAATAAATGAGCCGGTGCAGAGTTACAAGATGCCAGGCCGTCACCGGATAGGGGGCCGTGGTACGGAATCAAGCTGGGAAAGGAGCGCGAGTGAAGAGGGCACAAAGAACAGTTCCTCGCCCTCGACCAGCTCTCAAACCAGGACACCAGTTCCATAGGATCCAGTGAAATCAAAAATGGCAACCATTACTTCCCTCACCGTTGCCTTGGGGCTCCTCTCACCTGCTGTCGCTCGTCCTATTGTTCCTCGTGCTTCCACATGGGCCGACTTGAGCTCTAAGATCACTCATGTGGTGTACCTGATGATGGAGAACCACTCCTTCGACAATATTGCAGGTTACTGGGACTTCAACCCCGACATTGACGGATTGCGACACATCGAGTACTGCAACGAGTTCACCAACCCCAACTGGACTGTGTATGGCGAGCCGTTGATGATCTGTGCCGGTCCTTATGAGGCTGAAGTCCCTCTCACGGATCCTGATCACAACTTTGCGGGCACAAGTTACGAGATCTATCGAAAGTGGGAACCCGCAGCCGACGACGTGCCAGACATGTCAGGATTCATCGAAAGACAGTCGGACAAATACAACGCCACACCTGGCGAAAGCTCCTTCGTGATCAAGGCTTATGACACGGCCAAAACCACTGTCCTGAGCACTTTGGCCCAGAACTATGCTTTCTGGGACAGTTACTACGCCGAACACCCCGGACCAACCAACCCGAACCGACAATTTGCAACCTCAGGCTCGACCTGTGGCATGGTGGACAACGGCGATCAAGCCTCCGGCTGGTTCGCCAATGTCACGGGCACCACCTGCGCAACCTCCATCTTCGAAGCACTCAGCCAAAAGGGCATCACCTGGAGGAACTACTACGAGACCGACATCATTGATTCTTTCATGTACAAATGGGTCCAAGATAATGCTATGGACCGGATCGTCCACGCCGACCAGTTCTACGAGGACTTGAAGAACAACCAACTGCCACAATTCTCCTACATCAACCCCGAATGCTGTACGGTTGACTCCATGCATCCGACCAGCAACATGGCCGCCGGAGAACTGATGATCAAGCATTTATACGACGCCCTGCGAAACTCTACTTATTGGGATCATGTGTAAGTTTCTCCTTTCTCCTTCTAGAACGCGGCTGCTTTGAAGATATAATATACATACTGACAACTCCTTTTTCCTTTTGGAGGCTGTTGATTATCAACTTCGACGAACACGGCGGCTTTGCCGACCACGTTCCACCTCCTATTAACATCCCGGCGCCCGAAGATGGCATCACTTTCTCCGGCGAATCTGACGGGCACAACGTCACCTATGACTTCACGCGATTGGGCGTGCGTGTTCCTGCCTTCGCCATTTCGCCCTGGATCCAACCCAATACTCTCATCAAAGGCCAAGGGACCATGTACGCGCCCAACTCGGCATACACGCACACTTCGTTTCTGCACTTCTTACAGGAACTCTGGTGTCTCGAGGGCTTGAATAATCGTGTTCAATGGGCAAAGACGTTTGAGTATATTTTCTCAGACGCGCCGCAGGAAGGGGGTGGCCTGGAGAGTCTGCCCAGTCCCGAGTGGCATAGTGGCCCTGGACAACCGGAGCCAGATGCGTTCCCACTCTTGAACCAGGATTATAGTTACTATGAGAGTTTGGATGATTAGGGCAGAAAATAGATCTGCATCACCACATCGCATGCACGAAGGCGGTAAATGAATGGTCCTATTTTCCTCGAATGAGAGACAAGCTCGCTATAATTGGCGCCAGCAACACAAAGAAGAGAAGTTTGGCGAATCAGGTAGAGGCGGACAAATGCTTCTTTCTGCATCGACTTGCTTTTAAGTTCGCATCAGACATCGCTTCGCAGGGGCTTCAGTCCATAAAATACACTTAGACGAGTGACGAACAAAGAAGCATACTCGTAACCCTGATCCCCAACCGTGTATTCTACGCGCGGGGATTTTTCGCTTGCAAGACGGCTGAGGCTGGCATGTAACTGATCGGATTCCTGCGTATAATTCTCAAGGAATATATATCCCCAAACGGGATAGTTCGCTGCGTGATAAGAGACAAATGTACCCAACGATCTTCGAGATATCCGATCTAATGGTATTGAAAAGCTCCCAGTGATATTTTCGCTTCTCTGCAATTCAGTCCACCGGGTCTCTGCTCTGGTCTTTCCGGATTCCCTCGAAAACAAACAGATCCCAAGGGTGACTTTTCCGCAAGTATGCTGAGCATCTCTACGCATCAATGCAGACACTTGTCTAGATCCAAGTTTATGGAAGCCAGGCCCCTTGTTGTTCGTAGTTCAGGACTGCTCACCGATCAACTCGTGCCCAGACATTCGAAGCTCCAAGAACAGCACTGATCGAACCTGCAATGCCAACCACGACGGGATCAAGTGGTGTCCAGCCCAGTATTGAGCCGGGGATCACCAGGTCGCAACTATCAATCGCGAGCTGCTTGTAAAGAGCGTAACGTTCCGCAGCCTGGACATCAAGCGACGAAGTGTGGGCGTGGGAGTGAGAGGAGGGTTCTTGTTGCTTCTCTCGAGTCGTCTTCTGTGACTTTTTCTGCCGTCTTGTCTTTGGGGGCGTCTCATTCGCATTCTGAATAACAGCAGCATCAGAAAAAGACGAAGTCGGTGACGGGCTCGAACCAAGTAAGTATATCTTGTAGAGACTCAACAAAATTGAGACTGCAATCGAGTAAAACCAGAATTTCAAGGATTCGAGCTGCAAAGTTGGACCCCACCAGTAGGACGTGATAAACATCGCATTGGTCTAGATACATTTAACAGACGTTGGATTAGTTCAGTATCCTTTTCACTTCCATTGAAAATCTGCTTGGGGGAAGGAAAGGAAGAAAGGATGGGAGTCCATACAATCGTGAACATCTCCATGAACAGGTATATGCCGAGCAGGGACCACTTGGTAACGGTGAGGGCTGCTCTTATGTTGTCTCCGGCTGCCTTTGGCGGTGAAGTTATCTCTTTCTTCTCATTCAGACTTGGCTGGACGCCTAAATGGGTGCTGTACTGGTTGTGGGCTAACGTCCAACAATCGATCCATTTGAAGAGGCGGAAATACCGACGCGCTGATCGAATCGGGAGTATCAGTAATGAATTCCAGAAATAATGAATTTAAATGCTCCATGCTGCCGCACTCGCAGAAGTTTGCCGTCAAGAGAGACCTAGGAACTCCCACCAGTTCTGTAGAGTGGGAGGTGAGAATATGAGAGGAGACACGCATTGGCCGCGTTAAATGACCTTTATCGATCCCGCAATGAAACCGTATAATTGAGACTCACCTAATGCAGATTGATTTTTAGCAGTCGTCCATTGGACGGCCTTTGGCGACGGGAAGGCAACCGCCTCGCCAATCTGAGAGAGCGATTGCAGAAGCTTGAGGGTTTTCTCGATCCCAACTTCCATTTTCAAAGCATCACCATGTCAGTCTCGTCTTAGAATAGCGATAGGATACCGTCGCATCTGCCGTGTAATGACTGCATTCGGGGTGCGTCGAGAGACGATGCCGGAGATTGGAGAATATGGACGACTTACCGGCATCGTTGGTGAATTTTGCAACCGATTGAAGCATTTTGAACGCGCAGTGTTGGCTGCGGGGATGGAATGAGGGAAAGAAGGGAAGCCGCAAATAAGGAAATAAGTCTTGTGCCCGTTACTATGTGCAGCCGTTCAAGAATAGGTAATCAGGGAAAGCCGGTGAAGTGGAAGAATTTGTTCTCGGAAAAGTCCGTGAGCGAGTAAGAAGGGGACTACGCGTAGTCAATCACGCCATAGAATTCTTACCTTTCCTAGCGTGAAGTAGTCATATGTCGTACACCTAACTGGGCAAAGGGAGGAATTTGGCCATGTCTCCGTATACCAAAAGCAGTATAAGCGAGGCCAGTTTGATTCATGGTTGAGCAATTTATGCAGTGATGGTCAAAGGCGGTAGCGGTCCTTGGCCGGAAGAGATGCAGTCAAGCGTGCCTCGTTTCTCTGCTTCATCCTTTAGAGGACCGACATGGAGGTTTCTCATGTGAATGAAGGACTCGTCAGCCAGTATAGACAAAGACTAAGTAGTGGAAGTCGTTAGGCAAGGGAAGATACAACCACTTTCAACCCGGTTTATAAAAGCAGCGATGAATAGCGCCACGCTAACCCGAAATTGCCTTTGGGCTCTTTCATTTGGCGATGACACTCAAACTTCGCAGCACCGATCAACTTCGCAGCAATCACTCAACAGTGCCGTCATGTCAGTCCTCTCACGCCTTTTGGTCCTTGTCGGGCTGCTGTCGCTATTCCATGCGTATGTATCAACCGAAAGTCGACGAAAAATGAGCTTTATTGACTGGAGCCTAGGGCATACTCGGCTCATGAGTTCTCGACATTGTCCACCAAGCTTCACAAAAATGCCACCCTGCCACTCGACATCAAACTGGAGACCCTCATCTCTGTATTTCTTGCCTGTTTCGGTCTTGTCCTCGGATCGGAACCGTTGAAGCCGGTGAGCTGGAGCGCTTGGGCCGGGAAGATCGAGAAAGAAGGTGGACCTAATCCATTCCGAGGCTTTGAAGAACGAGTGGGATTCATGAACATCAGGGCCCAACGGAAGGAATTTGCCAACTGGGCTCGTCATGAAGGACAAGCTCCGAAGAGATAGAAATATGCATATGTCGACGGAGAAATACAATCTTGGTTAGTGTCGAAGCCTGCGTTGAGAGCAGGTTGGTGTGGGAAGAGATATTCTGCCAGCACACAATCACAATGCCATGCCACTCAGTGGGCTCCGGGGGGCACTGTCGATGAGCTCAAATTCCACAATAACATCGTTCAAATCTCAATGTGCGCAAAAACAACAACAGAACAGAAAAACTTGTTCTTCCAAGGTATCCACAGCTTTGGGCGGTGTGTTGGCGGGAAGGGATATCTCTCATGATTTTTGAGTGGTGTTTTTGCGAAGGCGCCCATTAACTGTGAAATCAAATGGTTGTGAGTTGTACCAAGAAGCAGATGGCCTCGCAAAATGTGGGCAGTGCGTCGAGGGATGTGGGGTGCGCAGTAGAAAGGCTGGCTCTGCGCGACATTTGCCGCCACTTGCTGTGAGTTCTTTGGATTCGACTGCACGCGCATCTCCTCGTTCATCGGCGCTTTATTGTCGCTTTGACGCCCCCGGTATCTATCCACAGCCTCTCCGCGAACCTACTGCTTGTTGTCAGCGTACTTGGCCGACAGATCAACCATGGGATTGATGATAGATCATTACGGCTAGCGAGAAATGCCAAATGTTGAAAAGAAGGATGGTAAGAAATTCACGTCAAAAGAAGCCGACACATTTGCGTTTGATTTTTCATTTCATTCTACACCTCGGGCGGTCGGTTTCTGGCTATTTTAAGAAAATTCAGGTTTTTGCCTAGTTATATCAGCCGGAGCACTTCTGTGCGTGATATCCAAATTCTCCTCGCGCTCCCCGAAGGCCCCCCCCTCCTTTCCGCCCCTCCTTTACGTCCCGGTTTCCAGTTTCAGATTCGATATCCTTTCCCGATCCCATCATGAACTCCATGCTCATATATGCTCACATGCCACAGATCGTAAATAAAATCAATTGGCCCAAAGAAAAGAGAAAGGCAAGAAAGATAAATTTGGCCAGGATGGGTCAAAGTTTGTCAAATGTCATGGATTCCTCACAGCATGGAAAATCCGAGACCGAGCACAACCAAGCCGATTCCGGCGCCGGCCACTCTATTCACCACAGCGCCGCCGGTGGATTGGGCGAATGTGGCACTAGCGGTAGCCGTCTCGGATTCAATGGGACTGGCGCTCCCGCTCACGACGACGGTGCTCGTTGCCAGAGTGGTGGGTGACGAGGTTGTGGATATGCTCGAGCTTGTTGCGATGCTGGAGCTGTTGCCGTACGCGTATCCAGAGTAAGTTGGCAAGGTGGGCGAAGCGGGTTGACTGGTGACGGCTTCCGGCTGGCTGGTGACGACCGATGGCATTCCCGTGATGACGCCGAGCGAGTTTGTCATGCTCGTGTAGATGGTGAAGGGGTTCTCGTAGGCTGACGTTGGTGAGGAGATGGCTGTCATGGTTGACATGTCGGCTTGGATGATGGTGGATTGGAGAAGGAGGAGGATAGTGAGAGAGAGGGAGAGAGAAGAGACGGACTTGGGTGATGTTTGCATTGTGGATTATTGATGAGGCTGTGGCCGATTCGAACCGACTTGTTTCGACGAGTCTAGATCCTTCCCGCCTTGATGAGAAACCCTCGATTACGTTGATTCCGTGTTTGAAAGGGTGATGATGTATGATGTGACGCTGGTAGAGAGATACTTTGCGAAGGTCGAACGTTGGTCTTGGTGAACGGAGTAGAGAGAAGAGGTTAACGTCCCTATATACCCCCCTTTTCACCGCAACCAGCACAAAGACCAAAGACTTACCATCGGTTGGCACTCTTTCGATAGTATAAAAAATTATGTTGGCGCGGCGGCTGGGATTTTCCTTTCCCAGCCAGCAACGGTGACGTGCAGGAAAACAGGGGGCTGGGCTAGCGATAAGCGGTTAGGCTGTGGCTGGTTGAGGTTTAGCGGCAGGATTGGAGGAGGCTAGACGAGGCTGGCCGGGTGATGGCTGGTCAGCGCAGACAAGACCCCTGGTTTCAGATCACTCCCCCTTGCATACAGGCGAGGAATAAGAATATCATTACAGTATGGTCACATCGATGTATATGCCTACGTGGACTTCTGCTGGCCACCTCCAAAATGCACGTTTATGCGGGGGACCTGTTACTAGGGGTTACGTAAAGTGGGTGGCAATGGACTGTCGTACCAATGCAATAATAATCATCCAGGATTTTCCTCCAGATGTCAGTCCCTCCAGATCATCCACGGTTATAGTCTCCGAATTCCCACACGTGGTGGCTGTCCTTTCTTCCCTGCCACGAGATTCGAAACTTTTCGCAGAGCCGTCGGTCTCGACATCGTCCCTGCTGGGGCCATTGACCGCTTTCCTGGCATGCTCGTCGAGGTCATGTTTTCCTTTTCTTCTTCATGATCATATGCACTGTCTGGTATCTGTGCCCCTCCGTCATTGTTCAGTGGACCAGGACGGACGAGTTTAGGAGACTTTCTTGTGGGTTCTCTGGGGTCACCCACGGGCTGACCAAGTGGCTGTCCACCATTTGACTCATTGTGTTGGTCTGATTCCCCTGGAGATGGCAACTCTGACAGAGGTCGCTTTCCTCTTGCATTTGTCCGCATACCGACTGGAGTGTGTACCGCCGATGACGACAATCCAGTGGTTTCATTCTCTTTTGTGTTGTCCTCTTCGACTTCTTCTTGAGGATTCTGAGCCTCGGGCTTGGTACCACTTTCTAATGTCTCTGCTCCATCGTCCTCCCCTCGTCGCTTTGCATCTTGAACGGCCTTGATCAAATGCCTTGGAATGGGGGCATGAATGCTTGTCATCAGCTTCGCCTGCGTCGAGAATGCCTCATAGTCTTCTTGTACGAGGGCCCCGGCCGCGGCGTTCAATGCTGAGTCAGGATTTGGCTGTATCAGAAGACATGAAATGGTGACCAAGATATCTTTGAGGGTCAACTTCGGATCCCAATCCCTTTTCAAGGTCTCCAAGCACACTGCGCCAGTAGACTCCTCCACATTGGGATGATAGATCCGTGTTTTGAAGGTTGCTTTAGGAGGATTCTTGGGGTAGTCATTGGGCATTTTGAGATGCAAACGCCATAGTCCGTGTGCGTAGGGTGTTCCCTCGGCGCCAGTTATGAGTACCACCAGTTGGGTGAGATCTTCAGGAAGAGACGATGCACCGTCGGATTCAGGGAACAGGTAGTTTGGAGGTAGAGAATGTCGCAGTGCCGCATGGTCCTTTGCAAGGCGACGGAATGGGGTTGCCTGCTATTGTTAGCATCAACGGTTTGGCAAATGGTGGCGTTGAACTGTTGCAGGAACCACCCATAGAGCGTTGTCGAACAGGAAGATCGCGTCGAATTTGATTCAGGAGGTGAGCACGGTAGGAACGGACTCACCATATTTCAACGTATCTAATCGTGTACGATCATTAATACTCTGGACTCGTACTCTCTATCGCTGTTTACATTATTGGGCCCTAGCGTATGGCGGGACCGCGTTCGCAAAGAAGACATAGCGGAGCGGAACAATGATTCTCCGGAAATATTGTAGCCGTCGAATCACCTTTGCCGAGGCTTGCGTACAGCCTGATGTGCGCGAATAGGACAACATCTACGCAACGGAGAGCCTTTCGCGTTACGGAGGATCCATCGTCAGTAAAATGAGCAACACTCAGAGTCCTTCAAGGCTCGTACTCAGATTACCCTCCTCATCGGCCACACATTTCGGATGACCGTAACTGCAGGATATTGCCGAGCAAAATCATAGGCCCACCTACGAATTCAACAGGAGGAATAACAAAGGAATTATCAGATTGCTACAGATGCTTAATGACCGGAGAAATACTATTCCACCAATCTCCTAGCTCGCGTTCCTGGAGCCTCAGCCACTCTTGCGGTTTTATTGACGGAGGATTAAACGAGTGGTACATGGGGCTTATTTCGGTTCGCTGAATGAGCCACTGATGAATGCAGCACAACCATCGGGGGCTGTAGTACGAACAAGCCAATCAACACCCTGGCCTGTTCGCTGGCAATCGGCACCTCCGTCTGGTCAAACAGCCCAGACCTGCTTGGCAGCCTGCGGGACAACCAAGGAGCCAGTTTCAAAAGTTTTGCAGACCGCAGCTCACCGCAGTTCCACAACGACAAACGTTTTTTTGTCTTCTTTTTACTGAACCTACCTTCCCCGCTACCTTTATCAAACTGATCCTCGGTTCATACTGCAGCAGCTCTCGCCCTACGCCGGCTCCATAGCTCGAACCCCATTCTTCCTCGAAGCTCTGAGGCCCCAATATCCCCTGAAACACCGTCTACATCGTTCGGTGTTCGCGAATTCCAACGCCTAAACCGCCTGGTACCCCGGGCTGGGCGATGTTCATCGTGCTTGCCTATGCGACTACCCATTGAGCATCCTCTTGCTCTTATTGCACGGGCTCTTCTGTCCTCCGGAGGCTATTTCTTCAGCCCGGGCTTGCAGCTGAGTCTTGAAGACTTTTGAAGCAGCCTGGCAGGCGACTCTGTTCACAAAAGATCTTCAAAAGCTCGCCTATAACATCTACCGCATTTTTCAACCCCCCCCTTTCATTGGTATATACGTACAATAGTTTTCCCCGAGTTGCGTCTTCGTAACAGTTCCTGCTTCATCATCATTTCCTATCAGTCTTTGTTCCTGCATATCGCGCTCACTCAGACCGACTCCTGCCGCTGGCCACCAAACTCGGCCACCCGCTGATCTTTCTTTCGCGCTTGGATACTTCCGACGCCCGTACTTTTGCCTTGACATATTCTCGCGCGCCACATTTTGCCAGCCGGCCCGGAACCATGTGGCCGCAAGGTCGGCCTTATACTATTCCTATCCCCTCACGGCCTGTTGGCCCACCTCATGTACCAATACCAGCGTCCCCGAATGGGCCTGATGCCAGATTAGCCATCACTCGGACTGGCTCGACTCCTGGCAGCGCTGGTCGGGTATTGGAGCGGTATGCATCGACCTCCTCCCCACATGTCTTGGCGCGTAGGAAGAGGGCTAGCAAACCAAAAGTACGAACGGGATGCAAAACGTGCAAGGTGAGTTTCCCCGAGGGCCCGTCTCCAGACCTACATCCGCATGGCTCGTACTCGTTTGGTGCCAGCCACTGTGCGACCCATACTACTCGTACCTGACAAACCTGTCGTCGACCCACCTTGTCTGACTAAAAATTGCCTCCTAGATACGGCGCATCAAATGCGATGAGACCAAACCCAGCTGTAAGTTTTACCCGTCGCGACGCTCCCCTCTCCGTACAATGCTCACGTGTGTCTGCCAGGTAAACGATGTACCTCCACTGGCCGCAAGTGTGACGGGTACGAGTTCCCCAAGGAGGGCTCCAGAAGTCCAGCAGCATCCTCTGCCCTGTCGCCACTCCAAGGTCGTGCCGTCCATCAATATTTATTTCAACCCAATTCTATCTCCAGACCTTTCCAAGGCAATACACAAGAACGACGTTCCTTCCACCGCTTCCAGCTTTGCACGGTGCCCGTTTTTGCCTGTGGTTCCGAATCCGGTTTCTGGACCAAAATACTCCTGCAAGTGGGTCACGACGAGCCAGTGGTCCGGAACGCCATCATCGCATTGGGAACCTTACATGAAGATTACCAGGACCGGCGTGGCAAATACAGCCCCCAATTGATCGAAGATCAGAGCTATCGACACGCCTTGAAGCTCTATGGGGGGGCCCTGCGCGGATTGAATCAGAGACTAAACGAACCTTCCCGGAACAACGCCAAGCTCGCCATTATTGCAAGTATATTATTTGCCTGCTTCGAAGTCCTCCGTCGCAATAACATGGCCGCTGTTATTCACTATCAGCAAGGCATGAGAGAATTAATGCGCCAGATGAATCTCTCGGAGGGCGACGAGACCTCCCTCACTCCATATTCACCAAACCAGCAATCGACCCCCCATGCGACATTCCGGGAGATCCCCCAGAATGAACTGGACGAGCTGTTGAGAGTCTTTGCCCGATATGACATTCAGGCGTGCACCTTTTCCAAGGAGCATGCGGAGCGTTTGGTGACACACATGGACCTACCCCGAATACGTCCCTCAACCCTGACCTTGCGTCAAGCCCGCAATCACCTCGACAATTTACTGGTCTCGGCCTACCAATTCGTCAAGTCGGACCTACGCATGTATCGATACTGGAAAATTGAGACGGTGCCAATCGAATGGATAAACCAACGAGCCGAGGCTATCGAAATCTTCGACGCCTGGATGGCGGCCCTGGAAAATTTCCTCAATTCCCAAGAACCTCGACTGACGTCTCCCGATATCAAATGCTTGTTAGGCCTGAGGCTACAGATTAGGACCGCGGTTATCATGCTCAAGATGTGCATCGATTGTGGGCCTGAGACCATTTTCGATAGCTTCCGGGATGAATTTGACGACATGGTAACCAAGGTGGAACACGTGACCACGGCACTTGGCATGCCTGAAGCCAGCCCATTGGAGGCGGAATTCACACCCTTCACCATGGAACTTGGCATCGTCCATCCCTTGTTCTTTGTTGCCTGTAAATGTCGAGACTGGCAAATCCGACGACGAGCGACAGCTCAGCTAAAGAAAGCCGGTAAAGAGGGCGTTTGGGAGGGTCCCATCATGGCCGTACTGGCGAAAAGAATCATAGCTCTCGAAGAGGAAGGTCTGTCACGAGGAGATGTGGTTCCAGAAGACAAGCGTTTTCACGAGATCAAGAAAAATGTGGATTACGACGGCCGCAAAATTTACTTCGAAGCCATGAGAGCTACGGATGATACGTGGAAGAACTATTCGGTTCACAGGGAGGCTGTCCCATTCTGAAAGCGATTTCGGTCACGCCCAGCAAGGGGTTTTGATGATTATATTTTGGCTACATGTGCATAATCCGGAGTCAACTTCATGAACGGTCTTTATCACGACGTGATGAACCATGACCCACGACTATCCTTCGGCAACGACTAATACATTTGACAACGGCCGGTCTGGCTACACAAAGAAAAAATGAAATAGAAACGGCGCTGGAGAAAACAGCGAGGGGAAAAAAAGAAAGCAAAAGTTTGATGGGGCATTCGATAGTCACGAAAGGATCGGGTTGTTCATATTTCGTTCACTCAGGAGGGCGGAGATCTGAGGTTATCCAGTAATAGTCCACATGCCTCTATAGTTTTGTTAGACAACACAGAAGGCCTTGTCGTCGACCTTGATTGCATATCCAGCGTCCGTATTCTGTCTCTGGACCGCGTTCGATCGGAGAATTTCGTCTGTGGGAGAGCCCCCCTGATCCCTGAATTTTCCAGTTTGTGCAGCGCACCGCTCCGAGGAGTTGGGCCAATCACGTAAAACCAGCACTGAGGGAGGTAGACGGCAATTCGTGATTTGGCCCTCGCCAGGCTCCAACGGTAGCAGCTTAGAAGGATTTCAATCCCGTTTACTGTCGTAGCATTAACCGCCTCGGTGTCTAGGGTCTAGTTAGTAGTGTTAGCATTGCACGGAGTCAGTAAAGTTGATCCCCTAGCGTGTTCGCGTCACCCGTCAAACTCGAACCCGGCTGATTTCCCAAGATTCGCAGTCTCCATCAAGTCAAAACCTGGCAATTCAAACACATCTTTTTGATTTTTTGTCCCTTCAACTCCACCACCTGTCCCCGGACAACTCACCCCCAACCCATCCCTCTCTTCCATGGCGGTGGTTCGAGCTCCTAGAACCTCGTCTGTCATTGTCGAATCGAAGGGCTGCGGGCGTTGATTCCATCCCTCCCGCTTCCATACGTCTCACTTCCCGCATCAAGCGGCTTTGCCGTTCATGAACCTCGAGGAGCTCACTTTTGAGATTCCTTCTACTGGCGTCCACCACCACGCCGCCAGATATCCCGCCTATTCTGATCACTCGCCGTCGCGCCCATTGAAAGCGCAGAGTCTTTCGTCCACTCCTTCAGAAAACGATTGGGTGTCGCCGTTCACCCTCCCTCCTTTACCGAGTCTACGACGTGACCGCCATCACTCCGAGAACCTCAAGTCTCCTGAATATCTTCGTCAGCGCGACGGAAGCGGTGCTTACTACGCCGCTGCTTGGGGCTCGCCCTACGCCACTCCGAGTCCTCGACGAACACCTGGCCCTGCCGGTTCCGTTGGGGAGCGGGTGGACAACCGTGCAACTCGCGCACAAAATCATCACATCTTGGGCAAGAAAGCGCGTGCGACGAAACCATTACGAAAACCTCGCTCGGAGCGAACCAATTGGCTAAGTGAATCAGAAGATAGCGAATTTGAGACAAGTGCTAAAGAGGAGGACAAAACGCCAACTCGGGTAGCAGCATATCTTGACAGTTGGGGGACGTCTCCCGTCAATTCACAGAATCGACCTCCACGGCATCATCGAGTCAGTGAAAGTCTCGCCACGATCACACCGGACACGTTCCATGATTCCGAACCCCGTTCAGTAGGGTCTGATCGCCGGCACCGATCGATCTCTCAGTCTGGAGGGGGCACCATGGCGGCTCAAGAACCCGAAAGTGTTGGGACAGCGGTCAAGCCTCTGTCAACCCTTCCTCGTCGAGGGTCTTTGGTTGAAGAGGAGGACAAGGTCCCTGACAGCCCAAGCTCAACAGTTCGACCGCGACCTACGTCCATGCAGTCATATCAGCGACCGAAAAAGAAAGTATTTTGGAAAGGCAAGGCGTGCATTATAGCACTACCGATGACTGACCGAGAGGCCGCTGGGTTGCCGCCGGTATTGACGGCCGAGCAGGTTAAAAGGCGGATTGACGGATTCATTGCGGATGGATACAATGTGGATGGGTTTGAGCTCAACGATGTTCCCACTGGCCCGCCTCGGGAGAGCAGTGGCCAGAGCCGACCTGTATATCCAGATCCAACGGAGATGCACAGCGAGCGCAAGTTGCGCCACTTCCAGGTCCATATACCCAACCAAGCGGAATGGGAGTCCTGGGTGAATTACCTCAAGGAAGAGAAACTTCGAGCATTAGGCGTCAGTCCAAGCAATTCGGAAGCTCCGCCATCAACTCGATCGCCTTTCTCGCCAACGTTGAGTCGCGTCTCGTCAAGCTATCCAGGACTTGCACCGTCGCCTCCTGTCGCGCCCTCGTCGTCGGCCAGCAATCCTCTCAGAGCAACTAGTAATCCTTTTTCTCCCTCTCTCGTGTCCTCGGCTGGTATTAGCCCTCAGCCTGGATCGGTGGCACCATCTCAGTTCAACGGTCTCCCCAAGTCACTACATGGTTATAAGCAGTCAATGGCACAGCCAAATGCCCATGGCAGGATGACCTCACCGTTTGAGCATTCGCTGTCACAGTCAAGCTCGTTCGGGCCGGGAGTGCGGCCGAACATCCAGCCTCTGTCTTCACGACAAAACAGCTTCTCGCCTAACCACCCCTTATATCTACCAAACCTGGGAGAAGTCTTGTCACCGGCGTCCCAACCGCGGGGGATTGATGTACGAGGCGGAAATATGAATTTTGCTCCTGAACAAGGTCGGCATAACCGTATGCAATCGCAAGACCATATACTTGTACCACAAAATCAGCCAACCCCTAACCCTGCATTGCCTCAACGCATTGACAATTTGGTGCGCACTCCAGACTACAATGGACCATCCAGACCTCCGATTGAAATTGCGCACCCTACTCCAAAGAGCCATCGCCATAATCTGAGTGTGGCTCTACAGAGAGAAATTGACGAAGCCGAGGCTGTATCGCGCGAGGAGCATGCAGATGTGAAGCATGAGGCACATGAGAATCTTGACATATCCTCGAGGAAAGATTCCACCTTGGACGAGTCCCTGAACGATGAGCCTCCTATTTTGAGACGACCAGAAACGATAACGGCGGCTGACGAGAGATCGGAGATTGAGACAAATCCAAGCATTGCCGCGACACCGATGCTGATGGAAGACAAGGATGTATCCCTAAATTGGCAGGCATTGAGCGATGCCGCCAAAGCAGAACCCAAATCTGTTCGCGAGCTCACTCAAGCAACGTCCAAACTCAATGTAGAAGCAAAGGAATTCGATCCTCGAGCCGGGTTCTCAAGTTCCAACCCCTCATTCGGAGGGGATAGCTTCGCACCCTTCGGGCTGCCCCCGGCGCCGACTACGTTAACGGCCCAGAAGCCTGCCTCGAAGACCAGGTTCTCTGTGTCTCACCTCAATGCCGACGCTCCAGCCTTTACTCCCTCCTTCATACTTCAGGAAGCACCCAAAGAATCAACACTCAAGCCTGCCGCCGCGACCTTTAATGTGGACGCACCGGTATTCAATCCTTCACTATCCCCGGCGACAAATTTCAACGAGAGTGCGGACTCGGTCAACAGTCCAAACAGCGTATTTGGCAATGCTAACGCTGACGCTAACCCGAAGGCTACAAAGGCCAGCAAAGCGGTCCCAATCATGCTTCCCAAGTCAAAAGATATTGAGGAAAAGAATATTGATTGGAAAGACGTCGATGGTCAGGCGATGACACCTGCAGATAGGCAGAAGCGCGAACGACAAGATGACAGCGATGGCGATCGAAGTCCTCATTTTGCCGATTCAGCACCATTCAATCATTCGAGAATTTTATCGGAGATTGTGGATAATGCTGATACTAAGGGACCAACTCCGGAAAGTCCTAAAAAGCCATTGGATGGATGGTCATATATTCCAGCGGAAGAAACTCAGCCAGAAGATGCCCCCGCGCCACCTGCAGCTCAGAAAGCCCCGGATGAAAGCCGTGAACATGGCTCTGATTTTACTTTTAAGAATCAACGTGATGCAGCCATGTTTAATGAGGCCATACCGCCTTTGGAGACTCCGGGGAAAGTGGAATTTGACAAGATTGATGAACCAGCGTCCTTGGATGAGGTGAAGCAGGAGGAAGAATCACCTGTGAAGACGACGACGCCTACGGGGGAACAAAATCGGAAACCAAAGTCATCACTCTCTGCGCTCGCCAAACCATTCGAATTTAAGCCTCACGTTTCAAGCCCATACGCGTCTTCATCAGTTACGACTCCTAAAATCCCTCAAGTATCGGCAGCTTCCCCATATGGGGCAACGCCAAGCCCGGAACAGCCGTCTGCTCTGCTCACAGCTAACCATCCCTCTCCTCCGCATGACCTGCATTCCTATAGGGAGAATGAGGGAAAACCGGTCCCTGAAAGCCCAGAGGCACGTGTCGAGGTTACTGAGGAGAATTCCGTTGACGATGAGGTAGAACCACAGCAAGGCAATAAGAGCCCAGAGGAGGAGATTACCCAAATTCTTGATAATTCACCTCACGGGCAGGAAGATGAGCCTGATGTTCAAAGCTATTCATTGCGCCATCAAGATGAGCCGGTACCATCTTTTGAAGAAATCGATGCTGTCATGAAGCATCTTGAAGTCCATCCAGAACTTGGCGTTGAACGAAACGACACACCCATACAATCTACACCACTGGTCGACATGCATCTAAGTGGCAACTTCCGCAGCGATGCTCCAAGTCCGAGCCCTCCTAGGACTCGAGACAACAAGCCATCACAAAGTGATGCCTGTTTTTCGCCATCATTTGGTCTCGGGATTGGAGTCCACAATCTCAATACAGGTACAGGCAGGGATGATGTGAGTGATTGGGGAGATGCGTTGCCCGCAGCGGAAGAGGCCAAACTACAACTTCGTTCTCAGTTCTTTGACGGTCATGTCAACGACTTGGTTGGTGGTATCCTTGAGAATCGCCTAGGTCCTCTCGAGCGTACTCTCCAGACCATCCAAGATTCTTTGGCTTTGATGACAACAGGTTCGAAGCCCAAGAGTGATCGACGGAGCATGTCGACTGATCCGAAAGATTCCGATGCCGATGATGAAGATGACTACGATGCTTACGAAGGCTTTGCTTCTTACAGAACGAAGTCACCTATGGCGAGAAGAGGGGAGCGGAAGCAAGACAAGATCCGCGCAGCAGTTACGGAGGCTCTGGCTGCGTATCAACCACCACCTCAGCCACAACCTGACCTGACAGAACTCAGTAGCGTTCTGCAAGAGATGAGACAATTGGCTCAGCAAGCAGGCTCTCAAAAAACTCAAAGCGAACTCAAGACTATTATGGAAGATGTCATCTCCCATCACCCTCATCTACGAGGTTCCGGGGTTCAGCAGGATCACGAAACTGCTGAAACGAAGGTCAGACCTCAGATCGACGGGCTTGAAAGCATGCTCAAAATTTCTAAAGAACATGCTACTGAAGAATCTAAACTCCGACGAGAAAGCGAAAAGAAAGTAATGGAACTCGAACTTCGCTTGAAAATTGCCGAGGAAGAAGCCGCCCAATACCGAGAAACCATGCGGGCGTTTGTTGAGGAGAAAGAATCATACAAAAACCTTGAGGATGATGTCGATGCCCTGACACTCAAGAACACCGCATTAGAGACTACACTTGAGGAGTATCGCGTTTCGAGTGATCAGTGGCGCTCTGATATTCGTTCCGAGCGTGAGAAGAATGTCCTACTCAAGAATACATTACGAGATCTCCATCAACAATTAGAAGATCAGTCACACTCTCGACAAGCTCTTCGGGCCAAGGTTGAACGTGTTCAGGCACAAATGACCCAAGTTGTCCAAGATTTGCATGCTGAACAAGGAGAGTGGCGCCAGAAAGAGCACAGTCTTCTGAGCAAGCTCGCCCTTACTCAGGGTGCCCTAGAACAAGAGAGGCGTCGTCGTGAGAAAGTCGAACTCGAACTGGATTCCTTGGAGAAAGAGCATAAAGCTAATCTCCATGCCAAGACTGCCCTGGAACAAGCTCGCCTGGATATTTCACGACTGAATGAGTTGGTAGTATCCCTACGAAAGGAGAATAGAGCACTTGACACGAAAGCTTTCAACTTAAACCGAGAATTAGCTCATACCCTGGGCAGCAAAGATGCAGAAATTGCAACCGCTACCGCCAAATTACAAGCCGAGCTGGATAGCGCCAAAACTCAGCTCCTTAGCATTCGGACGGATTCTGAGGCCCGAATTTCGAGGTTGCAGAGCCGACTCGATCATGCAGAGTTGGACATTGAAGACCAAAAGGCCAAACATGATGCCCTCTTGTCGGAAACGATCGAAGCGCACAAGGACGCACTTCGAGAAGCCGATGAGAAGCGAGAGAGTGCGCTGGAAGATCAACACCAAATGCATGAAAAGAAACTCAATGACCTTCGTGATCGCCACACACGAGAGCTGCATAACTCATTCGACAACCGGACCAGATTGGAGCATCAGCTCAACGAAAGATTAAGCTTGAGCGACGATAAAGTGAAGCACTTAGAAAGAAAAGTGGCCGATCTTGAGGAAAGATTGGAAATCACCAAATCAGCTGCCAGAGCCGCTGTGGAAGCCGCAACAGCCAAAGGTGTCAACTTACCCACTCCCGCTCCTTCAGTTGTGGCATCACCACCACAGCGTGCTGCAAGTGCTTCAATGTCGTTTGCGAAAGGCTCTGAGGTTCCAGAAAAAATCTCTCCTCAAGCTCTTCGTGAATCTATTATGGTCTTGCAAGATCAGTTGCAGAACCGTGAGCAGAAGATCGAACAATTAGAATCTCAACTCGCCGAAGTGGACCGAGAAGCTCCCAACAAGCTCAAGGAGCGTGATACGGAAATCGGCTGGCTTCGTGAGCTGCTCAGCGTCCGGATTGATGATCTCGAGGATATTATCAATACTGTATCACAGCCTGACTTTGACCGTATCACGGTCAAGGATGCTGCAATCAGACTGAAGGCAAATCTACAAATGGAGCAACAGCTCAAAGAACGTGCTGCTTCAGGACTGACCAGCTCCTTCCCATCAATATCAGCACTACAAAGTTATGCCCAATCTCCCCGTGCTCTCCCTATGGCGGCTGCTGCAGCCTGGGGCAATTGGCGACGAGCTAGAGACTCCTCGATTGGTGCAATATCTGACTTGGCCACTAATACTGGGAATCAGACCCCTTCAAGATCTACAATTGGAAGCCCAGCAAGTTTCCTCTCGGGAATCATAACTCCACCAAGTACGAGTCAAAAGCAATCTGCATCGAATGAGGTACCTATTCTACCGCCGACTATGAAGCCACTCGCAGCCCACGTTCAAGCCCGAAAAGCTGGATCCGAAGCCAGACCACTGAGATCGTATAGTTCGCAGCCAAGGGCATTGTCCAGCAGGCAACTAGAAAATCGCCCCGAAAGCTCGGAGTCACAGTCTCATCCTCAACCTAGGTCTCAGTCGCCACACACCCCGATCCAATTTAGTCGGCCGAGCCTTGATTTGGCTGAAGACGTCGATGAAGATGCTTCACCCCTTGAAAGGAAGGATACACGACATCTCGAGGAGGCCGAGCCACTCGCTGAATGATCTCATCCATTCCCATGAATTTTCACGTTTTTCATTGACCGTTTTACCATCGTTGAAGTTTAATGGGCAGAGAGACAAAAGTCACAGGATGAACCTGCAGGAGGAAGAAGCTGGAGAGGAGGTGCATACGCATGTTCCATAATACCCCTTGTCGATCATTTGATTTCTATTTTCGAATATTTTATTTTTCCTTTGTCTTGATTATAGATGGGGATCGGATTCTCATTTTGTCTTGTCCACTCGCAGAGTCCGAGTCAAAGGGGGACTCATATGGAAACTTTCTCCTTCTGGCTTGCACATATATTGCTATTATTGTCGACCCTACCTGCCTGAGGCGAGAATGAACTGTGAAAACTGTGAAAGAAGAAACCCAGAATGAGTGTGTGTCCGTGTACTTGTGGAAGAATCAGATTGTCAGATAACGTTGGACGGGCAGAAGCAGAAGCAAAAAGAGAGCCACACAACATCAAATACTCTCCCCCCTCCTGCCTATCTATATATCCCTGCCTTTGTTTGATGAATACCTAATGCCCCTCTCTGCTTTTGACGCTTTCGTTTTTATCAATTTGTATCTGCTTTTTGGATTTGGATTTGGCGACTGGATCGGTCTGGACGGATGATTAGTTTATTCCATATACCCCCCCAATTGCGTTTGCTTCCTCTTGTCTATGTGCTAGCGGTCGAGACTGTTGTCTTGAGACTTTTCGATATATAGATTATATAGCGTTGGCGCGCTGAGACGCTTGCTCACTTACTCGGCCGCTTGCTGCGCGGTGGCCAGAATGCAACCGTTGATCTAAATTCAATATGACCAAATCAATATCTTTTCTAAGTGCCATTCCAGGAAAGAGAGCCAAGGGAGGACAAAGATCAAAATACAATAAACCTGATGACAGGTACGTTCTTCGCAGATAAATATCTGGCTGAGGCGTGGCACATATACTAACGTAACTCGGCTCTTTGCTGTTGTCTACACATGCAATGGCTTCTCCATAAACTTGTTTCAAGTTTGACTTCTAGAGGCTTTACTTTTCCAGTCCATCTATTTACCTATGCATAGGAGTCGGGAGCAGTTGTGAGATAGATGTTCCGAAATGGTAAGTACAATGCAAGGAGTAGGGAGAGAGTGAATCAGACTCGAGGCCCCTCAACAATACAAATCAGAATCACAAGCCTGACCTCCCGCGTGCTCGTCTTCTTCCGACCCGAGGAACCTTACCGACCTTTTTCATTCTACCCAATCGGTCACGAGCGCCAAACTTTGAATACTCTCTTATCGTCCGTCCCCCTTTGGTCTTGATTTTCGTCTCCGGATCGGTGAGTACATCTTCCCAGTCCCTCAATGTGTCTGATTCCTCATCCGTCAGGCCTTCGTACCCAGAAGCTTCCGCCTCAAAGGCTGAGTGGGAGCGCGTGTTTGCTTTCTTAGACGGTTGTGCTGATTGTCGGGCTTCCATTCGAGCTTGTGCTTTCGCTTTCGAAGGCGGCATGGGATTGAGTTTGCTCTCGTCAAAGTCGCTGAATGTGAAGGATTGGATTCCCGCCCCGCCTCCACTGGATGCTGCTGAATTTTCATTGGTCCTCGGCTTCACCTTTGTGGGCGGCTTGTATTTGGATTTTGAGACCTCTTGGGCCTTCTTGCCTAACGCCTCAAGCTCATCGGCAAAGTTATGGTCATCCATACCGAATGCTCTCTCAAGTTCCCGTTCTTCTTCAAGTTCTTCGAGCTTCTCCATTTCCATTTGCTCCGCCATTTCCGCCGCTTGATTCTTCAGTCTTTCCTCACGGCTTCTGGCGTGCCTTGCCTCCTTCGTATTGGGTCCACCAAGCCGCAAGCTCCGAGGGATACGGGTTTTGGCTCCTAGTGCCCATAAATCACCCCATTGCGATTTGCGCGCGTCCCGGTAAGCCTGCTTGCCAAACGATTTGGGAACGGTCCATCGCTCAATTTGGCCTGCGGGCGTACAGACATCGAGAATGACGTGGCCGCGACGTTTTATGGGAGTAAAGACGAGGCGAGGAAGATTCCAAGGTGCAGGTAGAGTTGAACGAGGCATGTCATCAGACAGAGATTGACTGAGAGTGGTGTCAGGGTTGATGTCGTCGAATCCTGTTTGGCAAAGGCTCGCCCAGGCATCGTAGTCTTGGCCCAAAACTTGCAGATCGGGGTGGACAGGTGCAGAAAGCCCATCTTCGAGGCCTTGCCATGATTCAACTTGACGCTGACGAAGATCTTCTCCTCTCATGACCGAGATGTACGAGAAGTCCACGTCGTCGTGGTTACGATCTTTTGCACCAAGGACCCGCTGAAGATAGCCGGGACGGGTGTATCTTTGCTGAAAGCTGCAATAATCCTTGCGACCCACTGATAAACCAGGAACTTTGTACATTGGGCACTTTTCATGATTTGTGCAAGGGGCGACTATCATACCGGTCTCTCGGGTGTGAATGTCTTCATTTTCATGGGTGGTGCTATAGCCAGTTGTTCTTCCTTCTGGGATTGCAATGTATCTTTCCAGAATGAGTTCTCGGGCACCGGCAATTGCCTCAAATCCACGAGGAACGCCTTTCTCGATCAAGATCAATACTCCTCCCTGAGGACTGAGCATAGACCATAAATTTTGAACGTGCTGCTTCCTCATCCAGTCTTCATGTAGTCCGAAAAGAGAATGCGACGCAATGATCACATCGAATTGTTTCCGTGGTGGTGCTGGACGATCATCTTCTAAAGTGGGTGTATCGCGAGTGTGAACATAGTCGGGGAGTCGCGGGATGAATGTTGTGTTCTCTAAAAGTGCCGCTGCTCGACGTCTC
Source organism: Rhinocladiella mackenziei CBS 650.93 (assembly GCF_000835555.1). NCBI lineage: Eukaryota > Fungi > Ascomycota > Eurotiomycetes > Chaetothyriales > Herpotrichiellaceae > Rhinocladiella > Rhinocladiella mackenziei. Next base: position 1,654,805 of record NW_013550601.1, read on the forward strand.
AACGTATTTGAACCCGTCAGAACCACCGACTTGGACGTGGGAGGAGATGGAGGGTGGCGATCAGAAGAGTGCAGGGTATCCCAATGAGCCTTGACGATTTCACGCCAGGCAAGAATACCTGCTCCTCCTGCTCCAACATCCAGTATACGAGGACCGCCTTCCTCGGCAAATAGTTTATTCAGCCACGTTGTTCCCAATCGCTTGCGGGTTTCCACCAAGACCGACATGATGGCCGCGTAAGTAGGGGGCATGACGGTAGTAATAAAAGCATTCGCCTCCATTTCACCCATTATATGTTGAGAAGCATCAAGCGGGATAGGAATTTGCGGTCTTGCCCGCCCCGATCTGGGCGTCAATGGAGAATCAGGAAGTCCAGGTCCACCAAAGGTTTTCTCGCACACGTCCTTTAGATGTTTGTTGGAGAAATTGCTCATGATTTTTTGTACTGGACGCATATAGCCGTCTTGAGAGAGAAAAACAGTGCTGGGTTTGGTAGAGAATTTTCCAAGCGTGGTGAATGGGTGTCTCTTCATACTCGAATCTTCTTGATCGACATCTTCAACGACTTCACCGTCCACCGTTCGAGCGACCTCTATCGCTCTGTCCACAGGAGAAGACAGGAGGGCCGAGATTGAATCACGGGGTCCAAAGTCGATGCCGATGTCGCCGTGTGCAGGTGTCGGTCGTTGCATATTAGACCTTGTGTCTCCCAAAACATCCTCGTTCTCTGCGACAGCTTCTGATACCTCCTCGAGGTCAACAGGCTCTCCTTCTTGGGTCAAAAGTTGGTTGGGTACCTCTTCGTCCACATCGGTAGCCTCCTCTTCATCAAGGAATTCTTCGTACGCCGTGGAGATAGGGTCTCCGTACAGTCGCCTGTAGATCTTGAATTCATCTTCATTGAGCACACCAGCAGGCAGCCGGTCACCGTACAGTTTTCTGGCCTTTCTGACGAGCTCTTCTTCAGACACCCCAAGTGCTCGTAAGTCTGCCAACACATTTTTCGTCCCCCGAACAATGTTTTCATAATTGTTTTCAAGGCTTAGTTCTTCATCTGGGTCGAAATCATTCGATTCTTTGCCCAATACTTGATCCTGTTCGATTGCTTCCTCGATAGATCGACCCAAGGCTTTCTCCAACTCTTGCAGTGCTTCCAACTGGTCTTGGATCGTGTCAGCCTCAGAAACCGGTTCAATTTCATACGGCGTATCTCGTCCTTGGTACTCTGGAGGGGGTGGCCGTTCGAAGGCAATGGAGCTCCTTGTGTAGGATCTGAATTGTTGTCGGGATTTGACAGTTCTGCGCCATTGACAGGGCGCAGTTCGAGTCTTCAAATTGACAACGGGTCCGCAAAATCCTCTTTCAAAGATGTTTTGAAGGTCCTGCCGACATCCATGGCATAGGCCTGATGCCCTTGCCCAAGATAACATTCTTCTCAGTTTGCTGACCTTGTTGCGGGTGTTGCAAACCTTTGGACCAATCCTATTCAAATTATTAAAAAAAATTTATCAACGGCCCCCTGGCTTGAACTGTGGCGAATCAAAATCTTTGGAAAATTCGAAATGTCAGACATCTCATTTCACATCAAACAAACAAAGCATTGACAGTCAGACACTTCATCCTTTTCGCCCCATGGCCGATGTGCTTGCTTCTTCGGCCATTTTACTACTGCCGCGACGGAGGAGTTGTCTATTTCTGATCGTCACAGCATAGCAGTCATCCATGGCTGCCACTCCCGGTGCGGAGAAACTTGCTGGATAATATCTGAAAAATTGGTTCTCGAGCAGAGAGAACCGCCAGCCCATCAACCTGCCCCATGAATTTGATCATATTGTCTATTTACCAAGATCTGAGATCGATCATTCTGCAACCCGATTATAGCTTTTGCTTGAACGGGAAGGGGAATATGCTGTTTCCGACATACCGCTGGAAATACCGACCTCGGTGCCGAAGCAGAAAGACAAGCGGACAAAATCAGCTGACGACCTGTTTAGCCAACTGGACTCCACGGCATAGGGATGAGGATCTTGCTCTTCATCGTCTGAATGAGTGGCACCGTTTTGTGAACAGTATCACCCCAACCCTCAACCCCCCAAGATTGTTCCCGTCTCAACTTTCGTTCCTCCAAATCGGCAAATTGCCACAGATGATGCACGGTATTGAGATCTCCGATTTGTACAAACCAAGCTCCAACACCTTCCATTACTTCTCGTCGTATTTTGAGTCCTTTTCTCCAATGAGTCTCCCATTCCAATAAGTTTCCAGGATGAAGGGTGTATGATCGTAGCTCGAAGAGTCCGCCGAGTTTTCGCGGTGGAGTGGTTGGCCAAAATGAAAATTCTTGCATAAGCGATACCTTTTTAGAGTTGATGAGCGTCTTTAGTTTCCGGTCAAATTCCGGAAATCCAGGATGGTGCGAGATGCTATGCAAAGAGGCGTGGTAGCCAGTGTATCGTTGGTATTCCCAGATGTGTACTGTAGACACTCAGTTAATTTGAAGACTCAAATGAGGGAAAGGTGCATACCAAAAGTGTCACAATCTCCAACTTCCGTTCTCCAGCTACCGACCAGATGGACTTTGTTTTCCGGAATGTTGGCCATCTTGGGATACCAATTGCCAACAAGCTGGACATACTCATCTACCTTATCGGGTTTGACATCATGGAAAACGATCGAATGCACATATTTGCCTCTAGCTAATACCTGCGAAAACGACCTTTCCATCTCTTTGTCAAGCTGTTGACCTTCGGGTGTCCCATAAATGAAGCTAGAGAGTTTGCCCGATCGCCTCGCAGAGGTGTCTGTTTCGGCTTGTCTTGCTTCTTCTGTAATGGGAGCAGTAGAAAGTGAGCCCAAGCCCAGAGATCGAAACACACCAGAAGCACTGGGGGATGAAGAAGACGCAGAGGCAGCAAGTAACTGACTATCAGCTTGTTCCTTTCTCTTCTTAGCCGCTTCAAGTCCATCTCGAAATTCCTTCTGCTTAGTATTGAACGCATCAGCTCCATCAGGAGTGATGTCGCCCAATCCAGGGGATCGAGGAGGCTCCCTGCATAGTGCAGAGCTGGTGAAGGCACGAAGGAGAAAGGTGGCTTGAGGAGAGGAGAGGGGCAATCGGCGAGGAAGCATGCCTGCAGTATTCGGGAGAGATGTGCTCCAAAGACAAATGAGAAAGGTCGCTCGAGAGGTAGATATATGGTAAAACCTGTTTGTAGATTATCCTCTCAGTGTTGTTTAGCTTGTTGTTTTGTCTGCGAGGGTCGCACGAATAGAGGGATTCGAGGTACCACGCGAGCAGAGGGGGTATTATACCGGGGAAAGCCCCAATGGTTCGAAATCTGCGGAATGTTTTAGGGCGTTGGACAAGGGCAGGTTCGGTGGTGATGACTAGTTGGGGGTTGTATTCATTGTGATTGGAAGCGTTGGTGCAGGTGCAAGGTAAAAGAAGGAGAGGGGAGCGTGGCATCGACGTCAGAAAGCGGAGGCTGGCGCAGCTGTGAGGACAGTCTACTTTGCGGGGCAAATGCACACCACTGGGCAACCCCTTCCCGATAGCACATGTGACGAAACGTACCGTATTCTTGGTCTTCATCTCAGAGAATTTGTTTGAATGGTTCCCACACTTGTCTGGGTGTTTTTGGGCAACCATGGCAGAAGGTCATCATCCTCCTCTCAATTACGAAGCATCCGCTACCACCACGCATCCTTTGGTATCATCCTCCCTCCCGCCAGAAGTCTCCCAATGCCTCAAGAATTCTCGCTTCCTCCACCTGGCAACGATATCTGCCACCCAGACCTCGCCGCCAACACCGCATGTTTCGTTGATGAACTATACATTCCTCCCCTCTTATAATGAACACGGACCGGTTATCATTATGACCACCAATGCTCAATCCATGAAAACACAAAACCTGATGCATAATCCAAAGGTTTCACTCTTGGTGCATGACTGGGTTTCACATCGACCACCAACGGCATCTTCGGTAATGGGTGCACGATCCGGAAGTCCACCCGCGGCTGCTACCAGGTCAAGTTTGGCCAGTCTCCTTTTGAACCTGAACACATCTGCCCTGAGTTCGATATCTACTACCATCGCCGGTGAAGCCAGGTTCCTGGAACAAGGTAGTGAGGAGGAGAAATGGTGTAAAGAGGCCCATTTGGCCAACAACACGTTCGGGGACCAGGCGAGAGAAGAAGCAGGGCTGTTTGGAGAGCAACCGCTAAATCCTGAGGGAAACAGCAGTTGTTACATTGAAGGTGATGATGTGAGAGTTGTCCTTGTGCCTGTGCGAGAAGGAAGGATAGCGGATTGGAAGGGAGGGGTTAAAGACTGGGTCGTGGTCAATGACCCTTCAGCAGCCAGCACGGGAGATGCCGCCACAAATGAGAGAGGTCGAAGTAATGGTCAACCCCTCGTTAATGGGATTATTGATTGAGCATCCAATTTTTCTTTTTTGGGCCATTGCCCAAGTGAATCAAAGAAAATATGGCGGAGGTATGACATCTCAATCGGGGCGTCGCGTACTGGAGCACATGGCACAGGGGCCTCACCTCGGACCACAGTGCGGCGTATCAACAAAATAAATCCCGCTATGATCTCTTCCAACTTCCCTGTCTAAATCTTGTCCCAGAGAACGCCGATTCATAATGCCTCCACCTTTCCCAATAAGAGGCCGCAACAAAAACTGTATTGCTAGATCCAAGGAAATTGCTTCACCCCCAAAAAACACGACAACTGGAACGAGGCGGAGCGAGGGTATTTACATGAGAAGGTTCGGCGGGTTTGAAGAGACGTGGTTGCGGCCTCGGACCATTCCTAGAGATGGAATCGCGAGAGAAGGTGCAGTCGAGGAAAGTTGACTGTTGTATTTCCTTCACATGACTGTACATTTGGAGTCTTCTTTTGATCTAGTGGGTTTGACCTGAAGCGCGACTCTAGCGGCCTCTGTAAAAGCTTCATTGACTCCACGATTTCGCATGGCAGAGCATTCTGTCACCGAGTTAGAGCTTTGGTTCTTTTTGTATGCTTCAGTCGAGGGCGTACCAAGATACCGTAATGCGCCAATGCGCCTCGCAACCTCTAGACCCTCATTATATTGAATCATAGGTCTTGAGGGGGTACCAGTTTCGTCGTCGTCATCTTTCTCGTGCTCTTCACGCAAGTCGCACTTCAATGCGCAAAGCACAATCTTGACGCCAGGGCAGTGTTCATTGATCTCGGCAATCCATTTCGTGCTCACGTTCTCTAATGATCCTCGATTATCGACCTTGCAAAGCATCTCGTAAGCTTCACTATCTTGTTGAACTGCGAAAGGACGGCTGGAAGGTTGAGGGCCATACACTAAAGCACAGCATTATCGCCTGGGTATCGTCATAAGACAGCGACCGCAGTCGATCGAATTCCTCTTGCCCCGCAGTGTCCCACAATGACAGTTCCATATGTATGTTGTCGACGAAGATATCATGGACATAGTTCTCGAATACGGTGGGCTCGTAGACCGTCTGCAAGTTCAAGGTTTAGCACGTGCAAAAATTGGGTGAGAGTGATTTCTCGGAAGCCAAAGGAAAATCCAACCGCGAAGAAAAACGAACCGGAAAGAATCCGCGCGTGAAGACATTAAGCAGACTTGTTTTCCCACAAGCACCGTCTCCGAGGAGAACGAGCTTACGTTGGACGACTTTGCTACCACCGCAGAGACGCATGAGTGTGTGTTTTCTCGGACGTGGATGGTTTTGTTTATGGCGATGCGAGGACTGGAGATATGCCGCAGGCTAGCCGGCCGAGGAGGGTCCCAGATAAGACCAAAACGAACGTCGCCGGAGGGCTTTTAGTAGATGGGAACAAGTATAGGAAGAAGAGGTTTGGTAAGGCTAGGGGGGAGGCAGAAGCGAAAGAACTGAGGTATGAGTTCGTGGAGAATAGATCGGTGAAGACGATCGAGATAGTCGAACGTAGATCCAAGAGAAAGATGAAATCAGAGAGGGTCGCAGTTGTCGTCGTTGGACGTTGAAGTTGAATGGCCAGGTAGTGGCGCTGGCACTGGGCACTGGCGTGCAGCTTGGTAGAAACCGGACACGTTTACAAGGCCTCCAGTGGAGTTGGCGGGTGGGTTTGGAGAGTGAGCGGGGCTGCTCATAAAAGGCCCGTGGCGATGCATTCGAGCGGAGACATGCCTGTCAATCTGTACAAGTCGAATGACCTGGGTCGCCACCCATCAGCTCACGAGCCGGGCCAACGCCTGCACTGTGCCCCTGCGAATGCACACCCGGCCGCGCCTCTCCCCCTCCCCAGCTAGCACTTGCGAAGCGAGCCTGGGATGCACATACTCACAGCAGACGACCCTTCACCAATGAGACCAGAACGAGAGCGATGATCTTTGTGTCCATTTTTATTCGCCTACCTCCATTTCTGCAGTCGACTTTAGGCGAGAGTAAGAGTTCTCGACAAGTACCATCAGTGCATATTGGGGATTCTCCTCTTTCGTTAAATCGAACCGACTAACCGTTCAATGAATGCTTCAATATTAGCCCCGAGCTTTCATCATGGAGGCCTCCGGAGACGGCTGCTGGCACACAAAAAGACCCGCCCCACCATCAAGCCATCATAAGAGTACGAAACTCCTTCACTCAGCCTTTGCTTCACAGCCACGATTCCTTCGAAATCTGCTCGCCACCACGAAGGTGAGATAGTAACAGCATGTGGAGATTCTGTCAGCGAGACACAATGCATACGTAAAGAAAAAGCTTGTCACAGGGCTTTTTGTCTCGCTTGACCTTTGCCACTCTTGAGCTATCAGATTCTCCGGCTATAGGCAGCGCGATATATGGAGGAAAACAGAAAGGGTGGTATGGATACTTCAAATGTGGCACTTGAAGTTTGGCCGTACATTCCCATTTCACGGCATCGGTTCCGGGTCGGGAAGCGAACTATCACTGGTTGCACCAGCCAATCCATCATACCAGAACGAAAATCGGATAATAAAAGGCCAATTCAAACAAACGAAATGAAACAGCACCAGGAATGTTTTTCTTGACCGCTCAATCGATGAACTTGGAAAATCGGGGGTTTCCCTTTTTTTTTAATCTTCTGTTCATCTAGCCCTTCTGCTGGGTCTCGGTCTCTTTCAACAAGTCCAGCATTCATGCTCGAAATCCCCTCGATTTGTGTTGGCAAATATCTCGATTGACGACGCCTCAATCCATGCAATCGTAACTTCTCCACAACCGAGACGTGTCCGCATCTAGTCTTCAATAATGTTACCCCTCTCGCTCACGTACAGACCATCCAAGAATTTTCGGATATCTTTGTTTCGTACTCTGCAGATTTGTTGCACGTCGGCAGCTGATTGCGAGACGTTTTCGAGGCTGTTGCCTGTGAGTTCGATTTGGTCCTTGACACCTTTGGATGCCTCCACAGTGACGCCTTCGAGCATTGTGACGTGACGAACGATCTTCTCGCCCAAGAAATTTCTGTTGTAAGAAAAGCTAAATTAGTATCTTGCTTGACTCCGTCTTGGTTTTCTTCCCTCGTCCTCAAAATAATGTGTGGGCATTGCTCAATGCATACCTGATCTCAAGATGGTACAGTCCCTCAGGATTCTTCTCAATGTTGACGTTGATGGGAAAGTGAGCGTAGACATATCGCATCTTGTACTTGTAGCCCTTGGTGACACCGGTGATCAAGTTCTCGATGATTGATTTCACGGTTCGGAGGGCTGCGACGTTCTTTCGTGAGCCATGGTGGATTTCGATTTGCACGAGCTGTTGACCTTTCTTGCTCTTAGGGAGGGAAAAGGTGACAGCGATGTGTGATAGATCTTTAGTGAGTTTGCCTGCAAGAATCGCAATCAGTTAAAGTCCCTTCCATCTTCTCTGTGTTCCTGCGCTTGCGAACTGAGGGATGGCTGCTCCGTCCGTACCTCGTGGGCCCTCGACGGTGACGATTCGAGAGCGGATGTGGATTTTGACTCCCTCTGGGATGACCAGCTGCTCCTGCGAAAAGATGTACTTCATCTTGAACAGTGGTGCCAGGTGATTGTGTTGAGTCTGCTCAAACTATCCGGCTTTTGTGGGATCGCAATGGTAAATTGAAGCCAAAAAAGTGAGGCCGCCAAGCCTCAGGATTTGTGCGAGTTCTTGGCAGAAGTTTCACCGATTGGGGCCTTGCGGAGAAAGTTCTCCCTCTCTACCAAGTATTGTGGAAGCTAGACAGGTTGAAATTTCGATTCCTAACTCCGACACTGGGGTATCTCGTGCTAATGCGAAACCTTTCATCAATTTGCCTGGCCATTTATCATCCCGATCGTCGAGTTTGCGCCAGCAATTGGGCAATGGTGGGATCATCATCGTCGACTTGGATTCCTTGCTCACGCAATGCGTTCCTATACCTCCGCTTCAAGCCTTCCTCGTCTTCCTCGTCCTTCTCAGCGTCAGGATAATCATCCGGGTCATTATCATCTTCCTCCTCCTCGTCCGATTCATCCGTCTCGGTAGGCTTCCTTGATGTCGTTGGTCTTTCGTTCACGTTCATATCCCTCATCACTTTCGTTAGATCTTGTTCTCGTGTGCTGGCGCCTTCCTTTTCTCGCTCTTTTCGTCTCTTTTCTAACTCTGGTCTGTAATCTCTTTCGAACTCCTTCCTCTTTTCCTCGACAGCATCAAAGAAATCGTCAATGCCGTCCCCAGTCATACTCGACACTGCCACCATATTCAGATGAGAATAGAACTCTTCCAGCATCAAGCTCATGCTGTCGAGGAAACTGCCCATGTAGCCACTCCCGCCGAAACCTTCACCTCCAAAGACACCTTTGTTCTGCTCTTCGCGAAGCGCTTCTTGAAATTTCTCGAAATCAGTCATCCACTCTCTTGCAAACTCCGCGTCCTGAACATCTGTCTTGTTGAAAACAAGAATCATCGGCAATTTCGTCTTGTACAGTATTGAGCATGCGTAGAGCATGTTGGACATGAAGGTTGAGGTCGAAGAGGTACGTGGGGTATCGATAATATACGCGATTACGGTAGGGAAGGAGGATGCAAGTGATTCTAAGAGGATGCTGCCAGAAGCTGACCAAACAAAGACCTCGATCTGACCGGGTGTATCAATCAAGAAGTGTTTGGGCGGTATGATCGAGCTTTCTGGTCCAGGCTGTGCCCGTTTCTCTAGTAGAGCAATGATTTGATCGATCTTTGTTGCAAACAAGTTCAGAGATGTGAGGATGCCACCATTTGGACCAAGATTGTATTGTTTCATGACCTCCTTGTAGTTGACGCTGTCACGAATGTCAATATTAGGCTGAAAGGGAACATTCAGGACAGCTGGATCAAGGTTGAGCACGTATGGTTTCTTCTTATTCACATGCAGGTAATTATTTATTCTCTGCATGAATGTCGTCTTGCCCGAACCTGTCTATCGTCAGTCCCTGCTTCTGAAGTCGTGAGAACAGTTACGTACCCGCCATGCCAATACAGACAACGGCCACCGGAGAAGTCGCCATATTGCCTGGAAAACCTGCGCGTTCCTAGATTGATTGGAAATTGTGAGATATTGGGAACGGCGGAGGAGGGGAAGTGATGCAGAGCCTTTTTGTTGGAGAAATTTTGGAGCCGCAATCGAACCACGCAGCCTGCCGTTGAGAGCTTCGTTTTTCACTGCCACCCAAAACAAGCAAATCCGAGAACCCAGCGAGTCCCTCAAAATGACATTGGAGGATTTTGAAAAAGAGTTGGCAGAGCAGAAAGAGTCGGAGAGACGTAGAAAGGTGCGCAGAGAGCATGAAAAATCAGAACATCGACATCACAGACACCATCACCACCATCGAGGTTCCAGACACCATGATTCCCACTATGATGAAGACGGTCACCGGTCAAAGAGATCAAGACATTCGAAAGATGAAGATACATCAGAAAGCAGACATCGGCACAGACATCACCGGAGGAGCAGGGTAGAGGAGGACCACGATGGCGAAGAAAAGCATGCTTCGTCAAGGCCTGACCTGGGTGAATTGAAGCGCGATTCTTGGATGGAAGCGCCTTCAGCATTGGATATCGACTATGTGCAGAGGAAAATACCTGAGCCGTCGCCTCCAAAGACCACTTCGCTAGAAGCCGACTTTGAGTTGAAATTGCATGAAAAAGAGCTCAATTACCATCTACGGGATTTACGCAATGGAAGAGCGGTTGATAATCTGGAATATGAGCTGCCGGCTACGCACGAGGTTGACTACGTATTCGGTGATGCCGGTTCACAATGGCGGATGACCAGACTCAAAGCTGTATACCGACAAGCGCAAGAGTCTGGCCGTAAAGTCGAAGATGTTGCCCTGGAGCGCTACAATAACCTCCGCGAGTTTGACGATGCCCGAGAGGAGGAAATTGAGCTTGATCGACGGAAGACATATGGGAATGACTACGTGGGCAAGGACAAGCCGAGCGGTGAACTTTTCCAGGAACGCAAAATGGACGCTGGACACAGACGACCTCATCCACAGGACGCAGAGACGAGTCATGACACAGTGTCGGAGCTAATTCCCGTTCCGTCCTCCAACAACAGTCTTCCCTCGCAGAAAATCGATCAGACAACCCTCAATAAGCTGAAGGCGCAACTCATGAAGGCACAGCTCCGGAAAGATCCTAAGGCTGCGGATCTTGAAAAAGAATACAACGAGGCTTTGACGGCGATGTCCCAACAACATCCCACCGTCATCACGCTCTCCGCGATGGACAACCGCATGCTCTCTTCCGCGCCCAGAAATGAAGTTAGAGCGGTTCAAAATCGTCGTGGTGCGGAACGCGGCCAAGTCGAAGAGAATGAAGATATGAGCATCGAGGACATGATTCGTGAAGAACGTCGTACACGAGGCCAAACAGGAGGCGAAGGTCAACGTCTAGCAGAACGGATTGCCAAGGATGGCAAATTCGACAATGACCTCGAATACCTCGATGAGAACGCCGCGAAGCTGGCGAAGCGTGTCCACAAATCTGACACAAACCTCCGCAACATCGCCATCAACGAGTATCAAAAACTCAACAAAATCCTCGACAACTGCCCACTTTGCCATCACGAAGACACCGACACTCCTCCCATTGCGCCCGTCATCTCCCTCGCGACAAGAACTTATCTGACGCTACCTCCTGAACCCGAACTCTCGCCTCAGGGCTCTATGATTGTCCCAATACAACACCGGACCAATCTCCTCGAATGCGATGACGACGAGTGGGAAGAGATCCGCAACTTCATGAAATCCCTGACGCGACTGTACCACGATCAAGGGCGCGACGTGATCTTCTACGAGAACGCGGCGTTTCCACACCGAAAGCCGCACGCCGCACTAACCGTAGTCCCGCTACCGTATAACCTGGGGGAAACGGCGCCGGCGTTCTTCAAAGAAGCCTTCCTCACTACAGAGGAGGAGTGGAGCCAGCATAAGAAGATCATCGACACGTTGGCGAAGGCCCGGCAGGGAGGGTTAGGCAAGCTTGCGTTTCGCCGCAGCTTGGTCAAGGAGATGCCATACTTCCACGTCTGGTTTGAACTAGATGGCGGGATCGGGCATGTCGTGGAAGACGCGGAGCGATGGCCTCGTGGAGATTTATTTGCAAGAGAAATCATTGGGGGCATGTTGGGGTTGGAGCCCGATGTCATCAAGCGACAGGGTCGGTGGCATCGAGGAACGGACAAAAGGGTCGAGGGATTCAAGAAGGTCTGGAGGAAGTTTGACTGGACTAGGATTCTTACGCAGGGGAATGCATAGAAGTGGTTCTAGTGCTAGTACTGTGATATTGAAACGAAGACCTTTTCTTGCGAGTCTCGATGTTCTTTATTGTTACTATTTTTCTGTCCCTGTTCACACCTTGCCTTTCTACGCCATGGTGAAAAGCCCTCAAAGTACTCCCATTTTAGAGGTTCTGGAAGATAACACCTAGTTTTCCCGTGATATTAAAGTGCTTTCGACTCAGTCTGCATGATTAGCAATGGCCAGGTACTCAAACCCCACTCCTGATACCGTGGAGCTTTTCTGCTTCAAGCATAGCGGGACCATGCAGAGCACGCTGAACATCTGGCCGAGTCTTTCTATGGCTATATTTCCTTGTCTCTTTGATTCAACCTGAGGACGGCCTTTCTGAAACCCCAGTTCTAGCATATCGAAATGGGCGACTTGCTTGACAAGCGGTGGCCCCTGTGTTCGTGGCCCTTGCCATTATGTCCCAACCACTGCAGCCATAAACTTGGCAGACATGGAAGCAACTATGGCGATTGTCCCGGTTGTTGACCTTCAATGGCGCAAAGTCAGAAATTTTGGGTAGACAGGATTTGTCTCTCCTTCAGCTCATGTCAATAATCATTGTCCCTGGTTCTTCAAGGTACTTCTGTACAGCACTGGCCATTCTCGCCATAGCCGCTCCATCGACGACTCGATGATCGGCACTCCAGCTCAGGTTGACCATCTGAGCAGGCTTCACAGTCACACCGTCTTCAGCGTAGATCGGGACAGTCTTGACTTTACCTACGCCCAGGATGGCCAGCTGCCCTTCCACAATGACAGGTGCCACAACCTCGCCTCCGATGTTGCCAATGTTGCTGACTGTGATAGTGCCCCCGGTGAGGTCGTTATTGGAAAGCTTGCCAGCTTGGCCGAGTTGTGAGAGGCGTTGAATCTCCTGTGCAATAGAAGTAATTGATCTGGCATTGACGGCTTTGATGACTGGCACGATGAGACCATTGGGGGTGTCCATTGCTATGCCGATGTTATGGATGGACCGCATCATCAGTTGCGGTTTCTTCGGATCTATGCTAAGATCTAATCGTGCATTGAGAAGCGGATATTGATTCATGGCCAGAGAAACGGCTTTGATGATGAAAGGGAGGTACGAAAACCTAGGAGTCGTTTCGGAGTTTCGGACGGCATTCAGCCTCGCTCGCATCGAGGCGAGGTTGGTGATGTTGGCTGTGTCGGAATAGAGGAAGTGTGGGATATTTAGAGATGCGGTCATGCTCTTGAACATGGCTGATTGGATCGGGGTTAGCTTCTGTGCCGTCTCTGTCTGTTTTGCATCGAGTTCTGGTCTGAACGGTGCTGACAGTGGAGGAGTGACTTGAGCAGAGCTTTGGTCGAGATATCTGTATACGTCTTCTTTTAGAACGCGTCCGTCCTTGCCAGTCCCGTTGATGTCTTCGATCGCAAGACCATGTTCCTTGAGCAACCCCCTGACCGCAGGCGTAGCAAGAGAAGTATGCTTGCCTGGTGATTTGGTCTCCGAAGGTGCTTGCATGTCCGTAACCTCCTCTTGAGCAATGGCTCTGCCACCCTCTGCTGCCTGTTCGACACTAGCAACTTCAGTGGAGCCTCTCGTCTCCTGCTCCGTAAGTTCTTCCAATTCTGCATCTCCTTCCACTTCAATGTCAACCATGGCGTCTCCCACTTGTGCCACGGCATCTTGTGCAAAATAGATTTTCTTGATCACTCCACTAAACTTGGAGGTAATCTCGACGGAAGCTTTATCGCTCTGGACTTCGCAGAGAGGACTCCATTCTTCGATTGGGGCTCCCTCCTCGACGAACCACTGGATGATCTGAACTTCCTTTACGCCCTCCCCGATATCTGACAATTTATGAGTTTCTGTCCTATCCATTCGTACAGAGGCATGGAATAGCCTGTTTGTGGGAAAGAAGGGAGAGTTTCGAAGTCCCATCCCGGGGTTCTTGCGTTGAACAGAGCCTTGGAGAAGCCGCGAGGCTTGCGGTAAAGGTAGAAATTTCATGATGGGTTGTTGCCTTTGCTATTAGGCAGCAGTACGGGAGGAAGAGTGTCAGGGACTCATACTGTGACCAAGTATTTGTGTGGAGGAGACTTGACTTCGAGACGATTGAGACATCTGGAGACCCGTTACAACCGAGGATAACCGCGCTGCCAGAACCGGATCCCCGACTTCGCTTCCTCCAACGCCCGGGGTAGGGTTTTCCGATGTACCCGTTCTGACTAAGCGAGTCGTCTTATAGCAACCACCAAAGCTCCTTTTGATGACCATTGCGTGCAATAAACCACAAGAATTCGACGAACAGCGGGATTGATTCGTAAATAGCTCCTACTCTGAGCAGCTGCATATCCTGAAAAGGATCTGTGCTGACATCCCTTCTACCCTCGTGGCTTCTCAAAAGACAATGGGAGTAGCTAATGACGGGAAGATCTGAGTCAAAATAAACCAATGATCCGAAATCTGTCTCTTGAGACCTTCCTGTTTTGACGGAAATAGAAAATTGCTTAAGATTGTTGCAAGATTGCAACGGATACAAGGCTGGCAATCTCTCAACAGGAGCGAAGTCTTGCCAAATGGGAACTATTTATCTACAAAGCCCTTCCAATTCGGCCCGCAGCACATTGAAATCTTCTTCACTCAATTCTCCTAGCAGCTGATTGGACTATCTGTACTTGACTCCTTTGAGTCCGAGACCTGCTTTTGGCGGTTTGCCTGCTAATGGAGGATGCGGCATTTGGAGCAGAATGCATATCAAGCGCTTGCTGGAGGATGATTCCTTAAAAAAAAAAAAAGGACCCAAGCAGCGTAGAACAATGTTGGAACAGTTGTGTCCACCTTTTCCAAAGAAGAGGGAGCCGAAATAACTAAGTCACGAGAAAACCTGGGGACGCTTCCCAAGATTTTTCATGACTGGAAATTTCGGCTTCGTGAACTGCCGGGATCGGATACGCTGGTCGTATATTTCAAGTTACTCTGTTATATTTCTTGATGACTGGAGTAGAAATAATGCCACAAGAAGAGCGCCAACCGTCAATTTCAGGTTGCCCAAAGTGCTTGAATGGGCCCCCAGCGGAAGGAACTTCCATGGTAAGGCAGGATTTTGGGGGTGCCTCGAATAACCTTTCATAGTTAGAATAGGCTTGGCGCACTAACTTACCGAAAAAGTTGATGATATATATTTTCATCGCCGAATTTATGAATAAAATTGCCATTCGAGTTCCTGATCCTCAACCAGCAACGTGGCGCAGCGGAAGCGTAAGTGCTGTACACGCCTCCCCGAGGTGATATGGAAACTAATTCAACTTGCAGGCGCCGGGCTCATATACACCACGTTACTAGTCATGTGGTTCTAGGTACCCGGAGGACCTTGGATCGAAAGTTTGTGTGAAGTCTGACTGGTCCATGTGCATCAGCTAACGAATGATAGCCAAGCGTTGCTAGAAATTATCTTTTTTGCTCGTTGGGAACTGAGAAAAAGGATCTGACATTTTTTGGAAGTTGAAAAGGGAGTCTGTGCTAAGGACTTGGCGGCCTCTATAGTGCGATCAGTACTACAGCGCACGGCTTGGCATCAGCGGCCGTTGGCTGATGCGATAACCAGGGCACGTGACTGCAAACCCTGCGGATAGATATGCCAAGGCGCTAGTAACTGGGGATAAAAGCGGCCTTCGACACGCCCTCAGTTAGCTACCAATACAATTCCACTCGGTATTTTACATGGGCAACCCCTGGCACCTACAACGGCCACCAAAGCTCAAGCACTCTGTATCCTCTTTCAACGACAAGCGAAGCCTCGTGGTATGTTGAAAGGATCTGAACTGGCATTTAAAGCCACGATGAGACAGCACGGATAGTTATTGGCTGTAGCCCTTCCAGGAATGGCAATATTTACCAAGACAGCCTATTGAGGAAGAATCTCTTCCCCAATCAGCATTATACGACAGGCTATGAATTAACAACACCACTTATGAAGGGGGTGCAAGTGCCTCAACCATGGAAAACAATGGGAAATTTTCGCACTCTGGTATGCGATCCATGCTGCTTACTTCCTTGGCTCACAGAGAGAATCACTAGCGGTGAGTATCAACCGGGTCAACGTTTGCGGCCGTCGTGTTTGATTCGCAGTCGGTGCGAGACAGACCCCTTGAGAGCATTCAATGGCTTTAGTCTCTGCTCTGGCTTTCGAGATGGATAAGCATAGAGTTGGACGGAAAGAGTCACCGATGTGAGATGCGCGAGAAGTTTCGGCTGGGATTGTTCGACCAGACCTTCTTGGACGTCGAGGCTGCAGTAGCAATTGCCGGAAATCCAACGTTCCCAGCGGAGGCGGACGCCGTCTAGCGCAGAGTATACGTTTTGCTAGCTAACAAAGATCACGTCCGGCCGCTGAATGCGACGTCCGTGAGAAGGGTTTATGTGAAAAGATTTCGAGACGAGTGGATCCTGCAGAACTTCGCCCTGGAAAGGTGGCTTCTCCGACCGATGCAGATATGGGCGTTTCCTACGATTGAAGTCGCCTTCCGATGCTCGCCCGAGCGGCTTGGAGGCTCACTTTCATGCCGGGTCGCTCGAATTCAGAGCAGATGAGGACAAGGCAGCTTGCAGCATGGCTGCGGAGCGAGATGCTAGAGAAGATGTGGCTTTTGATACGAAAGACCCGCTGTTTGCGTTTCGGTCATGGCCTCGTGTACGCTCGATGAATGATTTTGAGCACAGAAAACCAATGGGGTTACACATGTCTCAGATTCTCTACTAGCGAAGGCTTTCGCCGGCGACCAGGAAGCTAGGCCGGTGGTTACACGGACGAACTGTGAAGGTGCTATTTTGAAGTAAGTTGATGTTTCCGCCACCAAATTGAATTGGATCATTCTGACGGCTAGAAACCATTCTCACCAGATCTTGTTCTACAAGATTCTTCAGGAGTTTGCTAAAAAGGGTTTTACAAGGCTTTCTCGCTCGCTACCAAAACCTCCGCCACGTTTGGAGGTGGCATTCTCATGGGCAATCTTATTGAGACTTTGAGCAAGGATGATCTCGCCACAAGTTGCGGCATGGTCAGTTTCGTTGGCTACACTGGATGGTCAACCTATGGAGGGTATGGACCGCTGGCAGGAATGTTTGGACTTGGCTTCGAACAGATACTCGCTGCGAAGATCGTTGACTGGAGAGGTGAGACCGTGGAGGTAGGAGAAGATTTGATGAGAGGCATTCGAGGGGCTGGCGGAACATACGGCGTGATTGTCGAGATGACGATTAAGGTCTACCCCCTCAAACATGTCTGTCCTTCATCGACTTTCTCTCTCGCGAGGTTCTGACCAAGTAATAGATCCTCACGGGAATTCTGCGTCACGACACCAGCGACGTTCAATCGACCGTAAAGTCTTACTGCTCCAGACTCCAGAAAATGCGCGCTGAAGGATTTCCACCGCAACTATGCGTGGCGCCACTTTTCTTCCACTTGCCTGACGGACTCGTGCTGGCTTCCCATTTCATGTGGGCCGATAAGGACGAGGAGACCGGTCACAGATGGCTTGATAAAGTCTCCAAACTTGGCAAGACCATCGGCAGCGGGGTGAGAAAGACAACACTTCTCGAAGGAATGAAGGATTTTGACTTTGTTAGTGGTCAGGGTTCGGTTGACACCATCAGTCTTCGCAAGCTCAGTGATGAAGTGACGGATGTCATTGCAAAGCACATTCAGAAGATGCCCCGGCAACCCGGAAACGGCTTTGCGATCCACGTGGCTCCTCGGCCAACTACATCCAGCCTCGAAAAATCTGTCTTCGCCACTTCTGAAGCCCACCTTATGTTGGGGTTTCTTTACGGAGGGGAGACAAGCGACGGACTAGAAGAGTCGCGACAGTGGGCGAACAACTTTTTGCATGATATGAAACAGACCGACCAGGACAACATTCTTCAATCCACGTACATCTCACTTACGCCTGCAGGCCGTAACACACTCAAGCGGATCTATGGAGCGAACTATCCTTCTGTGGTGTCACTCAAGGACAAATACGACCCACACAACGTTTTCAAGCTCGCTGTGCCGTTTTGCTACCTTGAATAGAGTGCCGACTCAGAAATAGCTTGAAATGGATGTTGAGGATCAGTCAAGACGGTAACAGCCTGTAAGGACAAATGTAAGATCGGTAGATCCGGAAGAGAAGTTTTCATCGGCATGTGGAACTCATTCATATAAAGTCAAAGTTTTGGTCGAGAACGAAGACAAGCATCACGACGTCATCTGAACCCATGGCTGTGGCTGGAATAATCCTTGTACTAACTGAGACATTTTCCAGCTCAAACCAGCAGAATTGTCTGCTAAGCCCACAAGAGATACCGTGCAGGAGTTCCAGCGTACCAGTTGCGAGCAAGCTCTAAGTCTCTATCGACGACATAAAGGGGGATGGAACTTTTCACAATCAATCGCCCAATGGTTCGGCAGTTTCTATCGGATCGACCTCCAGCAAGTGCGGAGGCCCAAAACGAAGAGCTTGATGCTTTTCCTTTTTAACATCTCTCGAAGCTGTTATACATCGGACCCTGCACCTCGTCGGAGTCCGAGGGGCAAATGGGCACGAAGTTCGCACCACGTCTAGTTCCGTGGAAGCGGAAGTATTGAGTTGTGTGAGGATCACGACCCGCCTAGTTCCAAGAACTTCTTCAGCTGCGAAACGCGGGAGATGGCAATAAGTCAAAACGCATGTCCAGAAACAAATCCTACTCGTCAGTCTGTATAAGCTCTAAGGCTCTCGCACCTGGGACCATTTCGCTCCTCTCTTCGATTTAGCTTTCCTGTCTTGCAACAACTGCAACATGGGTGACTTACAGTCGGCTCGGGCCGCTCACGTCGAAGCCGTGGTGGACGCGGCCGGAGTGAACATTGAGCACGAGCTCCATATTCATGTGAAAACTTGGATAGCCCTGGCTGAACGCTTCTTCTGTCTTCTGTCCCACTTATCCTCGCCAGCCGCTCACGGTATCTAGGCTATCAACTTGGTCGTCTTCTCTCAGATCATGTCCTTAATTGGCGCAGGTTTCCTGGCTCAGTCGATGACGTTACTGCTTGGTGATGAGACAAAGGCAGTTTGGTGTAGCACGATTCTTGCTATCTATACCCTCGCTCTTAATCCACCACTCAGCCTAGCCGCCGACTACTGGGGCCGCAAGTACATTATGATCGTCAACACCTTCTTGGGTTTCATCGGCCAAGTTATGATATCCCGGGCCTTGAATATGGGAACCTTGCTCACAGGGTTTTGCTTCCTGGGATTTGCGTTTGGGCCAGGATTTGCCTTCTACGCGGTGGTCTCCGAGATTGTTCCCCGGAAACACAGGGCGTGGAGTCAAGCAAGCGTCAACGCATCCACAGGCGCCGGCGCTATTGTCAGCGTCTTGATGGCTGGCGCACTCATCCGACACGGCAACCTCGAGAACTACCGAATTTATTGGTATGTCGCCGCAGGCATATCCTTTGCCGGTACCTTGGGTCTCCTGGTTGGATACCACCCGCCGCCGCGCGACCTCGAGGACGTTTTAACTACTTGGCAAAAGCTCGTCTCTCTCGATTGGATCGGTATCATCCTAATCAGTACGGGCTCGGTTCTGTTCGCACTGGGCTTGTCGTGGGCTAATAACCCCTACGGCTGGGGCAGTGCTCCGGTCCTGGTACCTCTGACTACAGGCTTGGCTATGATGCTGGCATTCGTCCTCTACGAGTGGCTGGCAAGGAAGGATGGTCTCGCCCACCATGACTTGTTCCGTGACAGAAACTTCATTATCTCGATCATCGTCATCTTCGCGGAAGGTGTGGCATTCTTTACCCTGAACAACTACTTTATCTTCGAGCACATTGCCGTGTTTGGGATCGATTCGTGGGATGCTTCGCTTCGGTTCATCGTCTTTTTGGGAGGCAGCATTGTCTTCTCAATTGCCGCTGGGGCATACACCACCTTCACCAAGAGCTTAAGGGGGCCACTGGTTCTAGGCCTCGCCGCGTACGTGGTCTTCGCCGCTCTGATGACGACTTTGACGCCGGGATCCAATAAGAAAGCCAGCTGGGGCTACGCCACACTCGGGGCCTTTCGAACGGTTTCATTCTTCTTAACGTCTTTCTTGCTGCTCAGATGGCTACGCCCAGGGATATGATATCTGTCACAACCGGCCTTCTAACCGCGGCGAGGGGCCTGGGAGGCTCTGTTGGTACCGCCATCAACGGCGCCATTCTCAACAATACTTTGAAAAAGAATCTAGCAACCAATATTACCCAGGCCGTTCTCCCACTTGGTTTCCCTGCCCAGGAGTTGGGCACCTTCATTGCCGATTTGACGTCTGGAAATATTGTTGATCTTCAGAGCATCCCAGGAATTACCCCCGAGATCATTGCTGCAGGGAGCCACGCTTTTTCCGAGGCATATGCTCTCGCTTTCAAAAACACATGGATCTGCGCAGCCTGTTTTTGCGCCTTGGCTTTGATAGGTGAGTCAGCACATCGAGAACCTCCTTGACGCTTCTGTGCCCGCAAATAAGCTGACGGTTTTTCAAACAGCTTCGTGCTTTGTTCGAAACGCCAGGAGCGAGTTCAACGCTCACATCGATGCACCAGCAGAGGCTGAATTAGCCAGGCAGCAGAAGGAAATTGACGCAGCAAAGGTGGCGACGAAGGCTCAACACTTGGAACAAGCATCAATATGGCAGTACGAAATCGCGCGCATATCAATGGTAAGAGCACCGGAAGCGTGGCATTTGCAAAACAGATTGTTTCCACCTGAGCGCACGGTGAATGGCACTCCGCGAGAAGCGCAATAAGATACCATGAGGGAGACGTCCTGATCATTTTGGGGGCATGCAATCGCAATCGGTGTGGCCGGATTCTCAACAAGCAACGGGGCCCGAGTTGCAGCGTATGCATCTGTGCCCGGCAGAATAAGAGGAATTTCCGGATGCTGCTGGAAGAACGCTTCAATGGTGCTTCGCGTCGATTGCGCTTTTGTGGTCATGGTTATTCATTCAGAAGTACTCGAGAAATACCGCACTAGATTCGAAAGAGGGCATCAACAACGGGTCAAACATTGCCAAATGCTTTGAACACCGGTGTTTACTACACGCCTTCTGGAGATGGGCCGCATCGCAAGTCGCGAAGTTAGTGGCGTGAGCATAGTCTTGCCGATGCAGTTGACCGAACTTTACTCAAGGAGCTTTTAAGCCCGCATTGCTGCCGTCAACCTGCAGGACAACCCGTCGACTTCACTGAGGCGTTCGAACAATAACCAAGGTCCTTCACACAAGTGCTGAATCGTCCGTGGGAGCATACAAGGAAATATGCCCAACTCTCCATTGATCCGGGGAAGACCGTGCTGAGATAAATGACCATTTCCGGTGGGGGAAGCCAAATCTTGTAGTAGTAAGCTTGCTTCAAAAGCTCTTGGGGGAGACCACTATGTTCGCTAACACCGTGTGAGTAAGAATTATGGACGGAGAACTAACAATGCTAAAAACCATCATTGGGGGCGCTGGCCTGGGAGGGTTAGCTTGTGCTGTTGCATGTCGGAAGAATGGGCTGCAGGTAGTTGTCTTGGAGCGAGCCGGTGAGATATCATCAGTATGTGTCCATGTGTACTTGAGAAGTGACTGCTCAGATCTTCAGCGGCACAATATTATGTGTAATGACTCACGGTATGCTTAGGTTGGCGCAGGGATTCAAGTACCCCCCAATGCCGGACGAGTGATGAAGCATCTCGGCCTGTTGGATGGGTTGATGAAGCAGGCTGTTGAAATTGAATACCTGGACCTTCTCCGTTACGAAGACGGTTCGAGGCTTTTGCGCCGCGATTGCAGCAAGTCATTAGAACAATACGGAGCACCTTGGCTGTAAGCGAATTCCCTCATACCCAGCATGAGAAAGGCATCCGCAGCTCTGAAGTTTTGGCTACGTCTGAGCCAGGCAGATATTGACTATTTGGACAGTGTCTCACACCGCGAGGACTATCATATGATTTTGCTTGATGCTGCAAGATCATCCGGCGTGGAAATTAGACTCGGGTCGATGGTGAAAGCGATCAAGTTTGAGACTACTGAAGTGGTTTTGGAAGATGACAGTGTATTAAAGGCAGATGTCATCGTTGGCGCTGATGGTTAGTCTGGCTTGCAGCTATTCTCTCACTAATTTCTTACCAACGAGACAAAGGATTATGGTCGAGTACGCGAGATCAAATCCTCGGACACCCATCACCACCAACAGAGACTGGTGACCTTGCATATCGAGCAACATTTACAACTGCGCAACTCCGCTCGTTGAACAACCCGCGAATCAACAAGTTAGTCGAGGAAAGGGCCGCCACGTTGTGGATGGGTCCTGAAAAACACACAGTGCTGTACCCTGTCCGCGGAGGTCAAGAGTTCAATCTGGTTTTGTTACGGCCGGATAATCTTCCAACGGGCGTCAACAAGGCAGCTGGCGACCTTGCTGAGATGGGGGCGACGTTCGCGGGCTGGGACCCAATGTATGCCGTTTAGTGACGTCGGATCATGGTCGAATGCTAACATGTCGGTATTAGCTTGACAAAGATCATCTCCTGTATTCCTACAGTTCTGAAGTGGAAACTTTGCTCCCACGAAGAGCTTCCAAAATGGTGCAAAGTAGGTTTCTCTCGCGCATAAGCTCTTGACGTAGTCACCAACACAGACGCAGGAAAATGTGGCCATCCTTGGGGACGCATGCCACCCGACCTTGCCCTATCAAGCGCAAGGGGCTGCAATGGCGGTGGAAGACGGTATCGTGCTGGGGTTGTTGCTCGGAAACTTATCGCACGATTATTCACCTGGGGTCGCACGGGAAAATATCCCTTCGATACTTCAGTTGTATGAGTCGCTTCGGAAGAAAAGAACCAGTCTGAACGTCAAAGGTGCAATTGCCAATAGGGTCATGTATCACATACCGGATGGCCCGAAGCAGCGGCAGCGGAATAATGATCTCAAAGCGGTGGATTGGACCCAGCCTTGCAGGTGGCAGTGGGCAGATTCGACGTATCAATCACAGCTGCTAGGTTCCGACGTCGTAACAGACAGTCAAAGAGGCTATGAGCAATGGAGAAAGAGGGAGAATGATGTCTAGAACCGGCAGGAGGCTGTCTTTGGAAAAGTCGGCTGCCTGAAGCAGCTTAATCAGCAGTCTTTCGGGCCTATTTGTTGCTGTTTTAATCGTGCTCATATTCATCCGGGCAGAAGATTTTGGCCGGAAAATATAGCCTTGATTGGATAAAGCTTCGCCAGCAACTTCAACGGTATTGGCAGAATGTTGAGTCAGAAAATTGAAAATACAAATTTTGCGGTACTCAAGGTATTCAGAATTAAGGGAGCACTCAAGGAAATGTTTGATTATGCACAGATACAACTAAATGAGACATTCCTGTTTTTTTCGTTCGTGTTCAATAATGCTAGATTCCAAATTCCATACCAATATCACGGGCCGCTTCAGCCGCTAAATCGTCCTTGACCTCTTCCGGCCTATCTGGAACTGAAAATCCCTCAAACTCGCGACCGGCTTGACTGACCAGAGTTTCCAGACCGTTCCCGCTGGCAAATGACCAAAATCGAACATAGACGTCCTTGAATTCAATAGCCATAGTTATCCCGGCCGGAAGAAAGACCGTCTCTCCCGCGTGAACCAGGTTTGACTTCCCACCGAGGTGAATGGACAGTGGGCCATCAAGAACGTGGGACACCTGGTGGACTTTGGAGAAGCGAAAGGGTCGTTGCAGCAATGAGGCCGGGAATTTGCTACTGGATTCGATGCTCGAAACCGCAAACAAGCCACCTGATTATGTGGTTGTGATAAAAGGTCTAGACAAAACTCCTCCAAGTAAGAATCTGGGACCTGTATTTGTCCTCAAAAAGTATGTTTCGACGCCAGATGGAAGTTTCGAGTCGTCTGAGGTCCACTCTCCCACTGCTGCAGGGACATGGTTTGGTGTAAAGACCACATTATTTTTCTCTTTGACTTCTTGGAGCTTTGGGAAGAGAGTAGCCATCGGATTTCGATGGTCAAATTCATCGTTGAAAACCCCATTATAGTCCTCGCTGATGAATCGAAAAAAATCGACCCATTGCCCTGGAGTGACAAGTCCTACTGTTTCATTGATAGGACCTATCAGTTGAGGACAATGAACGACTTTCTGTGAAGCTGTCAGCGCCACCAGAGCAACACAGCATAAGGAAAGGATGGAACCTTACGGGAGGTACCGATGCAAAATCTCCTGCACTCAGGATCCGGCACTTGTCTTCTACCCACAACTTCATCTGGCCTTTAGTGCACATGAATATGTCGTGCGCTTCGTTGTGGTAATGAAACCCAGCTGGATCTCCAGTAGTACCATCCATATGGAAAACTGACATCAGCTGGTCGGTCTCCTTTGCAGATGCAAGAATGCGAATGACACTTTTGGATCCGGGAATAACCATTTTCTCCCCTTCATGCTGCCGAACAATGTAAGGGGCTGGCCTGCCCAACGGCTCTTGCACGAGCGGAATAGACATGATGGAATATTTCGGATTGATGAAAACCAGTCAAAACTAAAATGGAGAATAGAGAGCACATCAATTTAACATCACACGGGGAATCGGAACTGGCACCTCCCACTACCGATGGGATACCAGGGGTTTCTAATCCGTGGAACCACGACGACCAAAGCCTGTACGTCGGAGTCAGCGGGGCACAGCGATTTTCGACCACGGGAAATTCTTGTCTGTGATCAATTACCACCCACAACCTTTGCATAAGAACATTAACTACACAATCAATTCAACCCAATATCTTGCGTTGGGACAAGTTTAGAGAGGAGAGAATGGCGCAGATTCGGGCCCCTTACAGAACCATAAATGGGATTGAGATTCCAACGGACATCCATGTACCTGCCGAGACTCGACGTCCTCTTGCCCCTGCACTCATCATGATTCATGGGGGAGGTTTTGTGCTTGGTTTTCCACAAATGAATAATCGGGACCAAATCGCACACTGTTTGCAAAGAGGCGGGATTGTCTTTTCAATCGAACATCGTCTGTGTCCCGGTGTAAATGTCCTCGAAGGGCCTATGAATGATGTGCGAGAGGTGTTGAAGTGGACACAAAATGGAGGGCTAGCACGCACTCTTTTAGAGGCATCAATTGACGTTAGGCCTGATCCAGATCGAGTCATGGCGATGGGAACGTCTGCAGGGGGTCATCTAGCATTGAGTCTGGTAAGTGATTTTCTGTTCGATTCCAATTAGCCAGAATTGGAAGCTTGGCGGTTTGTTGAGTCTCTACATATTATCTGCTAGCCATACTTGACAGTGGCACGACGGGGACTTCGATACTCCGCCAATGATCACGCTTTTTTTCGAACTCGGCATCTGATGCGATGGCCTTCATCTCTACCCGGCCGTTATTGATCAGATCATCTAAGTGACGATACTTGCCCGCCAGAGTAATGCTGCATATCTGAGAATCTGTCTCCCAGACTGGCATGACCCCTCCATTTTTGTCAACCTCCAGCTTCCCTAATGCTCCGCAAGTGACACAGCCGATCTTGTTATCCTTAGACAGTAGCTCGAACTTGGCGAGATGGCAGTACGGACAAGCTCCAAAAGGTTCAGGTCCGAGATACTGTGCTTCGTCAAACGGCTTTCCTATCTGAGAAGCGACATTTCTCCCAATCTGTTGAGCTCTTGCAATGGCAGCACCGTTGTCCTTTGCAACGACGATTCCGGGATAGCCGTAGCCCATCAAGTCCTCCTGATCTACTACTTTTGCATGCAGGCAATACACCAGGAGATGAAGAACAGGCAAAGCAAGGGAGACCCGGTCCGGCGTTGTGGAGCCAGCGACCGCGATAAATCCGACAACTCTCGGTTTTAATAGGCGTGCGTCGATCTTGTGAGCTGCGAACATGGGATCTCCAGCCTGCTGCCTTTCGAGTGTCCGTCTCGCGAATGATGCATCCGTGAAAGACCCAAGAATCTTGTCGAGAAACCCTTTCAGCGCTCCTGCCGGCGAGTGACTGTAAACGGGGGTGGCGAAAATAAGAGCATCGGCGTCGAGCACGGCATTCAGCACACCCCTTCGGTCGTCGTTTATCTCGTCTGAGTCTGCTTCTGCTGCTTGCATGTTAAGATTGCTACCCAGAATGAAAACTTGGGCGCCTTTCAACGGCCTGGGATTCGGAGGGCAAGTAGAAGACGGGATGTGAATCCAAGACACGGTTAGGTCATTTCTGTTGCTTTTGGCCGCCATCAAGGCTGCTTTCAACAGGATTTCGCAGTTACCATCAGCGCTACCGTTCCCAAAGCCGAGATAGTCACGATGGACAAGTCTGCGGATACTTCACACGTCGAGGTGAAGGAGTCTCAAGAGGACACCAAGCGCCAGTGCGATGAGATCATCGCTAGCTTTTCCTTGGAGGAAAAGAAGCACATTACTCGCCGTATCGACTATCGCTTGGTGATCCCAACTGGTTTTCTGTTTATGATCAGCCCGATGGACAGGACCAACATCAGTGAGTTTAGTGCTCCTGGCGGAGAATCAACTAAACAGCTTCAGGTGTTACGTACGTCTCTGGAATGGCAGTTTATCTGAAACTGGTGGGAAACAATCATTACTCCATTATCGTCCTCCTTTTCTTCGCGATATACGTGCCATTCTAGCCGGTTGCAACGGTTATTCTCAGAAAAATCGGCCCACGGTGGTACTTGTCCGTCTCCACGATGATCTTTGGGGGCTTGACCATTTCAGCAGGCTTTGTTAGGCAGTGGGGACAGATGGCTGCCATCCGACTGATACTCGGCATAGCCGAGTCGAGAACATTACCGGGTATAGCCTACCTCGTCAGGTGAGTTCGCATCCATTGGCGGATGGACACGGTGCTCACAAGTATCGCAGCTGCTGGTATACTCGGTACGAGGTTGCCAAAAGGACCGCCGGTTTCTATATCATTGGAATGTTGTCTAGCGCCTTTTCCGGTCTCCTAGGATATGGATTTTCTCACATGAACGGCCTTGGTTCCGGTCATGGCCTGGGTCAGCATATCGAACCGACCAAGGATCATCCCAATATCAAGCCACATCAAATGAGCGGCATTGCCGGCGGGAGGTGGGTATTGTGAGTGGGTGCTCCCTATTACCTGCAGCTTTCTGCTGACGAATACAATTAGCATAATGCAGGGAATACTCACTGCAGTTGTCGCCTTCATGGCAGCGACATGCGTCGTTGACTTCCCGTAAGCGTCGTCTCAGAGGCAGTTCGATCTACATCAAGTACTGATTTCTGAAAAGCGAAAAAGCTGCCACAACGAGATTGACCCCCAAATTCCTAAACAAGAGGGAGACTAGCCTAGTGGTTGCCCAGATCAACCGAGACAGGTTAGATGCTGTCCCGGAGAAGTAAGTCGCATTGAACAGGTCGAACGGAGTCTGGACTGACATGGACAGGTTCAATCTGGTGAACTACCTAGCTGGTGCGGCGGATCTTCAAGTTTGGCTGTTTGCCCTGTCCCACGGCTGCACCGCCATCAACACGTTCGGTATCGCTTACTATCTTCCCATCATCCTGAATGTAGGGATGGGGTTCTCGGCGGGTGTCAGTCAATGTCTCGTCGCGCCCCCGGTTGTATTTGCTGCCATCTGTGTAGCGGCCTGTTCATGGGCCGCGGATAAATACCACTCTAAAGGGCTGATCATCATAGGGGCGTGCATTGTCAGCGTCATCGGTAATCCGCTATCCTACCTCTGGGAATGTACAGAATACACTGACGAACGTTAGGCTTACCGCTCACTGGTCTTGCTAAATCGGTGGCCACCAGGTATTTCGGTACATTCCTGGCGACCGCGGGAGTGAACGTGGCTACTCCACTACTCATTGCCTGGCAGGCAAACAACATCCGTGGTCAGTGGAAGCGGGCTCTATGCTCTGCGACTTTAATTATGGCTGGCGGCATCAGAGCCATCATCGCCCCACTCGTGTTTTGCGCGCAAGATGCCCCGAGGTATCTTCCTGGCTTTTATACCCTGATAGCCGGGGTCATAGTCGGGTTTTGTTCCACCTTGGCGCTGATGATTAAATTCTGGAAGGCCAATCGGCGGGCCGATGCCGGTGGCAAACCGATTCACGGCTTGGAAGGTTTTCGCTATACCATATAGAGGCCGACAAAAAGAGAACCAGTCTGGGAAACCATCGAGAGACTTCTGTCAAACAAGGGTGCAACTTGAGGTGGTATTGAATGCTCTGTCTATCGAAACTGGTCCTGCCAGGTTGTTGGTATATATACACGTTAGGTTGACCCCCTTTTTCCTCTTCTATTCCTACCCCTATATCCTGCATAGGAGTGTTAACCCCTTTTCCCAATAAAGGGGCACTCGCTACTATTCAACTGTTCAGCGAAACCTTGTTCGACAACTTCTATTTTCTAGTCCCGATCGCTTTTTCGGGCTGGACGACAAACGCATCAGCCTCATCCCATTTACTTGCGCAGAGACCCGAATTGAAATTGATCGCAGTTAATTGAGCCAGAGTGACAATTTGTCAGACTTCTTGCATCGAAAAGGTGTTCTGTGTCTAAGGAGTGTGCGTCATCGTTGTTGCCTGTCAATGGTGATACAGCCTAGTGGGCGAGTGTTGCAAAATAACCCAGTCTGTCCCGAACGACAGGTCACCACCGGTTCAACACTACTATTCAACCGTTCAACGCAATTTATTGGAGCAAAATCTTTAGGTCGCCATCTGTCAAAGCCCAAGGTTTCTCTGCGCTTTTCTGATGATCGAGGGAATTCCCAGCGTAGCGTTTTTGAAACATTGCAGAATAATGAATTGATCCCGTAGAGCTGTTCAAGAGGTTGAGCTCCTCTCCTATTACAAGCTCATAGGCGACAACGAACAACTCAGAACAAGCGCTGAAATGGCGAGAGGCGCTTAAGCCATGGCAGCCCTGACAAATTCAGGAGGCGTTGGCAATTAAGCTTTGATTCCGATAAAGTCGGAGGAGCTCCCTCCCGTAGTCATTTCCGTTGGGTGTCCTACAAAGAGTGTGAATGTGATACTTCATCGGTTCCTCGTTTAAGAGAAAAACACCAGAATGATGATCAAACTCCACGAGAATCACGGGGCTTTGAATTCGATAGTAAAAACTATCGTCGTCGCCGTATCCGCCGATCTAGCAGAAGTAAGTCTCATGAAGATGCTCTCTCACGTGCCGAAGGCGGGCATTCAAGGGGCCTACCTTGTGCCTATTTTTTGAGTAGTCTCACGAACCTCACACGCATACTCCATAGACTATTTATGGCTCCTGACTCCGTCGCGCCTTGAATGGTAGCGATGATGATGAGCAGGCAGACTGCGACGTCTGGCACATTCAATATACTGGACTTAATGAAACTCGACGTAACGCCGCACTGATTTTTGTTTGTGCACGTCAAGTATCAGCCGGAACAGCGAAGCCCATATGAGTCGAGATGGCGAGACAAGTCATGCCTTAATTTCATTCCGCCGAATCTCTACCAACGCGTCATCAAATGCCTTCATGATTAGATCGTATAAGACTTCCGAATCCTATGGAGTGCGAGAGCTCTTTGTTCGTCGTTGACTCTGGGGTCTTAATTAATGCCCAATGGCGACGGGCGCCTCCATTATGACACAATCTCAGGTGAGGGGATCGGCCGCGGAGGAGACGCTCGGAGCTGGCCCCACACATCGTGTACGATAATGTACACTTCTACACGTCTCTTTTTTCTTATATTCCCACTCTCGAGAGTCACGTACAATGGCGACAACAACAACTACAACCACGACGGAGAACCTTTCTCTCGAGCACGAAGCGTCCACCGTCTTGCCTAATCTGCAGCAATAGCAACAGCAACAGCAAAATCAAAATCAACCACTATCTACGGCAGTCTCGACAGCCTCGGCACGAACAATTGAGCCTCTCAACATCGAAGCCAGTTTAGACACAGAGCCCGACTACCAAACAGGCACCGAATTTTGGTTCACCATCATCGCACTGTGCGTGATCCTTATCCTCGGAGGGCTGGACGCCAACATCGTCGCTACAGCCGTACCGAGCATCACTAGCCACTTCCAAACTGTCGCCGACGTAGGATGGTACTCGTCTGCATTTCGACTTTGCACTTGCGCGTTCCAATTCGGGTTCGCGAAGTTGTATAAGCTCTTCTCAATCAAGGCCATCTTTATGCTGAGCAATGTTATATTCCTCATCGGCTCTTTACTCTGTGCCACGGCTACTTCGTCGACTATGTTCATTGGAGGGAGAGCATTAGCGGGTCTGGGCTTTTCGGGTGAAATGGCTGGGTGTTTTGCGGTCACGGTGCAGATTCTGCCGCTCAACAAGCGGCCAGTGTTTGCGGGTTTGATGGCGGGTGTGGAATCGCTTGCGATTATTGCGGCGCCTATAGTAGGTGGTGCATTGATGCAGTCTTTGGGGTGGAGATGGTGTTTCTGGTATACTCTTCTCGTCACGGGCATGATCAAGGTAGCTTGACACTAACTTCTTCGTAGGATTAACTTTCCTATTGGCGTTGTATCGCTGGTGACCATTGTATTCCTCTTCTCAAACCCAAGAACTCGCCTAGAGGACGACCTTACACTGACTCAGAAGATTAGAGAGCTCGACCTCGTCAGTAACTGCTTGTTCATCCCATCCCTACCAGCGCTCTTCGTTGTATTTGCTGTGCTACTCGCCGCCTTCGTCTTTAATCGATATCGACGCGGAGACTCAGCAGCACTCCCTTTCCGCATCATCAAAAGCCGAAGTGTCATCGCGGGCTTCATCTTCACGACATGCACTAATTCGATGACGAACGTCCTGGAGTGGTACTTACCAATATACTACCAAGTCGTTCGTTCCAAGGTGAGACTTCGTGGCCAGTTTCGCGACTATAAGAAAATGTACTGACAATGCTATATCCCGTCAGACCCCAGGCGAGAGCGGCTACCTGATGATCCCCATCCTCGTTGGAATGATGCTCGGGCTCTTTCTTCAGGGTATCGGCACCACTATGTTCGGCTACTACCCCCCCTTTATGATCTTCGCCTCCATATGCATGCCAATTGCCGCAGGCTTAATGACAACATACGATCTCCACACATCCCTAGTCCAGATCATCCTCTATTCCGGATTCGCAGGCTTCAGTGGAGGCATCGGCTTCCAAAGCCCCAAAGCGTCTATTCAGACAACGTTGAGTGCCGGAGATGTCAATCTTGGGATCGGGGTCATCTTGTTTGGGCAGAGTATGGGTCCGGCGGTATTTATCGCCATTGCGCAGGTTATATTCATGAATCAGTTGTCGTCAAATTTGGAAGATGTTGTACCAGGGTTGACACCTGCGTATATTGATGAGCACGGACTTGGCGATATTAAGAATGGGATTCCCATGCAGCGGTGGGATGAGGCCTTGGGTGGTATCGATCGGAGCTTAACTTATACTTGGTACCTTACTGTCGCGTTGGCTTGCACGACGATGGTAGGAAGTCTCTTGGTCGAATGGCGCTCGGTCAAGGAGAAGCAGTCGTGAAGTATAGGCTAGCGGCACGAAAGGAGCGTTCAGATAGTAAACGTTGTGGATGACCTTGCCTTGGAATTGAAAGCATCACATTCGTCCGCACATATACGCGTTACATCTTGAACTGTTGATGTGTGCCGAGGTCCTAAATGTCTTGGCATACAGTGCTTTTCAAAAATCCATGACAAATTATACGAGTCATCTCGACGTCAAGGCTCGTCGTCCGTTCACGCTCAGTTACGAACCATCTCGAGCGCGGTCAGTAAGATCCGATGAAATACCACGACTCATCGGATCCAATCCGTGAACCATATCGATATCGAGTAGGGTGCCCACCCCCCGGCCACTTGGTCCATAGACTGGATCCGATGGGTTGTGGCCCGGATAATGTTTAATCCGTTAAGGGTAGGTTGCCCACGTGACACTGCCAAGCCATATGCTTACGTGATCGGCCGGCACGTCGCTCTTGGCGTCGCCACACAACGCCAAGCCCCAACTAGATGATTCCAAAATAAAAAAAGTCTTTATATTTTATAATGCCAAAAATTGCTTCAAAATTGACACCAATTCGTGGTTGACCTATCAAGGACGTAACCGAGTGGTAAAACACTCGGCTTGCAGTCGAACCGATAGAATTGAGGGACCTTACTAGTGTTCGATCATAGGTAAGGTAAGAGGGTTGTCCGGCCTAGCTCCTAGGTGCCCTAGATGGGTAAACGTAATGCTCCAGCCAGTGATTGTTGATGATGTCGTCTTGTTCATACCGTTGAGGTCAAATTCTCCTTCGGTTGAACTCGTGTGGCTGAAGCTTTCACAGGCTGCGGCGCCCCATCTATGAGTTCGTCAGAGATGGACTATGGGAGGGGCCCCTTCTTCTTTTTTAAAAAAAAAAATTTTTTGGGTGGGGGGGGGGGGGTTGGGGTTCGTGTGTTGTGTGCCTTGGAAGTCACGTGATTATTCTGGCTTGGCATGGTGGCAACTTGTGCGGGAATAGGGGTTCTTGGCACTAGGCACTAGGCGTCTGACACTTCGCTCCTCTACCATCGAGGTCGAAAAACCAAGCTGGGGAGGAAATGCGTTTAACCCTGAACTTCACAATGGCTCTAAGGACTTGTTTTTGGACCCCAGTGGCCACAGAAAGTGACTACTCGCTGGGTGCTATTTTTGGGGACCTCTCTCGAGGCCACTATGCTTAGTATTTCGTCATGGGGTCACGAGCCAATTATAATCTTAGGTCGCCTGTTCACCAGTCAGTGTCGTTGTAGCGGCGTGAAGGCCGTGGAAAGTGAATACGAAAAGTCATTAAGATTGCAATTGACTTCACGAAGGCAACCGGCCGGCTGCGAGTGAACTTAGGGGAAGAATAATTGGCCCGAAGCAAGACTCAGAGCTAGGAAGTCGCCGCGCTGTTAAAAAGCCGGGCGTGGGATGAACCGATAGACATCGGTTAAATATAGTGGCAAGGTAGCTAGTCCCCTGTGGGCTTAGCCCCGACTTAGATGTATGAGTACACTTGATTGGATCACCTGCCCTCACAGATATCAATATTGACCACTCATCTAAAGCAGATAGTTGTCAACCTAGTAAATGGGGCCACTGGGAGTTTTACATTGCGTTAGGACTGGAACAGGAACACTGTGTTGGAGAGGATTAGCATGGATCTGTGACTGATTCTCTGAAGGAATAGACTAACTTCATTACTCAACACGTCTCCAGAGTCGAACATTAGAACGGTCGAATTTGTGCGAATCATCGATCTGCACATACGCCAGATTCAGATCATAAACCTGCGTACTGGGAATAACATTTTTCCGTACATACTGAGGAAAATGTAATTCCCGGTACGGAGGGCGCTTGTCACTTGAGGTGACGTGCCGTCATGTGGGTCCCAGAACGGGTTCCTAACTTTTTATGGAAACCTCGTATGCCCGGCTCTGGTGCCCTCCCAACTCGATATGATCTATGGATTGAAATCCCCCTCTCGTCGCCCATCGGATCCAGTCTATGGACTACTCGACCTTCAACGGATTCACCATTTTCCGGGATCACATGCTCCCCGGGGCCCATGTGGCGGAGGAGCACCCTACTCGATAGATATCGATATCCTCGATATCGAGATGATCCACGCATCGGATCCAGTCTGTGGATCACCTAGAGAAGCTCTACTAGTCACATTCGAGATGGTTCGTAACCGAGCGTGAACGGACAAGCCTTGACGTCGAGATAATCCACTGATTAGATCCGATGGGCCGTGGTATTTCATCGGATCCAGTGGATGGCTGGAAATCTTGTCTCCTATGATTTTATGTCAGTTAACTGACTGAACTTTCAATCAGGCCGCGAATTTCATCAGTCCAGTCAATCTGGCTGGCTGGCGATTATGTCAGTTAATTGACTGTTGGCCACGCAGGAAAGAATCAACTTAAGAGTTAGGCTTGATGAGGAGGTAGATGTCTAGACTTCTCAGAAGAGATATGGTCATGATGAGACAGATTCGTCTTTATATATCTGAGCATTGTTGAGATAGAAGCGGTACTATAATTCTCCTCGCATCGAATCAAAACGGCTCACGCGGCCACCAATTGTGAAAGGTCCCATAGAGCTAATTATTCAACGTGTAGTATATCGATGTGCTGGCTGACCACGAGGTAGGCTGGTTTAGTTTCATTTACCGCTGTTAAAAGTGGAGAGATATTTGAAGTCTTTAGCCAAGATTATATTCCTGGCGCTGAAAATATTAGGATAGTCATTTTAAGAATGGCCTCCTTCGGCTTCTAGGGTTTTCGATCGAGACGGCGCGTCGTCAAACGGTGATAGCCGCTCAGATAATTAAGCTGCAGGTTCTAGGTGCATCACATCGAATCATTTTTCGTACTCAGTGTTAGAATAGAATGGTGGCCTTTATTACCTCGCAAAAGTATATGATGGTCGACTTATCAACTTGGCCAAGTTAATACGAAAGGGATGGCTGAGAAAGGTTCTTTCTTGGCCCATCATCATAGAAGATTCTGGAGGATTACTCCGTAGAAAGACAAATTTGAAACTCGCGGGGAAAAACTGTGGCTGCGGTTGTGGCGTAGTAACCAGTCGAACGCGAAAGCCTTTCTGTGAATTTATCTCTGCCCATTATGGCCTAGCCTTTCTGATTGAAAAACTTCACGAAGCTTCGCTCATGGACTACTCTTGCTGCTCAACATTTTCCAGGTCCTCAATACACTCAGCAAACCACCCATCAATGCGCTCTGTAACCTTGGTAACTGCCTGCTTAAGCCTCTCGATGGCTAGGTCTTTCTCCGACATCTCGACACCTCCTTTGTCAGCAGAATCATTGCTTTTGCCTTGATTAGTCTTGTCGGCCTTTTCCTCCAAACTAAGCCCTTCGATGCCTCTTTCTACTTCTTCAACCTCCTTCTCAGCTTTCTCCCAAATTTTCTCGTTAGGGACCGCAAATCTGGGCGCGTCGTATTCTGTAGAGGTGATTATGCGTTTACTCGCCACGGCAGCGACGTCTTCTGAGGTTGCTAAACGATCTGGCTCCTTTTGTTCGTCGAATCCAAACAGTTCGACCCTTAGTCGATGCATGAGCCGAATAACTGGGAATGATGTCTTTTCGAAGAGACGTAATCGTTCATCGCTCATCCATGTATTCCAGGTAACACTCACGATAAGGTTTTTTCTGGACGCTAATCCTACACCTTTTTTAGCCTCTGTGGGCCGGGATGCCCCAGCAGAAGCAATGTCCTCTAGTTCCTCCGCACCTTCAGGAGTCCGATTCAGCTCTCCAAAGAGCAGAACCCAGAAGACACTCTCGATGTCATGCCATGGGTTGTGCCTAGGGTGTTTCGCCATCAAAATGTTGATTGCCATGTAGAGGTAAGTGCCGGTGCGCCAGGGAGCTCCGGAATAGGGGTCTCCATATATGCAAGCCATGTCGAGGTCAATCAGCCTTCCGGGTGGGGGGGCTCTCTCCTCGTTTAGTATATCTGGCGACGTCACCATAATATTCGCTGGGGAAATATCTCGATGGATAATAGGCCGATCTCTGCAAAACATTTTCCGAATGGCACGTACAGCAGAACGTAGAGCCTTCATGCGCTCAAGCTCAGTGACATCTCGAGGATTGGGGTATTGATGTTGTGAAAGTCCATATGGTGTGGTATCCACAGAAACGCCACAGTACTCTTCCAGGTACCATCGCTGCCTTCTCGTGTACGAAGGCTCATCGACTGGTTCGATAGCGGTCTCGTTCACTTCCGGTACAAGCAAGCCCTTCTCAGCCTCTTTCTTCTGGGTTTGGTTTGCCGTGGCGGAGGATTTAGTGTGTGTCACCTTCATATACCGATATTTCGGTCCTATTTTGAGATATTGTCTTGAATGTTTTGCCTCCGGTAGAACGTCAAACTCGGTTGTTAAAGGTCCGTCTTTCCACTCAAAAAGCTTTGGTAGTTCCTCGATATCGCTAAGTTCACTAAGGATATCAGCTTCACCCGTACGCGCCTCGTGGATCCAGGCCATTTTTAACGCTGCAAGACCACCACCTTCTGGGTTCTCTGTATCCTTTTTGGCCTGTGACTTTCTTGATTTTTTCTTTTTTGGCTTCGGTTTTTGCATTTTAACAGGCCATACCGTAGTGCCGCGTGTCGTGACCATGTCGACACCCACACGCACAAGTGGCGATGGTATCTTACATTCGGCAAGAGTGAAGCTGATGGCTCTTCTACCGATTACAGAGGGTTCCTCCGCTAAGCCCTGGGCGTCGTCACTGGCCAGCATAAGCCAGTTGACGAAGCGCAGAAAACTTAATGTATTCTGCTCGATATTAAGCCCACTTTCGTAACACAGCACCTGCCCTCTGTTCAGTTGATAGAGACGCAATGTCGTGCCGGCGACATAGATGGAGTATATGAAGTGACGAAATGGGTCGTCTCGGAACACTTGGTTGCATCCCAAGAGAGAGAGTTGTATTTCGGATTGTGCAAATGTCTGATCGGCCGATTTCTTGAGTTCCCAGGTTGTCTTCATGTCGCAAAACCTCACATTTTCCTTGTCAACATTAGTCGCAATACTAGCTAGGTCGGGTCTGAAAAGCTTTAAGCCTTCTGCGTAGTCCTGATTGCTAATTCCGGACCCGGGTACCTTTGTTCCGATATTAATGAAGACGTTGTGAGCCTGTCGTGTCTTTGCCGTGGATTGTGCTTGAAGGACCTCTTGAGCTTTCTGAAGCATGCGGAAAAATATATTCTGAGAAGTTATTCCCGAGCTCGTCGAGATCATATCCGACCGCCATTTCTTCCATTCGTTGGATGTCTTGAGTGCCTCTTCTGCCCTCTTAATTTGGGTTTCGGTGAACTTTGCGTTCTTGGACATCTTATTATGAAGCTTCTCGAAAATGGAGACCTTTGTGTCCTCTACGTGTATCATGGAGCTAAGGTTAGAGATGAAAACGAGTAAGCGATGAGTTTGAGTATCGTCGTGGGGGACAGAATTGACTGCCTTCTGGGGGCGTCTCATTGGGAACACTGCTTTTGGTTGTTGTCTTCTTAGGCGTCTGGGAGATAGGTACGACGCGTGATTCCTTCTCTGGCGAGGCCATATTCCCGTCGGGTGGTAACCCTCCTCTTCGATGGAGGCTCTCTGGAGAGGCTTCAAAGGAAGGTATTGCACGCGTTCGGTGGCGTTTGGAATGAGGTATCGAGATCTCGATGCGAAGTTGGTCGGAGTTCTGTCTGGATGCCATATTTAGCATTTAACTTTTGCAATTCAAAGGTTCGAGCCCTACCTATGGCCGCAGTTGGGGGGCGTGGTGTCATTTATGTGGTGCCAAACTAGTGAGACATGTTATCGGCAGTGGCGCGTTTGATTGATGTCCAAGATTACCGTTGCCTAGGCAACAAAAATACCGAAAAATGGATCTTTGTCACGGGACATCATGCCAAGGATCACGTGCTAAGAGACTCCCGGGGAAATAGCCGAAATCTTAACAAGTGCTCTGGAAATGCTGTGACTCTTACTGTGTAGCCTTTAATATTGGATCGACCAAAAAACTTTAAGTTTTTCTACGTCGT
The DNA here is from genome assembly GCF_000835555.1 of Rhinocladiella mackenziei CBS 650.93. Taxonomy (NCBI): domain Eukaryota; kingdom Fungi; phylum Ascomycota; class Eurotiomycetes; order Chaetothyriales; family Herpotrichiellaceae; genus Rhinocladiella; species Rhinocladiella mackenziei. The sequence continues at coordinate 1,692,165 of NW_013550601.1, forward strand.
TGTAAGGTAAAATATAAACTTGATTTTTTTTTATTTTTTAATTTTGGAATCGCCTGGTTAGGGCTTGGCGTTGTGCGGCGACGCCAAGAGCGACGAGGCGGCCAATCACGTAAGTGTATGGCTTGGCGTTATCACGTAACTATTTTCCGGGATCACGTGCTAACCCCTCCGGGGGGCCGCCCTCCCAACTCGACATGATCCACGGATTGGATCCGATGAAATTCCTCGTCGCCCATTGGATCTAGTCTATGGACCACTCAACCCCTAACGGATTAACTATTTTCCGGGATCACGTGCCCCTCGGGGGGCACCCTCTCGATATGATCCATGGATTGGATCCGATGGGTCGTGGTATTTCATCGGATCCAATCCATGGACCACCTAAGACGAGCTCTTACTAATCACACTTGAAATGGCTCGTAACGAGGCGTTAACGGACGAGCCTCGATATCGAGATGATTCATGGATTGGATCCGATGAAAGACCACCGTCATCGGATCCAGTCTGTGAACCATGTGGCTAGGGGGCGTCCTACTCGATAGAGGTCGACGTCCTGTCAAACTGGGGAACAACTTGAGATGTATTGAATGCTCTGTCCACCACCCAACCGGTCCTGCCAGGTTACTGGTATATATACACGTTGAGTCGACCCCTTTTCTTCTCCTATTTCTACCCCTAAAACCTGCATAGGGGTGATAACCTCCTTTTCAACAAAAGGGGCACTTGCTACCATTCGGCCGTTCAATGAGACCTTGTTCGATAGCTGCTCTTTCTTTTGCTCAGCCGCGCCAGAAAAGAACTGCACCTTTTTGCAGTGCATTCAGCCTGATCGCGCAGTCTCTAAATGCATTATCCACATTCTTCTGTACGGTATTTGTTATGGCTTGGACAATAGAGCCTGCAAAAGCCTTCAACCAGCTATTTTAGATGCGGATTCACCAAAACGTCTTTTCACTCACAGTTGTGCCTGAACTTCGATCCCGCAGCCATCCTACTTACGATTGCGATTTAAACCCTTCTCCACCAGCTTTTATTTCAGAACCTTACTAAATGCCCCTGTCATGGCCGCAGCACGAGCTTCAGCCGCTGAATCTCAAGCGTTTCAGATAAATACAGACCAGTGGCCAGAATATGATGGCTATACACAACTCGGAGAGGAAGAGATTCGAGTCATTGATATCGAAGCTGGAAATCCACCCGTTTGCAGGATGCGACATGTCAGCTTAGAGGAAAAGCCGCATTATCAGGGACTATCATACTACTGGGGCGCCCCAGTAGAGCCTGAAATCTCAAAGCAGTTGAACTTAATGGATCGCGTGTATTCATACGGCCCAACATATATTCATTTATCTGGCACCTAACTACGCGTTATCAGGAAGCTACGGTATGGCTTGATGTTCTCTGCATCAATCAAAGAGATCCAGAAGAGCGAAGTCGACAAGTCTCATTGATGGGAAATATCTTCACCTTTGCAGCTCGTGTTTATGTGTGGCTTGGTGAAGGTGATGCCGACAGTGACTACGCATTTGATTATATCGATAACAATGCGAGGACCTATAATCATCAAATACTGTCGCTCTGTTTCGAGCAGCTCACATTACGTCCCTATTGGACGAGATTATGGGTAATTCAAGAAATTGCACTCGCAAGAAGCGTTCTAATCTTGTGCGGCACTAAGTTGAGCTCCTGGGATGATTTCAGCCATTCTATTGAGAGGACCATCGCCGAAAGAGCGCCTCACTTTCGGCAAGTCATGAATGTACGAAACCACGGATATCGGGCTCGACAACTATTTCAACTCATGGAAAACTTCAAAGACGCTGTTATTCGTCGGTTTCCAGCACCCGGATGTAGATTTCATCCACAAACAAGACTGGCTAGATGCAAGACACGCTCTGGACGAAGACACCATTAAAATTTGGACGGCATTCAATCGTGAGAACGAGGCAAAGAAGGTGTATGTCCAGGACCGTTTGGCCGAGAACGCCAGAGAAGTTATGGATCTAACTGGAGAATCATGCCGGTTGTCGATTTTGCTTCTGCGGGTCTGCTGCCATGGCCCGGGATCTTGTGGCAGTTTCGACGAAGGATGAGAATGGCCCATTCCGGCGAGAGCGAACAGCAAGCAATGATCTGGGTGAGGCAGCTGCTCCAATCTAAGCAATTACTGGAAGATGTTTGGAATTGGGTATCGCGTGAGTGATGGATTGAATGATTTTGGGCCTATTGGGTTCTCAATGCTTGTTGGGTCTCACCGGTTGGCCAAGCGTCTTCTCGATCTATCAATCGCAGCAGATCCAGCATTGTAGTCTGCTCCATGAGATCTGTGACCCAGACGCCACCTTTTTACATTGTCAGCATCGTGAACAATGTCAAGAACTTCAGGAGTAAACGCATACATTGTGATAGTGCTAAGCAGATGATGACTCGAGCGGGAGGTACCGGATTTGATGCTGCGAGGCCGCACAGAAGTTGCAAATAATGTCCAACTCTGTCGTAGACGATTAATTAGAATCGAACCACCGATATGTGGAGCTGCTCTCACTTTAATTCTTTTCTGGACTTCAAGCAAAGTTGGTCCGATCTTGGGGATGGTGGGGTCATATATCGTCGCGAGCAGCATGGAGAAATAGTGGTACGAAAGTGCAAAGGCTGTTTGATTTTAGATGTTAGAAGTAGTTTCCCAACTCCGGCGTCTCTGGTTAGCATGGTTACCACAATAGTCCCCATAGCAAGTAGGCATCTAGGAACAAAAGACCTCGCAAGGGATCACCTTCCCTATAGAATACTAGGGTAAAGATTTATGGTTTGTAAAGATCCCACTCTTCCAGTTGGTGTACGACATGGCGATACTTTGAACTGATGAACCGTCAGCTCCAAAGCAGTAGCCGACGACCTCGGTCTGGAGGCAAGTAGTCCGCTTCGCCTACGTATATGCATCTGCAATGGAGACCGAGCGATCAAGGTCGGAACGATCAAGATCAATCCTCGGAGGCCATTGATTGATGACAGCATTGAACACATCCTGACGCTGGTGAATCCGGAAAGCCGCAATGCTGAAGGGGTTAGCCTCTTGTTGCGCATGCCGTTGGGACTCTATGACCGAAGGGTAGCTGCTCGACAGATGCCGAATGTCGTCCTTTCCGTAAACAGGAGCTGACGAGAGAAAAGCGGTTAGTTGTCTTGAAATGGTTCAAAGAAGGGATATTTTCTGCACCACTAATCTCCTCGTAGAAGCGGAGAATTGTTGAGCAAGCAAGGAATGCCCCATCTATGATTGCAAAAGGAGGATCACGCACAGCAACATCATCAGTTGCGAAGCGACTCTGGTGTATGCTAGAGGTTAGCCAGCATGGAATACAGCAATAGTGGACAGATAGGAGCCAGACAGAGCGTCCGTGACGTCGAACTGGATAAATTAGTGACTAACTTCACGGCGACCATCGAATTTGACCGGCCTATACTAGGCCTATTGCAGTCTAGAAATAGTGAAGTAGCTCTGCGATGTCAGTCAATCAAACTGCTTTCGACGAAGAGTGAGCTAGGACGGCGTGTGCTGTTGCCGTTGAGTAAGCTGCCGTGCAGCGAGACCGCAGAAGCCTCTTGTCCTGTAGGGCTATGCGGGAGATGATACAATCCAACAGCATCGGTCATTGCTCTTGGCGGATATTGATGCATATGCTGAAAATCTGACCCGAGTCTTGGTTGTTTAGACGCACTGGTCTCGGCTGTCGTTCATGTAAATGCCCAAACGCTAGGGATGGGCTCTGTCCGACTTCTAGGGTGATCCAACGTTGGCGGGTCACCACGTGAGGGATCGTCTTCGATGATGCTCGAAACATGAGACGTCTCAACGCTGGTACCTGAACACTGGATCGTGGGTTGGCAGGGAATTCTAGTCCCCATCGCCATCGTTATGCGTTGCATTGACAAAGTTGACTGCTAGAGGTTCAATGTCTGATCTACAGGGTGGAGCACACCTAGTGGACAAACAAGCCTTCGGTATTTCAACCAACTCTTGCTGACGATCAAAAGTGAGTTTGCATTTCTTTGTGAAGCCCTGCATCGGTGGCCGAAGAATTCCTGCGCCGTCGAAAGCGGACGTTGAAAGTAGGTACGCAGATGCGGTCGTTGTCAATACAGTTCCGACACACTGGCTCTGTTCCGTCACCTATCGCGTGCATTAGTTAGCCGCAGTGGTTTTCAACCGGTGAGACCATTAGCGTACGACATTCCTTTCTGCCGAACGACCGCCCTCCCGAACAGTCTAACTCACCCTCTCAAACCATTTCTATTGTCGGCACGACTTGGCTTTTGTCTGCGGTTCACCGGAGTCATCCCAAGCAGTGAGCCTTGCGACGTCAATGGCCTGATAGGGCTGTCCAGCATTCATATCATTGCCATCAGCTTCATAGACATGTCGACCAAGCCTCATGCCCTCGTCTTCGGCGCTTCTGGCATATCAGGTTGGGCATTGCTGAAAGAAGCCCTCGGCTGTCCTGCGCCAACCACCTTTGAATATGTCACCGCCGTGACAAATCGACCACTGATTACCTCGAATACTCAATGGTCAAATGACCCATGACTTCAACTAGCCAGCGTCGTGGGCCTGACTGGATCTGTGGACAGCATTGTCAGTGCATTGAACACCATTGAGACAGTATCCCCCGTTTTCCTGTTTGTCTACCTTGATCCAGGCAAAGACAACAAGGATCTGAAGAAGGCCAACACTGGCCCGATCAGGACAGCTGTTGAGGCAACTCAGAATGCGGCTTCCAACGTCAAAAGCTCCATTCTACAGCTTGGTGGAAAGGCTTACGGATTGGGTAAGCGTTTTTCAGTCCATAACTTCGACAAGCCGTAATATCACGCTGACAATATTCCGCAGAATGTCCAAATGCTGTGGAGGTCATTCCACCGCCCAATGAATCTTACCCTCGAGTTTCAAACCCAATCGCAGACGATATCTTTTATTACTCTCAGTATGACGTTCTTGAGACCTTATCAAAAGGATCTTCTTGGACGTTTACTGGGATTCGTTCGGGGAACGAATGTCACCAAGCTTGTATCGTGAAGTCCATAGCAATGGAGCAGGGGTTCCTTATCCCGGTGCTGAGCACGGGCATCGCCATGAGCACATCGACATATTCCAAGATACTGCGGCTATGATGGAGATCCATGCTGCCTTGAATCCCGACAATACGGTTCGGGGAAAGCATTCAATATTGCCAATGGCGACGTTGTGACTTGGCCGGATAAATAGCCTACCATTTGCGCCTACTTTGGACTCGAAGAACCTAATCCGCAAGGTGCTTTTGAGCCCCCAATAGAGTTCGTCCAGAAACACATCGAGACTTGGAATAGACTCGTCGAGAGAGAAGGGTTAAGAGGCTGCCGCATCGAGAAGTTCTTCTGGCCTTTTCTGGGCTTCATGATGGACAAGGTTTTTTTTTTTTTTTCTGGCCAGTTCGTACGATCTGAGTGCTGCACGTTCCGTGGGATTTGAGGAACCATGGATACTATCAGGTCGTACACCATTGACTTTAACAGGATGCGAGTAGCGAAGGTTATTTCGTCGACAGATCATTATATCCCTTGGGATTCGAAGACACTCATTTGTTATGTAGGGCTTTTTGGGGCCACGTCAGCACTTTAGCTTGCTCAACAGAAAAAGCTGGAGGCAGCCTTACCGACTTCGCTTTAAGCTGAGCCCTAGCTTGGTTCAAAACCGCACGTCGCTCATCTGAGAGGTTCGGAAAGTTGTGAAAACTTGGCCCAATTGGCCCTGCAGCCGGTGATCACCGAGCCCTCTCGGGGCCTCGAAACTCTACCCGGGGCAACATGGACAAGCGGCCTGATGCGATTGGCAACAACGAACTCCATCGACAAACCAACCCCACGGTCACTCCTGAAACTCGTCCTGCTCAAGGGCCCCTTCGAAGCTGAGTTCGGCTGACTTCAAGAGTGCTCTACCATGCAGCTCTAGCTTCCCCATTGGAGCCCATTTATTGCAGCCCAACCGTCCAGCTTGCTCGTGAATTTCTTCGCAGTTCTTTCCAAAACCTCGCCCGCTCAAAATGGCACCCCCTGTCACCCTTCGAAATGTCAGCAACACCCCTTTGACCCTGGTCTTGATCGAGCACTTCGATCCCCCCAAGAATGATAGTTTTCAGATGTCAAATGTGACCACATCGCTCGCTACTGTGACCAACAGCATCGGCCTGACCAATACCACCACCCGGAGAGCTGTGCCACAGATCGACGCCGATGCCAGGCCCTTCGCGACTCGAGATGTTTCGATCAAGTTGCCACCATTCACCGTTGTGCCGACGGATATCAAGGCTGTCATTAACAAGCCTGATGAACGTCTTCGCTTAACCTTTCAGACGGAGATGGGAGGCAAGCATCAGATGTACTGCCCAGTCCCAACGGAAGAGACCGCATCGTTGGTTGCTTTGTCACCCAATCCGAAAGTGCGCTTCACCGGCATATATCTACCAGACACTTCCTTCGTCGCGCTCTACAATACTTCTCACCTCGATTCGTGGATGAAAGACATTCCAGACAAGACTCCTCTCGGTGTCCTATCAATTCCAGGGACTCACAATTCGCCTACGTGTCACAACGCCCCCCCTTCAGTGAGGTGCCAAGCGGTATCCCCAACAGAGCAGCTGAAGAATGGCGTGCGCTTTTTCGATATCCGCGTCCAAGTTCCGGAGCCTTATGACCCTAACTCCGACAAGCTCAATCTCGTGCATGCTGCTTTCCCTATTGCTCTATCGGGAGCTAAGCACTTCCGTGGACTCTACAACGACATCCTCAAATTTCTCAAGGACCATCCCAGCGAAACACTCATTCTCTCCCTCAAACGAGAGGGCACTGGTAAGGGCACAGACGAACAATTGTCTCGGATCCTGAAGAATCACTATACCAATCCACGCGAGTGGTACACTGAACCTCGTGTGCCAAAACTGGGCGAGGTTCGCGGTCGAATCGTCCTGCTCAGACGCTTCGTGCTGGAGGAACCTCTCCGACGCGAGTGGAATGGCCGTGGCTGGGGCATTGATGCACACATTTGGGCCGACAACACTCCCAACGCCCTGTGTCCATCGGGCGACGTCTGCGTGCAAGATTTCTACGAAGTGCTCGAGAGACCTTCAATAGAGAAGAAAATTAGCTACGCACGCGACCACCTAGAACGTAGTGGCTGTTGCATTTTCGAAGGCGACAATGTCGGTGACCAGAAATATCCGCTCTACGTCAATTTCCTGAGCGCGAGCAATTTCTGGAACGTCGGCACTTGGCCGGAGAAAATTGCGGCGGAGGTCAATCCGGCGATTACGGCCCATTTGTGTCAGAAGCATATGCTCGGAGATCAAGGCAGAGTGAAAGATGGGGACTGGAGTACCGGTGTCGTCGTCACGGATTGGGTTGGTTTAGGAGGGGATTGGGATATTGTCCGATGCATTGTGGGGATGAATGCGAAGTTGATCAGGTAGGGCGATCAACGCAGAGCATCTCCAAGCATTTTGGGCCTGCAGACAATGAATCGAAGGTCTATGGTTATGGGCAGTATCACCTCCCAACCCCCCTCTGAACGACGATATGTGGGAATTTTCGGGTCCATGATTTGGTCGGGATAGAAGGCGACAGCTGGACCCCTTGAAAGAGAGCACATATACGGAAATCGAAAGGACAGGACATGCTTTGGTGTCTGTGAGTACCAACACTTCAAAGTGCCTGCAAACTTAGTGTTCTATGATTCGCCGTGTTGCTTTGCTTGTACGGCGACGCATGTGTCCCAGGGTTGATTTTATGGCTCGGCATGTTTCTCTCTTTTCACGTCTACCTCATTTCTTCTTCCTCTATGGTTTACTCAGGTGTAAATAGGTTAGCCCAAATTGAAACGACTTTCGCCCCGCTTTAGTCCTTATGCGACGGTTGAAAATGTTGCTCGCTGCACTACAACGCCGACCACAAAACTGCGTTAGAATCTGCTCGAATGGCTGACAGCAAGCTAGCGAGGCGGATAAAGCACACGCACGAAACCAATGCCCTCAATTATGGCCATTTTGGTACCGCGATATACGATGACATACATCACAGATGGACGTTTCTACGTCAACACCAAGCTCGAGCACCATATGATTCCGATGAGGAAGATCACGCCACTCGAGACAGTTTACCTGCTTTCGAGCTCGTTCATGAACAAGAATGGGGTTCTGGAGAAGATTCGCTGAATGCCAACTTTACCGCAGAGGCTACTACGGCAGGCCAAGGACTGAAGAACAGATTACTCAAGCAAATACCTGACGCCGTGACTGCGGCTGTCGAATTGCCCGCTTTCACATATGCGTCGACTGCACAAGACGTCGATGAGAGCCGAAGACGATCCACCGGAAATGTCCTGGCTTTCGGCAATTCTAGCCGTCCATTTGAAACAGGATCTCACGGCGATGTACCTGCCACTCCCATTGTCGCCTTTCCAACCGGCCTTGGAGGGGAGCAAGTTCAGTTTGCCGCTGTAGATGTATGTGGTATCTCCCTTGCCGATGATTCTGGCCTGGGGAGATCCTGTAGGGTTCCTTGCGTTGGAAACCAAGCCCTGGCATACTGGAACGATTCGGCCGAGCCAATCCGTCAATTATCGTGCTCAAGGCACCGAAACCGCACGCAATTTCTTGTGGTCAAATCAAGTGGGACGACTCTACTACGTCCCTCCACAGGACACAATCGTTCAGAAGTGTTCCTAACCTCAAGAGGGTTGGGCCAGGGTTTGAACAGATCAGGGTCACTTCTAGACCCGTGTCCTATCCTGACCATACCTTCTTCCCGGACAGGAGGGCACCCTCACGCCCACTCTGATTTCCATCCACACGAGAAGAATTCAATTGCCATCGTGGATACGAGTGGTAATTGGAGCATCTGGAAGACCAAGGGTAGGAGAGCCACGTCGACTCATGTTCTCTATCAGATACATCTGCAGAGCTCCGGTGGATTGAGCATTGTTGAACATCAGCCTCTGTCCATCGGGACTCAGCAATGTTTCGACGATTGGCACATGATTTGCTGGTTGACGAACGTAGAAGGCGTCGTGGAGCGGATATTAGTGTGCAATCGACGCTTGGCCGGAGTTTTTAAGTTAAATGGCGAATTTGTGGGACACGCCGATATGCGTTTGGGACTACAATCGAAACGACACCAGATTTTGGATGTTAAGAACAGCACCCGACGGCAGGACCACGTTTTTGTCTTGACCACATCGCGCTTGATGATCTTCAGGTCGTCGGAGGTCAGCTGGAAAGAAAAGTCAGGTGCTGAGCCATTGGCTTTGGTATGTTCGTGGAATCATTTTCGTGACGGTAGTGATACGGGCCTCCGCATGGCTCTTTTTGAGTCTGTCCAAAGTATGTGTATTATTTCCCGCCGCATTGTGCAGCTCACCAATATGTGTAGCTACTTGGGTGTTGCTTTTCTCGAGAACAACTCATGTTGCCACTGTCTACACTTTCGGGGAAGGGCCATTCGACCCAAATACTGTTTCGCTTCGAGATCCTTCCAGCTTTCAACTACCACCACAACTGAAGGGACGAATGAGTACTATCAGCGACCTTGTTCTCTGTCCTATCGGCTTTGTCCTTGAGAACATCGCTTCTGATGAGTTGGACTATGGTCTATTCAAATTGATCGCGTGCACCAACGACGGAAAAATAATTGAAGCGGTCTACAAGCATCGTCAAGGACAATTGTCCGCCGCCCAAAATGGTGGGGATCAATTCATACATTGGTCCCTGCCCAAGACAACTGGTATCCAGATTCAGAGTACTAGACGTGTCAGTGATGACGATTGGGATGATTTTGTTGTGGACGATAATGCTAGTGAGTCCAGGTCCACAGCCGAACGTGTTCCAGACCCGCAGGAGCGTCAGGCTCTGGCCCGTGCGATGTCGCATTTTCGGAATTGGGAGCGGCTTCTAGATTATGACCCCGTTCGACCGAGTGAGAACGGATCTTCTTCCTTTGAAGCGGCCCTCCAGGAGGCGATCAAACGATGGGAAACATTACGTTTGGAGAATGAAACCGGCTGTCTTTATTTGATGTCCGATTTTCTCGAAGGACATCAGATCATGGACATAGAACAAGCCTCGGAAATCGCTAACGCGTGGCTCGACAACTTGAAGTCGCAGGATGAGTATTCTGTTGAATCGGCTGGCCTTAGCCTCTTGGACTTGAATGGCCCATCAGAGTATGAGTTATTGCACGCCTACAACCACCTCACCACCTCTTATGTCGAGTCACTTTCATGCGAAGTGACGGACCGCAACAGGGTCAATCGTGAAAGAACCGTCCGTCAGATTGCAGGGGTTATATTCTTGGGAAACCTGACCTTGAGAGTAAGCAAAGCTGCTCAAAATGCCGGCGTGTCAAACCCACAACCAGGGTTTATGCCAGGCCGGACGGTATCATTACCTCTCCCAGAAGCAGAGTCAGATGGCCTAGGTGCTCAATCGTCCCAGCCATCTACCTCTCAGAGTCCAATGTCCGAAGAGGAGCTGGCAGTTACTCGTCTGCGTCAGTATGCAACGTTTTCACCAGAGGGACCTCCCTTGCAGCTTTCTCATCACAAGAACATTTCAAACATATTGTTCCATGCACCAAACTCGATTGAGGATGATCCTGCCCACTACTCGTACCGAAACACCAATCAAAGACTCAAACTGGTGCAGGAAGAGATGGCAACACAATCGTTGGACCCGCGTGAAAGACGAAAAGCGTTGAGGCAGGCAGCTCGCTTGCAGAAGAAGCTAGAAAAGACAGCACAAATCAGTCAAGAGGTCATGTTGCAACGGGTTTTGCTGCCTAACATCGTCGAAGGAAATGGAGGAGCAGACCTGCCCGGAAGGGAGGTGCAGAGCAGTCAACTCGCAGCACCCCACCCGAGTCAGGGTCATGATGGCGTCCCAGGTCTGAGTATGACGCAGCCAGAGAGAGGCGCTTTTGGAACGAGGCTCCCGAAGACAAAGGGAAAGGAGAAGGCGAGCCGGAGGAAGGCTGGATTTTGAACCGGTAGAAAATTCAACGGGATGCCAAGGCTTCCCCGGATTTTGGATTCTCCATCTTCCGAATTGGAGGTGTAGCGCCAGTGGAGCCCGCTAGCGCCTTTAGTGGGTGGTTAATACTTGTTGCGGCCGCGCTACGACGGTAGTGCGGAGAAAGCACAGAAACACTGGAGAGTGTGGCTGCTTTGTCGCGTGAGTGCGTGATTAACAGCGCCCTCAGGTGTCGCTGTTGGTCAGTTGACCAGGTTGCCTCGTACCTGGGGGTCCTGAGCTCTGACCTATGACCTGACGCACTGGCCACTGGCATTACCCCTCAATTGCTTCTACCTGCTCACGGGCAACTCATCTCTCCTCTTCTCTCCCTTACCCTTTCCCCTTCATCTCACCAGCTACTCACTACTCGTACTATCTATCGAGCTGTACCCAACGCTTTCCTCCTGCTACCATCCATCACACATCTAAGCCGCTTCCGTCGCCAATCAATCCCCGTTTGGCCCAGCTATTGGTTCCGGTACGTCTGACTTCAATCCCCCCCTGGAACCATACTTTTGCCTATCCCATATTCTGACCACTGCAGCTATTCACTCCCACCCGATTACACTCCTACAGTCTACTCCTTCCTTCCCACAACAGTCGACATGTCCGCGGATACATCAGATCTCGCAAAGGTCGACTCCGCTATTGGGGGAATGGCCGGCTCACCAACCAAAGATGCCAAAGAGACCAAGCGGCGAACCACGTCCAGTGCTCCCGGTGTTATGAACATCAACGATCTCGGTGTGCATGTTCCATCCGAATCCCCGGTTGATACTAAATGATCAATCAGAGAAGGAAGGTGTGAATATTTGTGTCGCCCCTGAGACGCAGAAGACTGGATGGTAAGTGCCCATCAGTTTCTTCAATCCTATCAGCACTGACACAATGCAGGAAACTCAACACCTCCCCCAGTACTGTCGAAGACGCGTCCATCCTGAAGAAGATGCTCACGGAACCTCCTGTCAAGAAGATCGACTTGCATTTCCCCTTAGGTCTTGAGGTCACGGCGAGAAACCTGAAGGGAGTCACAATCAAAGATGCGTTAGATGCCATCCACAAACAATTCAAGAAGAAGGTACGCGTTCCCACGTAAAAGCCTTGGTGTGATGTTTCGGGGACACACTGACCCTATCACATTAGGCCGACGACGAGATGGAAGAGCCATACCTGAAAGGCTTCGAATGGGATCCTGAGGAATCATGGACACGATTGAAGGTTCACACTCAGCGAGAAGGCGCCCCTCAGAGCAAGAAATCCAAGAAGAAGAGTGGTGACGAATAAGCAATCCATCCATCAATGTACACACACAGGCACATCTGCTCCTGGCTGAGCGAGAGACCAACTCAATCCTTATCATCAATCAAATCGTATCAGATCCGATATGCTATCAAAATTCAGCTTGGTATGCATGACATGGTATGGTGCTTGGCGGGCTTCCTTTCTCATTCTGGCGACCTTTGCTTAAGATTGCGGCGGATATCCAGATGGCTTTGGACTTGCTAGCTTAGACCGGCAATGACATAACCTCGACCTGACTTTGCATTGACTTTCTGGACCATTTGAAGGAATACAACCCCCAATATTCGTCCAATGCGTTTGATTTCACCCCATCAGCCTCGATGTGGAAGGCATCACGTGACGACCCTTAATGTTTCCGTCATTTTCCAGCAGCTTATCCGCCTCAGTTCTCTCTTGGTGTTGTCCAGCACTGGCGCAACTTGGATGCGACTGAGCTCACGCAAGGGGCGATCGACTTCATATCCCTGATATGTGAAGCACCAAGCGATGCTTTTGATAAACTCACCCTCAGTATGATGAAACCGGCAATGCAGATGCAGAAAGAAGACGGTGCCTTCTCTGCTTTCGATGTCCAGCACTCTCCCAGACTCTTCCATAATCTGTTTTCTCTCCATGGACCGGGTCTGGCGGATGATGTTCAGATATTCGGACTCCACTGGTCCCACATTGCCTAGGTACGCCACGCTTCTCGAATCCACCTCGATAGACGTCTTGCTGGAGCTTCCTTCAACTGGCAGGTTTCTCATCATCACATAACATAGCCAAAGGGGCGATATCATCCGTCATGTCTACATCCACCAAGCTTCTAGCATTCCTCCCATCCCGAAACACGAATTCCCGCCCACCAAATGGCTCGCCGTCTGCAGAAATGTCCGTGGAGCATAGTGGAGCCCCTTGATAGCTAGCCGAGAGCCAGTACCGAAGATCATGCAGGCCGGACCATATAATTCCCAAAGCCGTTTCACCCTTGAGGCAGCATCAACTTTGGGAATGCTCAGAATGGTTTGTATAGTGGTTTCACTAAATCCAAGTAATGTGGCCAGGCTCAATGCTTCATCGCTGACAATGCTTGTGGAGCAACAATTGAGTGTTTTCGACCCAAACCCAGATTGTCCTCCTCGGCTGTTTCGAGGGAGACCCTATCGCCTCGCAGCCCTTTGATCCTTGCTCTAGCATCCTAGAGAGCTGATATGCGCTACCCCACTTCCATGTCGAATAAGCGCACTGCGACGTCAGTGATATCATAGACACCTTCTTGGACTGAAATACAATTTTTGAAGAAGGTAGTTTTCTTGGAGCGCCCATTGTCGGTACCGCCAGGGCGATGCGCATGATCGTCACGACCGTGGATGTCAACAGCATTGCAGAGAAGAAATCTAGTACAAATCCAGCACTCCCATTTTGGTATGTCCGTTGCATAAAGGAGATGATAAGATCATGAACTTGTCAGAGTGATATGTGGCAGCAAAGTGTATCGATCCAAAACTTCGACGGCGTGTTGTGAGCGGCACGGAGATCAAGTAATAGTTCAGACGGTTGAGGGATCTGACATTCCGGCAGTGAGTTCGCCATCTCATTACCCAACCCATCAGGACGAATGTGTGAGATGGCGACATAGCCAACCACTTCCGAATACTCGTCGACTTTTAATTCGAAAGCACCCTCAGAATTCTGGGACAGGTGATGCCCGGAACGTCGCCTCTCTGCAGAATGCTACCCATTCCAGCTCAATTGACAGAGATACACATACAGTCTCTGTCATAGTGATTCTTACACGATCCTTTTACTAATTTCTTCCTTTGTACCGTTTTCAACCAATATCCTCTTTTCCGTGGACCCAAGTTCTAAGAGCATTTTCAACAGAAAAGAGTTCATCCGGCACTGGATTCTACCACGACTTTCTCTCTTTCTTTCATAAAGCGAAGATCAAACCTCTCCCATCCTCAGTCATAGGCGAAACGTCTCCATCCCCGAATCCTCTTGCCGTACCGAAATAATATCAGGGGGAAAGGTATCAAGGCAAGACAAACAAATCCCAACACGCTGGTTGCCCAGTCGACACCGAGGTTCTCGTACATGTATGTCGAGAACAGTGGGAAACCCGCCGCAAACAGAGCCCGAGTGAAGGCGCAGCCAAAAACCTGCGTATGAAAATCGTCTGCAAGTTCTGCGCCACGACCACAGGAACCTGGAAGATGGTAGAAATCACCATGCCCGTCATAAGTGGCCGCATGCGTCCGTATACTTCAGACAATGGGCCGAAGATGAGCGGCCCGAATGCGAAGCCGAGTACAAACAAGGAGACGCCAAGAAGCATGACTTCGGAGGAGACGTGGTATTCTTCGGCAGCGACGAAGACGGTCGTTGAGAATACCGAGGAAGCAAATGAGACGCTGAATGTTGCGCCGCCTGTCGTGAGGGCGATAAGCCATTTCCGCGGTTGAGACATGTTCATGGGTCGAGATGGGTCGTTGGGTCCGTCCCAAGTGACGATTTTGGAGCCCTGGTGGTGGTAATGGGTATGATGATTGGCCTCCTGATCCCGAACTCGATCATGATCCATGATATGGCGCTGACATTTCTCGCAGACGATGTGTTGCTCGTTCCCCTCGTGTGTTTGTTGTCTTTCTTTGATATCTTCAAATACGTTGGACTCCTCATATACTGGATTATTACCCTTTGGGGATTCCAGATTGTTCTCCCTTCTTAGCTGCCCTCCCTGTCCGTCAAAGGAGATTGTGGGATTTGTTGTCGACAAGGAGAACGCCGCATTCGCCATCTGATCGATGATCGAGTTATCGGTTCTGGGAGGAATTCACTGGCAATTGTAGTAGCGGAAGGGGGTAGGAAACATTGACATTAGTGGAAATAAAAATCAGGTCGGATCAGAGAATGGGAGCACGGTGTTACAACAATCAGCAACCTGGACTCTCCTCTCCACGGACCTGGTCATCCACAACAGGGTAGTGTTCCGAGTTGTCGAGTCACGAGCCGATGGCGCCGGATATCATATCGGGGGGGTGTATGCGGGCACCAACCTCGGCTCAATCTTGCCACCCGCTAATTTATCCTGGCCTCACCATCTCTCATTTTATATAAGAATCCTTGGTGTTGATAAATTCTGCCTCACGTGACTAATAAATTCCCCACGTAGCACGCGTAATCTCTCTAGCGTCGATGTCGACTCACGAGCCTTACGAGTCGGAACACTGCGACAGGGCATTGGTATTGGCCCCAGGTAGGGAAACACAAAAGAACATGAACCCTTGAGGTATGAAGTCATCGACAGGAAATTCCCTGCTAGTGGGTATGCTATCTACGGCAGTAAATGTGTTTTTCTGTGATAACATGAACCCTCGGTTTCCAAGGATCAAGCATACAAGGATTCAGTGCATTCATTAGGTTAAGATGTTATATGTCAGCCATGTAGATCATCAGGACTTATGGCTGCAAAGGTTTAGGGTACCGATACACATGAGTCTGCAGTGACAAAACAATACGCTACACTGCACAAGAAATTGATAGCTAGACAGATAACTAGTCGGACGCCTCAAACTTTCCCACCTTAGTCTCCTCCGAACTACCATTTAGGTCCTACGGCGCCAAGCTGGCTTTTCGGCCAAGGCAAAGAAAAGGTGCGCCTTATTGCAGATCCCACGACATAAATTTTGGTCCGTGAACAACAGGATCCAGTTGTTCATGTCATGTGTGCCGTTCTGGGCACATAAGCACCCATTACCAACTCTTCTACTTAGGCTAATACGTATGTGTGAGTCCTTGGTCAGCGCCGGTCCCTGCCGCTGCAGGCTCTTATCCTTACCCGTAGCAAATAATGGCTCGGTGGCCATTAAGCGAGAAAACTTTAATTGGACATACAGCCGGATTGAGTTTACGGCTTAGGGGGGCCTTAGCCTCGGCCTTGTTCCACCTGGGTATGAAGAGCAAGGCTGAAATCGAGTCTGGCGCGCAACCAAGTGCCCGCTAGAGTTTGGCCGTGTTTCTCTTCGCTTCAATTGTTATAAATCGCACAAACCACTAACCTAAGTGATACTCACATAGCAACAGATCTACCTGGTTGATAGTCACGGTCAGCCCCCTAGATTCGCTAAATACTTTAAAGCTTACACAACTAGGTAGTAAAGTAACGCACAGTGGGTTGTGGAGTGATACGGCACGGTGAGGACAGTTGGGGCCTGAGATGGTCCACGTATGGTGTATGATATGGTAATTTCCATGGTAGAATGTTGTAGTGCCGGCCACGCGCCTGTCTAAACATCTGAACATGTGCACACGTGAACCCGATGAAAAGAAAACGAAGTCCTATGTGCTGTTCCTAGTACCCACTAGGCGCATGCGATTGGACGTCGTCATGTCGAAACCAACCGTGGTAGCAGAATGCTACAGCCGATTCTTACTTTGTCCTTTGCTGGTGCTCTTCATCCCCTTCAGTTTATCGACCTTGGTGGCCACACATCCGAATCTTGCCACGCAGACGGTCCGGCCCGATTCCTCTCGCAGGGTGATTTCGAGCATAAACCTTCCGTCGCCATCACATTCTCTGAGTTCAGAGACCGCGTGCAGCCATTCCCATCCCTCCTCCTCGCCTTCGCCTTCTTTTGCACCCGTCTCTGAGTGAGCAGGACGAGGAGGGTTACATCTTGTTTCCCAACTTATCTCCCTTGTCGTCGGCCAATACTGGAGTCCTTCCGGATAACTCATCACCGGCACAGGTAACAAATCAATCAGCAGCGGCAGACTGCGCGGCGACCACTTGTGTTCGCCGGCCTTAACCCATATCTCTCGCACACTCGCGCCATGCACGGGGTGTGTGGTGAATGGAGCGGAGAGATTTGTACCCGGCGGAACGAGACAGCTGTGCGATTTGTGTTTGTAGAATGATGTCCCCCCGAGAATTGCGGCGAAGGATACTGGGATCCAGTTCTCGCGTGTTAACGGGAATCTGGGCGGTGGCGATGAAGATGAGAACCGAGTTGCCGGGGGCAGGATGAGTCCGAGTCCGCCGGAAGGGTTAGACAGAAGCTGGCCTTGTATGGCGTGGGCTTCAATGCGCTGCTCCTCAGCAACCTCATGTTGCCGGTCAGGATTTGAATCAGGATTTTTGTTGAGTTGGACTTTTTGATATAATGAGGCTCGAAATGTCCCCGTCCTTCCCTGCTTGCTGATTTTGAGTGGAGTGATCCTGACATATGCATCTCCCAAAGTCGCATGTGAGAGGAAACTCACGTGGCAAGACAACGTATCTGGAAGGCAGAGGTCTGGGTAATGCCGTTTGCAATGCATTCCGAGGGCTCGGACGATGATGGATGTCATATAGCCGCCATGGGGGATGAGGGCAAAACACCAATCTGGATATAGCGTTGCGGCATAGGTGAATAGGTCGTCAGAGATCGGCTGTATACTGGTTGCCTCGGCGAAGGACTTGGGGGACTTGACGGGGAAGTTTGGGAGGGAATTCATCATGTCCAAATCCAGAGGCATGGTGTTGAGTGGAATGAGAAGAAGCAATTGTGTCTTCTATAAGGAGGTGTGGGATATGCTTCTTTGTCCAAGAGTGTGACCTTTTGAGGCTTTCTGTTTGATTGATATTGAGACCAATTAATAGATTGCAGGTATCGACGCTTTCTAACTTACCATTGAAGAAGAGGATGGGATTGGCGACGATGGGTGTAACTAAATGCTCCGGCATCTCTATGTATACTATCTGATTTGCACTCGGGAGCCGGCAGTTGGACTCTTCTTGCATTTTGTGGCCCAACGCAAGGATCACAGTTAGAATGTTCAGCCAGGCTTAAGGTACTGTGCAGATCAGTGCCACACGATCCGGGCCCGCTGAACCCAGTCGGCCTTGAAACGTGGCTGGGTCCATTCTATTTCAGTAATATACATGGTAAAGGTGATGAACGGTTTGGCGCTTGAGTGTCTGTCACACAGGAGGATGTCGGCGTCAGGATCATTGAGCAACCACGTACGAAGCTCTCGTTGTTTGATTCCTATCTCTTCTCATGTCTCCTGCATGTATCCTGAAACCAACTAAGAAAGGCTCGATGCGGCCCCCGACTTTCTGACAACCCATGTCTGTTTCTCCTTACATCATCTATGCACGTAGCACCCCGCTACAACACAGCATTTCAGGCGTCCTACAGATGATTACACACCCTTTGGTACGATCAATCGGTATTGATATGATATGACCAAGATATGGAGGGATGCTGGCGAAGAGGGCCTGATGTTTATAGGTATTTTCAGGAACCAGTTGTATCGAATGACAGAGAACCGACCATGAAAACATACTGACTGCAAAAAAAACCCGAATCTGACCAAGGATCGTTTCAGGACTCATGTTCACCTTCTTCGATACTTCATATTCATAGACCGAGTGCAGACCCAAGTTCAACCTCGGTATGGCTCTCCTGTTCCCTATTCTTATCGCTATACTCGCCTCCCTGCTTCTGTATGGGCTGTTCATCGAGCCCCTTTCAGATCCGTTACGTCATCTCCCGTCTCCAGAACAACCACCCTTTTTCAAACGATTCCTTAGAGAACCAGATCTTCATAAGTTGGAACAACGAATGAGAGAAATCCCTGATGATGGTCTAATTCGATATTATGGATTCTGGGGGTTCACGAAGACTGTTCGTCACCAGCCCATAGGTTGTTAGGGATATCTTGAAGTTGCAGAGTTATAGCTTCAGAAAGACTCGAGCGGTTCGATCAATCCTTAGGGGACTGCTGAGTGATGGTTTGCTTGCGATCGAGGCCGAGGGCCATAAGTTATGTGTGACCATATCCACCAAAAAGACAACGTTGAACTGGCCGATGCTGATTCCCCGACAGCGTCAAAGAAAAGCACTTCGTCCGGCATTCAAGTTAGAACATATTCGTGGCTTGTATCCTCTTTTTTGGAGCAAGGCGGTGGTCTTTTTGGACAGCCTTAACAAGGAATTCACATCGGACGACACTACCGTCAACGTCAGTCCGCTTTTGGGTCGGCAAACCCTCGACATGATCGGAGCTGCAGCGTTTGGATTGGAGTTCCAAGCTGTTCGTCACCCGGAGAGGGATTTCACCGCCAACTATTTCAAAGGTTTCAGCACCTCAAGGTTATCCCAGTTGAATATCTTGTTGTCCTTAATACTGCCAAATTGGCTTCTCAACCTTATCCCACTGAAAAAGGTCTAGGAGGTTAACAACGCCATCAGGCCGGTGCGTCGTGAGATTGCAGAAGTGGCAAACGGCGGAAGCAGGAATACAAAGATCCCGAAAAGACTCTGCCGAAGAAAATTCCCATGGATATCATTGGTGTCACCCTGTCTTCTGGAGTGGTCGATTTAGATGCTCTGACAGATCAAGCAATGACTTTCCTCGGGCAGGACACGAAACCACGGTATCGGCCTTGAGTTGGGCACTATTCGAGTTGTCCAGACGGCCTGACATGCAAAACAGGCTCCGAGAGGATGTCCGAGCCAAGATCAATTCTCCCTCAGAGTCACAAGGAGCCATCTCACGATCGACGATCGACGATCTCCCTTATCTCAACGCGTTGTGCAACGAGCCACTGAGGCTTCATTCACCCGTGCTCAGTTTGCTGCGAGTGGCAGTCAAACCAGTCACCGTCTGCGGGATTGTTTGTCCCAAGGGGAGCACGTTCAAGTTTTCGCCTTGGAATTTTGGACATGCACCTCAATTATGGTCGTCGGCGATTTTGCTCACCTTCGATCCAGAACGGTGGTTGGTCGAATCGCGAGGGGGTGCCAATTACAACGACGTCACCTTCAGCGGAGGGGCCGAGAGAGTGTGTGGGGGAAGGCTTTGCCAGAGCGGGAATGGCGGTTGTCCTTGCGGCACTGGTGGGACGATACGAATTCGAGTTTGTCGGGACGGGAGAGGAGGTGAATTCGGATCCTGATGAAGTGAAAGTCGAGAAAGGTATCACGGCCAAAATAGAGGGAGGCCTTTATGTGAGAGCTCGACGGATTAATGGATGGTGAAGAATACCAACCACATTCGATAGACTAGTGGTCCATCTTTGAGGAATCAGGCTCGGTGGCCTTCGAGCCGCCTCATAGTACCATTTCTGGTGGCTTTCCAGAACGTCATGATCTGATTCATGAGGAGTTCTCGGCCACCTGGGTTCACGAGAGATACCCCCAAGCAAAAGAACGGCCAACAGTAATACTCTGCGAAGTAGTCCACAGATGGTTCGATACAACGGACAAGGAACATGGCCTTCGGAGACTAAGTTAGAAAGGCAAGAATCTCTTTTTTGGAATAATTGCGTCATCATATGCCTCAGGAGAATCCGAGCACCAAGGACGTAGAGCTTAGGTCCGAAGATGAGAAAACATTCGATATTTCTTTGCTGTACTAGGTAGTGGGGTATCTTTCCGCAGTCCAGGCTATTGGTTGTCGGTTTGTTTAGCACTCTCAGCTCATTTATTTTGATCCTGGGTGCAATAGGAGTATGGGCCACGATGGTCTAGGTCAAAGAATGGAGAGAAGTGTCGATGGGCGGAAATAACGGCGAAGAACCCCAGACCCAGGTTAGAAGTACCCGAAGTTTGAACCAATTGCCAGGCAGCAGACAGGGATAACACAGCAAGACTCACCAGGCTGGAAACGTGGTCTCGGTTATTTCAATAGCCTTTCACCAATCCCATGATACGAGCTTCTCCCCCTCTTCTCATATTCCTTCGGGCTCGTTCTGTCATTGATTCCAAACCAAAGATGCTGTCCAAGCGAATGCCGAAAATCGTTTGATGTAGCCCCGGATTTTTTTGGTCCCACGGTACCCGGTGCTTAATCTTAGACCCCCACCTTCACTGTCGGCTATGGTGCTAGTGAGTTTGCTGTCTACTTGCAGAAATACCCTGGCAAGGCTGACAACCACGATACGCTGAAAATACTTCCGGTGGAATCTTGGCGCCAAGGTCTGTGTCCGGTGGAGACTTGGCGAGCTTACCACTATTGACTAGGAAGAGCGTGAGATACCTCGGTAGATACTTTATAATTTTGTCAGATACTGCGTGGATAATGACGGTTACACTCGCATTCTGTTGTCTGACAACAGGTCGCTATAAGTACCTTACTATACCAAAAAGAGGACATATCGACCAGGTTCCCCCGTTCCCTGGTCCCCGGCGCCTCCGCAGTAAAATTGCTACCCCCTTCTGAACTTTTCTCTTCCATTTTACTAATAGTCTCTGCACCCCGCAATCATGTTCGGCACGTAGGAAATAATCGTTTGTGATGGCCATCATCTTCGCAGCTAAACAGATTTACTTTCAAGGACTAGTAATGACGCCAAATCTGCCTGGCGATCCAGCGGTCAGTGAAGAAGATGAGTACATATATAATGCGTTGCGGACGGCCGAGAGGCCTGATGGCTGACACATTCACTACTTTCCTACCAAGTTCGCCTACATTGCACCAATAATGGCTCGAATGGCTCCTCTTGCGGTCATCTTGCTCGCATTCGTTATATTCCCTTTCGCTGCCCTCTCGAATCCCGGAGGCTACTATGGCAACCGCCCCACTGCTCACATCGACTCTGGACTCGTCGTGGGTTTCACCCAAACCATACCAGGCTCTCGGATAAAGCTGAATACCTTCCTCGGCATCCCATTCGCCGCGAAACCAGTGCGCTGGGGTCCTCCTATACCGCCAGCTCCTTGGAAGACTCCCTTTGACGCTTCCAATTTCGGTCCAGCATGTGTCCAGCAATTCAACTACCCCGATCCCCGTCGCAGTTTGATTCTGAAGTGGTTCAACACCCCTCCGCCCCCTGCCGGTGAGAGCGAGGACTGTCTGAATCTAAACGTATACGCCCCCCCTCCCACAAAGAGAGGACAACCCAAAGCAGTCATGGTCTGGCTCTATGGTGGCGGCCTCCTCTATGGTTCTAATTCCGGCCGTCTCTACAATGCCTCTGGCTTAGCGGCTAACGAAGATGTCATCGTTGTCGTTCTAAATTACAGAACCAACGTGTTTGGCTTTCCTGGATCGCCTCAATTGCCGCCGACCGAAAGAAATCTAGGGTAATTCGCACCGCCCTTTCCCTTCCTATGTGCTGGAAAGATGTCCTCGCTCTGCTCAAGCCTCGCTAACCCCCCGCCGTATAGGTTTCTGGACCAGCGTCTCGCCCTTGACTGGGTACAGCGCAATATCGCCGCCTTTGGCGGAGACCCCGACAAAGTCACCATCTTTGGGGAAAGTGCCGGTGCTCTCAGGTATGTCACCGAAGCGCGATCGCCGTCTCACGCATACCAACATACCTTCTAACGCACGCCATCTTCTTCAATGACAGCGTCGATGCTCTCCTCACCCAACCCCCGGAACCAGTCCCATTCTACGCGGCCATCATGGAATCCGGCACCGCGACGTTCCGCGGCCGCCCCACGGACCCAGCAGCATCCTGGAACATCCTCGTCGCCGCCATGAACTGCACCGCATCCAACTCATCCTCGTACATTCTCTCATGCATGCGTGGCCTCCCCGCCACGACGATCAAAGACTACAACGAGCACAACCGCCTCTCCTGGTCGCCTGTCTTCGACAACGTCACTAGCGCCGACACCGCGCGCTCGAACCGCCTGACCTCCACGCCGTCGAACTCAAAAATCGCCCGCGTGCCTATCCTCGGCGGCTCCAACGCCGACGAAGGCCGCTTGTACTCCGTCAGCGCCAACGACTCGTCCAGTTTTATCCGCGGCCTCTTCCCCACCGCTACCGACGCAGACATTGCCAACCTCCTCGCTGCATACCCGATCGGCGTGCCTCCGCCCGTTGGCTTCCCCAATGAATTCGAACAGCTAGCGGCTATTTACACTGATTTTGTCTTCCAGTGTCCTGCGCGCCTGGTTGCCATTGAGACCGCTCAGGTCGGCATCCCCAGTTGGCGATACTACTACAACGCTTCTTTTCCGAACACGGACATATTCCCGGATTCTGGCGTGTACCATTCCTCAGAGATTGGGATTGTGCTTGACACGTACCCAGATGAAGGCGCCACGCCGTTCCAGGTCCATCTTAGTCACTATGTACAGAAAGTGTGGGCGGATTTTGCAAAGAATCCTTATGGCTGGGGTGTGCCGCCGTGGCCGCAGGTGTCCGAGGCCATGGGGATGCTTGGTGGTGGTGTGCGTGTAGAAGATGGGCCGGATGCGTTTGGCCCGTTGTTGACAGTGTTGGATCCGGCGGAGATGGATATGGTTGATCAGCGGTGTTGGATTTATCAGCCTATCTATGATTTCCTAGGTCATTGAGGCGATGTTCAACAAATGATAGATAGTGGATGCAAGAAAGGTGACCCGACGACAGACAGCAGGGAGTGTGGTTGGCGAACACCACGTGTAAATATTTTAATTCCAGTAATATATGCATATGTCATCACCGAGTATTTAATCACCATTGTATTCGCGAAGATCCTTAAAGAACCCGAGTCTGGCCTTGATCAATCGAAGGACCGAGTCCTGAAAATCTTGAACCCTGAATCCATTGAGCGCATAACCCACCGCGTCACACGGAGGGTAGAGATAGCCACTCTAACAGGAATAGTAGAAACAACACTCCTCTAGGATGTTTCCAGTTAACCCAAGCATACTGTAAATCTTACGATTCCATTACGAGGAGTGGCAAGCTCTTGTAATGATCACATTGGTCATTTCTTATCCCGTGCGAACCAGTCTTCGCAGTCATATGCAACCTGCAGCGCGGCTGTTTCTTGATACCAAGAATAAGCCGTTCATCGATGTGTGATATATTTTTCTTGTACTTTCACTTCAGGCATCAACTCTCCGGTCGATGGCTATCTGGGATGCCGAAGACCGAAAACGTTTCCAAGCTATTCTCGGCACTTGGTACCTGTATTATAGTCTCCTTAGTTACCCGTTGGCCCTGTACCTTGTACGGAGGGCAATTATTCATTATCCTCAGCTTTCGGTTAACGTTCCAGTGTGCCACGCCTTGGAACTTTCTTTAAGCGTTGAGGTACAAAATGTATATCGAAACACATATACCGTAGTAAACTAGAAACAATACTAACATTCGACTTCAGAGATCTGAGCTCTTCAGTCTTGTTTCCCCACTCAGTCCGCCTCCTCAGATTCAAGACAATGCAGCTCTTCAATGCAAGATCCTGTTCCATAGGCTCGCAGATATCGTTACACCGCGGATGGCCAGAGCTTCCCAGAGACGACACCCATCTTCCTTGCTGGTCTTGTAGCCTCGCATTACGGGCTCCTCAGGACCAGTTGGTTGCGGCGGGCACCCGCACATCCCAATCTCAGCCTCGCATTTCTGATGCTTGAGGCTCCACCCAATCCACTTACTAGAAAATTCCTCGTACACTTCGTCATACTGCTCCTTGGTCTCAATGTATGCGGCGATCTTCTCCGGGTTGATGCGTCCCTTGTTCTCGAACCATCGGTGTACCATGAAGGCCCAGTTCCACGGTCCCCCGCCCATGACGAGCTTAAAGGGAAAGAAATTCTCCAATGCGATTATCCGCTTGAAGCATGTTGTGTGATAATAGTATTTCCCGTCATATGGGCGACCCTTGTCGACGCAGACGCGGAATTCGTCCGCAATGTATCGGCCATTGACGCCCTCCATCTCGACACGTATACATTCTCCGGTCCGATATTGCGACGACGCTCCTGCTCCGCGGCCAACGCTTCATCAATTGCCTTCTCCTTGTCCAGCATTTCTTGGAGGAGACGCTTTCTTGTCGCCAGCTCTTCTTCATCGGCCGACGATTCGGCCGGTTCATGGTTGGGATAGCGGGGATGACTGCCTCAGCGATTATGGAAGATCCAAGTTTCGTAGCGCTCATCCTTTGCCCGGTAGCGGAGAAGAGTGTGCGGGCGGGATCGCCGGCGTCCTACCTGCGACTGGTCTGAGCTGCGTTCGGGAGACCTTGTCCCCGTAGAATGCACCACATCTAGGTCTTCTGCACTGTCCTCTCTAGAGGGACACGGTGAGGCTGGCTACCATAGGAAGTACAACGAATTTGAAATATTTGCGAAAGAAAGCTCATAGAAATATAGGATTCAGCACAACTTTCACTTCAAGAGATATCTATAAGCCTATCAGTCAAATCCGGCATTGGATTACGTGGATGACTTCGGCCGCGGCTTCGGCTCTGCCAGCGGCCTCTCATCCGGTCTTTTGGCGATAATATACTGCTGCTCCTCCGGGACACATTTCTCATTGTTTGGCTGGAACGTATCAATCGTCTCGCTCACAATCTCGAGGCCCATACTTGTCAAAAAACCCTTCTGCCCCTCCGCACTCAACATGAGCGTTGGCAGCATTTCGCCCATGAACGGAGCATCGTAGTCCTCGACATACGTGCCTGTCTCATCCCAGTCTGCTGGGTCCTGGACGTACTTGTCGCCTGGCATTTGACCTAACACTAGAATCCCGCCGGGTTCCAGCGTCCGCGCAAACTTGCATATGGTGGAATGTAAATCAGCGTACGATAGCTGGAGTTGGCTGAAGATGATAAATACACCAGCGAAAACACCCTCGGGTTTGTAGGTGAGCATATCGGATACGGTGAAAGTACCAGAGACCCGGGTGCGTGCGTACTCGACCATTTTGGGAGAGATGTCGAAACCAAGGACCCGAAGGCCGGCTTTGGAGAGCATTTCGGAGACTGGCATACCGGTGCCGCAGCCTACGTCGAGGACGCGCGAGTTTGGGGAAAGCATGGCGATAGCGTTCTTGACGCAGGACACCTTGAATGGGTTGTCATGATAAGCATTTTCGTAGTCGATGTTGAGGCCTTCGAAGGTCTCGAAGCCTGCGCGGGCGCCTGGTGTCGACATTGCTTTCAAACAGATGGTGGTACCTGGATCACGACCCTTGCAAAGGCGATGAGGGTACGATCTTGGTGGTCTAGACACAAGAGTTGGATAACCACCAGGGTGGAGATGTTGGGGTTGTTGCTTGTCTTTGAATATATCGTAGTTGTCCTGATGTTCAACAGTAGCTAGTGCCCCGCTATTGGAAAAGGAATTACCATTCCTATTCAGGATATAGGGGTAGGAATACGAGTAGAAAAGGGGTAACCAAACGTGTATATATGCTATCGATCTGGCAGGACCAGTTACCAGAGCATTCGACAATAATCAATGTACACCCACTGAGTTTTTAAAACACCTGGTCCCCTCTGGGAAAGTCTAAGTAAATAGAAGAATTGAGCGGTTAACGTGCATGATCTTGGCGTGCATGTATGAGGCGGTAAGTCTTCCGTCTCATAGACCACGGACATGGTTGGCTTTCAGCTTCACCCATTTTATGGGAAAACGTAGCTTCGAGAAGCGATGGGAGGATGTTCAGTAAACGAGGTAAATTTCATCAAACTGGAAATAGATAGGGGGACGAAATTCATCAGGGAGCCGGTATCCGATCGGTCATGAAACGAAATCAACCCGGACACGCAAGGTGACACCTGGATCGGGCATGGCCAAATGGCGTGAGGACATGGCTCTGGCCTGGTTTACATGATATGCCGACTTGCATAGGGTAGAACTGCTGAAGACCGTTGTCCAGATGAACAGGTGCATGGACTGAGTCTGGGACGCGCCGCCGCAACTTTGCGTCCTGTAGAACCGGGGACCGGGCAACTTTTTACGTGAACAGAGGGTTTCCCTTGGTCAAGTTCGAGGATCCCTAGCGGAACATCATGTAGTCCTCCCTTGCTTCAATCTCGTGAAGCCGACCTGAGGAGTTTCATTACGCTGATGAGGCCGTGCTGAATCTATCAAAAGGAGTGCATGGTGCAAGAAGCCAGCGAAGGATCAGAATCGCATTGCTTCGTAGAGATATTTACAACGATTGTGGATATCGTACCGGAGACAATCAGTAGAGCACGGAGAGTTTTATCGATGCGAAATGTCATGCAGTAAACTTCCCCAGGGCCATTACGATGCCCTTCACCCGTCTCGCTTCATGAGCATGACGGGACCACTGTATACATGCCTTGCCCCGAAGATATAGTAAAGAACGGCAATGATGATGGTGCCTCCGAACATTGTTGAAGACCAGTTCATCGATTCGGCCGTTACCGGTGTAGCCAATGGCCAAAAAGCAAAAAACCAGACGGGTGTGAGGAATATGAGGGCGGCAATGTTAATGTACAGGCCATATTTTCCTAATGACCATCGATGTGGTGGTAATGGTGGTCCTCTGAGTCGCCTCCAGACCAGACAGCTGATGGTGATGAAATACGATGTGAGGATGGAGACGCCACCGAGGGAATTGATCGCGTTCAGAGCAACCGAAGATCCAAGGTTGATGAGAGAAAGCAAAGAGCTCACGGCGAGTGAAACACCAACAGCGCGAAGAGGGATGTTCCAGCCGGGAGACACCTACCCCCAGTCAGTCAATCGTCTTCATGTTGATAAGACGTACAGGCCCCACCTTAGACAACCAAGACGAACTAGGCAAACCTCGGTCTCGAGAAAATGACCAAATTTGTCTTGATGCGGTGGCTACTTCACTGACACAGCAGGAAGTGAGCAGAATGATTACCACGGCTGTCATGGCGTTGACTGCGCCGTAACTACGGGTGCCGTTGTAGAAAAGTTGAATGAAAGGCTGTCTGGTAACGGAGGCAGAGAGGGAATCGACGTCGCCCAGAGTGAAGATCAAGGTGACTGCCATAATAAATCCAAGGGTTGCGTTGACACCCACCGACCACATGATAGCATTAGGGAGTGTAATTGACGCATCTCGAATTTCTTCAGCTGTCATCCAAAACAAGTGTCAGCATCATATGCGTAAAGTGAAATATTCGGTGCGACGGTGAATACTGACACATGTGGACTGAGCAATCGTACCCGATAAGCACGCTCAAAGGTGTCGTCAAGCCAATCATGGCCGAAAGTCCTGTGCTAGGCCAACCGCCAAGGTTGGTAAACTCCAGCAAAGCATCGTGAGCATTGGCACGGGGAGCCATGACCCAGAGAGGGATGGTAATGGCGAAGAAACCAGCGAAATGAAGGATCAACACCATGCCCTCGATAAGAGGTAGTTGCACAGCCAACACGGTGTTGAAAGCGATCGAGAATGCTATGGTGGCAATGGTGAGAAGAGTGCCATGCCAGGCGTGCCACACATAGTCCGTTACATTCAGAGCAATCAAGCCTTGAATGATAGTGCCGACCATGAAGCAAACGCCAGCAAGGTAAACTTGCCACCCGATGGCTGAGAGCCAGCCTAGAAATTGGTCAGCGAATAGTCCCAGGGGATTCAGAGAGAGACGCACCAACGATGTAACTTAGAGGTTTCTGAATGCTGGGAGGAGCAAATTCCGAGACCCAATGATACTGTCCACCAGCCGTTGGAGACCTAGGATGCATATGAGCCGAAGCTCAACGGCGATGGAGGACATGGTGCTTCTCACATTGATGCCAATTCCGCGATACTTGCATAAACCAACAGCATTCCAAGCCCAACCGCGATAAATCCCCAGAAAAGAAGAGCAGTACCTCCATCCGTCAGGACAAACGTGAAAAGCCTTTGATCCATGGTCAGTTACGCTGCTACCATATACAAAGCAACTTGATTGGCTGACTTACGGGAGAAGAATTTCCCAACTGGCCATCACGGTACTTGCAAATCCCAGCATTGTGAGGAACTTGAAGTTACGCTGGCAAAGTCAGTCCAGATTCAAAGTTCTCAGGATGGGAACGCATAACTCGAAGGACCTGCTTCTTGCCCAGGAAGCTCATTTCCTTTTTGTCGTGAGCCGTTCCTTTATACTTCATTGGAACCGAACCAGGCTCATCGTCGATATCCTTTTCTCCATTTTGAGAAGAAGACTCTGCCTTCGGCTGCTCTGATAGAGAGATGACTGTCAGATCTTCCTTCGCAACTCTCATGTTAGCGACCGGTTCCTCGTCAAGGTTGTGCAGATCAAGTGTAAGCCTAAAGAACAAGGAGGATGGAAAGGGAACTTGCCAGCAACCAACCACAAGGATGGGTAAGGCCTATTATGGGAGCCTGTACACGTGGAGCCGAACCGAACCGAGCACCAGGGGCCCTCGACATGAGATTGATAGCAAGGGTTATGAGGGGTGGCGTCTGGCAAAGTCCGCCACCCACTCAAGAACCGCGAAGTTCGAGGCCCCAAAACCAAGCTTAGCGGCTTAATCAGTTGTTCCAAGACGACTGAATCCCGGGAGAGGCCCGAGGAGTCTTTTGTCAGAGTCAGTGCGTCGATGAAATGAAGGGGCCAATGAGGCTGACGGATGGGGCCTTCCGACCTGCCAAAATGCAGAAAAACCCGTGGCTGGACAAACCAGAAGGCCCCCCCCCCCTTTTGGTGCTCGTAAGTATCCATAGCTGGCCAAGATCCACCGTCGCTTTGGTTGATTTACACAAGTCCAAGATTTCTGTGCTGCTCGTTGACTCGTTTGATTACTGGCGACTAGATATTGCCGACAAGGTGGATGGATGGACGAGGCTGTATTGTGATCATCTCGTTTAATCATAAAGAGCGGCAATAGTATCAGACTCCTGTGACCACGACTGTGAGTGAGAAAAGGTTTTGACATACGGGGGCCCATCCTCTAAGTAAGTGGCACACTCTGACTTGGGTGGTCGATGCTCGGTGACAGTTTGTGACAACGCTTCGGTTATGTCAAAACGCAGGTATCGTGTGACCGGGTTTGTAAATGCATGAATACGGAGTTCCTATACTTCTTGATAGACAGCACACCCCCTATATTTGAACCCACTTGAAATTTTGCCAGACACCCATTCGCGATTTCCTTTTTTTCTGGGTGATTCATTTCCAGCTTTGTGATGTCCTCCCAAGTCCATAGACATGAATTCAGCCACGTCGAGTATGAGTTCCGGCGTCCCAATACCCTCGGGATATTCTCTTCCCTTTGCTGTAGTGACTGACAACGACCATACTGCATGGATCATTATTGCTGCTGCAATCGGTCTGTCCTGGATTTTGCTCTTCGCCGGTATCAGAATATTCATTCGGCGTACGATTAGCCCTGGTTTTGGCTTCGATGATGGATTTATCGCTGCTGCAACGGTCAGTCTTACCAATTTGCTGAATTCGACTAGCTTTCTTGATGCAATTGACTCATGGACCGTAGACGGTGGGTATCATTGAGTTATCGATCATCCTGGCTGCGTGTTCTAAGGGACTGGGAAAATCGATAGACATCGTGCCGTTGGAAAACCGACCGACTGTGCAAGAGGTACGACATCCTTGCCAGACTCCTTATTCGCTTCTGTTGACCCTATATAAATAGATGTACTACACTAGCAATCTGCTCTTCATCATAAGTCTCGGCTTGTCGAAGCTGTCAGTCGTCTTCTTTTTACTGCGATTAACCCACGTCAAATGGCACAGGATAGTCTTCATCTCTGCTACGGGACTCCTTACTGCGTGGACTATTGGGTCTCTTTTCGCCATTGCGTTACAGTGCAATCTGACGAAACCATGGATCATGGCTGGTGAACGGTGCACCGGAGCGGTAGGCCTCCACCATCGGCCGAAATCAAGTCCATAACAACGGCTGACTGGTCTGATCTCTGGAACAGTACTTACGATGGCAAATAATATGCGCTCTCGACATCATCTCTGAGGTCGGCCTGGTAGCGATGTCTATATGCCTTGTGTGGGACCTGTATACTTCCGTGACGAATAAGATTGTTGTGGTAGGGGCATTTGTGTTCCGACTTGGGTGGGCCTTCCCTCGTCATACTGACACACTCCGTGCTGATATACTGACTCTCTACCATAGAATGATCGTCGCAGTTGTCTTCCGCCTCGCTAACTTTGACAAACCCGGACGAATCACAGACCCTACCCTCGCCGAAGACTTATTCATCGTATGGACGCAAACCGAGCTGATTTACTCCCTTGTTTCTGCCACGATACCCACCCTCCGTCCCTTCATGAACAATCTGAACACTCGCTTTGGTGGCCTGGACCAGGAAGGAAGGGGGAACGGCTATGACTATGAAAACGCTTCCGACAGCTATCAAATGTCGAATTTGAAGCCAATGAACAGAAGCCAAGACAGGGAAGAATACATTGCAACCAACTCGGCACGAAATTTGTCTGAACAATCTAGCGCAGACAGTTATGGTGTGGTATGCGGGTGCCCAATCCAGGTGCAGACGTAAGTCCTGGCCGAATTGGAGGAAAAAGAGGCACTACAAGCGCTAGGAGAACAAGAGAAGAAACCGGCAATGGTGATGCAACCAGTGCCGATAGCAACGACAATGGACGGATGATTATCCAGAAGGACATGACATTCCAGGTGGAACATTACGACAACTGCTGAATGACTGAGGCCCTTATTCCAATCGAGGCTGGCAAAGAGAAGGTATATGCATGTCATCACCGTCCTTGCAACTCTAATGCGTCGGCATAGAGCAAGTTCATCGCTGTTTTCTCTGAGATTGCAGGGATTGTCTATTCACCCAAGAGTTCAAATCAGGGTCTTTAGTGATCCCCAACAGAGTATCTCAAAAGTGAGTGACATGAAATGCGATCTTTGTACCCAAGAGCAGTCAATGGCTTGGACGTATATACAAGCATTCGACATGACATATTTGGGGTTCACGATAAGGAGCTCTGTTAGCATATCAGCGAGGTTGGCCGAAGGCCTGAAGTGAACTTAGGCATAAAGTTAACTTACGGGTGGCCCCAAGAGCTACCTAACTTAGGTTGCTTGGCTGTGCCTCTAAGCTGATGGGCCATCGGGGAATGAGCCCGCTAGGGCATCACATGTCTCACGTGACACATGACCTGATTACATAATACAAGCCCTCTGCTCGATGCATCTTCCCTTTCACGTAAACGCCGCTCCACGATGCCAAACTCGAAGTCTTGAGGGATACTCTAGCTAGGGTCTGGTGCCGGTTCTCTTGCCAGAGCAAGTGTTTGAATCAAAGTCCACTTTCAGACAAAGACCAGACACGAGACTTCCAAGCCAGAGGGAGCGTCGAAGTACCATGATATGACGTCAAAAGATAGCTTCGTATCCGCCAGCACTGTCCCATAATCTTACGCCTATCATATCTGGATAACTCAAGCTGTTGAGCAAGATCTTATTATCAATCCCTTTCTGTATCAAGAGGATACCAAAATATACTTGACGGTCTTTCGGCTTGTAAATCCTACCTCTTCAGCCACTTCGGTTTCTTCAATCATCATTTCCTACCATGTGCTCAATCCCAGACGTCAATGCCGATAAGGTATCCTTAATCAACATCCCCATCGTGGACCTTCAACCATTCACTTCCGACGAGAGTACACTCGAAGACCGCCGCAAGGCTGCTCAAACCCTAGTCACTGCCTGCCGCGAGGTTGGCTTCGTGTACATCAAGAACCACGGTGTCCCTCCGGATGAATTGGAAAAAGCATTTGCAATATCCAAGAAATTCTACGACCTGCCTACCGAGCAGAAGATGAAAGCGCCCCATCCGCCTGGCTGGGCGGTACATAGAGGCTACTCATGGCCCGGACTGGAGAAGGTGTCGAGCGCAATCAGCGACAAGGACGACGAGGAATTCGTCAAGGAATTGCGTGAAGTACAGGATTACAAGGTACGTGGCATTATGCTGAACCTTTGTCCTTCTCCCTCATCAACGAGGCATCTGGCACTCCCAGTCCGTTCTCTTTACTCAGCTTGTATTGAACTATTCACGTATAGGAAAGCTATGAAGTGGGTTCGGAGAACAACCCGGACCAACCCAACATCTGGCCCCCGCCAGACGTATTACCAGAATGGCGCCCCTTCATGACAATGTTTTACTGGACATGTTTCGAGGCGGGCAAGAAGCTCCTCCGTGCTCTTGCGCTAGGTATTGGTCTAGAGGAAAACCATCTCCTACAGTACCATAGCGGCGACTACAATCAATTGCGACTCCTCCATTATCCGCCCATACCGGCCCGGGCGATTGAAGGAGGGAAATCCGCCAGAATGCCCGCGCACACCGACTGGAGTACGATAACGATGCTGTTCCAAGACGACTGTGGCGGTTTACAGGTCGAGGATCCGAGGAAGGCCGGTGAATTCATGGACGTCGCACCCATACCAGGGACTTTAGTGATGAATGTGGGTGATCTGCTAATGAGATGGAGCAATGGTAAGTCCAGCTAACCCTCACGCACGTCCCCATATTGGACCCACGCCGTTACTCACTGGCGGTGCGATCAAGACTATCTCAAATCAACCTCTCACCGCGTCCAACTCCCGCCGAAACAAGACCGGTTTACCGGCGATGAACGCCTGACGCGAGCACGCTACTCCATCCCCTACTTCATCACGACCGACCCAGACAGATTGATCGAGTGTCTGCGCTTTGACGATGAGCACCCACCGAAATACGAACCCATCACGCAGCGGGACTATGCCGCGATGCGGGCGAGGATGCAGTACTGAGTGGATTGCCTCATCCCGTCGCTCGTCAACGAGGATGGAGACGTCGACTTCGGAGGTGTGATGCCGGACACGTCTGCTTCAAGTGGTAGTTGAGCGCCTCGAACAAGGCATATAGTTCACGCAATGGACGACCTGCTCTTTTGGGGAAATTGTGAAATTCGCTTCCCATTTGTCACATTCCCATATCCCAATCCACATCCAGCTTGTCCTTTTGGTTTTCCTCGTTCTGCCTTTTGCGAACCCCATCAACATCGAGGAGGTATTTCACACAGAGAAATGTGATTCACGAGCGGTATGGAATTTCCAATGCGGGATTGCTACACATGTGTATCACCTTGTGCTAGGGCAGGGAAGGCGGAATCTTGGAGCCCGAGATCCGGACATCGAACCCTGTGAACCGGAGAGACAAGAGGAACAGTTCAATAAGTGATACGACACCGTTTTACTCAAAGAATGATCTCGTGTTTTTCCCCACTTCCTTTTTTCGGCTTTGTCCCGTGGCCCCCAGACCTTTTCGTCACCAAATACACTACTAACCCCATCCATCGGTCTTCATGGCCGGTCGGTTCGTTCATCTCATATCTAAGAGTGCCCCACAATCGCCTTCGGCTTATACGGCTCTTCCAGATACTTCATCTCCTCCTCCGTCAGCTTTTTCCCTCGAACCTCACACGCCTCATCTAACCTACTCAAGTTACTGAAGCCGACAATCGGGATGGTTCCTTTCTGAATAATCCAGGCGAGCGCGACCTGGCTCATCTTCCAGCCCTTTTCGTCCGCGAGTTTCATGACGCGCTTGATGATTTCCGCATCCGCGGCGTCGACCCCAGTAAACAACGAGCTCCCCTTCAAGCTTTCTTCGCGGGTTGTAGTGTCTGATCCTAATGGGCGCGCAAGCAGACCACGGTATAACGGAGCCCAAGGGATGAGGCCAACGCCGGTCTCGTGGCAGTAGGGGTTCATCTCGCGCTCTTCTTCGCGGTAGCAGAGCGAATAGTGGTTCTGCATGGAGACGAATTTGGTCCAACCCTGGGATTCGGCGCAGGATTGCATCTTGGCGAATTGATATGTCCACATGGATGATGCGCCTGGAATGGAGTTTGCCGTGTTATCAACAAGTTTGGGGAGAAGGCATACGACGGCAAGAAGGGAGAAAACAGGATCGGAGAGACCAAGACCGGAAGGGAATTGGAATAGATGGGGAAAGACAGGGGAGGGAAACGTACCAATATACCTGACCTTTCCCCGTTCGACAAGATCATGCAGAGCCTTCATCGTCTCCTCGACTGGAACCGTAGAGTCGAAGCGATGAATCTGTAGCAGATCCAAATAATCCGTGCCCAAGCGCTCGAGACTCTTTTCCACGGCATTGAAGATAGCTGCTCGGCTCAATCCACCTTGATTCACATAGTCTTTACTCTTCTTCATTTCTTGCAAGTACTTGATGTGCACGACATCGGGTTCCTCGCCCACAGGGCCGAAGCATTTGGACAGCAGGATGAGCTTGTGGCGGGGAATGTTGTGTTTCTTGATGGTCGCGCCGATGAGTTTCTCGGATACGCCGTTCGAGTACACGTTTGCGGTGTCCCAGGTGTTGAGGCCACGGTCGTAGGCGCCTTTGAGGAGTTGGTCCACTTCAGCAGGGTCGTCGACGACCCACTTTTGCCACGCTTTGTGTCCTGTGAGTGAGAAGGGGGAGTGTAAATATAAGTTCAAGTTGGCATTAGAGGCTCAAGGAAAAGAAAAGCTCCAGGGCGGTGTTTGGGATGATAGACGATGGCTTGATCGACCTCCATAATCTGATTCGCCATAGCCTGCCAATGGAAAGGTAATTAGAGATTCAACTCACCAAAGGACATAGCTCCTAGGATTGGAACCGACACGCGGAGTCCACATTTTCCCAGCTGGACATACGAGACCTTGGTGTTTTCCAAGCTCTCCTGTAGTGATCTTGGAAGACCAGCGTCGCCCATTTGGCTTGTGATGATGGTGGCTCCGACGCAGAGTTGAGAATGAGATGCTATCGAAATATGTCGTCAACGACTAGAATCACGATCTGTCTATCTTGGTAAAGAGCTGTGCCTCCACAGCTCGAGTGGTTGATGAAGGTTGAAGGGTTGTGAATCTTCATCCGTGGTCAATCCGTAGGCAAAATGTAGGGAGGGGATCGTTAGGATCGGTGGTCCTGATTCGGCCATAGCGGCGTTATGCTGTGTAAAATCCACCTCTCGCGATTTATGATGGCAAATAGCAGGCGTCAGTAGAGAATTACGACAGGCATGCTACAGGAACAGACATTTAGCGTGCACCTCATTCCTAGATCATATGGACTGCTATTGATACACGGGTTTTACTCGAATCCACACTGATATCCTATTTTCATTCCATCACGCTCCCAAATCATGTTGAGAAACGCGATTCCATGTCAATTCGTCATAGCTCATGTGGGTCTCATCTCGCTTCTTTTCTCCATCGTTATCAGTCGAATCCTGTTCTGGCCCTTGACCTAATATCCGTTCTGCAAAGCGTCGGCCTGGCCCCAACACCCCTCCGCTCATCTATGCCCAATCAAATCCATGGCATCTTCTTCGTCATCTCCATCCTCCTCCTCCTCCTCCATGACGTCGTTGTTGCTGCTTGCCGACTCGGACTCAGATTCAGCATCCACTCCACCATGTTGACTAGGGGAGTTTGGGCGACCCCAGAAATCCAAATCGTCGTCATCTTCGAGTGGAGTCGCTCCACGTCGGACAGTTTCAGTGCTCTCAGGCGGACGCTGACTGGTACCGAAATAACTGCCCACAACAGGCGAGAGAGACCTGGCCGATCGGGCTGTGGGCGAATGCGGCAGAAGCCACGGCGACTGACTTCTGGGAGTAGCCGGATCGGCTCCGGTATCAACGGGACGTGCAAGAGCTCCTGTAATATCCACCGGTTGTGGCCGCGGGCCAGCTGGGGTCTGACTCTGATTGGCGGTTATCGCTGCTTCACCAACTCCTGCCCGCTGAGCTCGTTCCTGTTGTTCTCGAAGTTGTAGTGTGTTTTCAGCCCCCAGCAGTTCCAACTGGGTTGTATTGTAAGATTCACAAATGGTACATTTCAATCCCAGCCAATGATATTTCGTCACACTCCGGCTATTGCAGTCATTGCAGAAGATGTATGCTCGATTGTCCCGATATTCCTCGGGCATCGGTTGTTCTTCAATGTGTCTGTCCAATCTCCGGAATTGAGTCTCCATATTCGCAATGCTCTTTGAACAAATAGGACACTTGTAGCTTGCACTGCACCATTCTGCGAAGCACGACTCGTGAATGCTATGTCCACAGCGCATAAACGCCACCGGCTTATTCGACGTGAACATGTATTCACCACAGATTGGACAGTCACATTTCGTACTCCTTTCAATACATTTGTGTGCACTTTCAGCTTGGATGGACATACATGCCGCGCATGTCTTGCAGTGAAAAAAGTCCTTGCCCAAACCCTCACCCAGTCGACAGATGCCACAATCATCACAATGATAAATCGACTTAGCGGGGTCGTTGTTCCATAATTTGCAAATAGGGCAGTAGTAGCAGGCTGCTTGAACATGACACATTTGGCAAAATTGACCCGCTGTTTGTGGAGTATTGCAAAGCATACACAGCATGTGTTTGGTTTCTCGACGAGGGAGAGTGTGATTTTCCGCCTCATCATGACACAGTCGACATGTGTACCACCTTTCACACGAACTGCATTGCATCTTGACATTCCGTTTGTAATGAATGCAGCCCAGCTCAGGTTTCGGGCTGTCGCCCGAATTATCGAGGTCGTCGTGCGGAGGATCGGCATCGACAGGGGCATATGTCGGCTGGAGATCTTCGGGAGATAAGTTGTACACGATCTCTTGGCTGGTTCCCGACATCATGGAATTTGGGGATCCCGGTCGTCGAGAAGGATCGTGCGATTTGTTCAGGGGGCTTTTCACAGAGCGACGAGACTGAATGGTTTGATATCTTTCCATCATCAACGCATGTACCAACCTAGATTTCTCCGCGGGTGTCCCGGGTCCTGACCACACAGCGCTGATACGTTGTCTGAGAGGCCCCATCCCATCGTCCTCGGGTAAAGTACCTGATCCATCTCTTCTGCGGTAACCATTGTCATCATGTTCGACTCGTCCCACTTCCAAGTCTGCTGGTCTGGAGGAGTCGGTGGGGACAGCTGCGAGTGGACCAGACACAGAGCGTGATCTGGTATTGCCTTCGTGGACTCTTGACTGGTATTGCAACTCTCGGGTAGGATTGAGGGAGGTTTCACTGCTAGTGCGATGGTCTTCAAGAGAGACAGGGCGGACAGCGCGTGATGCATCTGTATCGAGGGGAGGAAACTCTGACGTGGCTGGTTCTTCTTCATGTCCCAAGTCCTCCATGGGCTCCAGAGGAGAAGGGATCTGATCGACACCATTCAACTGGTTGGCCCATAATTGTATCGTCCTTGCAATAGACTGCACGGTAGTCTCCTTATTCTCTCCATCTGGCTCTTCCACGGAGGGCGGGGGTGATGTGTTCCACAGGTGGGAGGGATTCCAGCGTTGTAGATCGGGGACCGCAGGGAGGAGGCCCCGGGATTCTTCAGCACTGCTAAGGCGGGAAAATCGCCGTGCTTGGCGTAGGACGGGTTCGACGATGAAAGAAGGGAGATATTCACTCATTGAAGTCTTTGGAATCGAGGGAAATGCATGCTATGGGAGGAGATGGCCGTTGTCGAGCAGTGGGTTGTCGCGTGGGAAGGGGGGAGTGTCTCGTCAAGTTAAGAAAGAGAGCAGACGACTAAGCGCAACCAAGAGGGATTAGAGGAGCTAAGAATCTAGTATGAAGTACGGAGAATGGAGTATAGGGTGGAATATGGGGATAGGACACAATAGAACCAGTTGACGTCGTGGTTGATGGCTTTGTTGGTTGTGGTTTGTACCGTGGCCCAGAGCGACACAGTGACTGGTTGGATTACGGGTGGTCACTCGGAACATGTGAAATCAGCAGAGAGTAATGCACGTGATATGGGGATCGCTTGTCTTTGTCAGCAAGGCTGGCATCAGATCGAGAACATTAGGGATAGATAGAAGATACGGTAAGAAGAACTAATGATGGTACCGACGATACATTGGAGACATCTGTGACAGCAGCTGAGTACTCAGTTTCCACCGAGGCGACAAGGAGACGAGCCCTCCAGCAGTGTGGGCGGGCCACTTCTCAGCAACAGTACAACCAATTAAACCGTGCCACACGGACGGAATTGTATACGCCTGCGTGCACCCAACACATACACGTGTACATATCATTCCTTTCCGCTCAACCAAAAATAAAACAGGTTCAACCGTACATCAACGTGACAAACCCCTTTTTCCACAAGCCCCTTCGATATGGGGTTGTGGGAGGTGAACCCGAGTTCGCAAGGGGTTTCCCAGAGAGTTGCCATTAGCCCGGTTCGCTGGATTGGAGGTAATCCTGGTTGAAGGTGTCGAGGTCTTGATGCCTTCTAACCCGGTGTTGGCCCGACCAGACAAGACCCCGGGTTCGAAGTCGATCGTGTCGAAATTAATTCGGTCAGAGGGGGTTTCAAGCTCAGGACATTCGCCTAAGACGAGGCACGGCGGCGTGGGCGTGTCGCTTTCCCACGCAGGGACCTTTGCGTTATGGTCCAATATCTGTGGATCTAATTCATATCCTCTAAATTTTCCCGGGTTGTGGAAAATCATGTGACCATTGTATTTTCCGCACATGCTGCATCTATTCTTTCATGTCATGTCTTCTCAGTGATTGCATATGCATTTTCATCAGTCTGCTTCAGGCCGAGCGTCTTCTCCCTTCCATTCCACTGTCGACTTGGTTGCACTTGATTCTCGGCTCCCTGCGTTTCGAAAGACTTCGGTAAGGGTAGGATAGCATGTCTTCGCCCAAGCTACTTTTCTTTCAACGCAGAGAGTTGGTGATGTTGCTGCATGTGTCTGCTCTGTACAAAGCGGTTATAGCCCGCACGCGTCATCTCCAGCCTATCTGCATCTTCATTTGTCTTCTTCCTTTGCTGTTGCTTCCAATTCCCGCAAGGTATCCTCAATCTCATGTGGTTCAGTGATTGACCAGACACCTCCTCCCTTTGCAGATGATCGACCGACCTCCTTTGAGACAAGGTTCCGTCCAACCTTTCCTGGCCCTACCCCAAGGTATCGGCGGCATCCTGCTTGCCTGTCCAGATACTTGATCGAATCCCACCAGAGAATCGTGTCTACGGCTTGTCTGGCGAGGTTTTGGATGAGGTCTTCCTTCGAACTGAAGGGTCGTGCTGTGACATTGCTAATGCAGGGAACTCGTCCAGGAAACGTCACCATATCTGGAGTCAACGCCTTCTTCATGAACTCATATGCAGGCATCATGATTGGGCTGTGGAATGCGGATCGCGACTTCAGCTCAACAGCTCGAGGGTCATGTCCACCGAATTCTCGGATGTGCACCAACAGGTTCCGGATGCGTTGAAAGCTGCCGCTGAGAACGATTTGGTTTTTGGAGTTGGCATTGGCAATGGCCACCTGTTGAATGGCAGGAAGAGCGCTGGAATCGTCCTTGGCACCTTCGGCTCCATGGCTGAGGAATTCTTTGACGGCCGCAATCAATGAGTCCAATTGATCCGGTTCACAGACCAGAGCAATCATGCCAAAGTCTTCGCCCGACTCCTCCTTTGCTTTTCTCGTGCATTCTCCCATCACGTCGCCTCGTCGTCGGACCAAGTCGAGAGCAAAAGCATACTCCAGATTTCCAGCGGCAACCAGTGCCGCATATTCTCCTAAGCTGTGGCCCAATGTGACATCGATCACCTCATCTGTCTTGAAGCCAAACTCTTGCTCGAGAACTCTCAGGATCATGATGGATACAGCCATTATTGCCGGTTGTGCGTTTTCCGTTTTGTCCAATTGGAGGATGGGGCCTTCGTCAATGAGGGTGGATAGTTTGCATTGCACGATTTCATCCATCTCTTCTAAGAAGGGCTTGCAGGTTCGGGGGAATGCTTCTACCCAAGGTCTTGTCATCCCTTTCCTCTGAACGCCATGGCCGGGAAAGAAGAGAGCGGTTCGAAGTGTAGGTTCAGGAGTGGTGCCATAAGTTCTAGAGGGTCTGGGTAGGATTTGTTTAAGGCCTCGAAGGCCGGTATATGTAGGTCGATACATGGTAGAGGGTACCTAAGAGGCAAGAGAATTATCGGCGACGATGGTTGCCCTACAGCATCATGTTTAGGAAAGCATTACAGGAGGAGAAAGAATTGAGAAAGGATCATCAACGAGCGTTCCAAGAGATCAAAACGAAAAGAGGATGGAAAGATTGATGCAATTCCGTGAGTCCGGTTGTGAGGAGGAGCCGCTTTGGTGCTTGGCTGCATCGAGGCAGGCCGCCACCGTCTCCAAGTCTGTAATTCTTTATGATTGAACTCAACTTATCCGAGGACGTTACATTCCGTTCATCGCATCGAATGGATGACTATTATACAGTATACAGTGCTCTTCGGCTCAACCAGATAGCCGCATTCAACGATATCCTACCGTATCGTTCTAACATGGTCACATTGCTGACAATCCCTTTCATCATTGCATTCGTGATCTTTGGTCAACGGGTCCGGTTTGTACCTCAATTGTCGTCTTGGTGATGATGACTCCTTCTGCTTGACCGGCAAAGTAGTCTTCGTCTGAGTGTCTCTGGCGCAGAGAATGTGGTGTGGATCGACCAGGAAAATCACGCTTGTCGCGTCGAAGATTCAGAATCCATCACCAGAATGTTTCCAGCCAAAAGTGTTAAGGCCAACGTCGTCTGGCAAGGGAGGGCTGTTGCTAAATACCAGCACATGTCTGGTCACCGCATACAGAAGCACATCGAGCCAGCTACAGGAAGTAATAGCCGCACCAGCCAAGCAATACCACCAGTAAGGTAACAGCACACCTGTCATGGCAAGCCATACGACCACCGGCAAGTGGGAGTGTACACACCACACACACGACTGGATAGATGATCATGTATTTTACAGCACGCTTCAGAACGACCGGATCGGTCCCATCGCTAGGGCCGAGGTCGGTATGGGAGCGAAGTCGTGACTTTGCCTGGATGGAGAGGAAGATCAATACATATACGGCGATAGCACCAAACATGCAAACAAAGATCTAGAAATAATGTATCCATAGCCTCTCTTTCGCGTGTTTTCGGCTAATCCAGCACTGTCACCATGGTTAGCTTGATCGATATGTCGAGAGGAATGGCAATACCCATGCGCCTGCCCGGACATAGAGGTCCGGATCCAAACCGACTCCTATTATTGCCATAGTGTAGACAAAGATCCATAGGCATGCAATCCCCGTATAGAAGACTTTAGTCTCCACTCGTCGACCCTTGACCACGGCGAAGAAAGTATGGAGAGCAATAGCAAATATGAAGACGCCGGATGCCAGATCTCCGGTTGAGACAAACCAACCATTCGCCCAACACGTCGTTGTTCCGACCTCAATCTTGTTCGCCGCAAGATAAACGGAGGTCAAGGCAAAGGCCATAGCTTGTTGGATGTCGACCAAAACCAAGTTGTATATGAGGATGAGGAATTGATTGGCGCCATTTCTGAGGTGACCCCGGTAATACCAGACGCAAAGTCGATATGTCAAAAAGGTGAAGAGAGCAAGACTGGAAACAAGGGAGAGAATGCCGCAGAATGCCACTGCCACGAGGCCACGTCGCAGAACTGGGGGCAAAGGATCCAATGTGGCGGATAGCAAAACTGATGAATTTGTGGCTATGATCACCAAAAGGTTGACAGCGGGAATATCACATCCAGAACAAGAGGAGGAAGCCAAGTAATGTATACTCTTCAGACCTGCCACTCAACTTACCCTGAACCTTGGGGTCACGCCGGACCAGCCAGCCGGTGGCAGAGTACATAGACGAAATGCAGAGACTCCGGCATCGAATGGGAAGGCATCTTTACTATGTAAGCCGTTGCCGATATTGGCAATTGTCCCATGTCCTCTTAGTGCCAACGTCACAGTCCCTGTAAAAAGCATGGAAACTGGTCCCGTATTCAATAGTACGTTTCAAGTAGCGCATAGATAGGTAGATTGTGTAGTGTTGCTGTCGGAAGATTTGAAAGAATCTGCCCAGTAGCTGATCTGCTCCCGCTACCCCAGTTCTCACGTGGCTCCGGGGCTTGATACATTTTCGTCACTGGCCTGGAAATCCCTCGGGCTAGATACACAGTCTGCTGGGATGTTACCCCTGCATCGTGGTCGGAAAGACAGCCTGATCGCATAAAGCCATACAGACAAGGAAGTCAGAAAGAGTTCTTATGTCGAAAGCATGTCAAGCCTCCAATCAGATTAGGAAATATGACCCTGCAGGACAAGAGTGGACGTATGAGCCTCCTGGATGGCTCTCAATATGATTCTCATCGATAGTGCAGTGGATTTGAATCCATCTTCACGTGGAATCCCCTGAGCTGGAAAAGGGAAGCAAGGGAGCAGGGAGCAGGTTTGCGAAGCTCAATGCTCCCTGCGGAATTCGAGTCGTACCATGTGGCCAGCGTACGTAAATCCCTAGGCCACTTCCTGTTCCTGGACCTTCTTTTGGGTATGGGACAATACCCTAACATCGCATAAGTCTGAGTGTGGACCAGGGACCTGGGAGTAACAAGGCGTTCTAGCCTGGAAAGAAGAGAAGATACCCTTTTTGGCTTGAACAGGCGATAAAAGGAGAGGAGGTGAGGAACCTCGGCAGGCCACTCGTAACTGATAACTGAGTCTCAACCCACCAAAAATTGTGTCAGTGATACATGTAGGATTAACCATTTTTCTACATTGAAGCAAGTTCAGTCGTGATTGTACCGCATCTAAATGTCTCTACCTCGTAGTGAACATTTTACTGAAGGCAAGCGCAATACCGAATCTACTCACAGGAAATCTTTCGTGTAAAGCTAGCGAAGGATGTCACATATGATCAGCCCATCGGCTGCGCATCCACATCAATGCATATCATGTCAAGTGTAGAACGTGTCGAATTGTGTATCAACGCAAAAAGTGTCATACTGTGAACAAGTAGATACCTTGTTTTGCAGCGACGGGGAAGTCCTGTTGTACTTCCTCTTGTGCCAGACTTTCGAGATGAAAGTTTGTTCCGAATTGACAGCTGGCGCGGCCCTCTTGGAAGGCTCGTCGCGACTCACCCAAGCCCAAAGGATCAATGTGGAACCTATTGCGCCATGAGAGTTGTACTTG
This sequence comes from Rhinocladiella mackenziei CBS 650.93, assembly GCF_000835555.1. Classification (NCBI taxonomy): domain Eukaryota; kingdom Fungi; phylum Ascomycota; class Eurotiomycetes; order Chaetothyriales; family Herpotrichiellaceae; genus Rhinocladiella; species Rhinocladiella mackenziei. The sequence goes on from NW_013550601.1 coordinate 1,736,282, forward strand.
TCTAGATTCGGCCCTTTCGAATGTTCAAAATGTGGATGCGTGGTTGGAGAAGCGGCTGAGTGGATAGAGATACTGGTACAAGCTTCAGGAGCAAGGAGGACGTGCCAGGTTGAGAAATGAGCGATTTGGGATTCTAGATGAGCTGGTACATGGATGGCATAGCTCCAGGAGGCAGGAAGGCTGGTTTGCCCCGTTGGCCCGTCCAAGAACATTTCGAGGAAGGGTGATCAAAAGCAAGGAGAGAGAGTACGGAGTAGAATACCCACATCGAAGACCTACAATCATTGTCAGCGGATGATGTGCCATACGATGCATCCATTTGAAACCCAAATTTCGTGGCCCAAGGTATGATCAGATCAAGTGTAGAATTGAGCTCTGCATTAAGACTGATTGTGTCTTTCAGAATTGCAGAATTCACCATTTAGATCATCATCGAGGGAAAACAGCATGGCGAAGAGGTGTTCAGGCTTACCACTAATGGACCGAGATCTTCTCAAGGCCAGGACAGAATATTGCCGACCATCATCATCAGTAAATCAAACATCGCTTTCTCATATACAAAATGAGATGTGGAAATGATCAAAATGATGAATGGCAGAAGGGCAGTAGAGGATAGCAATTCGAGAGACTTACGTATTATTGGTGTGCTCTTTGGTTGCCGTGCCACCGAGCGAAAATCCCGCCCCGACCCAGCAAAATTCACACACGTTGCGCTGCGGTCAAAACCAGCATGCGACTTCGTCGTTCGCCCCATCCAGCACCGTGATCTTACCTTCTCCCGGTACAGTCAACGCCCAATGCATTTTCTCCGCTGATTCAAAGTTATTCATACTCATTTTCAACTGTACAAAACCTTCTACCCCCAATACATAGCTACATTCTCAACCGTGCGCTGCACATCACCAGATTTGCAAACCGTTCTCATGCCTCAGCGGTGAACAAACACCCTTCCGAACTGTCCCCAGTACAAAACCCTGCGATGAGCACTATCGCGCTTTTGCTGCTGGTCGCATTCCTTCACACGGCGCAAGCCGTTAATGACAACTATTCACCATACTCCGATCCTCTCTTCGGCCTATCGAACGATGCAATTCTTGTCAAGCGCCAAAATTGCGACTCGGGATACAACCCCTGCTCGAATGTAGGAGCAGACACTGTTTGCTGTCCCTCAGACACAAACTGTGCTTTGGATGAGGCCGGACATGTCGCTTGCTGTCCGTTCAATGCGGTGTGCACGGGAACAATAGACGGATCAATCACAGGAACGTCGAGTACGACTAGTTCCCAGGGACCTGTGTTGGGAGGAACCACAACGTCGAGTACCACAGCAACGAGTTTCCCTGGATTCACCTCCGAGACAACTGGAGTCGCTGGAGGTGGTTCCACCGTCCCCAACAACTTCTACCCTTTCATCTACATTCCCACGTCTTATGCCAATGCCGACCTATGCAGCACCGCATATTCGAGCTGTCAAACGGCCTCCACATCCTGCTTTGTGTCGCTTGCTGGCGCCAATGGAGTGACGGTTTCGGGTCTCGGAGGGGGCATAACGGTACAAGGAGCTTCGGGAACAATCATCAGCTCGGCAAGCAGCATCTGCAGCTCGTTGAGCGCTCAAGGCTGTTACAATCTGCAAGAAACTCAATGCAGCATATTCGGAAGTGGTTCCGGAGTCACCCCGACGACAACCACGGGGTTTGTACAGGTCGGAAACGGTCCTCGACAGACTGCTGGCCCCGGAATGCTTTATGCGGCGGGAGCTGGAGCTGTCGTTGGCGCTGCTGGTGTACTGTTATAATTATTCCGAGACTTGGAAAAGATATTTGCTGCAGCACAACCCCCCCCTTCGCAGGTTGATTTCCTAAGAGTAATGGACATATCACGACGATACGACTTTGTTCAATCGGAGAGTGGAGCATGTTTCGGCAATAGGATCCTTAATGGATTGCACAACGGCGCAGGCACAGCAGATCTGAAAAATACTTAGTCTTGTACAGAACCAAAAGCTACCTTAAATTCCAAGCTTGTCCACCAAAATCGTCCCTTAATGCTTCCCCTTACTAGCTGGGCACGAACTTTCTTTGTCGCCGGGCGTCAACAACAAGCCCGAAGTGTGTCGGCGGTAGCTTCTGCCTTGAGGAAAACGATATGAATGCGACCTTTCCCGAAAACCGGATGGCTTCACATCGCTGGATTCGTCTTTTCTATCATTTGGAAACGCCTTTTGGACTTTTTCTCTCTCAGCCTCAGTGACATCGTCCGGCACATGGTTGGCGGAACGATGAGAAGAATGGCTCCATTGACGGGTATACCTGGCCACTCGAGCCATGCTTCCCCTTTTCAAACCTTCGTTCTCTTCCATTTTCTTGTCCCCTTGATTCTTCTTGACACTGAATCCCGTACTTGAACATTCCAGTTTTAGTAGTCGACACTGATAGACCAGTATAAAAGGCATCATTATGGGAAGTGGACTTGTAGTTTGTGGCGATCTCATTTCAGCAAGGTATCCTTTTGCATCTGACAAACCACAGGGACTTGTCTCGGGCCTTGCTCTCAAACAACACAACTCCTGCAAGATTTTAGAGCTGCACGATCAAACTCCTTTCGGTGGCAGCTTGTCGCTTTCGCTCCAAATGCCGTCCGTGCCCTTGAACGAATTCGAGCCTACGACCGGATTGCAAAACAAGGCCGGAATCATGCGGAAATCCAGTGCTTGTCTTCTCTCGAAATTTGAGCCACTTTGCAACAGTCATCGACGGCAGCTGGCACAAGTATGGGCTCAAAGCTTCCGTGAATTTCCCAAGGTATCGTCAGGCAGACGTGTGTCCAAGTGCTTCGTGAGCAAGGAATGGAGCTGCAGTACGATTCCAAATGTGTCGGCATCCAAGAAATGGACCATTCCACAGTTATCACCGCGTTTGCCGATGACTATCCTGAAGAAGCTGATTTCTTGATCGGATATGACGGCAATCATTCTGGCACCCGCAGTCTCTGAGTTCAGTGGGCCAGATAGGTGTCGTAGGTTCTTTCCCAAAGCCCAAATTGCCACAGCCAGGCCGCGACACATACATGCCCGTGTTTGATTCTGGGTAGGTTGAACTCCTTCTTGTCCATGCCTTGCACCTACATGGCGATCATGACGGACTTTTCGCAACAATCGAGTGCGAGGACAGGTCTCGCAAGGAGTGGATTCGACTCCAAAATGATAAGTCAGTCCTACATAAGAAATTGCAATCTCGCCGTGAAGACGAGAGGTGGCCCGAAATCGCCCATGCGGCATCCAAAGATGTTGATCAGTCAACTCTGTCATTATGGCCGTCAGTCGAGGCCTGATTGTTTTATTCTAGCAACGCTGACGTTTGTGAAGGTATTCCGAAGTCTCCAAACTCGCCTCTTGGTCAAGCGGCTCTAGTCGGGTCATAGTCATTAGAGACGCTTCTTATGCAATGTCACCGACCGGTGGTCAAGGAGCCGCCATGGCTTTCGAAGGCGCCATTATTTTGTCCCACACACTCGCATTGCTCAACACCAAGAAGTCCAATTCCCAAGATCCTCTCAAGAAATGGCAGACAGCCCGACAGAAACGAGCCACGAACATCCTCCAAATCACCAAGGGAGGTGATATGAGAAATTGTTTGTTAGCACGTTCCAACCCATCTTCAAGGAGTGGGCGATGTGGGTGTATTTGTGTTTTCGAGTGCCACACATACCCGGTTTCGCAGTGTCAGTGTATTTACAGTCATATATAGTGCACGTCTGCAATCGTCAGCTTCTTTGATTGTCCATACGTACTCTATTTCAGACGGCGTTCCGTCCTGACCAATACTCTGACTCTTCTGAGTACATTGACTGTCCAGAAAGGATGCTTCCCCAATTCAATTCGAGCACTGCAAGGTACGTTTTAGATTTTGATGGCGGGGAAATTTTTCAAATTCTTCCAAGTACGAGTTCGGCTACAAGACCTCGGTTGCCCCACATTTGCTTCGCAGCCCACTTTCATGGCTCCGCAGTCAAGCTCGTTGTGCCCTACATCCAAGCTCCGGACCCCTGTCGATAACTTGTACTCAATGGTGCTGTCTACCCCTCTCAGTTGCGCCTAAGGGCAATCTCGATTTCAACTCCAGTCAGCGCTCGAAGCACATCTGGTCAATTGCTAATACAGTCGTCCTTGCACTGGGTCCGGAGGCTGTTTGTGCGCATAGTTCTATCCCAAGCCTAATTATTGTCTCTGGACCTTCAGAAAATTTGTACGAAGTCTGCTCGTAACCTTGAACTCAGGGCAAACATCGAGGAAGTCTCATGCAATCTACAATCCATCAGAGCACTCGTTACACTTCCAGGACAGTTCGGATCGCCACTCGAAGCTGTTATTGACTTCTAGTTTCTCGTTCTCGTCGGAGTCATTTCCTCCGCCAGACTTTCGTCTGAGAAGCCAGAATCAATCGTCGCTCTTCTTCCGTAGCAATCCATCTGCGTTATTCAACATGACGATCCCTTTCTCTCTTCGCGCCCGTGGCCCTCGTCGTCGGTGTCGAAGCTTCTGCAATTTCCGAGCGATGGGATTGTCTTTCGCAGCACCAGGTAGGGTCGGTTGTCAACCAGTTCATCTCCATTCTCTCCCACTCAGACGGTGTGGCGGCTGCCAATGTCACTGCTCAGGCGCTTCTCGACGACGATTATACTGAAGTCAGTGATTCAATCTTGTCGCTTGAAGGACAACCTGTAAGTTAGTGACATATTACGAGTTCCGGAATACACATTCGGACAATCATGTAGCTCGGGACTGACCTTCATCGGGAAACGATTGTTACATCAAGAGCGTCTTTAATGCTCCTCCAGTTCTGGAAATCACCACCTTGGAATCTCGGGCATTGGAAGTTCTGAGCACGCGGTCAATGACTTCGGACCAGACGAGTTTGGAGTTCAGTGGTATTGCATGGGGCCTTGACATAGGATATCAGGGTTATTCCGCCCTCTGGTAGTGGAGCGCCCGCGCGAAAGTGAAGAAACATGGTATAAAGAAGTGGGTTTTGTTACGGGACCTAACCAATGAACGTGGAAGGAGCCTGTCGATTTACTGGATGAATACCAGATATGTTGCCCTCTCTCAGGGAGCTTCAAGTCGCTCCACTAGACGCGCTTCCTTTCTGCTTCCGATCACAATTAAGTAAACACACTCACCGAGGGACTTCGTCACTCGAAGGGAATTAGAATTAGTGGACCCCCGATTGGCGAAAGAAAGGGGGAATCTGAAATCTGAATCTCGGAGGAATTTCACCGAGGAAAAAAGTGCCTCTGCAAATCATCGTCGACTCTGGATTCGATCACCTTTCCCTCCTTCGTTGCGTCCGTACAAACTACCCAGATACTTTCTATGAGCAGCTGTCATATTATGACCTGTCGCTTTGATCTTGCAGTCACTCTCCCCCCACGTGAACCTTGCCAGGGCCGCCGGGCTCTGCAGACAGCATGACAAAGAAGAAGCCCAAGACATCTGCACAGTCCACCGACAATACTCCAGACGCTCCAATTGTCGCCAGCCAACAAACTCCTCCTTCGACCACTACTACTGCACCGCCAGCGCAAGAGTCGGCTAGACCAGTACCTCCGCAGGAACTGAAACTGTCACCATCTCTAGTGATATCTCGCAATAAGTAATTGGCCCTGCCCTCCCACTCAAGACATGGAAGCGAGGCTGGCTTGCAAGCTAACCACCGTCGCAGGCATTGGCGACATATCTCCTCCTACCATGGACCATGGTTGAACTTCTCACCCGACCTTCTCGAGAACTTAGCCTGCAGCAACTTTTACTCTCCTCGTCCTAGACCCGTCGACCCAGCCGTCTTCTTCGACCTCGTCAAGATCAGAAGATTGATTGAAGATGCTACAAGCCTTGCAGTGAGGGCTGCCAATGGAACCACCTCGGCCTCCCTCCACACGTCTTTAAACGCGACCAATGGACTGTTCAGCGGTATAGACGCAGAGATTCTGGGCATAGGGTCGGCAAGAGGTGGAGGAAACGCAAAATTGAGTCGTGAACGAAAGTATCGAATGAGGGAGCATGCTACCCAAAAGTTGTCCCATGCATACCATCTCGATGAGATTGCTGCAAGTGTTGCCACCATGCAGTCCGCCTCCGCCCTAGAAGAGGTGGCAAATTACGTCTTGCAGCGAAACGATCAAGATCCAGATGCACAATACGTGCACTTTTTCCTCGAGAAGATTCCTTCGATGTCACTTGCTCAATGTACCAGCCTGGATGCTTTGACCCATGTCATTCGTTCAAAGCCCACTGAAGCTTCTCCATACAGAACAAGAGCCGTCACTCGTTGCTTCAAGGAAGATTGGGAAGGTGCAATACGAGATTGTACAGACGGGCTGACAGTGCTCCGATTATACCACTCACAGCGTCAGAACCAGCAGCGCGAGTTGGTAGGAAAGGACAGAGGTGGCCGAGAACATCGTGCTGACAACCGCGTGGACGAGAAAGATCAGCCCAGCAGCCTGGAACCACAATTACTCTTTCATCGTGCTACAGCATATCTGATGCTTGCTTGTGAGGCGATTGAACGAGCACTGGATGGTATGCCCCAAGGCAGTGCCAACCCCAAAGACGCCAACGGTCATGGCGAACCGGAGGAGGGTCTTCCAGTCGATACCGATCGAGGAGATGCCAAGTATCGTGCCGAGCAACGAAAACTGGTACGAACATATGCCAAACGAGCACTTCGCGATTATCTCTCGTTTCTGTCAAATTTGGACTACACTCCTGGTTTGCCGGCGGAGTATACGGATGTATACTTGGAAAGACTAAGCCAAAGTCCCTTTGGACGGTCTCGAGGCGATCAACTCCTCGCTCTAGATGCTCAAATGCGCACTGGACTTACAGAAGTACTGGCCAAATATGAACGTGAGAGGAATCAACAAAAGGGTCAGGATCATTCGTTACCTCAAATTCCGAATCCCGTGGTATATAGGATGAGCGACCTGTTTGCAGCCGCTCCTCCTGCTGATCTACCACCTTATCCTCCAGCTATCGGCGAAGACCGAGAAGGTCCCATTTTCTCACTGGCATCCATATCCGAAGCAGTCACTTACCATCCTCTTTTGACAGATACGCTTCATTCGCTGCTCATCTGTCACTGTCTTATACAAACATCGCCCAAGGAGCATCTACGGCATGCGTACATGGCCGCACGTATCAACCGTTTGTGTGACGGGTATCCCGTTTTCCTCGCAGCGAGATCTCCTGCACGCGCTGATTGGATTGAGATCACTCGACTGGCAAACAATTGGCTTGGATTGTCTTACACTTGGGAGAGCTTAGCTACTCCCGATCCTGTTCCATCGAACAGATCCAAGTCTGACCCTAGGCCACCTAAAGAATTTGCGATGAAAGAAGGGTTAGTCAGAGCAGCCATGATAACTGAACCATTGACATGCACAGATGAAGGAGCAGAAAAGATGCGCCATTCTAAATTGCCAGACAATAACACCATGGCACGAAATGGCAGTGATGGGAATACATCTGCACATTCAACCAAGCGATGGCAGTTGAATGATGGAAGAGAGTACCCCATTACAACGGAAAGAGCAGAGGCCATTGTCAGATGGATCCTGGAAGCCCCTCCGCCTAATGCGTCTGATGGGAGTGGCCGACCAAAGAAGAAATCCGGGACGAGAAAGACAGCCAACACCTCTTCGAGCTTGAGAGAGCCAGAGCTGGAGCAGAGCGTTGATAGTCTTGATCTTGTGGATTGAGACTGTCTGCGTCCTGAGAATGATGAACAGCAGTGATGGTCGGTGACGACGGGGCAGTATTGTGGGCCAGGATTCTTGTGATTTTCGGACCAATGCAGACGGTATTATCCTAGGATCTGGGAAATGAAGTGGCATTACAGGGCGTAGGCGGGAAAAAAGAAAATCCACGATTGACGGACCTGGCGGACTGTGTTTTCAATTTTACAGTTCAGTGTAGGTGGCAGGGAAATCTCCCGCCGAATTTAGCGGTCGTTGCCGCCGCTTTTGGAGGGTTTCTTCCCTCGCTGCCAAGGTCGCTCCCCTGGTCTCTTCCCACATCAGCTCCAGCACCACGTAACCTTGATCGGATCCAGTCCATGGATCATATGTAGATCACCATGTCCTATGTCGTACGATATCCCCCATCGGATCCAGTCCGTGGGCCAACCCCGGGCTTCTCGTATCACGTGATTAGCCAACCCTCCCCCTAATCCGAGTATTACGTAATAATGTGCTCTGATTGGCTGGCCCATCGGATCCAATCCACGGCCCATCCAGGAGTGGGCGGAATGCCGCCGTAGCCCGGAAAATCTATAATCCGACAATTACCTAATCCTGTGCTCTGATTGGCTGACCCATCGGATCCAATCCATGGCCCACCCAGGAATGGGTACCAGACCCCCTTGATCGGATCCAGTCCATGGATCATATATAGACGATGTTGATTACGGTGTCCTGTGCCGTACGATATCCTCCATCGGATCCAGTGCATAGACCATATGTAGACGATGTTGATCACTGTCTTTTATGGGAGCCAGCCCCCATACCTCCAGGCCTCACTGCGTTCGAAGGACATACCGTCGAGCCCAAGAAAGAGAGAGCGTTTCTGGAGACAAGCCGAGCAGTATTTGGCATCGACGTCAGACATGACAAAAGAGAAGGGGTGCCCTCGCGCGTCGAGGAGAGGAAAAGTCGAGGCACGGCACGCCGGCGAGCGCGCACTCTCTCTCGCATTGATCGCGCGATCAGGTGATTGAGAGATCATGTGATTTAGCATTTTTCTGACCAATCAGGGACGACTCAAGTCACGTGAACAAATTTGATCCCTAGGTCGCGGGCGGGGGGGTCGGATTCTAGAAAAAGCTTCGCTAACGCTACGCTTTCAATGTAGTATATATGGGCTTAGCCCGCACAGGGTGCATGAATATCGTATCGTATCGTATGGAAAGTAGGGTCAGATCACGTAATTCCGGTAACCTTCCTCCTTGGAAGTTTGGACCGCGCCTCCGCCTTGAGGGGGAAACAAACACTAGCAATACCTGTCAATTTACAGCTCATCATCCCCTTGATGCGTGTTTTCTAACCTTGTAACTGTAAGCCAAAACTCTTTGATCACCCTCTTAATAACAGCAACCGTTCTTTGACAACAATTCGACCTATAACCAAGTATTTCCCTCGTGCCCAGATACAAAGCCACTACCACAAAATCCGCTCTAGAACAGGCCGTTCTTTCGATAGATGACAAACCCAGGCAACTCCGGCCCCGAACGGCAAAAGGGAAAGTTATCGACGCGACCGACACCGACAGCGTCGTGGACTCGGGTACCAAATGGCGAAGAGCATCAGCTCACGAACCCTCCAGCACCGCGAAGAAAGCCCGCAAGAGGAGAACCTCACCACAGGATAAGGGTGCTGAAATGCTAGCCCATCATTCTACAGGACACCCAGCACTAAGTGTATGGCCTCTTATGCGAGCATGATAAACCAAGGGACCGTGGCATACGCTATGGACATGGAAGCACAGATTGCGGCTAAAGCTCGTGGAGTAACGAGGAAGAATATCCCGTGGGACACATTCCGTTCGATATATCTTTCTGATTTCGGTGCAAAACCTCAACAGGAGCTGGCTGTCAACTCTATGCGGAAGGTTGGCGAAGGTAATTGGGAAGAGCAACTATTCTAGGGTCGACTGCGCCAGTTGCTTTCCGACGAGGTTCGTTATTCCGGGTGCGCTTTCATACGTCTCTCAGTCCACTGCTGACTTAGTGACCAGGCTCTTGGCGACCTCAAGCTGTTTTATGGCGCTACTAAGACTCTACCTGATGCTAACAAGAGTAAGGAGGTGCCTTCTAAACCCGACTTCGTCCTCCACGTCGGTGAAGACTCTCCTACATGGGCGGATGTGGATCTTTTGTTTGAATATACGCGAAGCCAAGAAGCGGTCACCAAGAAATTCTCGCAGTGGCTGCGTGGTGCCTGGAGTGTTTTCCACCATCAACCTTTCCGCCGTCACCTCTATGGGATCATGTTTATAAAACCTCGTGCCTATGTCTGCTACGCTGATCACGGCTGCGCCGTGTACTCCGAACCTCTCTATTTCGCGACGAACATTCAGCACACTGAGTTTCTGGTGGACTTTCTTACATGGCTCATAGCAAATCCAGGGTACCGTGGAAGGGATCCGACAGTCAAAAAAGAAGACTGGCTTTATATTCGTCATGCAGGGACAACATGGGCTGAACTGCCTAAAGGTGCGTTATGTTACCGCACTTGCCTCGTCGGGTCAAGCCTCTGGAGAGTCTTGTGCAAGAGGAAAAGTGAGCTGATTATGGCGACTTGATACAACTTCGTATGCAAAGAAATTAGGTCTCAGAATCATGCTGCCACAGACTGGGCTGACCCTCTGTGGACGGGGACGCAACGACTTCAGCGTCAAGTTACCTCCAGTCGAAGTCCTCAGGCAGAAGCGGTGGCTTAGAAGGCCAAACTTTTCGACTCGAGGCTATGACAAAGGAATAGTCGGTGATCAGAGGTTGGTCAGACGGTGGAGGGCGGGAGAGCGGGTTGTTGGGAGGCCTGAAAGTGTAGGCTCCGGCTGCATCAGTATGAAGCAGGGATAGAGAGACGAACACCGGTCCATAGCGACGGCTCGGACTATTCCCGAACGGTCAGGCCGCTTAAACCGGAGGCCGACTTTTGACCCAACCCCCTTTTGACCCCGCCAATAACGCGTGCGCGCACTCAACCCTCTACAGCTCAACCAATTCACACTCTGTTGCTCTCCAATGGCGTCCAATAAGGAGATACGACTTCAGCAAGCTATCGATGCCGTACGAAATGATCGATACACTTCAGTCCGCGCAGCTGCGGTAGCATACGATGTCGACCGAAAGACCCTTGGTCGCCGATTGCAAGGTGGCCTTTCAGCCACTCTTGCTCAAGAACCACAACAGCTTTTGTCAAACGAACAGGAAAACTTACTAAAGAGATGGATACTGGACCTTGAGGCACAAGGGCATCCTCCCACCTTCTCTGGGGTACGAGCACTCGTTGCCGTTATGACAGATGCTCCAAATGGCCCAAAACGTGTTGGTAAAAATTGGGTCAACAGATTTCTTCAACGCCATCCTGAGATCCAATCGAAGGTAGGTAAGAAGATTGACGCACGACGCCTCAATGCTACTATTCCACAAGATATATCGACTTGGTTTGAGAGGCTGAAGTCGGTGCAAGAGCGATATCACATCACCCCTCAAAATACCTACAATATGGACGAGACTGGCATTGCTCTAGGGGCTTGTGATAATCAATTCGTACTTGGAACGACAGCCACTAAAGCATCATACCAGAAGAGCCCTCAAAATCGCGAATGGGTCTCCATTATCGAGACCATTTCAGCAACCGGCCGTCTTCAATGTCTCGTTATCTTCAAAGGTCAAAGTCTTCAAAACAAGCTGGTACACGGACAAGAGCACTCCAGACTTCTTCTATACAACTTCCGACAATGGCTGGACCTCAAACGACATCAGATTGGCCTGGCTAAAGCAGATCTTTCTTCCCCAGACCGCAACAAGCGATTATCGTCTTCTCTTAATCGATGGCCACAACAGTCACACGACGTACGAATTTATGTGGGAATGCTGGCAAAACAAAGTTGTTCCGTTCTATCTAATACCCCATTCCAGTCACGTTCTTCAGCCTTTTGATTTATCATGCTTTTCTCCCTTGAAAAATCGATATAGAGAACAGATTGCTAATCTAGCTAGATTCGACGACGCATCAAGCGTTAAGAAGTCTAGATTTCACTCGTACTACAAAAAGGCGAGAGACGAAGGTCTTACTTCGATCAACATCAAGGCTGGCTGGACCGCGGCCGGAATTCATCCATGGAACCCTCGAAAAGTCGTTCGATCTCGTCAAGTTTTACAGAACGTCCTTGACAGCCAAACTACTCCTCGTACGCCGTCAAGTCGAAAGCGTCGACTGTCCTTTAAGCAAGTCTTTCACACCTCTCAAAACCGGCGTCAATTAAACGAATCAATCACGACGATTTTGGGAATGTCTCGGGAGAGCGACAACCCACAGCGACTCGCGTACCACAGCGACATCACTAAACACCAATCGGGCCTAGTTGTGCGAGTGTTGTCCGCATGATGGAAAGGTACCTGAAACCCCCCATTTTCCCTGGGGATTTGAAGTATCTTTCCATCCACCTGGCCTCCCTCACATAGTTGGCGCTTTTTGATGTTCTTTCAACGACGTCGTTGACCACTTTTAACGGAGTCCTTTGCATTCGCCTTTCCACGCCTTTTTGCACTCGATTTTGGTGTTGTGGCGTGTCAGACCCTCTCTGCCACCCCTGTGGCCTGTCTGTCGCCTGTGTAGTCCTCCTGCCGCCTCGTGACCTCGCTGCCGACCCCTTCAGGGCCGTCCTGACGCCCTGCGAGCTTCCTGTGAGTCTTGAATGAATCCATGCTCTTTTGCCTCGTTGTATCTCGCAGTGTGAGTGTGCATTCTCTTGCCTCCACCTCCTGCCAGTGCAAGAGGTGCTGTAAACGCCGGAATTTCGATTGGCGAGCCCTCAGGAGAGGGCGATCGACGCGGTCGGGGTCTTTCAGGAGTGCGAATCGGTAGACGCCGTGAAAGAGGAGTAATCTGAGGCGAAGAAGGAGGAGTTTCAAGGACAGGAGGGGTCTCGGGGCGAGAAGGAGTACTTGGTCTTGCTGTCGGGGCATTTGAGGTTAGATCGATCCGAAAGGTGGACATCATTTTGGAGCGCACCTTGAGGGCGCTTGCCAGAGGTCGCCGACAAAGAAAGTGGCCATTGAAGCTGCAGCAACAAGAGGTCAAAAAGGGTCAAACAGGACTCTGCAACACCAGGAAGTCTATACAAGTCGCGAATCGAGCAACAATGAGGCGAAGAGCTCGCAAATACCAAAAGTATGTGAATGCCTCAATTTTGATGTTTTGGTACCTCGATTTGTGCGATTTTACTAGGGTTTGGGTGGGATTTCCAGGTACCTTTCCATCATGCGGACAACGCTCACACAAGCTAGGCCTGATTTGTGTTTAGCAATGTCGCTGTGGTACGCGAGTCGCCGTGGGTTGTCGCTCTCCCGAGACATTCCCACGATTTTCAGTTAAGAACCACTCCCTCGTTCCATACGAACACTCCTTTTCAAAACAGGCAAAGCATTTGATCGACTAGAGTGGCAGACAGCACAGGCCACCACCCAATTATCCACCCAAGCGATTTATATAGAGGAACTTGAGGCCCACAAGCAAAAAAAAAAAAATGGCGATTGACTGTAATGAGACCCTTGCCAACATTGAATTAATTACCCAGGCAAGAGAGGCCGTGACCAGTCTTGCCGTAGAGCTTACAACCAGTAGACCTCGTACGGCGCCTTCTACGACTAGAGAGAGAAGTTTGAATGAGCACATGGCACCCTTCATGCATCAATTCAACATCAACGACGTTGTGGAGTAGATAATCGAAGGCTCTGGTGGCTGAGAAGGTTCAGGATTGTGTGGGTCAAAGGGGGGTTGGATCAAAATTTCGAGTTTGTTTGGTCTGACGCCTTTTCAAGTGGCAGCCCACTCGTCAGACCAAGACGACTTATTTCGGGCTTGATATCAATCAAATAAAAACTTGCGCAATCATGATATTCCCTTCTTTTCGTCTCGTACATTTCTTCGTAGCTGGAGAGTCTGAGAATCAACCTCCTAATCATTTACCCAACTCTTACTTTTCACCCTGTCACCAAGGGCTTGCATCTTGCCCATGCCCTCGTCGTCTCAAAATCTAAGCCTAAGTATTACGAACCCACTGGTCCTGTATCGCGCCCTCGTCGCAACTAAGAAAATCAAACCTGACCCAGCACAACATCGTCTAGCATTGCATTTACAGAAACTCTATTTCCGGCTCAAGGACTACGCCCCAGAAGTCGAGTATCGGTATCGTCTTGAGAAGATCGGTCGGGGCGTTGGTATCTCCAGACATTCTAGCGCCAGACCCACAACACGCACACAAGATGGCGCCGTGCAGGGGAATTCCGCCCCCGAAGAAGGATCTACGGAGCCGCCGTCCAGAAGTCTCTTGTCACGTTTATCATTATTCAGATCCAGCCCAGCCGTGTCCTCCTTAGCATTAACGCGGACAACGCCCCTGCACGACTCAGCGCTCGCGATAAACTCTCCCCTCGGCATGCTCTTATACGGCGAAGTCGGCCGGGGAAAGTCCATGCTCCTGGACCTCCTATACAATTCGCTTCCGTCGAAGAAGAAGCGGCGCTGGCACTTCAACACGTTCATGCTGGATGTTTTCCGACGCATTGAACTCGCCAGGCTCGAGAGGTCGGAAGTAGCTCATCACTCCCAATTTGGATCCCGGTCGAGCATATTTGGTCTGTACGGTAGCTCGGGGATATCGGAACACGAACATGTTGTCCTGAGCCTAGCCAAGGATACCATTAGTGAAAGTCCAATTTTGTTTCTGGATGAATTTCAGATGCCGGACAGGACATCGTCCAAGCTGATCAACTCCTTTTTCACAGCTTTTTTCCATCTTGGTGGAGTACTTGTCGCAAGCTCGAATCGGATGCCAGAGGAGTTGAGCAAGGCTGCGGGAATTGAGTTTGGAAACCAAAGAGAGGGATCGGGTATTGGTGGTGGTCTGTTTGGTTTGGGATGGGGTCTGAGTCGGGAAAGTGAAGGCCAGAGAGCGGCGAAGACGGATTTTGGCCAGTTCCTTGAAGTGCTCCGGACAAGGTGTGAGGTCTGGGAGATGGAAGGGGAGAGGGATTGGAGGAGAGAGGAATATGATACCGAAGAATTGGATGCAAGTGGTGAATCGATAGAGACAAACACAGTGGACAGAACACCCATCTCTACTTTGTCCGCCGCCGTCGCAGAACGATCGACCTCAGCCTCGACTTCATCAGCTGATTCACCACCACACTACCACATCAGTCTGCCATCTTCCCACACCTCATCTCTCACAGATTCTTCTTTCGAAAATGACCGGCGCCTCCTCAACCCCTCCAACACCTGGAGACCAACAACCCTAACCATCTACGCACGCCAGCTCTACCTTCCCACCGTCTACAAGGGTATTCTGAAATCGACCTTCGCAGACCTCTGCACCACCTATCTCGGTCCCGCCGATTACGTATCTCTATGCTCGACATTTCACACGCTCATCCTCACAGACGTCCCTGTTCTTACCGCAGTCAAGAAAAACGAAGCACGCCGCTTCATCACGCTTCTTGACGCCCTGTACGAGGCCAAGTGCAGATTGCTGATTGAAGCCGAGGCCCCGCCCGACAGATTGTTCTTCCCAGAGGCAAAAGTCCGGACACGAATGAGGACAACTTCGACTGTGCCGGACGGAGGTGGTGGTGTGCTGCCATACACTGCAACGATAAGAGGAGGTGGACCGGAGGGTGCGAGTGATATCTTTGTCGATGACCATGATGAGGCAGATTCAATCATCTCCGAATCCTTCTCGGAAATCTACCAGGATTCCATGGCGCCGTTTCGACCAAACATATCATCTTATACTGACAACGACACCCGACACCTGATATCACTATCTCCATCGCTATCGGACGATCCAAGGACTAATACACTATCATCCTTCACGCCATCTCTTCAAAACCCAAGCCTTCGAACCGTTCTTGCCAATGAAGATGCAGACTTCGGCCCTACGTACGATAATGGGCGAGGACATGGGATCTCGAATTCGTCCACACCTGCTCATCCTCCCATGCCTTTCGCCACTGGCGCTGGGCCGGATTTCACATCCACGACCGCATTGACGGGTGAAGATGAGAAATTCGCATACAAGCGGGCGAGAAGTAGACTCTGGGAAATGTGTGGGAGGCGGTGGTGGGATGAGAGGTTACCATCGGCACTTCCATCTTCGTCCACATCGCCGTTCTCAACGTCGCGACGGGAGGAGGAGCTGCAGCAGCAGCAGGGTGATTCTACAACAAAGTCAAAGTCCATCTCCGCGACTACGAACGTCAATAGTAATGACAATGTTGATGTTGATGTGAAGCATGGCAATGGTACCGGAACCAATGCCGAATGGTTCGAGGGCGTTGATGGAGTGGAGCGGTGGTGGCGCCCCATCTCTCGCGACGGGCGGTTCTGGGAACGTTTCAACGATGACAAGAATCAGAAGCAGAATCAAAACCCGGTCTCGGACTCGGTTACCACCTCTACCTCTTCCTATCCCACTTCATCTTCCTCGTCGTCTTCTCCTTCGTCAAATACTCCAACCCCGAACACAAACCTCTTCCGCCATGATACCTTATCGTACCGTACTCATGAGCCTCCACCGCCAAAGTTCGCATGGTACCATGCATGGGGAATGATGGAGTGGGGAAAGAAAGCTGGGGAGTGGGGAAAGGGCGTTGATGGGGATCGAGTTCGGGCTCAGGCTCGAAAGAAGGACTCGGATTCGGATTCGATGGAGACAAACTCCAACACGAGGGATGAAGACGGTGATGCTAGAACTGGTGGCCATCATGGCGTTGGGGAGAAGAAATCATGAATAAGGAATAGGGAATAGGGACCGAGGGCGATTGCTCTTTTCCATCCGTCTGTTATGAGAAGGGAAAAGCAAAGATGGGTGGGTGGAGGCAGGGGAGACGGCCAAAAGTGAAGGATGATGGTTCTAGAGCCTGAACCTGAAGTTGCGAAGATCTGTGCATTCTCCTATGCACGAACATAACGATTGATGTTAGATATTGTATACGATGATTTCCATCTACGTATGTATATCTAACCTAAATTGCAGGACGTCTAGATAGAGTATCGGCCCGGCAGATCCGATCCTAAAATTTATTTATCTCTATCTCTTCGTGTGTTTATAGACCTGATCTCCCTTCCGTTCTCATCCCGGCCCGTTCTACTATATCATACCATACCGCTTCCAACCGATCCAGTCGCGGGGCTGGTTGACGCTGAAATTTCTCCAGCGTCCAGCGCTCGATTCACATCGATACGAACCAAGGGAATTTAGTCCTCATCAGCCGCAGCAGCTGGCTCGGCTAGATAACCCTTCTCCTCAAGATACTTGACGATGATCTTGACCGAGTCCTCCACGCTGGTCTTGTCGGAGTGGATATGCACTTCGGGCTTCAACGGTTCCTCATACGGAGCACTGATTCCGGTGAATTCAGGGATCTTGCCTTCGCGTGCCTTCTTGTACAACCCCTTCGGATCTCTCTGCTCGGCCACTTCGACTGGGACATCGATCCAGACCTCGACAAACGGAACGCCAGGTTCACCACCAGGCCGCTCAGCCTCGTGAAGTTGACGTGCCAAGTCACGATCCGCTCGGTAGGGGCTGATGAAACTGGTGATGGCGATGGTGCAAGAATCCGCAAACAACTTGGCGACTTCAGCGATGCGGCGAATATTTTCCTCGCGGTCCTTGGGGGAAAATCCAAGGTCCTTGTTCAAGCCGAAGCGAATGTTGTCGCCATCGAGCCGATAGGCACCTTTGCTGTAGGGTTTGCGGAGGAGTGCTTGTTCCAGGGCCACCGCAATTGTTGATTTTCCACTAGCGGACAAGCCAGTCAACCATATTGTCAAGCCCGTTTGCTTGCGGAGCCCCGCGCGAATGCTGGGAGTCAGGGGCGTGGGATGGTAATGAATGTTGCTATTTCAAAAGGTGTCGTTAGTAAATTGGAAACCTATTTTGCCACCAAGGGATGCCGAAGCAAGAGGCGCATCGGCAAACAATATTCAAAATCAAACACAGCACACAAGTGGTGGAGGGATCGGTCACAAAAAGGACGGGATACAGATCATTTTTCATGAGAATCATGGACAATTCGGGCAAGGCAATCCCAAGAAGCTCCAACACAAGAGAAGGGACATACGTTGCCATGGTTCGTGAGATGTTCCCGGTTGAGAAATAAAACCCACTTCCAGATCGGTGTACTTGGGTCTGACACTGGCCGATGTTGTACCTTGATGAACCTTTGAAGTTTGTGTTTGTTCTGTACAATCGATGCTCCTTCACCGCCATCAGCCTGCTTGACCTTATTCGATCTTCGTTTCTTGAGCGCCATGCCAAGCTCTTGGTCTGTGCATCATTTCCGTACGCTAAATAAAGGAGGTTGGAAGCCAGCCGAACGAAAACGGGGCCCGAAAAAAGGACTTTCCTTCGCAATCGCCTGCTCTTGGGCCAAGCCAGTCCTCCTTCTCAGACGTTGGATCAAGCATCAGAAAAATCGGTCAAGGCGTGGGTGTCGCTGGACCTTCTGTCGAGATGAACATGGGCGGCCGATGCACCGCAGTTGACTTGTGTTGTGTTCCACTTCTTTCCGGACCAACTAGAAGCCTCACGGTAGACACCCCGTCATACCTGTCACGGTGTCGTTCGCGATCCCGGTGATGTCAAACAACTACTAGCCAGCGCAAAGCGGAATAAGATGTGCCGGCGGATGTTTGCAGTTCTTCGAGCCTTGTCTGGCTGGATGGACCTGGGGTTGGGTTCGTGATCCCAAATCCAGCGCAGTTTGGCGAGAATATTTTGGATTGGACCCCCTTCTTGAGTGATGTATCATTCTTGTTTGCCAGTTCCCCCACGCAATTTACCAGACGGCTTCCGTCGACCCTATTTTCTCTTCCAGCCAACCTGGCCACCACCCAGGGAGGATTGGGATCTGAATAGAGTCTCTGTTGGCCAGACATCAGTCTAGATTTCGCCGATCTAACACCGAAGATTGTTTTCCTCCAATGCAAATCCTCTGAAATTTGAGACTGCGTTGACCATTGAAGTGATGATCGTCTGCTGAACAATATCCCAAGTGGTACAAACAGCCCCAAATGCTAAGCGAGGTCAGTCCGCCCGCTTCGGCTCGTCGACTTGTACTCCCGATTTCGGTAGAGGATGGGTAGAAGGCGTGTTGGATACGAAGCAAACTAGCAATTCTTCAACAGATGACGGTACGTGTTCCTTCGGAAGTCGGTGTGTTACCCGATGGGATTGGATTGACTGATGACAGCCCAGATTCCATTGTCACAGCTTGTGAGGAGCATACCATTAGCAACCGACCTGTGCAATTGTGGTTACGGTCTCCCACGCAGAAGAACATGCGCCTCACTCCGCCGGATGGAACTTGCGTGACATGTTCCACCATTCATGAAGGCCGGACTTGCATGCGTCATGGGTTGTGCAAACCAGTCCTCTCAGAATAAGTATCCTCTCTGATATCTCTTTGTCCTGGTGATATGCCTCTTGCTGTGCCCTACCGAAACATCAAACCGTCAGACCGGCGGTGTTGAAGCGTGTGCTGTTCGAGGACTGTGATAAATGTGTGAGGCCATTGACGTGTTGTTGGCAACCACTGAACATTGTAATGCTCTGCAACAGTGTAATGATGATGGTTGTGGGCCCTGGATAGGCGAAACTAGTCGTGGCTGTCGCAGTTTCAGGGCAGTGCAAGGCGGATTAGATCTTGTTCTCGACCTCCTGGTACTACTCTCGCCGCGACAGCGACATCGAGAGGCCAAATGAATCAGTGAAGAAGTGGAACGATCACGCGGAAAAGGAGAAGCAGGAACACCTCTGCTTCTCTCTCACTTCCTCTTTGACTTCAATCTTCACTTCCTCCTGCGATCACAATCAATGGGTGAGGGTGGGAATAGGCCTTGTCGTGTATTCCGCATCATCCTCCCTCTCACATTCGCATTCGTTGCATCACCGCCTCTTTGTAGGTCTGGCATGAATAGACGAGTCGCATTTTCTGTTTGCACCGCTCTGCATTTTCCTTACCGTGTAATGTCACTTCACTGGACTACCTCCACTGCGATTAAAGCAGTCGACGACAATCAAGTCACTGCCACAGGACGATCGTCACCTCTCTTGATTCCACCTTCGCCGTCTCGTTGGCAGTGATCGACGCCAGTGAACCGTCGACACTTTGGCGATTTCTCTCTCCTTCGACCAAAATCTCACTTCGTCCTTGTCCTCGTCCCCTTCGCCAATCCTCAACAATGGTACCCTGGGAGAAGATTACGAAATTGATCGGCGGCCGCGGTAAGAGGACACATTCAGCCCAAGTATCAGGAAGCACATGGGCTGACCTAAAATATCACCGCATAGGCGTGGCTGAGAAGAGCGAGCAGAAGAAGCTGGAAAAGCAATACGAAGATGCTCCAAAGGCGCTCAAGCAGCTAACAGAGGTTACCAAAGAACCACCCGCAGAATACCCCAGTCGTGAGCTCCTCTTGCCCTTGCCCAAAGCCGCATGACTGAATCTTGCTCTAGGGCCTCTCTCGATCTACAGTGCACCTCTCTCCGACCGTCACAACCCGCGTGAGAGGTCTCTTCTGTCTGCACAAAGACCGAACTACGAACGATCAGTCTCAAGTCCAGCAGCCCCTGCCATCCTAACACAAAGGACGCCTACGGGTCCTCCTGACATCACGGCTGGAGATCTGAGCACAGAGGAGTTGAAAAGAAATTACAGTTGTGACAGCATCTGGAATTTCAAAAGTCAGCCATTACCGCCGATGCCGCGAATGACTGGGTTTGGAAGATATCGAAGGGCGGCCAATGCATCAGCAGAATGGCAACTAGAACATGTTCACCGACATCTTCATGACGTGAGAGGAGTGATAGTCAACCATCTAGGCGATTGTCCACCTGCAGGCCTGGACCTCGAAACCTGGCGTGAGTACAGGGCTCAACACCCTCGAACGAGCAGTTTTGGAAGTTCTTACAGTTCTGATTCCGGACCTTTCCATACGGGAGCAACAGAATACATTGACCTGAATACTGGTACTCGGGTTAGTCGAGGATTCGGTGCCTCCGCTACGTCGAGCGTTACAAGTTCTTTCAATGACGGATCAGGCCATTACCGCCGCGATTCGACGTTGTCTAAGACGAGCATGGCCAGCCCCAGCAGTGAGGGGGATGCGAAGCTCAGTCGCAGATCAAGTCGAACATCACCACATCGTCATACAAGCTCAACATCTATAAGTCATCTGACTGCCATCAGGGAAATGCAGGAGACGCAGACGAATCCTCCACGTAAAGTGGCCCGGCCATGTGATTTCGATGAGAATAGAAACCACGAGAATGCGTTGGCTTCCGATGAAGATGACGAATTTGACTGGTCTGATATGCTTGAAGTGGGTGGAGGCAATGTTAGCAATCTCACCAAAGGACTTGAACGAAGGCCATCTTCCAAGGGTGTTCCGAATGCGAGACCTGCGCTGACTCGACTGCGCACAAACCCTCAAGAGAGACCAAAGTCACTATATGGAAAGAAGACGGTTTCGTGCCGGTCAAAACCTGTCAAAATGGCACCCCGAACTGACCGGCACCGTGTCCGATTACATAAGAGACCAACAGAGGGCACAAGAACCGCCTCTCAAGAATCAAAAAAGACACAAAAGGAGTCACACTCGCCAGTCGAGACTTGCCAGACTCAACCAAATACAATGCAAGAAGCTTGATTTGATGATGCCGAAGCCATTCTGGTCACCAAGCCAACTTCACCACTGTCCAATGAAGGTGCACAATGTATGGCAGAGCAGAAAATAGGGGGCCAACCCGAGAATAATGTGAGAACCCCTCCCCCATTCCTCCTTTTCTCTAGATCATCAAGTGGACGACTATGCAGCTTCGTTAAGGCCGGATATCTCCACTGAAACACTATTCGCTACAGACTGTAGCCTCCGACGGTGCAGAGAACGACCAAGGAATGACAAATCGAATACATCGCGACTTTCACGATGACACCATTAGTGACAAACCGCAGCCACCAATACCCTGCACAGCGTAGAGCTTAATACAACCGGCACTCGCTTTTCAGTGACTCTTTCGGCCAAAAAGCAATCGATTGTATGTGCTTGTGATTTGAAGTGCGACTTTTCTTTCGGCAAATATCTCAAAACCTTCAATGATGATGTGGGAGATAATGTCTGAGTGTGGCTGAAAGTAATGAATAAAGGAGACGGACATTCACAGCCTCGCAGGGCATTGCTTCCTGGATAGCTCAAGAACTTAGGAAGGTCATGCTCCATGACATTCAGGCTTCCCGAATTGACAGACACAACACCATGATGTGGCTTCGTCGGGAAGAATAAGGAAGTCGTCTCAAACTATTGACCGCGGGTTCAAGAGCAATCACGGATCAACGACAATAAGGATTTTCTTCGGGCATTACGACATCACCAACAACCCAGCCAACAGGATGCAAAACCGCATGTTCTCGAGCAAATCGTACAAAAATACGACAACAGTGAAACCTCTTTAGGGGGTGAATCCATGAGCTAGAGCAGGTAGCAGAATTAGCGTATTATCGTTCTGCCGTCTGAGCCTCCTCAGTGCATAATTACCATACTTTCGCCACCCAAGAATTTCCCCCAATTTGGAAATTTCTGCCTGCTACAAGGGAAGTTCGTAGCTTTTCTTCCTCAAGTTGACCTGCTTTCATCCATCATCTACTTATCCTCGACTCAGCCTCTGAAAAGCCTGGCCACTTGGGAGCAACTTCGCCGCCATGGCTACGAGACTACGCAAACTCGTCGCTTTCTGGCTTGGCCATTTATAAACTCGAGCGCATTTCATGATCGCTCGGCTATTTTGGCCTACGAATCTCCCAAGGGTTAATACGATGTCGACACACCTCAAACGCACCCTTCATGACAATGAGGCCGAAGCCCATGAGACCTTCACATCATCACCCATTACCGATCGCTCCTCGACTTTCATCGCTCACTTTCACCCCTACATCCCGGCCGGTGATCATGGGTTTTTGATACCCAAATCAACCTCTTTCACTTCAGATATTAAATCCTTCCAATCTCATCCAGCATTCTCATTTGCAGATCATCGCATGGTTGCATGGCGCCGGCCATCATCACAGCGGACGCTCGGGACTGGGGCCATCAATGCTCCAATAACGACAACCGGCAAGACCGTCAACACAACAGGTTCCGACGACGACGGCGAGAAACATGCCGGCAAACGTCTGGAACGGGTCCTATCAGATCTCGATGTCCACGGCGTAGTCGTCGTGGCGCGCTGGTATGGTGGGACCCTCCTTGGCCCTATACGCTTCACGCACATTGAGAACGTCGCCAAGGAGGCGATAACGAAATGGAAGTCAAGTCGGCCAAGTATCGGCGACGATGTGAAGCGGCGGAAAGTAGGTGTCCAAGACGACGTCATGGATATCAGCGCGCAGCAAGAGGACACCACCCAGCGCGCGAAATTAGCCAAGCAGCTTGCAGAGCGAGATAATAGCATCGCCGTGCTGAGAGGGTTACTCGCGGAGAAGACAGCAAATCTTAACTCCAAATCGAGTTCGAATTTCGTGGACCCACACAAATCGGAATCGTCGGAGACGGCTTCCATACCAACAAGCGGGAGCTCACCTCCGGCAGCAAGTGCAAGTCCGTCGGCGAAGAAGATCGAGTACAGCGAAATGCCGCTGCAGAGGCTTCGACAGCTCGAGAAAGCGCGGGATGCAACGATTTCGTTTATCCTCAAGCAGATTGACAAAGCGGAAGAAGAGGAGAGGAAGTGGAAGGCCTCGAATGAGGGCGAGGATGAGAGCGAGAGATAGTGAGATATGTGTGCCAGACTCGTCATACGGACTACGACAACGATATGATGGCGTTTCTAGCATGGAATACGACCTTAGAGCCAGAGACCATACCACTAGGGTCCCGGGAGGAATTAGGCTTCTGAAAGCAGAACCTGTTCAAGGATTCTCCAAGCTGGCTTCCTCGACATGACAATCACTCTACCTCTGAGCCAGAAAGACATCCATGGTCCGCAGCATCACTGAGAACATGTGGCCCACCACTCAAGCCGAGACCGAAACATCCTCCTGATATGAGGATCCAACCCCACTTGCCCTACTGCTCGCCGGCGTCAAGGCATTCTTCTCTGCTTCTTCCTCCTTGAACTTCTCAACGACCATCTTCCTCGTCAATTGCTGGTAGTCTACCATCGTCACGAAACGTCAGTTGACAACAGCGAAAGAAAGGAAAAGATGCATCAGAAAGAAAAGGAGAAGTGGTAAGGGAACGGGGAACTCACGCAAAACACCACTCTCCTTGACCAGATTTAATACACCCTGTGAATACACGCCCCGTTCCAAATTCTCTTGTGCAACCTCACACAGCTCAAAATCCTCCATCGCCACCTTCCTCACGAATCTAAAGTACTCTTCAAATTCCTCGGTCCCACCATGGCCGTCGTCAAAGTAGTAATCAAATTCCATGCGTGTCTCTCCAACTTTCTCCCCTGGGCACACTCGAAAACTACTCATGCCCCCACCATACAAGTTGAGCGTGCAGACCGGAAAGAAGTACAAAAAGAGGCCATCGTTCGGTTTCGCTGGGTCGGAGATATGCCGGCTGTATGTGTCGTGGTTATGCACTTCGTAAAAAGTCGGTGGGTATCTGACTGAGAAGCTGCGATGGGTGTACTGGCAGTGCAGACACTCCTGGTACCCGTCGACCATGGTTTTCCAGTTGAAGCGGCCTGGATATTTTATGGAGCGGCGGTGGGGGAGGCGGCGGAAGTTGTAGTGAGAAAGTAGTCGTACAAGGGAGGGAGGGAACCATTGTTCAAAGGGAGGAGCGGACGGGGAAATGGCGGAAAATAATAGGCCTGTTGGAGTCAGATGATAAGGGAGGAGGAGGCCCTAGAATGAGAAGAACAAAAGTGTCAATCCATCACATGAACAAATGTATGTCTCTAGGAGAAGGGTCGCTATGGGGTAGGGAGGAAGTTTGTAAGAATCAAGGCAGGAGAAACGGAAAGGGAGAGAGGACAGGGTATAGTATCGTATACATACATCAGATTTTCTGGTCACTTCAAAGTTCTCATTGCCATCATGCCTCACCACGACAGTGACACCGGCAAATTCATACTCGACTTCTCTGTCCACGGCGAATCTGGGGACTGCACCGACGAGGTACCATGCCTTGAAAAAGACTGCGCGTTGTTCGAGTTGATACAGGTTTTGAGAACAGTACCATGAGGCTGGAAGGGTTTTCGTTGCGTCCATGGCGGAGGATCGATACCCTTGGAGATGGACAGACGGACTCTTGCCTGTTGGTCCACGTCACACAGACCCTCTGAGCCACAAGGAATTGATATGTGGTGTCAGGTTGGTGGGGTTTATATCAGTGGTATATCATGCCATACCACAGATGTGGCTGTATAAGGATCGAGTATGTTGTTTGTGATAATCACCATCAATGAATGTTCCAAAGATCCCTTACTTCTTACCTCTTCCCGATTCAGGTCCTCTTGAGAAGTAAGTATTTACTACTTTGGTATTAAGCGAGGAGAAGGGGAAGTGAATGAGTAGCACCCAAGCATTCCGAAAGAGGCATCCAAATGCCGACGGAAATGGGACGAATTTCCATTCGCTCCGACAAAATATTGATGGGTGAAGAGTCCACTGGGAAGACGATCAATGATGACTTGATGATCCTCTGCCTCGAATTTCCATGTGATAATAGCACGCCATTTGACTGGATTTCTATCAAGGGTATATCCACATGTGTGCTCGAAAAGCATCATGACGGAAAAGAGGAGGGGTCGTTGGATTCCCGAGATGGGATGTCGCGGGATCGCATTTCCCGTTCGGGACATCGCGTATCTCCATTGGCTACAAGACCCGTGTCAGATTCTGGGCGGAAGGCTTCAAGTGGGCATCATAAAGTATCATTGTCGTCGGATCCGAAGTCGGTCCCATATAATCGACCGCATGTACAATTGCGAAAAGCTTTCAGAGCTGCTGTTCTCGGACCAAATATGGGACCCGGGAATTGTTAAGGCGTTTTGGGATCTCATGATATATGATGGGTAGATTCCGGTGACGTCCACTCGAACTGTAGAGCCATCGTTGTAGATCCCAAATTTAAAGGACAATGGCAATGATGATGAACCCTCTCCACGGGTGGCTGAGCACTCCCTTTCCCATATATGTTTTGGTATTTTCATGCTTGGCTTATCTCGTTGCACGGCCATTGTTGAACTTTATTCACGAATACTTTCCGGCTGATGCGGCACAAAAGATATCCCCTTCGGCCTCCGGTCTTGATGGAGCGGAGAAAGGAAATTTGAAAAGGGAGGGCATGACGGATGATGATGTCTTTCAACTGGAAAAGAGAGCATTTTTCAGCAAGGTCGGCCCATTCATCGGCACATTCCGGGTAGGTCGTGCTCGGACTGACTTGTGATCAGACATGGTTGTTCGTTTGCCATCGCAGCAGATTTAAGACACCGGGAGATTATCATGCCTTTGACGTTGCTGGAATTTCTTTCTTTGTTGTTCTCGGCAAGGACTCGGGACTTCGAGCATTTCACAACGTCTGTCGGCACCGGGCCTATACGGTGGTGCGGAAGCCGTGCGGGACTTCTACACGTTTCTCGTGCAAGTATCATGGATGGCAATATGATGACCGAGGTCGGTTGGTCAAGGCGCCCAAGTTCGACGAGTCTCCCGGATTTGTGCATGAAGAAAATGGTCTGTTCGAAGTAAAATCGATTGTGACGCGAGAGGGGCTGGTGTTTGTCAATTTTGACGCGAGTACCATGAACCTCCCTTTCAACAATGTGAAATCTCACGTTGATCTGGGGAGCTGTTCTTGGGTAGATGGAATGAATGTGACGTGTGCGACCAATTGGAAGGATATTGGTAAGTCAGCCCGAATTTTGACCCAGTGGTGTCACTCACAAGACCAGCAAATGAATTCTCCAGCCAGTCTCAATGGTCACAGAACCCTTTTGGTTGGTTCTCTCGGCTTCAACGGCCCACGATGGTCAGACTTCTGGGACCACTCAGCATCATAAAAGAGCTCCGTCCAGATCTCTGGTGCACCATGACACTATTGCCAAGGTCATGCTCGGAGGTCATGGTCCGATGTGACATTTATGCCAAAGAAGGATACACGGCTCCAGCAAACACGGTCGATAGATGGAAGTGGATGTTGGAGAAAGAGGTGATCAACCTGTCGAAACCAGTGGTCTCGAAGACTTCGACCAATTCGTACTTTGCATATCAATGTGGAGGTGGGTTATAAATCGACAGCTTCATGTTGCAGGAAAAGACTGATGGGACATCTTTAGGTCGATCGATTGATTTGTTTGCCATCCTGACTCAACACCAGCGGAATGAGAAGATGGCCAAGAGGAAACTGCAACCGGCAATCCGAGTAACCGGAACCGCCGACATTGACCAGGAGGCAGCAGCTTTGTGCGACGCAATCGACGGAACAGTGGACGGTCCCCAACTTGAGAAATGTTCAAGAACATCAAGCTTTCCCCAGACACTCGAATGGTAACCGGGGTGGACAAAAGCCATGGATTCTTGGAAAGATTGTCGTAATGACATTGCTTTTGTGGATATCCGAGAATCCGAGAACAGATCTCTAGAAATAGGACTCGGCGAGCATGGGACGTGCATCACTCTGACGAGGGAAAGTAGGTATGACACTCACGGTAATTTGGGACGAAGGCCAAGTATGACGAGCAACCTCGTGGCGATTTTAGTAAAGAGAGGGCGTCGGCTTCAAATGTATTCAGTCTTTTCCGACAGTGGTCGCTCACCAAATAATGGACACGCAAATCCGACTTGAACCCACTGCAGATTCATACCAAGGCCAGTTCATGCACTCGATCATCCTCGTAGTCTTTCATCGCCTACCCCCTCATAAAATCTCGAATCCGACATGGCCCAGCCACCTCACATTCAAGGCCGTCCTCCAAGTCAATTTCAACGGGGTCTTCGTCAGACGCGGGAGGATCAAATGGCTCCCGATTCAGACGTAAGAGGAATGGGGTTTTTGCACCGTGCGGGATAAACATCATATCCCCTGATGGAGCAGTTCTCGGTACGAGATCAAAATCCCGGCCGTGGTCATTCGAGCAAGGATGTGTAAGGCCGACTTGGGTTGAAATCTTGCATGAAAGCGCTTTCGTCGTCTGGCGAGTGAGGAGGACCTGCACATATCGGATGAAGCCGATTATTTGACCGACGACAGTCCCTGGATCTGTAGTAGACCAAGCGACTGCCAGGGCCGATTTGGTAATACCACTAGCAGCCTACTTGTAGTTGAAGTAATACCAATTTCTCTTTGAGTGGGGCTGTGTCAGAAACCCACGAAGGCAGAGTGCCGTCATTGTCTCCGAGGGACAGATGGCGGGATTGTTCGATGGGGATGTCGGAAAGTCCAAGGATCGACTAAATCTTATTACGCGGTCAGTCTGCCAGTCGCGAAAAGGTCCAAAATATCTCCCCCGTGATAGGACCAGATTCCCGGAATATCGCCGCTAGGATTGAGCGATGGCTGGCCTACCCTATGCCACCTGAATGCCTCATAGTTGGTGGACAACTAAGTCGGTAAAATTCTCCATGTTGAGCTTTTGATGCAGTCTCCAGATGTGATTTGCTGATTTTCTTTATGCAATTCCGTGAGGCTTCGCTTTCCCGCAAGGGATGACGACTCTCTGGGTCGTGTCAATCTCCTGGCGAACTTAACGGCGTCGAAACCAAGGTGGTGGAAAGAAATCTGACTGTGCTCGATCCAATTCATAAGCCGGCTGATAATCGACTCTCGACGTTTTCGGTAGATCATTCTCTCAATAACGAAATCGCTTTTGGCCATCGCTCTCCCCAGCCATACAAGGATCGATGCTGCTCCTCGGTAGATTGAAGTCACGAAATGAACTTGCTCGTTTAATTCGGTGATGTCACCTTGATGCATATTGTTGGCAGTCTACATTGGGACTAGCCTAGTCACGTGCACCGCAGCCTTCGTGGCTTGCGCCTCGCTCAGATGGATTCAATCAATCAATCCTCTCTCGGTCCTACACATATGGCATCTATCCAAAGGCACCGTGGATGTGAGAAGAGATTTCGGGCCACTGTTAGATTGTCGCCGTCGCCCTGGATGGTTACCGGTGGGTTCTGAATTTCTCCCAGCGTATGGGATAGTTTCATGCTCTGCAGAATTCTCACCGTTGGATTTTCGGTTTTTATTACATCTAGAAAGGTAGTGTCCAAGTAATAAGGTCATCGAAGTGTCTAGGATCAAGGTGGAGTGACCTGGTTTATCCCGTTGAAATTGACTGAATAGATGGTAGAATCGAATTGGAGAATTTTGCGTAAATCATTGGTCAAATCATGAGGCAGCAACTCCCCTTTGCGGTTGTCTGACATGACAACCCAGAGCCAACTTTGATTCATGGCTCTGGATGCTGCATAATAATGCAGTATACACCCAACCCTCCCTTCATACAGAATTTGACCTTGACTTCCCGCCACTCTTACTTCAGGCTTTCTCCTCACATGCAAACCCCTCGCCCTCTTGTCGCGGACCTCTCCGACTTAGCTCTCTTCATCATTTTGCCTGTGCAAGCCAACAGAATTCCACCTACTCCCAAACCCCCCAAGATCGTTCGTCATGTTCAAGAAGGAGTAAGTTGACACCACGTCGAGACGAATGCACAAGGCAAACAAACTAACGAAAGAGCCGAATAGCTTGTCAGCGGGCGCAAAATCCAAAGTCAAGTCCTCGGTGCAGAGGGGCATTAGGGCCAAAGTTCTCGAGACATACCCGAAACTTGAACCGCATATCGACGAGATCATGCCTAAGAAAAGTCAATTGGATCTGGTGAAGTTGTAGGTCGTACACACGCTCTCTACACGTACATCTTTGGATCACTGGGCCTGGGGCCGAGACCAGACACACTCTTCTTCCGGCAAGGCTGGAGCTGACTGACAACGTTTGGTTTCAAATCACTGACGGACTAGCCGAACAGACCGGACCGAGTCTCTCTATACGTCCTCGACACCTCGCCCCTCTTCTACCAACACATGGATGATCCCATCATTCCACATCTGAAAGTCGTGCACCAATACCCGCACGCGTTCCAAACAATACGCATTGACAGAGGGGCTATTCGCTTCGTCCTCTCCGGCGCGACGCTGATGGTTCCCGGCCTCACGTCCGCGGGGGGTTGGTTGCCGGAGAAAGAAAACGAGCTGAGAGCCGGCGACGTCGTGGCCGTGCAGGCTGAGGGAAAAGAGGAGATATGTTTGATAGGACAATTAGAAGTGGGCACGGAGGAGATGAAAGAGAAGAAAAAGGGCGTGGCGATGAGTGCGGGACATTATCTGGGTGATGGACTGTGGAAGATCGATTTGAGTTAAGCTAAATGAACAGAAGGGATGGGGTCTCAGACGGTGAAAGCACTCGAGGGACCGGAGGAGGTGGCAGAGGAAAGACAGACAAAGCTTGCTGCTTGACTGTTGACCAGGATGGCCATGTGCCCGCTCAGCAAAATCAGCGAAGACAGGTCGTGCAAGCGGAGCTGAGAATAGGAAAAGAGGAGAACGCATCATCTTGGATGTGCCGCACAAAACGTCTCGGACGGGAAGAACTTCAAACCAAGACCACCGAGGGAGCAAAGACACATTACGCCATGGCAAAAATCACTGCGGCGATTAATGCGTCTCTTTCACAGAAACATATTCAATGCCCGACTGGGGGCAAGTGGCATCAACCGCCACCGAATCCACGAATGTCGAGTGACAAAGGCCTACAAAAGCTCTCCATAATACGGAAATGGAAATATCAGGATTGTGATGCAATCATCGTTTTGTTCTTTCGTCTCATAGTACTGTGTACAAACTTTTGTCTTCCCTTGAATTTTTTTTCTTTTTTTCTGTTTTTTTCCTGGTTTTCTTATGCCTTGGACTTCGAAGGAGCTTCAAAAACGGAGCCGAGGAAGCTCTACACAAATCCCAAGCACTGATCTTGAGCGGTCAGTCAATGGCAAAGTGACTTTCACTCAATGACGACAAGCTCACGGCTCGCAATATCTTGATCAAAGTGCCTCTTGCATGCTGTGTCACCATTGCCTCGATCTCCATTTTCATTTCTCTGTGTCGGTGATCATTGAACTTGAATATTTGAACTTTCGAGTGTCAAGCTAGTGACAATAATGGTAGCGCACGGAAAGACATCTCCTGGCTCTCCTGGATTCGCTTTCCTCCATTTCCATTTTCCTTCAATCAATCAGTCAATCGATCAATTTGTGGATCCTGTCCTATTTGTCCCCATGCCTGACCACCATCCATCCATACCATTTCCATGACCACCGAAATGGTTATCTATGCAAGAACACAAGGAAAGCTAATAGAAAGGGGGAAAAAAGGACCAGCGAAGGATCGATCAATGATGAACTCGAAACAAAGCAAAGCAAAGCATTTGGGTATGGTGCCAGTGGTATCTCAATCATAATCGGTCGTGTGAGTTTCAAGCCAATGAGAGATTACGCCGATTTTGTGGTGCTTTGCAATAATATGGCCAAAGGTTAATGGCTTGGTCATTGAAATTGATTTGGGATTCGCATTTCATTTGATCAATCCCGACCGTGTTGTTAGAAAAAACACTGGGAATATAAATCTGATCGATAATGGACATGCTCTCTCCCCCTGCGATGTGAGATCCTCTCGTCAAAGCAAGAAATGTGATGTGATGACTGACGAACTTGGAAGTACAATCGAACTCGGATCGAAGTTGGAGCTAGAATGTCGTTATTCTGAGTGACATTGATGCGTCCTCTGGCGAAAAAAAAAAAAAAACAAAGATCATGGCAATTCGGTTTTCGGGATTTGGTTGAAATCTGCCAGAACGCCGATTCGATGCTGGGAAATTTCAACCTCTGACATAACTGGTGGAGTTGGTACATCCTCCAAATCAATGGAGATGAAAGGTGACCATGTTGCTGATTACAATGACATCTTCGACGGTATGATGGCGGAAAGGGTCATGAGCGGCTGTGTCCACCCTAGCCACTCTTATCAAATTCAGCTTTCTCCTCCGCTGTGAGGATATCGCTGAGCCGCTTCATGGTTTTCATGTTGGTGGCACCGTTTCGCCAAGCAGCTCGCAATGTGTGGAAGATGGGGCGATCATCCCTCTTTTCTTCGCGGGCCAGGGTCACCATGTCGGATGCCAGGCGTTCGCTGACAGGGACAGGGCCACTCAAGAGCTTCCCATAGTAGCGAACCAAATGAGTCATGCCACTGTCATTGCCCTCTTGCAAATCATTCACCGCAGAAGTTTTGAATTCCTGATACATGCCAAGATTGAATTTGTCGACCAAGAAATCACTCCAGAAAGAATACAGTGGTTCCAGAGCGCCTTCGACGCCATGTTGTCGTTGTTGGAATGCCACGTCATGGAGGGATTGATAAGTCTGATCATATTGTCCGAGCTGAGGAGGCGGCAGTTGAGTTTCTTGACCGTCCTTCGTGACGTAGATGACAGAACTCTCGTCCGCCATTGGAACGAAGCTGGAGAATCCAAATGAGAGGTGGCGCAATTGTTCCAGTCTAGAAGGGTTGGTCAGCGGCGAATATCGAACCAACTTTCCGAAATGACTCACTGCTGCGGGCTACTGGTTCCTCCTCGTAAGCTTGCGACGCGAGATGGCCCAACATTCATGGTAGCATTGTTGCCCTCGTTGGGTCCACCAGAAGATTCATGGGAAGTCATGAGCGCCATATCGGGAAGAGGAAATGGTTCACTTTGACCACCGAAGTGGCGTGGCTGCATGCGGATGTTGATATTCGGAATATTCTCGTCAGGGAACACGTTCTCCTCGATATCTGCACGAGAAACCTGACGACGATGACCATTGACAAGATCGGCCATTGGTCCAGAGCCATGGCTCGGAGATGATCGCACAGCGCCTGCGGCTGGAGCAAAAGACGCAATGGAGGTTCGACGTGCTGCATCGTCGGAATTGTCTTCCAAAGAAGGAACAAAAGGACCATTGGCCATCTGGCCATCGGCTTGTGCCCCCGGAAGATACGACATTGGCGAGTTCGCGTGAAAAGCGCCGTTGGTGGCAGCGACACTTAGAGACGGGCTGCGCAGTTGACCCAAGCCAAACGATGGATCAAATGTGGCTGACGATTCGGGTTGGGAGGGTCGGTTGTACTGATCTGGATTCGGGGCAGGACCATCGTTGCGAGCGGATTCCAATCTCTCCTCAATCGGAAGAACGAAATCTCTCCAATTCTCACGACGTCGAATCCGATCATCTCCATCGGTGCCGGGTAGGAATTCAACACTCTTTACCTGCTGGCAAACTTGACGGAGAGTATCCATAGTCATGTTGTCCTCCGTGAGCGCCTTGATCCGCTTAAAATTGGCAATCACACTTAATGGGACATAGCCTTGACCGTCCATATGCTTACGCAAGTACAAATCTTTGCAAAGATTGTCAATTGAAAAGTAATATTCGCTAGAACGCTTTTGTCAGGAAGTCGTCTCAAAGGGAGGCTGGGGGGAAATAAATCAAGTCAACTTACACCTGAGTCATCACCATTGATAGTAAGGCATATGAATTCAAAGGATCGTTGTATGGCATCGCGCTCATAATGCCCGGTTGCATGTGCATTTGCGGATATCCATACATCTGCATGTCGGTTTGCAATGGGGGCAGACCTCCAGGCATTGCTGGCACCCCATTGTAATAGCCAGGAAACATCATACTAACAGGGATGGATTGCGAACGTGGATTGTTGCGAGTCGTGCTAGCCGGCTGGTTTGGCTGGTACGGTTGCGAAGTCTGTCTTGAACGACTTTCGGAATGAGAATTGGACCTGGCAGGTTCAAATCCGTTTTGGGGCAAGGGAGACGTGTATGCATGAGCTGAGAAAGGTGGATTGTAAGTGTGGTTACCTCTACCCCGGTAGCCTCCACGTCCACGCTCTGGTCGATTTTCACGTCGACTGCTCTGATCGCCTGAAGGTTCACGATCACGCCAGGACTCGACCTTCTCGCGAGCCGAATCAGGTTTGTCTCTCGACCAGTCCCGATTTCGGCCAGCACCACGATCTCGTGCAAATTCTCCGTTTCCGCGAGTAGCACCAGTACCGGCACCTTTGAATCGATCAAAGGGATATGAATAACGATTGGATTGGTCGCCGGACGGAACCCAACCACCAGAAAATTGCTCCGTCGAGGTATTGTTTTCTCCATTGACCATACGGCCTGCAACACGTCCAGTATGTCTCGAAGACGATCTTGAACTCTGCCCGGTTCTTGGAGCTTGATCTTCACCAGGGGGAACAACGCCGACATGGTCGGTCCCCGCTTGCTCCTGGTTCAACGGGGCAGAAACTTTGCGGGAAGTCGATGATGCATCATCGCCACTAGCAGGGACCGTGCTGCCGGTGGGAACAGATGCACCACGGGCGCCACGGTAATCTTCCGATCTTCGGCCTCGATCTTGTTCACCAGATGGCTTTGGTAATGGAGGCGGGCCCATCGACGCGGTCGAATCATGCCTCTCAGCAGAATTGAGATGACTGCCCCGTCCATTAGAATCTCGGCCTCGGGCACCTCTCCCACCTCGTCGAGCGGAGGCAGGGAGCTGAGTCTCGAATTTGGCAGTCGGCACAAAAGGAAATGGCTTCCAATTGTTCCCGTATGATTTCTGGCCGTTGCCTTTGGCTTCGGCCTTATCAGCCTTTTCATACGTGGTCGATTTGCGTCGTTCATCGGTATTCGAGCTCTCAGGAGTGGGCCACAGCTGTGCATCACCGACGGGCGGCGGCACCTCCGAACCAGCCTTTTCTCCCTGCCGAGATACAGGTCGAGAAGGACGAGCCGAAGAAATGTCCTTTCGATGAGCATTAGATCGTGTGGCATCAGCATTCTTTCCTTCTCTCTCACTGCTGCCATCTTTATGGGCGACCCTCCGCTTTGAATCCTCATTCCCACTCTTCGGTTTGGGCACCGCGTTGGACGGATTCTGAATCGTGGCTCGCTGTTCTGCTCGTTCTTTCATCCTTGCTGCCTGAGCCTCTTTGCGCTGTTGCCAAACATTGACTGCCGGAATAGGAGCCGCTTTGAGTTCTTTCTCTACTGACACCTTCTCCCAGTCGTCCTCACCATCTTTGGACTTCTTTTCTGCAGCACCCTGAGAGCCCTTGTCCGGTGAAGATGAGTCCGGAGACGGCTCTGAAGGTGTCCGTCCATTTTGAAGCTGTGCACTAGGTGCATCTTTCTGCACGTCCTGTTTTGGCTCAATGCTGGGTGAGCTGCCTGGTCCACTTGATGACTTGTCATCTGGACTCGGAGGCTGACTCCGCGGTGCTGGCGGAGCATTCTCTGTCGCATCTTTGGTGGACGATTTGGTCGAGCTCGACTCCTTGCTTTGCTTCTCCTCAGACTCCGTCTTTGATCTGGGCGTTTTCCCGGCTGACGGATTGCTGGTCTGTTCGGTAGTCACCCGGTCTTTGGCACTTTTGTCAGATGCGGCCGGACTTTCATTGCGTGAGGTTGCCTGTGTCGAAGATGCGGGAGTCAATCCTTTCGCAGCCTGCGCGTAAGAAAACACCGGCGCCGAGCCTGTAGACGACGCCATCTTCTCGGAGAAAGTCAGGAAATTCCTCATCACCTTTTCCACTACCACAATTCAAAACCCCTCACCAGCAACAAGCTGGTCACCAGTAAGAGAGTCCAGTACAACGGTCAGGATTGTGTCACCAAAAAGAGATTTATGCCTCAATCGACCTCGTGGGTTTTCCCCCCACTGGTGATGTGTCGGTGCAATGAAGCCAGTGGGAGACAGGTGAAGACGGGGCAGACGTGCCGCGTAGCAGTTTTCTGAATCCAGTGAGACCCCTTCAATTTGGAAATACGTTCTCTCTTTGACCGTTCCTTGAGTTTGAAATCCCACAGCCTTGGCTAAAACCACCCCCACAACTATGGTTTCCGCACAGCGCAGGCAGGACTTCTGACGACCGATTCCAAACCAAGGCTCGGTGGGATTGCGGCTCGGCGATAATAAGAGACAAACAGCTCTTTTGGTCGGCCGTTGTTTGGAAGTGGTCGTCAATGGGAGGTTTGGTCTCGAGGTTGACGCTGGATTTAAGCGAGCCAACGCAGTCTCTGTTCAACGGAGGGCCGAGCCAGACAGACTCGTTATCAGCAATTCAACGGCCACGACTGGTAGTGCAGACAATGTTTGAGCCGATGTACAAGTGAGGTAGACGATTCACGGCCTGAAACGTATTGACCGCGGTCGGAGGGTGCGCAGGTTGGTAAGAGGTGGATGAGAGGTGACAGGTCGTCCAAAACTTTTGGAGTGGAAGTCCCAAAGCGCACAGACCTATACAGCGCGCAGATGCGCAGGGTCCAGTGAGAACGCTTCCACAGGAACCAGGACAAGGACGTTGAAGGAATGGAAAACAAAGGTTGATGGAGAGAGGAGTTGACGGATTGTGTGGGTAAAGAGGAAGTCCTTTTTTTTCGTGCAAAGCTACGAGTGATGAATGAATGAATTTCGACTGAAGTCTTTGCTAGCGCGGCATTTTGGGACTTCCGACCGAACAGCCTGAGCCCGAAGTTTGAGAGGAGAAGGGCTGCCGCCTTGTCATTACATTGTACGAGCCCCTCTTCCACTGCGACTTCACCCAGTTTCACCCAGTATTTTACCGCAGCCATCTGCCCCCCATACCCGCCTGCTGCCCCGAATTTATTGTTCACTGCCACCCACCTGCATCGCGCGGTGCTGCGCTGCCTATTCTTCCTTCTCCTCTTCCCATCCAACCAACATTCCCCTCGCATCCCCATCTCGATACGATTTGGCCCGATTCTCTCCATTGTCAGCAACACGACAACCCGAGACCCCCGGTTTGGCGGGCTTGCGATTGCTACCCATGGCATCCAACTTCTTGTGATGACTCCCCGCTCCATGCATCTGGAGCATGGCCCAAACCGATTCAACCTCCGAGGCTGAAGCTAGTCGATTAGTGACTTGCTCGACTCACGAGATCAATTGCTACGGCTCATATGAGTCCTCGTATGCAGGAGAAAACGGACCAACGGAATGCCATTGCAGGGGCTGGACGCGTCGGTAACTGTGGACATCCAACATTGAGCTCTTATGTCGACAGCTGCAACCTCTCCCAATCCCTCTCTTCTCGCCATCCTCCTCGTCGCTCAAGGTCGAACTGGTTCTGGTGCTCAAGTTGTATTTCACTATCCTCCCGACCCATTTTCCACTGATCATGCCGATGCGTTGGCGTCGACCGACGAAGAGGAAGGAGAGAGTTCCAGCAGTGATTCAGAAGAGTCCTCTTCCGAAGATGACTTTGAGTTGTTCGTGAAGCGAACCAGCGATGGAGTAGCGGCCAGCCCGGGCCATGACAATCGATCCCAACAGCCGGATGAAGACGATGGTCATTATCTAGCCAAGAGGGGGACACAAGACAATGAAGAATGGAAACCTGCTTGGGAGCCTCTCCTGGGTCTGGGAGAAGATGGGCTTGTGAGCTTGCTGGCCCCAGGTCGAGCCTGGCACAAACGGAGATTTGAACTTGGGATCAATGATCTGACCTTTCTGGGTCGACCCGTGTACGCCCGTGAGGATGGCTTCTGGCGAAAGCCCCGGTCCCCCAAACCGCAGCTGATTGACGACGAAAGCTCGCACCAATCTTCTGACGCGATTCTGAGTGAGAGTGGAAATGAAGATCATGTGAATGGCCACGGGGCTGCCGCCACCGAGCACGATTCCCAACAGAAGCGTCACACAAAGCAACCTGCCAAAAGCCAATTGACAATGTTCCATGTTGTATTTGTGATGGACCCTCCCAGTTTGGAACACACCCTCCGTGTGAAAGAGATGTACGATCACGTTGTCAAGAAATTTTCCAAGGTCTTGAAGTGGGAACAATCACATCACGATTATGTCTGGGAGCAATCGGAATTACTTCAATCGATCAAATCGACCCATCTACAACAACAGTCACCCACCAAAGCTCTGTATACGGAAATGCTCCGTCGATCTTCTTTGGCGGCCGCCATCGCCCGAGTGTTTGACAACATTTCGACT
Source organism: Rhinocladiella mackenziei CBS 650.93 (assembly GCF_000835555.1). Lineage (NCBI taxonomy): Eukaryota > Fungi > Ascomycota > Eurotiomycetes > Chaetothyriales > Herpotrichiellaceae > Rhinocladiella > Rhinocladiella mackenziei. The sequence goes on from NW_013550601.1 coordinate 1,774,224, forward strand.
TCCAAGATAGCAGCAATCACACTGGGGTCCAAACTATCCGTATCTCTTCAAATTCCTCCTGTTACTTCGACATCTTACCTGCCCTCGTTGACCGAACCCCCTCTCGAACCGGGTCTATGGCTCACCACAGCTACCGATCCCGCCTCCACAGCGTCTGATCTCGATGCGGCATCGACCACCAGCCCCTTGCAATTATCCAAGAATTTCACTCTTCTACTCAAATCCAGTCCACATAAAATCCTCAAGGACATTCAAGCCGCAGGAGGTCCGCTAGCAATGCCGCTCGCCAATTTCATTGGAAAAGCAAATCCGACCAAGTCTTTCTACAAAATATCAGTGGCCTCGCAAATCGCCCTCGGCGATATCCAAAATCTCGCCCGGCATCTCGTCTACTGGCGCCGTGCCGTAGCAATTCCGCCACTCCATCAACGAGACACATACATCGTGTCACCCAATGCAAACATGAATAAGCTCGTCTCAGCTTGTAAAGCCTACGAAGCGACATTTCCCATGATGCCATCCCTGCCCAAGATGCTGAATTCTCTCAGCGGCACTCCCGTACCGTTCGGCACCCTGATCCCCACCAGCGATCACAAGGAAGAATACTACCGGGTTCTGGCATGGCTCATGCGCGATGGCTGGGTAACCCAACTGCGAACATTTGCCTTGGTCCGTGTCGACCCTGAAGTGAAGAAAGCCGTCCGTGAGAAGGAACGCGACGAGAAAGGACCCAAAACACCGATTACTGGTGCTATGGACGAGGAGTCTAAAGAGCAGGAGTCGACCCTATCGAGAAGTTTTGGAAGCGGCAACAGCACTACTCCAGCTACAGCAAACATAGTGGCCGCCTTCAAACAACGACCTGGTCTCATCAGCCGGCCCTCCAGTGACGGCCGCCAATCCATCTCAACCGACCGTACCAGCATCCGTGGAACGCAACAACCGAAACACAACCCCAAAGCCGCCAGCCTGATCTTGTCCCCTCAGCGCGCCTCCCCCGAAGAATCTCGATGGCTCGACTACGTCGCCTCGACACTGGTACCTTCACGGTCCCCGTCACGGACAGATCTGTCTACGTCTCCAACCAAGCAAAACCCTGCCTCCGATACTGAAACGAATGCGGACCCCAACACCGAAACGGCTGAATTACGTCGATACTGGCCAATCTTCGTGAAATACTTTAGCGGCACGGAAGCATTGGAGCGGATCCCCGTGCGTGAAGGGCTAAAGAGGAAATTTGTCTGGGATATGTTGACGAAAATGGGACTGTCGTTCCCTACTGATGGCAGTGGCGTTGAGGATGAGAAGGGTGAGAATAAGAGGCTCCTGGTCACTATCAGGCACTGGTAAATCACTGAAAAGAGCGCCTCTTGTCCGGCCTGCCGGCGCTTGGGATATGCTAGTACTGACCATACTCCTGTATGGATTTCCGATTCCGTGCATGCTTTTCGCTGATATGGAACAAATGACATCGTCCTTGTTCCAAAACTTCTTGGTTGACAACCGTAGGTAGATACCCAGGCGCCCGGGATAAGTATTCATTCACATTTGGAGATGACGACACCACCACTTTGCGCCGTTGCATCGGCTTTGGCCTTGATGTACTTTTACTCGTAGCCTCATCGCGTCTCCTATCCTGTTCCTTTGTCTATCCGTCTATTTCTCCCATGTCTGCCATCCCTCCCAATCTATCTCGATCGCCACCTCGAGATCCACCGTATACACTCTCTAGTCTAATCTATAATATGGGTATCTCGTCGACTCTAATCGAGTCTGGTCTGTCTCCTCGTCCGCCCTCCTATCCATACCATATATCTCTCCTCTCTTCATCTTCCCAACAATCCACTTTCTGTGACATGACTTGCCTGCATCCTCATAAGAAAAAAAAGTCCGCACCCACATACGCGCACGTTCATGTATTCAAATACACCGCTCTTTCCCAGAAGACCTCTGCTGATCTCACAACTTCGCCTTGACCTTGACCATCTCGTTCGTCTCCCTCAATCCCTTGGCCTCACGCCCAATCTGCGTCTCATTCTGATCTTTAAGGACCGTTACCGTATCACTCTTCTTCGGCGCACTCCTATACCCTGCCTTCGCATTCTCATCATTGAGGACCCTCCCCTTTTCATCCCTCTAGATCCCCAACTCCAACAATTTAGCAAACACCTTCGCAAAGTCGCGGAAAAACAGCTCTTTGTCCTCGGCGTACTTGTCAACCCAAGCCCGGAAGCTCGGATCATGCAACAGGGCCATATCCGTAGGCAACATCATGAGTTCTTCAGCTTCCCCGTCGGCCTCCCCACCCTCGAGATCTTCGTCCACATAGACGAATTGCTCCGGCCCGTTCGCCAACTTTGTCTTCTTCCAATCATGCATCTTTAGGAGTTTGAAGTACGTATTACTGAACCGTGTCGGATTATTGACCCATTTTCCTTCAAAGCCCGAGCGGTCACCATGGCAGGGGCCAAGATTATGCGCAGCGCTCAACGCGACGATTTCCTGATCGTTGAAGCCCATCCGATAAAAGATCCATCTGAGATGATCAGCACCCTTGGATCCATCAGGCAGACGTCCTCGAGGCGGGATTTTGCTGTCGTCCGTGAAATCAGTCCGCCCTCCTTGCCAGGGGATACGGGGGCCGCCGGAGGGGGAGGGAGGCCGGACGGAGAGGGAGAACGTTCTTGTGAGTGTGAAGGAGATGACATTTTGATGAAGATTGTAGACAGGATTGTCTTTTTTTTTTTTTTTTTGAGGTTTATTTGTTCTGAGCCTGGGTGTGGAACTCAGGAGGACGAAGAAGGGCAGAATGGTGGCAATCAAAGCAGAATATCGCCGTTCTCCGTAGGTTTGGAGGGGATTGACGCCGACGAGGAAGGAAATATGATTCAGAAAACAAAAGGCGGAATCCAAAGCTGAGCTGAGCGCGGTTTAGAAGATAAGACGCGGGGAACAGAAGAGCAAAGAACAGAGAACAAATCGCAGGCTTGTAAAGGAAATCAAGAGCAGGAAAGAAAGGAAAGACGGACGATAACGATGAGAAAAAACTGCCTCGGCAACTTATCGTCATAGAGCAATGCATCTGATAGAAAGATCATAGCATTGTAGTGCTATTATGACCAGTGGGTCAGTTGTGGTGCCACGGTAGACCTAAGACAAAGCGCATGGAAAAGAAAGGGAGTGGATGAGGTGGTGAGGTTGAGGTCTGAGATTGGCGCAAAAGGCTGAATGAGCGAGGCTGTGGACGCAGGTTTTGTCCGGTTAATGTCCGGCTTTCGGAGATGATGCCGGAAAATCTCGCAAGAAACCTGAACTAGACCTTTTCCAGTTTAGCTCATAATAAAAGTCTTGGTTGCCGAGGTTCATTGATAAGATCAAACATGCCACGTGACAGGACCGGAGTGACTTGGATTTATACAAGTCCATATGATATTCATCACAGTGAGAGTCGGTATATCATTTTCATGCCAATAATTCCATTCGTCGACACCGATTCTCCACGCTATGCCCATATCCGATTGCAGAAACCAAAACAATCAATACCCGGGAGCCAAATTGGCGACCTGGTCTTCAGGTATGTCCTCCCGATCTAAGATATCGGGATTTTTCTTAAACTCCTCACTGTCCAAGACTGGGATAATCTTCCTCACATCTCTCTCAATAACAGTGACGCCTTTCTTGAGTTTCTGCAGACTTGCAGGTTCCACAACCAGGCATCGAGCCAGATAGCGTAACATGGCGGCGATGGCATTGATCTTCTCCTCCTGAGAACCGCGAACGGTATTCCCAGTAGCCTTGGTGAGCATTGCTGGCGTATAGGTCGGTTGAACAGCAGGCTCGTGGATGCTCCCCTCGACATTGAGTCCGTAGATCAATTTATCCCGAATCTCCGTTGATATTCGTTCAGTGAAAGCGAAGAAGAAAATATCTGCATTCTGGGTATATGTCGTGTTGCCCAGGGAGAATAATCGCATTAAGGCTCGATCTGCTGGCTTGTTGATGTCAAATTCTCGCATGTATCCTGCATCGTGTAGCAATTTCAACTTCCGGACCAGAATGATATCGTAACCCTGCCTAAGGTTCATCCCTCCACTGATAATTGCGTGAGCGACATCGTACACATTGTTGTACGATTGAAAGATTGGCTCGATCATCTTCTTGGCACAGGTCCAGTCTTCATGTCCAGATGCTCCTGATAGGTCCAAGATCTGTTCCATGAATCGCATCTCAAATGCCCGATCGCGACCACGCATTTCCAGCAATCCTGCCAAGGATGCCGGCGCATTTTCAGCCTGTGCAAGTTGCCCGAAATTGAAACTGGACCCCAGTTTGATTCCCATCAGGAGATTGTCTCTGTTCTCTTGTGTCAGGCGTCTTAGAGCAGGAACCATTCCCGCCTCCACAGCATGGTAGAGAATCATGTCGTGATTGACACGGGAAATGTCTATTCCTTTCAACTTCGCATAGTCACTTGCAAGATGGGGGTCTTTACCCAGATCGTTGATGACCATGGATGTTATAAGAGTAAAGGTATCCTCAGTGCTTCGGAGCCCCCGTTCAAACAGCCTCCTCAGCCATTCAAAAGATTCCCGCTTTAGAACGATCGGTGCTGGGCCTTGAGTTCCAATAAATGTTTCATACTCATCATTGTGTAGCCAGCGAAGAGCCAGAACACCAACCAGAGTTCGATTGACCTCGGCATATTCTTGACCGTACAGTGATTCGGAGATGGAAGGTCCCTCTGGACGTGATGCATTTGGATTTCGGACGAAAGTTGCCCCTTTTAATCTTTCCAGTTCCTCGGGGTATTCTGCTTTGATCAAATGGAGAAGTTCCATTTCGTCCATTTCCCAAAATGTGTCATCGTCGATCACCTCTCGAAGGCCTCGCCGTTGCCGGTCATTCGGATTCAGCATTTTGACTTTGGGGATTGCTTTGGGTTGAGTTTCCGGCTGGTTTTGATTCAGAGGCGAACCTTTAGAAGAAGGATCTGCTTTTTGACGCGATTCTGGGGTTTTTCTAATGCTGAGGAAAGAGCCGCAGGCGGTGAGGATTCTGGTGAATAAGTTATGGGTGTGACTTCCCTCCATTTCTTCTTCAGTGTTGTCATCCATTGTCACAGTAAAGTTTTAAATGGCCGTTTGCAATCTCTCGTACCAAGGACCAGTATTTCATGACTATCACAGACCCTGGCTGATAATACCGGGTAGCTGGACCATGAGTCAAGAGACACAAAGAACAGGATGAGGCTGAAGTCGGAAGCACGAAGGTACCAATGTAATACAAAGACGCGCTAGCGCTGAGCAGAGCGATGAAATTCCCACTGGCTCGTTCCCGATAAGATCAAATATTCGACGAGCGCCCTACAGAGTGAGGAATTGGTTTGATTGTTTTCATCTGACGTCCGCAATCTTCGAAGGGCCTTTGCTGATTCGCCAAGATTGCGGCCCAGGCTTCAGTATGAGGTTTGTTGCTAAGCGATCCACTTGACAATGGCCTAGTGATGTTCGCAGGATCGATGCACAGGAACAATACTTGGGACGCTACGTAAGCGCCGTGTCAATTACAAGAACACAGTTAGAGAAACAAAGTTGGATGATGATATGGGCGAACAAGTTCAACTTGAATCGAGACAATGGCGGCCGAACGCTAAACCGAATGCGGCCAACCAGCAAGTTTCGCCTGGGGAAAGGCGGAATGACAAACATATGAACGGTCGATATGGTTGTCCGAGAAGGATCCAATTCCTCGATAGTGTGTACATTCGTCTATCCGTTCCATCTCCGTCCTGCTATGCTCAAATTGGACCGTCTAGATGCCGCGGAGATTAACGGTCTCTCATGCATCATCATTCCCCTGACGATTCCCTGACGAAAGCTTTGTTGCCTCCCGCATCAACTCCAACTTCTCGTCTGCCGTAAGATCACTCTTTGCTTTAGGCACCTTCCCCCAGATCAGTATTAAAACCAAACTTGCACCACCGGCGGCGACACCGAACCAGAACGTGTTCTTATAACTCTCCTTGAGTCCGACTTCTTCCACCGTATATGACTGGATAATATCGCTGAGACCGAGAAGCAAGGCCATGCCCAGTTGAAGGACCGAATTGATCAACCCTCCTGCCAAACCCTGTCGGGCTATGGGCAACTGTGTTGTGATGAACACGGCCATCAGGTTGTACGACAGATCGATACCAACGGTACCAAGAATGGCCGCGGGAAAGATCCATGCCCAGTAATTCCCACCTTCGGGTATCAGGGCCAGGAGAAGCTGTGCTCCGATTGCTCCAAGACCAGAGATGACCAAAAGCCAGCGTCCGGGCACTAAGTGAAGGATGAATCCTTCCAGGGTGCTGAGGATCAATCCGCCGACAACCATCGGGGTGAACCATGCAACGACCTGGAGTGGAGTGGCGCCCATGATATTTTGAAAATACTGGGTTCCGTAAAGAAGGAGTATGCCGACGTTCCCATAAAGCAGAAGCAATGCGATCACCAGTGGTGTCATGCACGGGACGGTGAAAATATCACCCGGCAATAACGGCGCCTTGGCCACCCAACCCTCTACGTAAATTGCGATCAGGAGCAATATGCACCCCACACAGAACAGTGCCGGAATGTAGGGTGTACGCCAACGTTGTTCGGCATGCGCCGATTCGGTAATGGCAAAGACGATCAGAACTAGCCCGGAGACAATAGTGCCAGCCCCAAGCCAGTCCATCGTGATGCCATTTCGAAGTCGCTCTTTTCGATCATTGGGGATAGAGAAGATCGATGTTATAATAGTGATGACGGTGAGAATGGCCCCGATCCAAAAGTACCATCCCCATGTGAGGAACTGGCCAACAATCCCGCCACAGAAGATGCCGATGAAGAATCCCACCACGGCAAAGGTGCCGTAGAGAGCGAACACGAGATTTTTGCGAGGTCCAGGTCGATAGACACTTCCCATCAGCATGACTCCGGTGGGCAAGAAAGCTGCCGCTCCAAGGCCTTGGAATGCTCGACACAGATCCATCATGAGAGGATTAATGCTGAATCCGCAGATGATACTCCAAGTTGTCAGCCACGACAATCCGAACACATAGACGGGATATCCACCCCACATGTCCCCAAGTCTCCCGAATACCAGAAGAGTACTTGCAATAACCAAGGAGAAGACGGTAGCAGGCCAGACGCTAGATGCTTGTGGTATGTTGAGGTCGTGGATGATTCTGGGAAGTATGACGTTGAATCCGGAGACAAAATATTCTGTCAAGATCTGGGACATGATGATGCTAAACACAAAGGCGACTTCGGCCCAGATTGATTTGAAGGTAGGTGGTCGTTCTCGTCCGAGCCGTTCGATTCGAGCGTCCATGGATTCCTCGACATCAGGCTGCGTGGGAGCCTTTTCGGCCAGGGGAAGGTTCGAAGCTCCAATCTCAGTCGAAGAAGTGTTTGGGGTCTGTATCCCGATCTCTTGAGAGGCAGTCGGGACCATCGCGGGACTGTCGGAGAAGCCATTGCTCAGAGGCATGAAGGGCACAAAAGGGTCGACTTAGGGAGAACGGAAACGGGAAATTCACCGTCTGGACATATTCTCATTGCGACATCATTTTCGAAACGAGGGCCAACCCTATATATTGGCAGCACAGAATGAAAAGACAGCGTACACTATGAGAGCAACGGAATTCCGAGTAGAGTGACGCCCGCACACGTGGGAACCTACTGGCGATAAAGGTTTCCATCGTTTCTGAAAAAGGCGGAGCAAGAAGACGACGGATCTGGAGCACCTAGATCCATCATCCAACAGGGTCATCGAATCACGATGAGAGTTAGGCGATTCGGAATGTCATCAAAGGTATGATCGCGATCAGAATCGAGGAGAGAGGAGGAAGCTTTCTTTTTTGGTTTGCTAATGGAATCGAGCCGCCATGACAGAAGCAGCCCGGCTTCTCCGTTGTTCTCCGCCAAATCCGACATCTCCATCTCCGTATCCAGGTCCGATCCGATTAGACAGAGGAAATCTTGATCGGAGACGAAAAAGATCAAAATCATTATGTCATTCATGTCTAGCTCCCTATCCATTCACATGCACATTGGTGTCCCACCAGTACCCGTCATTCCCCACTCCCATACAGAGCGCTCTCAAGCAGACCCCGAGACATATTGAGATTCTCATCCTCCACGATCAAACAGATATATGATTTGCTCCGCCCTGTTCTCTGTTGCCTCTTCCTCCGTTTCGACAGCTTCGGTTTCAGCTGCTGGGAGAGTATTTGGTGCCGCAGTAGTACTCCGCTTGGATGCCATCCGTTGCTTGAACAGAGACATTCCGAAGAAGACAAGGAGTCGGGTGAACAGCGCACTGCGATTGAGGTTAAAAGGCTGCATACATCAGAAACATAGAAAAGCTCTGCACTCACAATTCAGCAGCGCCTAGTCCAGCGACAGTTCCAGCTAACGCGACCCCAGTGTGATAGTTATTGGTTCCTCGCTTGACAATGAGATTCTTGCGCAGGTCAATGTCGGATGGACTCTACGGAGCATGCCAGAAGCCATTGTGCCACCGAGTGCAGTTGGCTAAAAATGCGAGACTCGTCAGCCGGAAGATCACTATGAAGATCTCGAGACCCAGGATAGCGCAGCGATTGTAGAGGTCAGACTTATCGTAATGGAATGACCTTCCCTCCAGACAACATACAAAGAATGTAGGGCCCCGGTACTCCCACAGAACAGCCTCGCCCAACCTGGCTCGCTTCCGAGGCTCTCGCATTGGTTCGATTGGGCAGGAATGAAGTTGAGGGATTCGCCTCTGACAAAGTCTTTGTGTAGCTTGCGTTCCAGGTCTGTCGTGGCAGCCAGTGGCAAGGAATTTCTTCAAGGCTTCTGTTTGCTCAAACACGAATCATTCACTCGACGACCGTACGGGCAGGTAATTGTACATGTGCAATTAGCGAAAATTTGGGGTGCTTTGAGACTTCGATTCTCTCATTACGGGCTGACATCGTCAAGCAGCGACCAAGGAAGGCGAGGAGACTAGAAAAAGGCAGGAAAATATGGTCTGATTTAAAGAATGACCTAGAGTCTCTGAATTATTCTGTGCAAAGCTCGAAATGTATTCCTTGATGCATTTGCAAGGACGAGGTCCAAGGTAAGATTGAGCTTAGATAGTGCCCCAACACGACTTGCACCTTACCTTTTGTTATGCAGTGAGGGTTCCCTTACAGCCCGTCTACAGGTCGAGCAGTCATTTGAGACAGATGGACGATATATCCAGTGTTTCCAGCCGTCATTGTAATGCGTTGTGAATGAGGACACGAGAAATGAAAATTCTTCAACTGACATCATGTCAACCAAGTTCAATAATTCCAACCGAGCCCCGAACCTATCATCGAGCGATGAGCCTCGGGCTATTTCCTCGTCGGCGACAGCCTTTCCAGACGGGCGTCATGCCATCATCGAAGCCTCTTTCACCGTATAAGAGAACACTTTGGAGCGCGCGGGGGAACGCGTGTGTTTTTCTCTCATAGATGCATCCCATCATGTTGACGAGGTACGGCATGCAGGCTTCGGCTAGGCTGTTACAGGTGGCGCGGCAGATTCCCAACCAGACAAGAACGATTGCTGGATATACTAAGACGCAATTCCCATTGAATACGGGCGCCGAGATTCCAGCAATTGGGTTCGGGACGTGGCAGGTAAGGAACAGATGATGATCACTTCGAGGAAGACGAGGTTTACTTACCTGAGAGGAGGGGAAAACAGGACAAAAACGCCCAAGAAGATGCCGTTTGCGAGGCTCTGAAGGTGGGATACCGACATATTGACACTGCGCGAATGTGATTGATGGCAATTGTCGGACTTCAAGTTACTCATTCTAATGCGGCGACAGATACGGTACAGAGCCCAGTGTCGCCAAAGGAATCAAGAGAAGCGGCGTGCCTCGAAGCGATATCTTCATCACAACCAAGCTGTGGAACAACTCACACCACCCAGACGACGTCGAAAAGGCCTGCGATGCATCCCTGAAGGACCTGGATACCGACTATATTGACTTATACCTGATGCACTGGCCTAGTCCTTTCGCCCGAGGCAACGAGCTTCGGCCCAAGAAAGACAACCAGATCCTGACCGGAGACACGGACTACGTCGACACGTACCAGGCAATGGAGAAACTCGTCGCCAACGGCAAATGTAAAGCCATTGGAGTCAGCAACTTCTCCCGAGCAGAGATGGACCGTCTTCTCAGGGAAAGCTCCATTATCCCCGCCGCTCACCAGCTCGAATGCCATCCTTACCTACAACAGCCCGAATTTGTATCATGGCACCACTCCCAAGGAATCCACGTCACACAGTACTCGCCCTTTGGCAATTCGAACGAAGTCTACGACCGGGGCAAGAACATGGGCAAGCTGATCGACGACCCGGTCCTCCAAGACATCGGACGAACATACGGCAAGAACGGTGCCCAGGTGGCTCTGGCGTGGGGTATCGCAAGAGGGAACAGTGTGATTCCCAAATCGAAAACCCCATCTCGCATCAAAGCCAATCTGGAAGGCGACTTTAAGCTGGGACCCGAAGATGTCAAGAAGATCGACGCGCTGGACAAGAAATTGCGATTCAATGATCCATCGAAATCATTTGGATGGGTGTTTTATGCCGATCTTGACGGGAAGAAAATGTGACGAGGCCCCCAGAATATGAAGTCAGCCGTGGCTAGATTTGCCACGGTGGAAAGTTATATTCTGTGGCGTAGGTCCTGTTTGCCCAAAGATAGACACATTGAGATCTTGATTTCCCTCACCCCGCTGAAGGAGCATCGCCCCTTTGGGGTTTAGCTGATCAGAGAATTCCATTCCTCCAACTTGGTACACATCAGAACGCTTAGGATCGGAGGGCCATGTAGCCAAGATTCCTCGTTTTAAGTTTCTCTGAAGTATCAGCCCGCTTTGACACATGACACATGGGCTCGATAAGTAATAATCAGCCCGCAACCCCTCCCCTCGAGAGCCGCAACGCTCGCTGCTCAACTGCTCGCGTGCTTACTTACCCATCATGGTCGATGCCGGCAAAACCCACACCAGCCTCGCTGCAGGTGCACAACATCTCTCCAAACGCCTCGTTGCATCTTATGTGATAGATTGGATTCTCATCTTGTCAGTGTTAACTCACAAATTCAAAGTGTTTCCTGCAAGATCCCTCATACAAGACAGATACTGACTTGAGGCAAAATCAGAGGCATTGCCGCCATTGGTATCGGCTTCAGCAACATCGACGGAAGCAGACGTAGGTTCAGTCTACAAGATCCCCACATCTCCTATGCCTACCATGACGATACCATCTCGAACGCCGTGCTGTTTGTCGTCTCCCTCATTGCGCCCGCGGTCATCACTGCAGTGCTCTGTCTGATCCTTGAGCCGGGACCGACCGTCGACCGCGCATCGACGCCTAGAGAACCGCTCTGGCGCCAAAAGATCTGGGAATGGAACACCGCCTGGATGGGCCTCGGTCTGACGCTGGCAAGCACATACGCAATCTCCGAGGGCCTAAAAGATTTGGCTGGAAAACCGCGTCCTTACCTGCTTGATGTGTGCGATCCCGACCTGAGTCCTGCATCGATCGTTAGACACCGTGTCGGTGGGCTAGGGACGTCTGTGGACTCGGCGGTGCCAATTGTCGTGGATTGGCATATCTGTCGAAGCACCGACGAGGATAAGCTGAGCAATGCCTTTGCCAGTTGGCCGTCGGGCCACTCGAGTTATAGCTGGGCGGGCATGCTGTATCTCACCCTGTTTGTCTGCGCCAAATTGGCTATCCATATCCCGTTCCTCCAGCCCACGTACCCAGATCGGGGACGCACTGGCACCTATCTCTTCGCGGACAAAGGGAAGGAGAAGTACCGACCACGGACCTCTTCTTCCCAGCGAAACGAAGCCGCAGCTCCCCCGATATATTTGCTGATTCTAGCATTTGTACCCATGGGCACGGCACTTTTCATCTCGGTCTCCCGCTATTTCGATTACCACCACGACGGCTTCGACATTATCTCAGGTGCTCTCATCGGGATATGCATGGCCTGGTTTGGTTTTCGATGGTATCATCTACCGATTCGAGGTAGTGCCGGATCAGCTTGGGGTGCGAGAAGTAGAAACCATGCCTTTTGGCCTGGGTGCGGCCGGATAAGTTACGTAGGAGACGAAGGGTGGGAAACCGAGAGGACAATCGTTCCTCGTGAAGATGATGACGTGGAAGCGGCTCGATACATCAATGAACAACCTAGCATGTCTGGCGCTCAGAGCGAAGAAACGATTGCAGACGCGATCGGAGCGCAGTCTGAGCGAGGAAGACCTGCGTACACCGCATGATTGAAGAACAGCAGGGTTGATTAATTTGAAGCACATTAGCGGCATTGGATTCATGGAAGAGTCATCCATCTCAACGATCAGCACGACGTTGGAGATCAAATGTGTACGACTAGCGGGTCAGCGTCTAAAAACAAAATGCAGAGGTAATTAATGTACTGTAAGGCCCCGGGAACCCCCCCCCCCGGTTAGGTGCCTGCGCCACCTGAAAATCCCCCCGAACTCAACGCAGATGTCATCCAATATCAATATCCTGAGATTTATCCCAGATTCAATCGCGAAACGGGCATTCCAGGTGCGAATTCACATTGTCCAGACCGGAAGTACCAAGCCCAATATTAGCCCATGTAATGTGAAACGGCATATCAGTCAGGGGATAAAGACCTGGACGACCTCTTCTCTTCCCCAGTTATGCATTCGTAAAGGCCCGATCATTGATAGCCATTGCCAGCGCAACATAATCTTTGATCTCCATGTAATCAATGTACACGATATTCGGGAACGCGGCTTGACTGACATGAGGCAGCAAATCGGTCAGCAGCGCCTTATTTGCCGAGTACGCCAGTATTCTTATTGTCTTATTGTCGATTTTCCACTGGGCAATCTTCCCCAATCCCACTAGAGTATTAGGGGGGAGGAAGTCTTCCGGCGTGACATCGGGCGGCTGCTGGGTCAGGGTCCACGAGATCAAAAACAGGCGCTTGTCGGAACTTTTCATGAAATTCTCCATCTTTTGGACCTGGTCTTGCACCATCTCCACACAATCGTTTGTGTTCGAGTACTCGTTGTACACATTGAGTTGGGAGGGCAGGTAGAATCCCTTGTCGCCGTAGGCGCTGAGGTTGATGTGGCTGGGTGCTTCGACGACAATCACCACGGCAGCATGACCGGAACCAATGAACCGCGAGAGAGGTAGCAGACTGAGATCTTTCGCCTCGGATCCAGTCAGGATGAATCGGTAGTTGAGGCGTATTAGTTCGGCGAAGAGAGCGTTCCATTCAGCCTGGTCGTATTCGCGCCAGCCTTGATCTGTCTGTAAGCTGTGAGAGAGGTTGAGGATAATGAGTTCCGCGCACTTTTGGGTGAAGGTATTGATGTCGTCGATGATCGAGGACATCTTCTGCCCGCGCGCTCCGAGTTTTCCGGTGTAGTGCCCGGTCCAATTCTCGCCGCCAGAGATTTCGGGCCGGATGTCGAAGTATCGCGAGCCCATTTCTAATTGTCCAATGATGGTCAGAGACTGGGTCTGTGCAAAGTCGGCCATGATGTCCGCGGGAATGACGTCCGTGTGAGTAATTTCTCCCATCCCGGCATCGTGAGTGCCAGGCATACAAATCTTATGGAGAGGTCTCGGCCCTAGAGTTCGCAGATTTTGCTGCATCCAGTCGTGTGGCGGGTTGCTCGATGAAAAGCTTCCCTCCTTGCCGGAGAGGATGAAGGAGACGACGCCATCATGCCGCCATCCAAGCTGAATCCAACTGCCTTTGGGATTGTTTGGAGTTTGGATATTCTGGAGCTGGACCTTGAGATTGGAAGGCGCATCCTTGACTTCGATGCGGAATGAGCGAGCTTGAGTGCCTTTCAGTGCGTAATTGCAGAAGCCACTGGTATCCGACCGGACGGTGCCGATGGTCTGCTTGAACTGTATATATACTGACGCGATGTCACCTTTTCCGGTGGTCAGTTACATCCCAAGACAGAGATGTCGATTTAGGTTATTTCGTACCAGGTTGGACCTCTTTAGGAAAACTCCATGTGGTCATCTGGTAGCTGTTGCTGTTTCCCTTCTTCCAGGTGTAGGCGGTCCCATTGATCAGGAGGAGCGTGCCGCCTTCTCCCGTGAGAGAGGACTTTTGCTGGCCTTTCAAAGACGACAGGAGGTTCATTTCAGGAGAAGTTTCAACTTATCAGACCAATAAATAATGTGCCACCAACAGGTCGGAATGAACTGGATTTTGGCAACTGCTGATCTCTTCGTCGAAAGAAATATCCAGTTGTAGCTTGCTGTCTCTCCGTCATTGTGGTTTGTAGGTCTTGCGGGGATTGTCCGGATTTTAAGCTGTGATGGAAGATGCGGCCGGTGCAGCAGCTGAAGGCCGAAAATGATCGATTTTACGAGAAACCCAAGTCAGAAGAAAATTCCCATTGGCCTCGATTTTTTTGGGTTGTCCGAAGTCACAAGGCTTAAGCGATTGGTCTAGGACTATTTGGGATCCGGTCACTTCACGTAGTTGTCAGCGACTCCGAATAGGCCCAAAGCTGACGGTCGGTTGTTGGTGGATGGTGAAATGCTCTTTGCGCTGACCATTTAGCATATTATTCGCGAAGCTAAGCGCTTCATTTATTGCCTGGGCCAACCAGATACACCCCATCAAGTTCATTCCTTGGGGGCGATCATGACTTTCCCAAACCTGATATCTGACGAGACATACGGTAGGATAGGCTTGAGGGCTTCGAGAGGACGTCCCTTTCGCTGAAACTTCGATTTCGTCCATTCAATTTTGACCGGCTGTGTAAATGTCTTTAAACCGGGTCGACGAGGGTCCCCTCTCAGGATTGAATGTGGATAGAGAAGGATCCCATTTGTCAGCGAGCATCATCTGATGACGATGAGCACGAAGCGATCCATCTATTGCCAATGGGCATATGGCTGTAAATGGTCGATTTGGTCACCGGAAACCGCCTCCCCAACCCCAGGGGGTGAAGGGATCATCGGGTACGAGGTTGAACATCACTATGAAAAGATCGGTCAGTCAATCGCGATCAAAGACGGTCCATTTCAAAGTCAAAAGAAGACGATTTCTCAATGTGCGTATGGAATGACACTTTGAAGCCCAGATTTGGGTACCGAACTGACATGCCAACTGGAGGAAGACCTACTCTGTCCAAAGCTGCCAAACGCTTCGTCTAACTGAGTATCAAATTCAATACCACCATTATCGTTGAATGATGTCAGGTCAAAGGGGAAATGAGGTTCAGATTGTCCGGGAAGCTGCGGGGACAGTGAAGTTGTGTTTGAAGGAATTTCTGACGGAGCGGCATGTAATTGATTGCGGGTAAGTGGTGCCCCTCGATCAACACTGGATGGCCTCGTGCTGTCCTGGTGTAATGATCCTGCTTCCTTTGCGAAACTAGCCGTTGATTGTGCGGCCACGCCAGAGATGGAACCTTGGTTGTGCAAAGCATTATCCATTTCTCGTAGAATGGTGATTCTCAACAAGGCGGTCAATAGTTGGTCAATATGCTGAGCTATCTGGCTACTGCTTCCTAGACTTCTGCTGGCCAGGATGATGCGCGAAATGCCAGCTTTAGCTTCTTGGGCGACCAGGCTGAAAGGCTGCTTAGCCGGTGGGATGCAAAGAATAACGCCAGCGGTAAAGAAATGCATAAAAGCAAAAGACAGACTTAACCGGTGGTTATATTGGGCCATAGGAAGGCGAGAAATCCTCAATGCCGCCTGGACAGCAGTTTCAAGCGATTGCGAAACACAGTATTGGCTTGGTGTGACCGTACCCCCTTGGTGGTAAGAGACCAACTTGTGTTCAAGCATAGGCCGGTGAATATAGATGAGAGTACTGTCATGCGTTAATTGAAGAATGGTCGCTTGTAGCCAGAACAGTCTCGCTAGATCTTCTTCCAGACCGGAGAGGCACCCGAGTTCAGGAGGAAACGGTCCAGAGGGCTCCACATTGTGCCAGCAATCGACTGAAAGAAAGGGCGGCACTTCTTTCCTCCATTCTGCCAGCAGAGATTCGATATGAGAGACGGCGCGAATTAGGGCATTCTGATCTTCTGGGGAGAGTGGATCCTTCAATCGCAGGAGACGAAAATTGGATAACGCCTGTTTTGTTATGGAGTAGAGTCTGTACTTCAACACGTGAAAGGTCAACTTTGAAGGCCTCGATGCCGGATGACCGCCGTCAGCGTGTCGACCCATGGAAACAGCGACAAAGGTATCATCCATCTCACAAAGCGGCTGCACATGAGAAAAGGCCGAGTCCAGACACGCAGGGCGTCCGTAGATCATGGCCGAGAATGTGTCCGCGACGGTCACATGATTCCAACAACGGTGTCGGACCTGGGTCTCGACTTTCTCTTCATCCTCTGGATCGTCACAGTGCAGGGCGAGGGCATAGGCCGTTCTTACGGCCATACCGAGAATGCTCCACGCAGAGCTCGGAGATCCGTGGTAGATGTAGTAGGTGCCAAGGAGGAGGCATACTTGAACCGTCTCGATTTGCGAATCATCCAGGAGATCAAGCAGGTGAACTCGGATCTCGGCGATCAAGTCGGACAACAGCGATTTCGCATTCATCGCATAGGAGGCCAGAATGGAATGGCCCGGCCAGGATGTGTCATTCAAGATACATTTCAGTGCTATAGCTGCTGTGGTTAAGATCGTCATGGCCACAGGTAAATCTTGCCTCGTCCACGAAGCGCTCGATAGCAAAGTCTCGGCGCGTGCCATGAACGTCGGTTCATGAAACACAAAAATGAACCAGTGAACGCGTTCGAAATAGGCCTTGACAAGGAGATGCATCACTGACCGGGGGGGCATCTGCATGCGTTGGAGACCCCATCTCGAACCAGGCTGTCGGAAGACACCTGCATCTCCGGGAATGGTAGAAGTGATACTCGGAGACGCCAAGTCATTGTGCCGGAAGACGTTGCGAGCAAAGTCGATCACCGAAGTGTT
This sequence comes from Rhinocladiella mackenziei CBS 650.93, assembly GCF_000835555.1. NCBI lineage: Eukaryota > Fungi > Ascomycota > Eurotiomycetes > Chaetothyriales > Herpotrichiellaceae > Rhinocladiella > Rhinocladiella mackenziei. The sequence goes on from NW_013550601.1 coordinate 1,791,266, forward strand.
GGCACCAAACTGCTGGTTCTCGCTTGGGCTGTGTTCCGAGGCGTCTGGCCCGTCGGCGGCCTCCCTTCGTTTGTGCTGGGTTGAGTGCAGTTCATTGTGGTCCTGTGGGTTTCTCAAAGACTGAGTTTGCCAATCTGGAGTACTACCAGAGGGCTGGAGAGGTGGCAAGCTTGTCACTGTCGTCGGTGTTTCCGGCTGATACGGGGGAGGAGGAGGATGTTCGGCCGTTCGATCCCTACGTGACGAGGCCGGTCGATCAGTGGAACTCCTGGCCGGGGTCCGGCGAGGCTCGCATTCGACTCTGGCGCGCACACAGAGGGTGCAAGGCCGTAAGGTGTCACATTTCAGCTTCTGCCGACGGCACCTGACACATGCCTGTGCAACACGTCCGGTGGATGCCATGCAGATGGGTTGCCTGGTGGTGGGCGGTGGAGAACGTGGTCAGAGTCGGGCGAAAGGGGTACAGGAGCCATTAGTAAGGCAGTTGGTGAGTGAGTGACCGCTCCGTCTCAAACGATCAGAGAGTAAGAGAGCAACCTGCTGGCTGACATTGTTCTGTTAGTGGTGAGCAGATGAAGTAGGCAGTAGGTCTGAAGTGTCAGCCTGTGAGGAAGAAGTCTTGTGCGGGGCTTTAGGACGCATTCTTCGCACCGTTCAATCGGAGAGAATTGGAGGCCTGCAGATCTCGAATTTTCTGTCGAGACTCGATGGGCGTCCATTGGACAGAGCAAGGAAAGTTCGAAAGCTAGAAGCAGGAAATTTGCCCATGTTTTTTGCCATGTATTTGCCATGTTTTTGCCCTCCCCCGCTTCCAACGTGCCTGAGGGTTCCGGTGGAAACAGGGCCCGTGCCTCCTATTGGTGTTGGCGGTCCACTCCCAAGTCTTCAGCAAGCTCTCTCTTCTCCAACTAACCCCTGTTGCCGTCTTTCGGCAACACTACAGGATCTGGCACACTCCGACTCGAAATTTTATAGCTCCAAGACGACAAGCCCACCACAAATGTGACCGATTGTCAGGGTCTCTCGAGCAGGTTCTACCCCAATCAATCTCCACGACCATCCCCGGAATTTTTCTGCCACTTTGTCGAAATGGTTTTATAGGGCCAAGAAGTGGACCAAAATACCCAGTGAATCAGAAAAGCCATCAATCGTCAAAGACGATAGACACCTGCAATTCATCTTCGTTGTTCAAGGCAATCCGCAGATTCCGCGGATATTTTCGAAGAACTGACATCGAGAATCCTGTCATGTTGGCGCTGAACAATAAGCCATAATCCGATCTCTGGATCGCGAGATTCCAACATTGACCCTCAGCCACGGCATCAAGACAATGGATTCAAAATATCCCAAGACCTGCGGACAATTCCACACACATGGCAACTAGACCATGGTGAATCTTTTCGGAATATCTGACTGGCTCTTGCCCTGTGTGACAGGTACGGCGAGTCTCTCTGGGGCATTTGGATAGACTATGGAGTCTAGTGAAGGAATGCCTTATTGTTCTATCTAACAAGAGAGCAAAAGCCTGGAAGAGTGCAAGTTGCAATATTGCCAAGCCGACTGCTTCACGTGACATTGCCAAGCAAATTGTCACGTGATTAGACGACACTTTTCTCCCCGGGATTTCGAGATCCCTTCGTGTAGTCTTGCCGTCGCATAATACTGAGCAGTCCGTCTCAAGTCCTTTAGATCTCAAACCCTGGGATCCAGCCTCCGCCTGGTGAGACTCTTGCCCCAACAATGCGCGGGCAACTCCCAGGTATAGATCAATACATCGTTGACAGCTTGTTTTCAAGAGCTTTTCCTAACTTGTCACTAGTGACTCATCCGGGCACCTTGATCTCGACGCCAGAGCAAAGGATCCTCGATACTGTAAAGGTGCTAGCGCATCCGGTGGAAGTCGTTCCTCTCCTGCCAATCAAAGATACATCGGAAGCGCTAAAAACATGTCGAAATGCAAAAAAGTTTCCCGACTACATTCCACCCTCCCCAGTCTTCCGCCACACAACTCGGGGCCCCGCCAAAATGTCTTTACCAGGTTTTCTCACTTCTTCTACTGGACAGAGAGATGCCTTAGATCGGGATATCCCCACTTGTGCAATGACCGTGAATCCGTACGACCCCTTTGATTGGTTCGGTATCTGGCATATGCTTGTGCAGGGCATGCATCAGGCTACTGGAATTACAATAAAGCGGGGGGGGGGGGAGAGCCCATTGGGGATAAATGGATAAACATAGGAAGACCCGGGTCCTCAGCATGATATCTCTACCCCCATCGTTGATTGCGATCAGAACATTTGAGGTTCAATCCCAAAGCCGTTCCGGAAAGCAAGCATCGATACAATCCTCGAGCAGGTGATCTCACCGAAGATAGTGCGAAAGTAGCCGTTGAGCTTTGTTGGAGCGTTTACATACCCTTCATCGAACGCTCCGGGTTACCCGTATTTGACTTCTGGGTCGACCTCAGCCTATGCTCCTTGCTTCCCCGTCGCTCTCAACCAGTCCTCCCGGTTTAAGAGATGTCTGTCAGAAGTAGCGTTCTCCAGGAGCTTGACACCAAAAGCGCGTCCTATTCCCCAGATGCTTTTATTATACCTCTTGATATCGACCAAGATTTCGATGAATATTATGACTACGTCGACCAAAACAATTGGTCTATGAAATTTCAAAAAGCCGCTTCCCCTGACCGCATGACCGTTTCATCGAACGAAACATCGCCTTCTCAGGAATCAGAAAGGGATTTGAGCAGCTGCGCGACAACTCCGAGCTGGTCCAATATTCCGAGCCCACTTCAGTTCCAGTCGTGGCATTCTGCTGTGTTGTCCGCCCAAACACCGAATGAGGATCCTTATGGCAGGAAGAAAACTTATGACGATGACGAAAATTCAAGTTGTCGAAACGGAGACGCAGCCATCCGGTCGCGTACATCTAGGAGAGTTGAGAATAGTGCCGCTGCACCATTGAAGTTTGTATCTGTTACACCTCATAGTATTCTGTCTGGAGACATCCATCGAACTCAAGGGGAATGGAAGCGAGGGCGTCCCAGGCTCGCCAAGACGACTTCAAAGACGAAGAGATCTGCATTTCTCTCGAATCCGAGCATCGGCGCGATAGAAAGAACATTGTCTGATACCCCTGTTACTGTCAGACCGTCCTCTGACAATTCGACCCCAGCTTACAGCGACGGCCTTTTTGCGCCTGTTTTCGACCACCTCCGCGTGACCAGTGACGAAAGGGATTTCTTCGCGAGGTTGTTTGCGCCGGAACGTGGCCTGGTATAGCAGGGCAAGCCTGGATGCCTGGATGCCTCAGGAATTTGGAAAGCTCTTTCTAACACCTATTGAGCCGAATCGAATCGGCTTGCAAGGGATGGGAAGCCAAATGATGATTCAATAAGCTCATCTATTGGACATTCACACGCAAATTTTGGCCAGAATCTAGACACGGATCCTTATACCTGGCCGTCAGAGTATTCCATCCGAAGCGGACAAAACGTTGGCTAGATATCTTGGAGACGGTCTCGGATTTCCCAAACCTACCTGCCACCACGCTACCATTCCTTTTAATCTGGTGCGAAGGCTTACCCTTTCCAAAGATGGGTCATACCCTAAATGGAAATGAGACTGCGAGATGGTCGAAGAGCTGCCCGCGATTTTGCAACTCACATTAACGACAGTGGAGGATGGATTGGGTCAGAAGAGCAAGAAACGCGGGCTGGCGTCATCAACAGGGGATGAGTTCCATATCGACCGTGGAATAACCCCAAATATCCCATTTCGTACCGCATTATTGCGTCTATGCCTCGGATGCATTACAGCCGCGGAAGGACAGCGAGAAGAGTTGAGGACAGGATTCGGCTCAGGCTTAGGTTTGACTTTGATTGTCTAAATCAATGAAGATACTTCCTTGGATATCTGAACATGCACAATGTTGGTTGCCAGCATCTCTCGACGCGTAAATACCCTTCACGAAATGTGTCATTCCTGGCCTGCTCTTGATTGGGTTTCGGGCCTTGGCGTGTTTGCAAGTTTGTCGATTTTTCCTATTTTCTGCTGTTGGCCTTTGCACTCGAACATGCTTGCGGTCGCTTCCCTCGGTGTCATTCACTATGTATAACGATGGTAAGCTTGAGTCTCTCTCGCTGTTTATACCTCGTATGATGAGTATTTGCAATCCAACTCCAAGAACACCACAGTTCACTGAGGAACAACATTTATCTCTAGAATTACGCTGACTCTTTCACCTTCCCTCGATCGTTTCTGGTGTCTTCTTCCGCCGGAGAAGCTGACATGTGCAAAAGATCATATAGGTCCTTGTCTCATTGACCCTCTCGACTTGCACATACCGTTCAGTCAATTTGTAAAAGGTACGAACCAAAACTCAGTTCTCCCGACGCACTCTCTGTGATGACTCCATGACACGAAAGGCATTCCTCAAACTTAATACCCATGTCGAACCTGTCTATTATAAGTTTCAGCCTTGTCTGATTCGCACGCATATCCCTCTTCCTCGCTCAATTTGCTTCTCTGGCCTGATGCTGACCTAAACCTGGCACAGGTAACTCGGCCCCTCCTTTTTTGCCATGAATGCTTCTGTTCCTTCCATGACGAATACTTGAACGCACGGGCGGACAGACTGCGTGCACAGTTCCACGCATCTGTAAAAGCAAGACTGTACAAATCTTGTGGATGCGCTAGAGACTGGCACTTGTTGAGAACGCGTCAGCTGATGGATGATGCCAAAGAGAAGGCGATCATAGGGCAATGAAGCGAATGACTTGCTAACAGCCTCGCGCTGCAGGTACATATGCGATACTTTCCCTTTCCAATCCACATCCCAGCATCTGATGATGAACATTATTCACACTGTTGGAGCCGAGCAATTGCTTGGGCATGAACGTTACACTGAAAATTCTGATTTAATGAGGTGAGTGTCGTTCCCGGTTTCGAGACGACCTGCTGACGAACTTGCTAACAGCCTGAAATACATGCTCTCGCTCTGTCCATTTTGGGTCTCGACCAATATTTTTGTCTCCAAAGTTACTGACAATCTAATGGATAGATGCGTGCGTCCACGATGTAGATTCCGTAGTACAAAAGGCTGGTGAGAATCAACCCCATCTTTATTTCATGTTTCCCTGATGATCTCATGTATTCGCTGTGTTCTTACTGAATTCTCATGACGAACATACATCACCTTGGAGAACTGATATGAAATTTGTCCTTTCATCAAATTGGCTTTTTTTTCACCTACAGCACTTTGGCTCCCGATGCTGATTTGTTCTTTTAGTCTTCCATGCACTTCAACCACAGGTTTTCAGTACTGAAAAGGGCTTATCTGGGCAGGGAGTTCAAACAGAGATTGGTGTCGACAACTTCACACTTGGTCAGGAACAATGGGCTTGGAGGATTGGAAGATAAGTCACATGGACTCCAACCACATTGGTCCTTTTTGATAGCATGAATACCCAAAATATCTAGGACTATAGAATCTCCTCCGGATCAAATAGAATGCCAGGCTCGCCCAATATTGTTTGCCATCGGGCTGATCACGTGATCGCCCCGTTCGTGGCGAAGGTGGAACCACTGGCTTGAGCTCATGCTCAGGTTTCTTGTATCATGTCATGCAGTGAACCTCTCGTGGTCCTGATCCTCGAACCGTGCCGGCCCCCTACGTTTCTTCTCCTCTCGCCTTCTCGTCCGTCTTGTCCGTGTCGTTCTAATCGTCCTCGATGTCAGGCTTTGGCGCCCCCGGCGGTGGTGCCGCGAACTTCAAGCCCACCCCTCCAGAGCGTGGTTCTTTCCCACTTGATCACGATGCAGAATGCAAACACGTCATCTCCTCATACCTGCGATGCTTAAGAAGACAAAATCCTCCTGGGAAGAATAACGAAGAGTGCAGAATTTTGGCAAAAGAGTACTTGGACTGCCGTATGCAGAAGGGTCTCATGGCCAGAGACGAGTGGGCAAATTTGGGCCTGGACTTTGACAAAATAGCGAGGGACGGGGAAAAGGACGGCATGGCCGCACATACTGAGAAGGAAGGTTAAATGGTTACCATACGGATGCCAAAAAGCAAAGCACATTGCTGAACCTTTTGGCAATGCGGCGAAAGCACCATCAACCAGACTGAATGCAAAGACCAGGGTCCCCTCTCCGGAAATCAGGACGCTACCGGCCCACTGCGAGGGCTTTGGAAAGATATTGACAATACTGGAATATCCATGGGGTCCAGTTTCCACGTCACCTGTGAGCTACGATCTTCCCTCTTGATTCGCCAGGACAGGACGCCGGCCACCAGCCCAAGTATTCTCTAGAGCAAAACCATCTTTCACGCCGCTTGACCCAAGTTTCCTACCACATCGAGCTCCTCCAAGAGAGCTCTTCGGGACCCGGTCGCATTTTCATGAGATGCGACCGCATGGTTGTTCCTGAACACGAGAATATCAACCCGGAGACGACCAGAGGACAATCCTTTTCGAAGACGGCAGCATGGTCCAAGAACATCGAGCATCAATTATCGATCCGTCAATTATTCGAAGCACATCCTACGGGCGCTATGGGTGTGACCATAGGTGTGAAATGAAAGTAGTATCCGGTTTCGTTTCATGCCCGCCTTAGGAATGTTACCTGTATTGTATTGATTGGCATGACTTAGCACATCTCTACTATCTGATACCCTATCAGATACGCGGGCACCTTTTCATAATAATCCTGGAGCCTGCTTCGCTCTAGAATCTATTGACCAACGTCCTCCTGGGGTGTCTTTCGTGGCTGCTACTGATGGTGGCTCTCCTGACCAAGAAGGCGGAACGGGCCCTGCCGGGAGAGCTTATAGGGGGCCATCATCTGAAACAGCACGCAGCCATAACATAAGCCTGACTACCGCCTCGCTCCATATCACGTCAGACAATGCCGGCGTCTATCTCTTGCATTATCAACGACGCGTACCGTTTCACATCATACACTCTGGATCTCTGTGCTGCAGGTCCGGATATATGACTTCAGGTCGACAGCTACAAACGATAGACTTGCCACCGCTGGCCTGGCAACATCTCCAAGTTCCCCGTCACGAGTCACGACAACGCTTGTTCGAGATAATGACTTGCATGTGAGCGCGAGATGGCTACTGGCTCGACAGTGTGGTGGCAAGGGTTCTTTTCACAATACCCCGTCACAAGGGTGTTGACTAGACTAGATCAGGACCCCCTCCGGTCTCAAGGTTTGTTAGCATACATATCTGAAACCTATCTTTCCATTTCATAATCAACTACTGAACCTTAGGGCTCCTAGTCACCATGACGCTGGTTTCAATCAAAATCGCTACTCGGTGCGGCCGGCCAGACTCAAATACCCGGCTAGATTATTCAATCGCAAGGCAAATAGCCCCCAATTTCAATGAACCCACCCTGCGGGCTCGCTGTTCATATTTGGTTGTGCATATACCATCTACGAGGTAGGCCATTAGTCGCTGTGCGAAAAACGTTTGAAATGTTCCCCCTTGCAGCACCCTTCTTTGGTTAAATGCTCTTGAAGCGCCATCTGAGGCCCGTCCTTGAAGTGGTGAAGACTCAAGACTCTCTACTTGACTCCTGAGAGCATCAAACCATGGCTTCGGACGGATCTGTAAATTACTCGCCCCTCCTAACTCGAGAAGAGGACGATCATGACAACGCTCAAGATGAAGTGCAAAACCCTTTACCAACGGCAGAAACATCACATCCTCCTCCTACGATAGAAGTGTCTCTCCCTCCGGTCGAGACGGTTCAATCGCACGAGTCCGGTGGCGAGTCTGATGCCGAGTCCGTCCATCGGCCTCTTTCGTGTAAGCAAATGACCTCTTTTCAAATCAGCCTTCCTGACCATACCGAAGACACAGATACACCTCCTGCTGAGAAACTTCACGACAGCTGGAGACATTCCTCTCTCAGCACTTTCAAACAGCGCCTACAGGGGTCCGTGACGCCCTCTTTGCACGAACTGTTAGAAAAGGACACCTCAGGTCAAGGTACAACGAGACAGTACTGCTATAACAAACAGCGAAATCGTCTTTTGCGACTGACCATTGGCGAATGGATCAACACTCTTGTCCTATGCGTCATCTACTTCGGGATCCTTTACGCTTATTCGAAAAAGCTCACCATCAGCGTACCTCAGCGAAGGATCTTCAATGCCCTGACAACTGGCACTTCGCTCCTCCTCGGTGTGAACTTGGCGGCTTCGCTGAGAAGCTATGCGAAACTCCTGCGGTGGCGAATGTTAGCCGCATGTTACCGGCCCTTGGAAACCTTCGATCTGGTCATGGGTTGCGATAGTCTGATCAATGTGATCAAGCTTCTTTGGAAGGCTAGAAATGACCGATACAAGTTCTGGCCATCAAGAACACAAATCTGCTGCGTCGTATGGCTCTTTATACACCTGGCCATTACGATTCTTGTCGGCATTATTGGTCTCAACTACAATTTAGACATTTCGCCAGACCATGTTCTCACAAGAAATGGAAGTGTGAGCATCGTGGACCTCGAATCTTTATCCACCGGAAACTATCTTTCTGATCTGAGTGCGATTCAAAACTGGGGCATCAGAGGCACGGTAACGCAAGCACTGGATTGGGACGACCCTCTCGAATTTCTCGAGACCTACTACTCGACCTTTGACGGGCATACCTTTTACTATTTCCAGGATCAGAACGCTAATGACTCGTCACAATCGATTATCTCCTCTCGCCACATTCAATCATATGCATACTGCGACGGATATGAAGTGATCGACGGTGCATCTGGAAATTTGTCCTATATCGTCTATAATAACGGGGAACAGGATGTCAATCAATCACTGCCAGTGGCACCCGGGCCAGCAGGATTTACGGCAATCTCGGGGTTGAATTCTACCTGTGGCCCGCGCTGTGTGAACATTAATGCTTTCCAGGCCGCATCGTCCCCCGATGGCGATACCGATGAATACAATTACTATATAGATGAAGGACGATTTTACATTTGCAACAATACTGTCACGCAAGTGGAGGACAACACCATGGCGCTAACAGCAGACTACCTGGTCTCCGACTTGGTTGCGAGAATGCTCGCCGGGGCCATCGGATGGAGTGATAATCCTCCCATTGCCGATGGTAAAGAGGAATATGCCCTTTACACCAACTCATCTGAGATCGGCTTTATCAGGACACCAACCTCATCAGATGTGGCAAATATGATCTCATCATTTACGATGGGGGCCATCTCATTTATGGACGACTCATCCGGCATGTATAGGAGGATCGTCGCGCACGGTCAAATGCCCATCACTGCCCAAATTCTTCACGTTACATGGAAATATGCCGGGTCTATTCTCGCCGTTATTCCAGCCATTCACTTCTTGTCGCTCATGGCTGTCATTATTTGGGCTAACAAAGCAATCATTAAGGACGACAGCCATCTGGCGATTGCAAAAGTGTATCACACGTTTCTGGAGCAATTCGGTGATAGAGGGTGCTTGCTCCGCGGCGACGAAATCGTCAAGGTCCTGGGAAACCCATCGGTGGTGTACGGATGGAGGTCGAGCAACGAACACGACACATCTATGCACATAGACGTGTTCGAAAAGGGCCGAGGGATCCCAAGAGTGGAAAAGCCCTTTGTCGAAGGGTGGTATGATGGGAAGAGCCGGACACCCAGCACTGCGGAATTTGGAATTGAACTTGGACGGAGGAAACGATACCGCGACGTTGACGCAGCTGAATATTTCTAGCAATATCTCAAATCGAATACGAGCCAAATTTCTCAAACCTGTGATCCCGGCAGCAGGAGATGATTCAGCGGGGCGTCACCATGTTTCAAAGAGACCAATTCTGTCAGGTCCGCACAGAAGCCTTTGGCAACAGCAAACTCCGACAACCTTCGCTCCCCCTCCTGCAGTTGAACCTGTGGAGGACCTACTTGGATTTCCAGCGGCACCGTCATACCAACTCTCTATATTCGTAGGTCCAGATTCTCGTCCCCCGTTCACCACAAGCTGGTCGAGTATCCCAGACATTGGATCATTGCCTGTCCTATTCTGTCCCTTGCCCCAGCTTGAACAAGTAAATCACCATAGTGGCGAATGCTGTCATTGTCCCTCTTGCACATTACGCAACCATCATTTGGCAGGTCTATTTTTGCTCACCTAATTCGCCGGGAGATTTACTGTTAGCATCATCAAGGCACTGGCCAAGATAATGCCAATGCTAGATAGGACAGACGCAAGCCATTCCACTCCGTCAGCAAAGAGACGAATTTCCGGTAAGTAGGCATGGAATTCACCAAGCGACAACCCAAGAGACCATATGACCCTCCGAGGAGGAAAATAGATCACTCATCTCGGTAAAACCGTCCATGCAAATGGACTCAGGGTTCAGTGGCGGATGGGTTCGCGCCTGAACTAGGTGTCTGGCTTGTAAAACTTCCAGCACTGTCCATGATGCCGGCGAGCAGGTCAATGATAACGCGGGGTCCTTTTTTGATAAGTACACTTGAGGTCGATACCACGAGGCTCTTTATCGTAGACCGATTGGACCCGTTCGAAGTAAGGGGGGTCTTTACATGTGAGAGGTTTGTGGATAGAGCAGACAATCTCCGTTGTGAGAGACAGGACCATATTTATGAATTCTTGCCGGTTTCTTTCACTCATGAGCAAATCTGGTTATCAGATGAACCGACGAATAGATGGCCTGACATGGTGGGGTGCGACTCGACAGTGGTTCAAGACCAGAGGGAGAAAGACCGCACCAACCAAAATCCGACGGTTATGCTTCGAATTTCCTTGAGATTGATTTCATGGCCTGAGGTCAGATGGACCCTGCATGGCTAGAAAGAAGCAAGGGTTTTCGTGGGCCAGTTTGTCCCCTTCTTGTAGTTAGACAAGCCAACAAGGGAGCAACGGTTGATCGTTTGGCTCTAGAACTCTGATCAGGCAGATGCAATGACGCTGGATGCCCAATGGGCTACTTCCATGACGAGCATTTAAATATTGCCTTAGCCACCAACAAGCATGGAAAATATGCCAATGGTGGCAACTGGACAAGAAAAGAGGTGGACCCGAAAAATCCGGAGATCCGCTACTGTAGCAACAATTTAGCCTGGCTTCAAAGCATTCCTGCACAAAAGCGGGCTTGCCTCTGCGAAGTGTGCACCGCCCTGAGATTCGGATGTCCAGCCAGACAGGTGCATGCTCTTGAACACGCAACGGCAAATATCAGCAGCATGGCAGTGATATTTTTGACATGGCATGCATGAGACGAGGCAGATATGTCAAGTCCGTCTCGTCCTTGACTGACCGACCATCTACACCGACATATGGGGCATACCATCTACAGTACATGTACACGGCATTGGATCCACCGTTGAAATCGAATAGCATGTATTGTTTGGACCTATAACACCGGTATTCTCTACTCAGCACAACGACACTAACGGGGCAGAGCAACCGACAATGCAATGAGATTAGCTCACCTACACATACCTCACCGTATACCGTATTCACATTCGTTGAAATTGCAAACGGCACTTTTGGAAAGGCACTTCAGCTACAAGGACCAGCTCCACAGCGGCGAACAAGCGAGAAGAAAGAGAGGGAATGAGAATGCAAACTCGTATCTCGAGAACACCAGCAGCCAAAGAAGAATCGATAAGCATGGGTATAAAGATGATGCCGCCGGGTTGACCCTGAGCACACCAAGTCGAGTAACCGAGAGCTCAGATGCCCAAATCAAGACGCTCACGACCTCTACGTTCTCGTCCCTCTCCCTCTCACCGCCGGACCCAGTCGTGCTGACTTTCGCCACGCACCCAACCTACACAGTCGGCCGCCGCCATCTGCTCAGCAACCCAATTTCCGAGTCACAGCAGAACTTCCTGACCGCCAGTGGCCGCGCGACCTTCCACGCCTCCCCTCGCGGCGGCCTCCTCACGTACCACGGCCCAGGCCAGGTGACGGGCTACGTGATCGCAGATCTACGACGACACGGGATCACGGCGCGATGCTGGGTGAAAATGCTCGAGAAAAGCGTCATGCGGACCTGCGCACACTGGGGCGTGGGGACGATGAGGACACGTGACCCGGGCGTCTGGGTCAAGAACAACGATGCTCCGACCGAACAGAGAGAGGTAGACGACTCGGATGAAACATCATCGACCGACCGCAAAATCTGTGCTATCGGCGTCCAGGTATCTCGGGGCATCACGTCCCACGGTATCGGGCTCAATGTGTACGATGCACCTTTACCCTCTTCGGCCGCGGGCCCAGTATATGAGTTTACGGCCGCGCAGACGCGCTCGCCATCATACGACCCGCTGACGCGAGGCTATCTGTCTTGGGGATTCAGTCGAGTCGTTGCTTGCGGCTTGGAGGGGAAGAGCGTGACGTGGTTGATGCGCGAACGACGGCAAGGTCCAGAGCCAGGGGCAGAAGATCATTCCGTCATCTGTCTGGAATCTGTTGCGGACGTTTTCGCGCAGCAAGTTATGCATGGTCTGAATGCGATGAAGGCAAGTGGGAAGGAAAGTGTTCATGAAGTTTACCGGATCCATGAAAGCCAGTGTACTGGACCAGGAGGTGACGAAGGAAATTTGTCCGAGGCTGAGATTGGGTGACTGGCAAGTTTCCGGTGTCCGTGTTGACATGGAATGCTTCATGACAGGCAAGGATCCCAAGTCCTAGAAGGTCCAGTCCTGTCCGAGGAAGAACAGAAAGACCCGACGACCTGTTCTGGACTAAAACTTCGACGAGCCATCATGTTGGCAGACCAGTCAGAATAAAAAGGAGAAGAGAAGTTGACTCAAAGAACAATTGGATCAAATGCATCGTGGATTGGATGGAATTGATTTCAAATTCAGGTCTTGCATTCCAACTCTTCGGAGCACACCGGACACCTCGATTCAAAATCATCCAGCTCCGACGGCCTGCTGAGATATACTCCTAAATGGTGTTAACGAACGCATGCATCGTTTCGTTGTCTTTTGCGTGGTCTCTCTCAAGCCATGGCAAGTGCCCAACGTGAATCTGAATCATAAGTATTTCGTCACACCTTATCTTCGTCCAGCGGTAACGACCGACGGCTGCTTTTTTTCTTTTTCGTTTTTGTATTTTCCAGAAAAGGAAGTTCATCCAGGATTCGGTACAGTGGCGACCGTCGATCCCTCCACCCCATCAATGTCGGTTTTGTCATGATTGGGGGAGAAAGCGCTCCAATTCGCCGGAGAAATGCTCAATCAACAACAAAAGGACTCCCACCTCACGACACGCCAGTATCCGTGAAATGTTCTTCGCACGATCTGTATGTGCACGTAGCTGTAGTCGGTCCACTGGTCTTTCTATACTCCTTTGTTGCATATTAAGGATCAAATCGCAAACAAGCTCATCAAAGCTAGGGTTTCTCAGCAGCTGCGTCCGTCGCCATTAAGTTTTCCCATCGAGCCTGCTATTCAAAAGATCATCTAACGCCATACCAAGTATTTTGATATATACTTTGACTGCAATCATTCGCGCTTGCCATACTCCTCTTCCGCATTCCACATCTGAGGTTGAAAATCGGAATTCGCAAAATGCGCTTGGCTCAGAGCGGAACTGTTTTGAGTCCAAAAGGTTAGTGAATACGGGCAAAGTCTACTGATCAAGGAGGTTGAGGATAAGGTCGCAAACGATACCAACATTCTTCGGACTTGTACCACATACCTGCCAAACGATCCAGGATCCAAGGGGAGACTCTCGTGGCGGTGAATGTTGAAATTGAAGCAGTTTTCATTGTACCGGATCTTGGCCTCATTTGTCTTGTGATTCGGCAGGCCAGACTTTGTGGTAATGGGAGACGGCGAACTGGGAGACTGAGATGAAGGGGACATCTGTGGATGCGTTTGAATCATCGGAGATGAGTATGTCCGGTATGGGAGCGAATGTGATCTGACTCCTGCTGGTGGTGGTGGTGGTGGTGGTGGCGGCGGCGGCGCCTGCTGTTGCTGCTGCGGTAGCGTTGCTGTGTGAGATGACACCGGCGGAAAATAAGATTGCTCTGTGGCGTTTGTGTCGGTAAACGACATCGGAGGTGGACGTTGGAGGTGCGACTGGAATGTGTTACTCGATGATCCCAGCGATGGACCAACGAGAGAATGAGAAGACATTACATTAGCATTTGGGAACATATATGATTGTAGATTCAAAGCTTCCATGTCGCCTTTGAAAATCTCGTTCCCTAATGGCGCCACATATTGCGGAGCACTTGACTGGAAGAAAACCTGAATGGGCTTATCATCTTTATAGATGATATCGTAATGTCCCCTGTTACACAAGTCTCTCAGTTAGCGCCTAACTTCATCGTGTGAGAGATGGAGTACTCACGGTCGGTAGATCAGTCGAATGGTCGGCCACCCCTGAGAGTTCAGGACAAACTGATGCGGAGTAACTTCATCGCCGGTGCTTCTGTCCAAGTACGAGACCTCGAGGGCAATGTATGCTGGAGCAATGACGGCATCAGTCAACGCTTGTAAGCCAATGTGATCTATCTCTTGGTTCGCGGGATCGATTCTCGTGAGACAATACTGGGCGACTGGCATCTCCAGAAATGCCTCATACCGGTCCGACTGGAGTTGCATGAATGAGCTCGTCATCATCTGCTCAAACATTAGTACGGACGCACTCGAATCAGGCATGACAAACCTACTTTGAAATGATAGACAATCGAATTCGATTTGTTTTCATCATTCAACGCTTCCAATAAGACAGCCTCATTCTTGTCTCCGCGCTCTATGGCGGACTTGATGGCATCGAAAAGTTCCCATGTATAGTCGAACATGTCAATGATGATGTCGTAGTCTATGCCAACTGCTCGCATCGTTTGCTCGAAGCTCTGAAGGCGGACTAACTCTTGGGCAATCAACCCAAGATCTCCGGATTTCAGAAGGATCTCAAAATAGCCGAAGACGGCCCCTGTATGAATTCGTCATCAGGAAAAACGAGGTCGGTACTGGAAGAAAAGGGACTCGTACCACGCCATCCGCACTGTCCATCACCTTTGATCGGGCGATATGCGGTGTGAGTTACTGCAAGGGCCTAAAGCTGATCAGCGTGGATCAAATATTCGGTAGAGATAAATACAGTGGTTTTCACGACATAGGCCTGGTCGGCCTGGGCATATTCGGTGACAAGATCCGACAAGGGCTTCTTGTTTCCAATTAAAGGTCCCTATGAAGCTTTAGTCAGGCATTCGAGACCCTTTGTTGAGGGATTTACTGGAAGGTCCGCTTGGTACTGGTCGGATAGACGTTGGAATTGCTCCATTTCATCTGCATCTGGAGTGGCCATGGTGGAATTGGTGTGGTGAGAGGCGGGCGGGGTAAAATATCCGTAGTTATGAAAGTAGGGATCGATGGATTTGTTGCTGCTCAGATGGTCGTATGGAGGAGGATAATGCGAGTGTGATTGCAAATTCCAGTGCGACCGGAATTGCTGTGGCGGATAGGAACCGTAAGGACTGTGGTGAGGTGGTGAATATGGGCCAAGTGTCATCTCCTGAGGCTGGCTGGCTGGTTCTTGATATCGTCGAAGCCGGTCGAGATCTGGGAAACCTGGAAGGGTTAGTGAAGATTTATGAACCATGGCAGAGGCCATGCGGCAGGATCTGCGCTAGACTGAAAAGTGAGATGAGTTGATAATGGGAACACCAACAATGGCAGCCTCGATGCGATTAAATCATTGTCGAACTTTGGGTGTAGACGGTCCTCACGTCGGATGGAACTTGCAACCGACCAGGAAGTGAGGAGAAAGACCTATCACCCGCACCGAGGCAGCGGTTCAGCCGTGTTTGTCGGCCAGAGCAGGGAAGATCCGCAGCAATAGTTCGTCGGAAAGAAGATGGAGGTGAGTTGGTAAGAAAATAAGAGGTTAAGACGAGGGCTTTGTTAGACTTCAGCGCCAATGCAGGCGTCTTTTTAGCCCTGGCCTGCTGGCTTGGCGGGTTGGGGTGGCAGACGACGGAGGTGGGAGTAGGGTGGGGGGGGGGGAGAGAAAGGCCTTGACTCTGGCGACAGGTGATCGGGGATGGACAGGTTCATTCGGAACCAATCGGGAGACCCGTCAGTCAAAGGCTGGTAATCGCTGCGGACATGATTAGACGATACCGGGGGTGGAGGATGTTGGGCGTATGCAGAGAAAAGTGAGGTGGAAGGATTTCCAAACTGGCGGTGGGAGATGAAAGGATGAAGACGGCAAGCAGGAGACTTGAACACGGTGGTCACTCAGAGGCAAAACTGAGTGGATGAGGACACAACAAGTGTCAGGACAACGAGTAGACGAGCAAGAGATGAAGACCAGAATGGAGAGAAAAGGACTGAGGAGGTGGTGCAATCCGAAGAGATATAGAGCAGCCTTATGTGGGAAGGTTGTGAGTGGTGGAGCCCATGTGGTGATAAAGCCATGGCGTTGCCGCACCGCAACCTCTGGCTCTACGGCTTGCGCCTGGGTGGGAGCAATCCAGTTAGCGGTTAACCAGCAACCGATATTTGAAGGGCATCTTGCTCACAGTAACCAGCATGAGAACACATTCCCCAAACCATCCACATGGCGCCTCGCTTTGCACAGAATCCCTCGTACCAAGTTGAGACCAGAGCCCATGTCCAAGAAATCGAAAACCTCGTTAACTATTCTGTCCACAGTTGGCCCGCCTATCATCCGAGACAACTCGTGCCCTTTCCCCTAGCTGCTTCGATGCTGTTTGACCTTCGGGGAACAAGGAAGCTCGATCCTTCCATCCAATCACCATCCCCACAAGATGCAATCCGCACTCTTAACATCTCTCTATCCGACCGGCCCCTCCCTCATTGTTTCGTGCTACTCCCCAGTCTTGATATTGAACACCGCCAGAAAAAGCACTACACCCTAGCTCTTTTTCTGATGGACTCAAACTTCCGAGACTGCGGACAATAACGGCAACAAACCCCGGCAGCCCTCTTTCTCAATGATTGGCCTCACTATGAGAAAAATCAGGCTACAATCGCATAATTGGTGTTCGTGGAGGCTTTCCCATTCGAAGGACTTGGCTTCTTCGGTTGCTTGCCAGGGAGACCGATCAACAAGAAGTCTCCAACACGAAGCTCGTTCGGTTTTTAGACAAACTCCTGGTTAATTGAGAAGCAATCACGTACAACGGTCGACACGATCACCTGCCGAAACCCCCCTTCTTCCCCCGGGGGCTCGGACCTCGCACTGCTCCTGCTTTCAGTCAATGTGTAGCCTTTTGTGGCCTGTATGGATTCTGACCCACTCCTTCCCGCCGACCGAGCTTCCGATCGCAGGCAATCCTCAGATCGAAGCCCTGTTAAATCCCAAGTCCTTTTTGGCAAGGCCGAGATTTTCACAATTCCACTGCCTTCCCATCGAGTCGTTACCCTAGTAATTGGCAGACTTATTTGACCGACAATTGACTCGACTAAAAAAAAAAAAAAAAAACATATCCCATATCGACGTCCGCAGAGCATGTCGGTCGTGAGTTGGACTTCTCATCGGTGAACATCACATTCCTGTTCCCTCTACAAGCTTTAGCATACTACATTGACCCTGAAAGATACTCCTCACTAACCAAACGCTCTAGAACATGGCATTATGACTTTGAAGTGCTTTCTTTGCTGATGTTCATGGTAGCAAGGGAAAGCTCACTGAAGGGTCCTCCAATGAAACATTTTACTACCAGCTCAAACTGAACAGAACGAAGTGTCCAGCCGGCAGATCCCAGGGTGAGCGGCGCAGGATCAAAAAAAAGAAAACAACATTCTTGATTGTTCCTGTCGAATTCGAGCACAGAGAGAGCAGAGATCCTAAACGGACGTCGACGGCTGTTTCCAGAGCGCTCGTTGAGCAGACCAGGTGACTCTAGACCATGCGCCAAATCAGTGGCTTGCTGGGGTTGCTGAGCCTACCACAACAAATGTGCTGGGACAGCATGTGATATGATATTTCTGACAGATGAGAGATCGAAGATCTACCAATCAACTTACCCTCTTCGTTCTGAGGCGACCAGCTGGGCAAGGTTTGGGGCTTCTGAGAGCCTCAGCCCAGTGGACTTTCATGCAGGATTTGTGTTGCCAGGGTTCAACTTGGGTTTCATTTTGGCCTTTTGAAGCAGGTCAAATCAAAAGTATAATCAATAGCCAGGGTCCAGGTGGGGAAAATAGGTCAAGGGTGAAAACATTCACAGTTGAGGAAAGGACCTGTCTATCATAACGGCAAAGGCCGCGTTTCCCTACAACTCCCAACTTTCGCGAGGTATTCATTCATGGCAGTCCTGTTGTTCACATTCGCTGCGGCTTTTGCCGCTTAGTCCCCTGGCATCAAAAACCCAGTCGAAGTGCCTTTTCGTCGCCACCAGTGTGATATCCCCTTTCAGATGTCTTATCCTTAAAGCTGGGTCAGCTATCCTCGCTTGACCAGGCCCCAATGCCACCCATTTCTTGAGACCTGTCAGTGGTGACTGTTACGATTTGACGTAATAATGTAATCCTGTCGCTGAGTCTAGCTGAGTTTCATGGCCCCCCTATGGCCTAGCTTGCGTTACACAAGAGTCAGATGCAGCGCCATGACTTGACCTATGGCAAGCGATGCAGCAGTATCGAGGAGCGCCATCGCCAAGTCTTTCCATCCGCATTCGCACGGACCGAGCCACCTCCACATCCACTTATGGACGGCGTTCTCAAATCGGTGCAACTGTCTTGCCCCCGCCTCGACCGCCCCGTCCAGCAAGACGCCGTCCTGCTCCACGGCCGGGGATGGCATTGCCAGTGTCTAAACCCATGGGGAAGTTCACGATGCCTCCTCCATATCCACCATTTCCCTGTGTGTCTTCAAGCTTGAAGCCCTCACCGTCATGCAGCACCGTGGACCACAAGTTCTCGACCGCTGACGTCCATTCGCGCAGCTGGGTAAGACGTTCCGTATCACCAGCGCCTGTCTCTTCGACCAGAACCGTGCCATCGTCTTGATTGATCTTCGCGTGCAGCTTCTTGTCCACGATCAACATCCCCAATATGTCCTGGACCTCGCTAACAGGGATCTTGATGTGTTTGGATATGAACTGCAAAGTAAAGCGGGTGTATGGGGCGATCAGTTTCAGCACCGCCTTGGTGCGCATATTGCGGCTGACTTCGTCGATGTTCTCGGCAATAAATGGATCTGCAAGAAGGTCTTGGTTGTCTCTGAGGATTGATTCGTATCGATGAATGTCATCCTGTTGGTAAGCGTCGACCAAATCTGTCATCGCCGAAATTCGGGGGTCGTTCTTGTACGGCTTAGTCTCTTGTGAGTCAAATGGATTGATGGTTGACTTCATCAGCATTGTCGTCAGTACGAGATATTTCAACACTTGGATTCTCTGCATAGATCCTGCTTCATCGTAATTCTTGAACGATTCGAAGAAGTCACTCTGCGCTTCCTTCCAGTTCTCTTCGCTCATGTGCATCTTTCCTCCACACTCACGAATGATGCCTTGGACTTTTGGGTGGGGAACCGCAGAACGGACGGACAGGGCCTTCTGGTAGAGATTTTTGAGACGCTTGTTATTCTTCATTTCGGCATACATTTGAATTTCCAGGGCGTAGGCCTCTAGGGAATAGGTCCCCTTTCCCGGGTCATCCGTCCCGTCCTCTTTCTGGCATGCCTGGTGTATCTCTCGCACTTTGTTAGTGAGTTGATTGTAGTCTTTCTTATCCAGATAGAGCTTCGCCAACTTCAGATTTGTCTTCAAGGCTAATCTTTCGTTGTTGGTGCTTTGGAATGTCTCCAGAGTCAAGGAATAGAATTCTTCCATGCATCGGTAGGCCGTCTGTTCCGTTGCCACCTTCTCAATGTAATCCAGCATGTTGTTGATCGATTTTTCTGAGTAATTTCTCGTCACGGCAGACTTGACGTATGTGAGCAGTTCTTTGTAATGCTTCACGGCATCGTCGTAACGGCCCAGGGCGAACTCGAGCTTGACGGCTTGTTTGAGGCCTTTGAAACCCCAATCACCCTTCTCTTCCTCAAGACTGGGAACGCCGAGAAATTCGGCTACGGCATCTTCTGGACTGTCGGCTTTCAGTTGTTTGGCATTGTAATACTTATTCTCAATGTCCACGTCTCCGCCTTCGGCGTCGTCGTCATCTTCGTACTCAAAATCATATCTATTGACGTTTAGCGACACCATAGAGAGATAGCGCGCAGATATCCTACTGTTCTGGATCAGATTCTTGCATAAAATCATCGTCGTCTGACATTTCGAAAGCGACTGATGTCGCACTCGGAGTTGCAAATCGAAAGACAACTGATTGATTGGGCAGGTACCAAACACCGTTTCAGCAAAGTCTATTTGGGATATGATAGTTTGACCATCTAGAATGTTCCACTGAGCGACTGAGGAGAGAAGAGCTATATCCTTTCTCGCTGAATTCTTGAATACTGAAATGTTGTGAGGGTGAAGCTCGCGGAGGCGGATTCAGAGATGCGGAGAGCCGCAACATTAGCCTAGTTGGCCTGCGCCACCTGGACCTCTTCCACTGTCTTTGGCCTTGGAAAGTGAGTCTGCTCCTGCGCCACTACCTACCTGGGCATCATCGTTGCCCTCACGTTCCTGTCGTCCTCTCTCTGTCATTCAGGCCTCTATCATTAGCGCTAAGGTATTGAAACGTTCCCTCCGTCAACGCAACGAACCTTTCCCTTCTCCAGAGTCTAGGCGCCACACAAGATGGGGGGCGATCTCAATCTCAAAAAATCATGGCACCCAGTGCTCATGAGCAATCAAAAGAAAGTATGGGAGGAAGAAAGAAAAGCGCTAGAAGAACGCAAGAAAATCGACCAGATCATGAAGGAACGTGCGGAGGAGCGACAAATACAAGAACTTGAAGAGCTACAAGAAGCGGCCGGCGGGAAGAAGAGACAAGCTCGTGTCGACTGGATGTACTCTGGACCATCTAGCGGGCAGGCGGGTACTACAGAGGAGATGGAGGGATATTTGCTAGGAAAGAGACGCATTGACGGGCTCCTCAAAGGTAATGAGAATCAGAAATTGGAGAAATCTTCGAAGGAGGAATCATTCATGGCCGTGCAGAATGCGAACACGGCCAGGGACACGGCCGCTAAGATCCGGGAGGATCCCATGTTAGCCATCAAGAAACAGGAGCAGGCCGCATATGAGGCAATGATGAACGATCCTGTCAAACGAAGGCTCCTATTGAAAGCAGCAGGGAAGGAAGATCATGACACTGAGAGGGAACGCAAGCGGAGGAAACATCATCATCATCACCACCACCACCACCACCACCACCATCACCGACACCGTGACGACCGCGACAGGCGTGAAAGTTCTCGTTCCCATCGAGACCAAGATGACGATAGGAATGGTCGAAGTAGACATTCGCGAAGGAGGTCATACTCGCCATCAGAGTCCCGCTCCCGGTCCCCGTCACCTCCTCGAAGATCCGCGAGATCACGCTCTCCATATCGAAGAAGATGCTCAAACACACCCGAAGAGAGACGGAAACCGCGTTCACGATCAAGATCATACTCACCCCCTCAACCGAACGGACAAAGCAATGGAATTCGAAAAATGCCAAGTTGGCATTCCCCGAGGCCAGAAAGACCACGTTCTCGAAGTCCCCCTTGGGATTCAAAGTCTGCAAATGCAAAAAATGCAAATGCAGATGACAGGGCGGCAAGACTGGCGGCCATGCAACAGGATGCGTCAGATTTGGACCAACAACGGGAACGGAGGCTGGCCAATATTGCGGAGCGAGAGAGGACTGAACGGGAGCGAGATGAAGCCTCTCGATCGCGGAATGCCAAATATGGTGGGCGCGCAGACTTCATTGACCGCTTCCACAAGAAGGCTGGCGATATGAGCTTGGGGCAACGATTGGGACGGAATGGTGTACCGCAGAGGGATGATGACTAACGATAAACTCGGTGCTCGACGCCGCACAGGAATACCGGCAGCCATGTCATGAATGGATTTCACGCCCAGCCTTTGCCATGCATTGGATTTATTCGGAAATAGGACAAGTCGACGCTTCAACAACCTTTTCTAGATGTGCAGCACACAGATCCTTTCCCCTTGTTGAGAGAAATATCCCGCCTTCAATGAGCCACTCTTCATATTCTCCTGTCCTTGTTTGAGCAAAGAAGCTCTGTACTCTTCATCGTATTCTTTACCGTATTCCCTCGCGCCATCTAAGCTGTAGCATGCTGAAATGCCCGTCCTGGACAGTCCCTTGAGCGATTGATTGATGCATCTTAGCCTGATATTGACATATACTGCTGTCTGTTGCCCGAAGCGGGCTCGGAGTTACATCTCAAGCTTGAATTTGGGCTTTCGAGAGCAAATTTCGATCAGTCTTTGCAAAAAGAGACTCAATTGTCACCGTCTTCCCCGATGTTCAGAGCTGTCGGTAAATTGTGATATTCAATCCGAGTCTCGATTTCAAGTCTTTGGAGCCAGTCAGACAAAGCTGTCATCCCGCATTGGATCTGATATTTTATCTCAGCCCGACAATGGGAGCGAAAGCTGCCTCTTGATAGTAGTTGAAACCCATTCTTTTACTCATAGCACTGGGGCAGCCACAGAAATTATGCTGCCGTCTCTTGTCCAGTTGTTGTCACATTTTGTTCCTTGCCCCGCTTATATATGAAGACAAATATCCAGACTTTCATTCAACATCGTCAGCGTCGCGCGGTATTGGCCCCAAATATTCTTCCTCGTCTCAGCAGCATAGTCGTCATTCGAATTTCTCAACCTAAGATATCCCCCTTTGAATTAGCACTCTATCTTATAACACACATAACTGATTTTCTCGCGTTGGCGCTCTCGATTTAGGGTGATTGGTACATACATAGGCTTCGTCACCCCTCTTCTTCGCCAATACTGGAGATGCAGCAAGTTTTTCAAAATCTTGTGCTCGAAACCTCTATATGCACCAGCACATTCGAGGAATTTCAACGTGTTTTGGATGCGGCGCGCATTGAAGGCAGAGGGGGAATGTGTGCGGAAGGCTTCGCGGAGGATATCGCGGATCTCCCAGCGGGCAGGGCGTGAGTAGCAGACAGCTCTTAGGGCGGTGCGGTAGAGAGAACGATATGCGTGGAGGATGACGGTGGCTGGTACGCTGCTCATCTGGGAAATGTTATTGCGTTAGGGAAACAAGTTGACATTGACTGGCTCCCAACGAAGGAAGCAAAGGTCGCAGCGAATGGGAAATTCTACTCTTGATCCCCGATTTGCCCCCACCCCGGTGCAAGGCTGAACTCCAGAGTTCAGCGAACTGGCTTTAGAATATAATAAAGTTTCATAAGCGTAGACTGGAGTATTGTTCGCCGATCAAACATAGCTGAGATTACAATTCCAAGCGAGTTCATGAAGCCGTTTTAAAAAGCTAGTATTCGTGGGCTAGCATTCGTGGAAGACGTATCAATTGTGGGGGAGAGGTGGTGAAATGTACGCCATCTCTTCCAGGAGATCAGATGAGGCTCTCAAAGCCATTTGAAGGACTCTGTCCAAGTCCGCTGCATGGCTATTCCTCCAAGTAAATCATAACTGCTTCGCTCGCCGCCACTGGAACACGAATCGTTCTATTGGTAGCCAGGACGCTCCGCACACTCTCATGGTCGCTCATGACCTGTTTCCCGACCCCGTCATTTTCATCAGTGTTCCAACTCATGCCTCCCCAGGTGATACCTTCATTTGCATATGCATCTGCGCCGCATGGACTCGTGAGGGTTTTGAATTGCGCCGATTTCACGTTCGCTGGCACAGAAATCACGACATTCTGTACAGGCCGCGAGGACGATGATTGCGACGATGAACAATCAGATTTTCCACTCCAGAACTGCATATTCACAACGGCAACTTTGGCCAGCTTGCCACTTTCGTACGAGCCATACGCGGAGAGGACATCGGATTCGACACCCTTAAGTTCCAGCTCCTTCACCTGAACGGATCCACGCGAGCCAATGAATTCAGCGGCAAAGATCTGTCCGTAGAATGGCGCGAGGACTGAATCATTTCTAGGTTGCGATGGCGTTGAGAAATTAACACTCCACAACGAAAAGTCAAATACCACACCAGACTGGGAATTGATTTTGTTGACGCCAATGGACATTTGCTGCAGCATGAAATCGGCCTGCCACAGTGCCGAGCCCAATACCGCCTGGAGGTTTGCATTGCTGGAACCATTGCCGAGAGAGCTTCCAACCTCGGCGAGGGCGAGAGGAATACGGTCGTTGAGATTATTCAGGTAGCTTGCAGCCTCGCTGATTTTCTTCGAGCCTACCGTTATGGCGGTGTGGTTCATAATGTCCGATTGCAAGGTGGTATTTTCGTCAACTTTAGTTTGATAGTAATGGATAGAAGCTGACTTGATACGGGGAGCTTCCTTGACGAGTCCGGCTTGGTCGAAGATACTCGGAATCTCCCATGGGTTGTTTGGCTTGAAGTTTGGAAGAAGCGAGTTCGTAGTCATTGCAGAAATGGCGGCTGCTTGCCAGATTTTAGTCTTGTCGGTCATATTGAGGCTCTTGTCGATATCACTCGTCCACTTTGTCCACTGTGAGACATAGTCTGAAATGTTCCAGTCTCCTGGTCTGTTGCCCCCCGGGTACAGGTTGACTTCATTGCCCAGTTCAATTGCGAAGATCTTTTCTGACCCAATGATGCGAGAGGCCTCTTCGATAAAGAGTAACGAATTGCTATGATTCTCTTTGGCGAAAGGGACGTCAAGGATATATCTTGCTTCTGGGAAATTGGCGAAAGCACTCAAGTAAGATGGTCCGAAGGTCAGGTCCCTCGGAATTCCCGAAGTAGAATTGGGTGGGATGATTGGCTCCTCTTGATTTGGATCGTACCCGAATGAGTTATCTCTACAGCATTTGTTAGCAACTTTGCCCGAGCCCCTGAGAAGATCACTGACAATGAAGTTCCGCCAACCCGAATGATAGGAGTGGTCTTTGTCTTGTTCGTGATCGCCTGTACTAGGTTCTGAGAGAATTTGTTAGGTTTGCCATCCGGTCCTGTCTGCAGGTTAGTCTGCAGGTTGCTTCATGCTTTTTATTGTTGTTTTGGCCGTTGGAAGTCATACCGGCATAGTACCAGAACGATCTGGCCTCGAAAGCAAACCCTGCAAAAGCAGGATCAACAGTAGGGACAGTTCCAGTCGGTAAAGAGGGCGTCGGGGAAACAGTTATCGCACCGATGCTTGTAGTCACGGCACCTTGTTCTGCAGCCGCATATAGCGCACAGCTCAATATGACTACAGCAGCAGTTATGTACATGGCGAAGCCTTCAGGTCATAACTTGTAAAAATATGAATATCTCCATCATCATTCATCTTTTGCAAAAGAGCCGCACCAGTCGAAGTCATTTATTCAGATTCTCTAGTTGCATAGCCTTCTTTGATCTTCCTAATTTGCCTTGCCCGTAATCCGGATCTTGATGATTCTCCCGTTCTTGGTGGCCCTACTGAACGAGGGAATGGTTGTAGCGCAAGCCAATCATGGATATCCTGAGGAGGATTTGTCGATATTTCGAGCAATATTCAAAACAGTAGCTGAAATCTGGTGAATATTAAGGGGTAAGGCGTCCAGAGAAGGCTGTGGGTGATTGACGGAATTGCATAGCCAACATCGTGGTCCCTCCCCCAGGCTCATCTGCCGCAAAGCCGCAAAGCTGAATATTGCTAGCGAAGGTTACCCAGGGGGGCCTGACTGAGCAGTAGTAGGTCTGACGATAACAGCCTCGCTTATACTGCAGAAAACCTGACTGCTGCCTTTGCCATAAATTTCTGTCAGACCGAAAATTAACGACACAAAACTTCATGTTTGCTTCCTCACCTTTTGTCTGTTCGCTGTTTGTCATTCTACAAACTATGGACCAACCTAGTTTCCTAATTCCCCCACATAGCCTTGACGGGCGTCCATTGATGGGAGGCTGAGCTTGCCTAATGACGTTTGAATACCGCTCCCGATCACCAGATCGGTTGTCCTCATGTTTATTTGCTGCTCTTCTCAACCTAATCCCATGGCGGGTGAGCTTTGTGATATACTTCATATAGCTCCAGAGCCTTTTGCATTTAGCCGATGTTGCTGAATATACTTTTCCAATGATGGCCAGGAAACCAGAATTTTACTTCACCTCCCTCCTCTCAGCACTTGCCTGTATTGTCTTGTTGCTAAACAACGTCTTCTGCGTATTGGCAGACAATGGATCGAAGACGCCAAATGTTCTATTTATCATGTCTGATGACCAAGGTAGACACATCCTTGTCCAACAGAAACTGCCTCTCTAATCGGTGACTCAAGACTCACACATGAAGTCGATGGATTATATGCCACATGTCAAGAATCTCCTTGCAGCGAATGGAACGACTTTCCAGAAACATTATTGCACCACGGCGCTCTGCTGTCCTTCACGGATTAGCCTTTTTACCGGAAAATGTGTCCAGTGAGTGTGAAGATTTTAGGCAAGGGGACTAGCTAATACTCGAAGCAACACGAACGTTACCGACGTTCGGCTTCCATTCGGTAAGTTCAACATGTCGTGTGTATGCCCTTGGCAAAGGTCGCTCACCTCTCTCCTAGGGGCGTACCCAAAATTTGTCAGCGAAGGTCTGAATGATGACTATCTTCCATTATGGCTGCAGGACGGTGGAATCAACACCTACTATGTGGGGAAGTTTTCCAATGGCCATAGTATCCATAATTATAGGGATCCTGAAGTGAACGGTTGGACAGATAGCAAGTAAGGCATGTTCTCCATGGGGTATTTTAGATCATACTGACGCTGACTAGTTTCCTCTTGGAACCTGGGATGTATGACTACGAAAATACTACATGGGCACGAAAGGGACAACAATGGAAATCATTTCCTAACCAAAATGCCGTGACCATCACCGGGCAGTATGCTCTGGAAATGCTTAGCCAGGCAGCTAATTCTGGAAAGCCTTTCTTTCTCACGGTAGCCCCTACCGCGCCTCACGTGGGACTTAACGCGAGCGGGAAAGGATCATTCTTCCCCATTCCTCAGAAGAAGTGGGAGAATGCCTTTGGAGATGAGACCGTTCCTAGGGCTCCGAATTTCAACCCGCAGAAGCCCAGCGGCGTGTCATGGCTGCAGAACCTTCCCTATCAAAACGAGACGCTCATCGAACGGCTCGATCAGCTCTATCGTGCGCGATTGAGAGTTATCGCCGGCCTTGACGACATGGTGGCTGACCTTGTCTCGGCACTTGAGAAACATGGGATTCTGAACAACACACATATTATCTATACCACGGACAATGGTTATCATATTGGACAACATCGAATGGGCCCAGGAAAGAGAACTGGCTATGAAACCGACATCAATATTCCCATGGTCTGGAGAGGTCCTGGTGTACCAGTTAATAAAATCACAAATACCGTGTCGACTCACACAGATCTGGCACCTACCTTTCTTGACCTTTTCGGACTGCCTCGGAGGACCCAGCTGGATGGGTCTATCATGCCACTGACCGAGAGCGCGATGGATGCGAGTGTCGGGAGTCGTGTCGAGCACGTCAACGTTGAGCATTGGGGCGCTGCACACACATATGAAGTAGTAGCCCCTCACAAAAATTTCAATGTCGCTGGGGAACACAACAATACCTACAAGTCGGTACGGATCATGGGGGATGGTTACAACATCTACTATTCTGTTTGGTGTACCAACGAGCACGAGCTGTACGATATGACGACCGATGGATATCAAATGGACAACCTTCTCCCCAAAGTCAGAGACATCGCTCAGGTGCCGGATCGACAGCTACTCGGACGGCCACTTAGCAACGTTGTGGCGCGTCTGGACACTCTACTTCTGGTTCTCAAGTCCTGCCGTGGCAGCGAGTGTACTGATCCGTGGCGCCAGCTTCATCCTCAAGGAAATGTTGGCAGCCTCCGAGAGGCTCTCAACCAGCAATATGACGATTTTTATGCCTCTCAGCCAAAGGTCATGTTTTCTGCGTGTCAGGAAGGCTATTTGATCGAATTCGAAGGGCCGCAGACAGCCATGCAGTACAACGGTGGCGACTCCGGATTGACCCGCTAATGGGAAGATGGAGGTTGGTGCAACAAACGATCGGGAGTTTGGGGTTTTATCTGATTGTCGTGATTTCTTTCGTGACGTGGAAAAAAGAGTACACAATGGATACTCGTTGAAGTAAACACAGCATAGCATGTAGTTCTAATAATAGCGAATCCCCCAATAAAAGCGGCATGCCTTAAGCGCCGCCAAGCCTTTTGTTCCAGGCTGGCGACCTTGAATTCATCTTTTCCAGCGCAGGCGAACCTTTCTTTGTTTCCTTCTTTCTTCTCATCAACTCTGGACCCTTCTTCTGGCATCGCCGAGACTCACGCATTCTTCGTCTCTGGGAGCTAGAGTTCACCATCACCTGGATTCCCTTCTTTCTCAGGCAGGCTAGATCTCATCCCGAGATTTTACGTTGAAGGTCAACCACACTGGCTCTCCAGCTGCAGTTGATTTCATCCCGCAGCAATTGCTGCCACCAACGCCGGGAATACGACCTTTTCTGTTCGATTTTCTCTGTTCAACTAATATTCAGCCCCATTTAGAGTCCTTTGTTCGTTGATTTTCTCATGTTTTCGCCTTATGCCCTGGTTTTTACCATGTAGGTTGGATGCAGCCCGATCATGGCCAAAGTCAAACAGAAGGCGGCGAAGAAAGGCGCCGGAGGAGCCTTAACTCGAGGTCAGGCGGCGAAGCAAAGAAGAAAACATAAAGTGGTCTTGGAAGCGACGTCGAAAGAGAAGAACAAATTGAGGAGCGTGGTAAGGAAGAGACGCATTGCCCAAGGTGCTACTTACCTGGTTCGCCAGATCACATTCACTGCGGACCCTCCCCCGGGATACACGTTCATCCCGGCTGGTAATCCGGAACTTACGGCCGCGCTCAAGGAGTTTGCTCGCCGGGGGGACAACAAAATATTTGCCGTGACAGTAAGCCCTCACAATGATTCTCCCCCAAATGGCTACTGACAAAACCTAGACCACGCCACATGCTTCTCGCCATGAATTGTCCAGGGAAGTACATAGAATTGGATTTCATTTTCCTACCAGCGTTGTTGCCCAAGTATGTGCACACTATGGTATTCGTCTTACCAGTGGTGGGCAAGTCATCGACGAGTCAACGGACGACAAATTGTTCACGAAGGTCTATCAAAATGGCGAGCGCCCAGTCGAGGAAAAGGATCAAATCACGATCAACACCGAGGCCAAACAGACCATCAAAGATTTGTTTCCTAACATACCGGATAAGGACCTCTTTCAGATCATCAAGACAGCCTTTCA
This sequence comes from Rhinocladiella mackenziei CBS 650.93, assembly GCF_000835555.1. NCBI lineage: Eukaryota > Fungi > Ascomycota > Eurotiomycetes > Chaetothyriales > Herpotrichiellaceae > Rhinocladiella > Rhinocladiella mackenziei. The sequence goes on from NW_013550601.1 coordinate 1,820,617, forward strand.
ATTAGGCGACAATCGAGTGGGTACCGCCAACGAGATCCCTCTCGTTCGTAGGGCCCAGCTATCTGTTGTTGCCCACATTCGACATGTGTACACTCAATACGATCATCTTCTAAGAAAATTGGACTACAACGAGGCTCGACACATGGTGGAAAGGGACACGCTCACGAAGTTGATCGAATGGCGCGGAGACGATGACAGTGTGGATGAAACCACCCAACGTGCCGCTGACGATCTTCTCAGAGAGGTCATTGTCATCTCTGACGAGGAAGACAGCGACACAGACTCTGATGACGTTGAACAACTTGGTCAGGACCATGTCCAGGTTGAGGAGCTCCCTATCACTGCATATGGAAATGGTCCTGGCCGTCCAGCGCCTTCCATGCATGACTTCTATCGCGAAGAAGCAGCTCAGGGTTATCGCGTCCTGCCTCGCGTCGTGCGACGCTATAAGCCCACTGATGATGAGATTGCTCAGAGGGATCGCAGTAGGTACGCTGTTTGGGATCAGGCCAAACGAGATTATCGTTCTAGTGTCGCCCAAAAGCCACCTCGAGTTCTGGAACGGATATACGAACCGGAAGTTATTTCGGCATCTCGCATTCTCGTCCCTCTTGATCCGCCTGCATACCCCACCCGACAAGTCGTTCATGCTCCCGCTCCGTCATCCACAACGACAAAAATAGAATATGAGGTAAGCGCGGCTGTTCTCCGTGGCATTTGGGCCATTTTCGATGGAGAAAGGCGAATTTCCACACCAATTTTTTTTTTTTTTTTTTTTTTTCAGTCGCTGAACTTTCGCAGTCGCATCGTACCCGCCCACCGAGTCCGCGAACCTACATTAGAGATACAGATGGCACTCTGTACGAACGCATTATTGCTCGGCCGCGCGAAATCATCCCAGAATCAGCGCAACGACATTATGAACGTCCACCTCCAGCAATGTTACCTCCCGAAACACGGGTAAGAACTCGACCTCCCTCACCTCAACCCTTAACGTATCGAGAGAATCGTCACAGTGGAAATTTCGATGGAGACAGTACAGTTCTTCCATCTGTCGAAGGTCCCGATGGGGCGTATTTGTCTCCCAGATCCCATCGAAATCCTTCCGGCAGACATTCCGAACCTCGCGATATTAAACTTACTCGAGAAGAGATGGGAAGTCTGCGGGATCCCGTCTTCATTGACTCTGACAATCCTGAGCATTCCTTGAAGCGAAGACGAGTTGAAGAAGTACCACCACTGCCCGAATATCGCACTGTCAGAGAACCTCCTGTCAGGCACCGTGAGCGTTTCTTTTTGCCACACCCTCAATCAGCATCCACTCATGTTGAGACTCGCATTACTGATCATCAAGCACCACGCCAAAGTCCAAGACCGAGACCACCCGCCCCTGTCTTAGACACAAACAGATACGTTGAGCGTCAGCCCATCCGTGATACTCGTGATCTATCATACACTGATGCACCCATCCCAAAGTCCATGTCAGGGACAAATGGTTTTCGTGAGACCACGATCATGCAACCCCGCTACCCCTCCCGGGCGGGCATTGAACTTGAGACTAGCATACATAGGCAGGAGTTCGAAAACAGAGCCTCGGTTCCTGTTCGTCGTGTGTACGAACCTATTGATGAGCCTCGCGCCTACGATACTAGAACTGGGATGGCGCACAATATGGCCAGTGGTGAGCAGTTCGTGCAGTCTATTTCAAAAGAATCTCGCACACGATACACGTATCCAGCTGGAACCGTTGTTCGTGAACCCCTGGAGCCGATACCTCGTCAGCGTTTACTTGAGTATGGTTACCAATGAGAGAGGACGCCAAGTCTACCACAACATTTGAGATGAGATGGGATGAGATGATGCCATGCAGACGGTAAGAATTCAAAGCACATTTTCAAATCATAAATATGCCCCCTCCTGGTGTAGTGATGGACTGGCCATACTGACAAACGGTATAGGTGCTAGTGGGCTATAGAAAATGGCTCATGATCGCATTTAACGCCTCTCTTCATCCTCCGACGAATATCCTGTTGAATCTACTACTACCATAACCAGTCTTTTCAATATGCATTGCGGTGTGAAGGTTATTGTGCCATTTTGCATTTTTCAATTCACGCATTGTGAGGGAGTTAAACAACTATGGCACGGTCTTGATTCTCAGGCTAAGAGTGGGTCTTTGCCCAGCAGGTACGATTGATGACGGATACTCAAAAAGTATGAGTAGCTGGTGGCATAGTGCGAGTCTCATACTCGTATTTTGGAGTGATACCAATGGTCTTTGGTGTAAGGTCAATGATGGGTGGTGGTGTAAACCTTCAGCAAATCGAGAAAGGAACATTGATTTCAAGACAGAGAGAAATGTACAAAACCCTAGACAAGAAATCAATTGCTCTAATGATCAATATGCTGTTGTCTTGCCCGTCTGAGATGGGTATTGTATATAGAGCCCCAACGCCAGACTCAATCAGTGATGGTAGTAAATTCGTGGGTGGTGCGCTCCCCCGCCAGTTGTTGTCATTGTCTATGGAAGTTGTCTCTGATTTACACAGCCATAACGACACCGTCAGCCTCTCCTGAATTGACGGTCTTGCCCGTCTTCTTGATCTTTTCGAGCACTGTCTCGTACGAAACGGAGTCTTCAGTGGTGATGTCTGCGGTCTGCGTATCAAGGGAGACGGCGTATTCTTTGACTCCTGCTTGTTGTTTGCGGATTTGTCAGCTTGACTGGTTATTCCAAACAAACGATTGCGCGTGACTATATGCAATTGTAGACTGAGGAAGAGGGAAACGTACCGTCGAGTTTCTTGAGCACGCGCTCCACTGCGCCGGAGCAACCGTTGCAGGTCATGGTCACGTTGAATTTGTAATGGTGTTCGGCCATTGCGAGGATTTTGTGAGAAGGAAAGAAAAGGATTGATGTAGGTAGAGGAAGATATCTTCTTGTTCGAAGAGAGGAGAGAGGTGTCTTTGTATGGCAGTAGAGATCAATGCGCTGAGGTTCTTGTGCGTAATTCTGGCCTGGGTCTGATCTTATGTACTTTTGGGCCGAGTACGTGAAACCATTGCAAAAGGGGTGAGAGGAACCGGGCTTGACTAGTTAGATCCAGACCTAGGCCTAGGTTGCTGTGGGAAACTTGCTCACAAAAGGTAGTGCCTGGCAGTATTAGTATGGGGCCGTAGGCATGTCAATTGGTAAGTCGCACTATCCTGGTGAGAGCCTGCGGCAAGCAGTAGCAGGGCGTTTGATAATACAGACTCCAGTTTCTATGTTTGGTCTTCAGTTTCACCCAGACACTTTGTAGTGGGGATTGCGTGACGCGCCGAAAAGAAGAGGGGGAGCAGAAGACGAGGCAAACAGGGCAAACAGGGCAAACAGGGCAAAGCAAAATCGAGGCCTTTCCGCTGCCACCTCCTCCTTGCGATGTCTCCATTCGTTGAGGAAACACCATGCTATGCGACGACTGTCGAGAATTGATTCGGCAAGCTGATCGAGCTTTTACTTCTAGCGAGGACTCTTCTCATTCGGCGGTCAAGCGAGAAGTCACGACCACTGAATTCCAGACTGCTCTTCATGGTAAATGCTACCTTTGCACAAGGCTGCTGATCCAGCTGGGAGATGCCAAGTGGTGGCATATCCTGTCGGATTTGCCAGATAGAAATCTAGTTGCCTTCGACAAATCTGCGAGTTGCCATCCCCCTTCTCTGATCCTGGTAAGACTGGGATGTAAATTGACTCCCATCATTGGGCGAGATATGGGGGGGCAGCCTGTGCTGGGAAAGACTTACTCTTATGGATACTTGCAAGTGGCTGTTTTGCCTCGACTGGAGAGGTGGGCTATTATTTTCTTTTCTATTGTTCCTTCTCCTTCCTCTCATACTATGTAGTGCCAGTTGATATCTGATAGGGACCTTTATCAAGTCCAAAACCACCACCTCCAATCTTCGAAGAAGTCAAAAGTGCGACTACCACGTCGGACCCTCGAGTTCTTGATCTCATTGTCTATTGGCTTGAGAGCTGCACGTCACCGCTCGCGCATCCACTATGCAACCGGCAAATACAGCAGCCGTTGTCCTATCCTAGCCGTCTGATCGACGTGGCGCCAGAGAATACACCGGCGGGGTATTGGCGATTGGTGGAAGTGGCGATGGGACATATAACAGGTCCATACATGACTTTGAGTCATAGATGGGGCTCTGGAACCGTGAAATTGGAACACAGGACCCAAGCTGACATGCTTCGAGGCATGCCTCTGTCGGTTTTACCAGGGACGTATCAGGATGCCATTCGAGTGGCACGGCATTTGGCAGTCCGGTATCTGTGGATTGACTCTATGTGTAATCTTCTCCACGGCCGAAAAGGTTCGAGTCTGGAGGATCTAATTCTTTTTTCACAGGCATTTTCCAAGATGAGCGTCTCGATATCCAGAAAGAGGCATCTCGCATGGCAGAAGTCTTTGGGAATGCCTTGGGTAATATCTCAGCTCTGTCCGGGAAACATGACGGTCTTTTCTGCACTCGGTCCCCCGAATTGGTCAATAGTGACAGCGTTCTCTTGAACCAGGATGGCCTCCGCCTCAACCGATCCTACCTCATGAACGACCTGCAACTATGGCGGGGGGAGCTCCTTCACATGCCACTCACCACGCGCGGCTGGGTTCTGCAGGAGGAAGTCCTCGCCCCTCGTACAATCTATTTTGGCGCCCGTCAGGTTCTATGGGATTGCGCAGAGTTTCGCGCGTGCGAGACGTATCCTTTCCTGCAAAGAAAAATGCCTCTCCAACAACCGGCCCATTTCAACCAGAAGCACCAGTTTCTACACGATGAGGAGATTGCCCCCATCACGTCGGTGCTACAGGTCGCCCGAGCGTCTTTGCACGACCGTGACCATGACCATGCCTCCGAATTGTTCCTGCCTGGACAGCAGCAGATGTTGTTCGACGTGTGGACACGCTTTGTGGCGCATTATTCGCTGCGTGTCTTGACTTTCCCCGTCGATAAACTCCTCGCTATCGCAGGGGTCTCGAAGCTGTTTGGCATGGTCATGCGAGACCGGTCTGTTGCGGGTCTCTGGCGCCTGCATCTCATGGAAGGTCTCCTCTGGTACATCCGCATGAATACCAGCACCTCTCCCCCGGCCGCATATCGTGCTCCTTCGTGGTCATGGGCAGCGAGCGATGGCTACGTTATCCACGCCGAACCCTTCAACACCTCCTGGACAGTCGCGAGGGCCCTGAATATAGAATGCCAAACCGTTGGCGGAGACGAGTTTGGCATGGTTGCCTCAGCGAAACTCGAGATCCAGGCACCATGTCTGCATATGTCTGTCGACGAGCAAGGCGAATGGACCGCTTCCTACCTTAAATATAAAGTTCCCCGTCTCATTGTACGGCTTGATACGACAGAGGGTTTCAGCTCCACCGGAGAATTTCTCGGTGTCATCATCCGAACTACCGCATATAGGCTGACTGACAACCAAGCGGGCCCGGGAATGAGAATAAGGACGGCGGCGTCAACAAATAAGATCCTGCTCGCAGCGCAAGGGATAATTATTACGCCTGCAGGGCATCGCCAGCACCTTGGTATAGTAGGAGCTGAGTATAGACGGATCGGATACTTCGCGCTCGAGGACCGGAAAAGTGGCAGCCTCACGCCCAAGTGGGTGCCGGAAGACTGTAGGATCTTCCCCGAACCTCAACCCCAACCTTCTCGATCAGAAGACGGGCAAGGACAGGGGAACTTGAAGGAGTTTGAGTTTGATAAGCCATATGAGCATTTGAGGGTGTTGGAGATTATTTAACCGGAAGTCACCTTTCAAGCTACGTGGGTCAGAAAATGAGGGCATCCTTACTCCACATATATAACCTTGAGCTTGACAATTTTCTAATTCAGATATGTACTGTACTATACTCTGACTACCCCATCTTTTGTCCACTCGAGGTCACGCCCAGGAACCGACTCACGCGACCACCACGGTGTGGAAGGTATCGGTTCCGTCGCTCAGCGGTGATGTTCACATCATCTATCCACAATCTACAACCTACTCCCCAGCGAAGTATCCTTGACCACACTCCCCTTCTGCGCCTCCCACACGGCATTCCATATCTGCATGCCTCTCTCCCACAACGCGTCTTTCACATCGTCTCTCACAATGCCGTCCTGATCCAGCCAGCGCATTCGGCTCTCTTCGCTATTCGTCCATGCGGACTCACCGTGCAAATACCGTCCAAAAGGTTCAAGAAACTTCGTGGCCACCGCTTTATCGGTGTCCGTGTAGTCCATGCCCCAGCCTGTCGCCCACCAAATGGGTGTGTCGCCGCTATGACACACGCCGACTTCGGGCTTGTACCATTTATCCAAGGCCTTTGCACGCCACGAGATGCGGTAGCGATGCAGTCTGCTCGGCGGTAGCGACGTCACGCCCTTTTCGGCAGGCGGATTCAGCAGAATGTGTGCGAGTCCGCGTAACGAGGCGTGGACCTGGGCATCCGCGACGATCTGGCTGAAAACCTCGGCCCAGGCGGCGGCGTCGGTCGAGTTTGGCGCAGGGATTTTGTACAGAGGCAGGAGAGCATCGACGACGGGTTTGGGATAGTAGTTCACAAGCTGGGTAAGGAGGGCAGCGTGGTTTGAAGGCGGGTTGACGAGCTTGTACAGTTCCTTTTCGTCACTGACTTCGCCGAGGAGCACGGAGGTACCGTTTTGCGCCAGCCGCGTGGTGAAGGAGCCCGTGTGCAGGGATGAGAGAAATGTCGGGGGGATGAAGGCACTGTCTGTACTGGCGCGGAAAGTGTGCATTTTCATCTTCGATAGGGCTGAAATGAGGTCTTGGGCGGGCACGGCGCGGAGGGAGGCGAGCTTCCCCTTCGCCGTGGCGGAAGAGGGAATGTTCAGGATGGAGCAAAGTTCATTGAATTGTGAGGTCAGGACTGCCGAAGTCGTGACGTTGGGTTGGATGGCGACAGCATTGGACCAGAGATAAATTCGTCTGATGAGTCGTTTGCCAGGAGGTAAGAGGCTATCGTAGTAGAGTTGGAAGAAGGTCGAGTTTGCGCCGGCTGAGAGACCGCCGACGGTAATGTTCGATGCGTTGCCGCCAAAGAGGGAGATGTTTTTTGCCGTCCATTCGAGGGCGCAGCGCTGGTCCCAGAAACCATAGTTGGAAGGTGCTGGGTCTTCGCCGAGCGAGGCGAGGTCTTCACCTGCTAAGAACCCGAATAGATTCAGTCGATAGGTGGGGGAGACAATGATTCGCGGCGTCGTGTCGGCGAGGAGGTCGAATGGATTGTGATCGTTTTGCTGCATGGCATTCCCGATTTGAAGCCAACCTCCATGGATGTGGAATTGGACGGGCCAACCTCCTTGGGGAGCTAGGCCGGCGGGCACCCAGATATTCAAGTAGAGGCAGTCTTCGTTTTGAACGTTGTCGATGGACGGAGCGGCGTTGGGGTTCTTCACCATTGCTAGTCCATGCTCGTAGTGTGGTTGGGGACATATTGGGCCAAATTCTGTGTAGTCGCCTGGCTCACCGGTTAGAGTGTTGAAGCTGGAATCGGATGGCAGAGGCTGTGGACGACGCCATCGTCGCGACCCTACCGGAGGTAGAGCATAGGGGACTTTGGTGAAACGGTAAAGAACAAGTTTCCCAGAAGGGTCCCTCTGTTCGATGCCCCGGAGGCTGCCCCGGGAGGTGTGGAGGGTATATGGATGAGATGTCGACAATGATTGTCGCATGGTGGTGGTGTCGCAATCAATCCCTAATGTTAAAGGCCGCAGTTGACTGAGTCACCGTCTAAATAACCTGCGATATCACAGAGTAACTGGCAACAAAGATGGCGAGTTCAGCCTCTCAGCACTGCCAGATGTGCTCAATTAAAAACTCTTTTGATTCTACCGAGGAGATTGAAGCCGTTTTGTCGGCAGGAGATAACCGTCGTGGCTTGTCCATGTCACAGCAGGACGGGGGTTTATTTATCCCCGCTCGCGGGCATGTTTCCGCTGCAATTGTATATCCAATCCAGTTGCCAACCGAGGGCCTAGAGAGAAAGTTTGTTGCAATATGCGATGGCTCATGAGTCGCCGATTGTTCGTTATGTTTAACATTGTTTGGGAATTCACCGTCACATCTGGTCGTCTGAATCCTCATCGGCGACATTGATAGAGTTATTCTCCGTGGCCCTACCGTATAGCGTGTCTTCCTCTCTACCGAGAAGCGGCACAGTCTCTTTGGGATCTTCAAAATATGGCGCGTGATGCTCATGATCAGAGGTGAAAATCCATGTAGCATGATTGAACGAAGAATCACAAAACAGACCACTGGCCAGACAGTCTCCAGGGCCTCACGGTGGAATGAATTGTTTAGTTCGATCCGGAAGAGGCTCTGGGTGTTCCGTTCTCAAGAAAAGCCCTAGCCTCAATGGCAAAAAAGGGCCCCAACCCTCCATGTCTGAGGTGTCCGACAAATATGGCTTCCTGGTATTCTTGATATCCGGAATGAGCCTTTTCAGGACCATCAGCGCCGATAGTCTTCTCAACAAGAAAATGAGTGCCACATAAAGAATCATCTCTCCGGAAGCAAGCTTATCTTTGTACAGCCGTCACGGTATCATGGAACCAAAGTAGGCGAACATGGTTGAGTTGAGTAACGGATCGAGTATACTGGGCAATTCCATTCTCAACGTTCTTGACGAATACCAGCCACCCAACGGAATGTCCCCCCGCGCGGAAGCAAACGTGGAAGTCGTCTAGGCGCAGAGTACCTTCCTACACCAATGCAGAAAAGCACAAGAAGAAGGTAGAAAACAAATAATAGGGAGACACTGCCGGAGAAGCAGATCCGAGACCCATATCCCGATCCCGCTGTGCGGCGGAACCGGCCATGTGTTAGAGTGCCTCATGGTGGAATCATAATGATATGAAGGCGTGGGAGCTAGGCAATGATCTAAATGACAGTGAGGCAGTCAATACAACATCGACGAATCGCACTTTGAGGAGGCATGAAGGTAACATGCGATTCGAAGGGTGCCAGTTAGCTGGTTGGCATATTTGTCTTCATGATCGAGGGCCGCCCCATGATACTATGGCGGCACCGAAGACTGCATAGAGAAGTGGGAAAGATGTGCCATCATCGCATCCCGATTCAGCTGCCATTACGTGGCGGATTCGTTTTGGAACTCTTTGAGAAAATCTCGCTTCAGCAATCACACTGGCCGAAAGAACCGGATCTGTAGGAGTAAGACAAGCTGCCACAACGAAAAGCGGTGATCCCAGAAGTGCCGAGTCCAACGCTCACTGCAGTCGCTGTAATAATCCATCCAGCGATCATATTGGAACAGGAGCGCGACAATCATCCAGTGCCGTTTCATGAAGCCTGCTGGAAGATCAACGCCCACTGCGAAACACTCAGCTCTGGTGATGATCGTTGTAAGTTCTTGGATGATATTGTCTTCCCATTCAAATCTGTCAATCAGAACAAGTGCTGTGGCACCTCGAGGACCAAATATAATATCTGTGAGCGTTGCTAGACCCGGTCCGGAAACTTGGACTTGGTTTCGTATTCGCCTCAAGAACGATAGATGGAAGATTAAGAAAAATAGAAGGAGCAGATATAACAAGGTTCATCAGTTGGATGCGGACAATCATCTCCAGCTGTTGAACCCAGATAGACTTGCATCTCCCGATCCAGTCTATGATGATGCCTTGATACGTCAGTGGTGGCTTGAACAGACCTAAAGCAACTGTGGCAGCCAACGGGTGGAGCCCTGATGCTATCGCTTCGGGCGGCCATCTCTGGGGTTCTTCCGGCGAGGCAACAGGCTATTTTTAAGTGCCCTGCCCTTGCCGGTTTCCGTTATACGTTTGCACGATGCCCTTTTCCTCGGCTCGAGGCTTCTCCTTCATGTATCCATTCACGATTGGACCAGCGCTATGGAGAAAAAGCTCAAGAGAGACGGAGAAGATAGGATCTCATGTAAGCTGTCAATCAGTCTGTCTTCCGGATCAGCGGTGGCTCGAACTACATCGAAGAGTGGCAGAATGTGGACCACGACCCTGGCCTGATTATTTGTGATGGTCGAATGGGAGCGGCATTGAAAAAATCGGTCGATTATTGGGCCTGTTGGCATTTTCATTGGATGAAATATGGCGGAATAAAGGACCATTGTCATGGAACAGCAAGGTCCTTTTTGTCAAGCACAGTCTGCATCAGTTGTTTGACCAAGGAGCTTGATCAGCAACTCAACGGATCTCCTGACCGAGCATTTAATTTTAGTGGCGCAGGGTTTTGATTGTTGGGTCACGCTGATGATCAAACTGGTGACTTTCCGAGAGTTAGGCCGTGGGGTCGACTCGTTGGCAAAATGTCACGTTTGTGATCAAGGTATTTGCTTCCATGGTGCAGTAGAATGGCTCGGTTTGACCAATTGAGGGTGAGATGGCGGGAAATATGAGATAAAATGATGCCCAACGGATGAGGCAAACAGGTCGAGAGGACAATTGCTAATAGGAACGAGGTGGAGATGGAAATGAGCGTGGAGCTGAATCCTTCATGCTCTGTACCTTTGGGACTGGATGTTTGGGTGTATGAATTGGCGAATTCCGGGCGTGCCTGGTGGACTTCTACGGGGCCAAGATACCGAAACGGCATGCCCGGAGTCGACGGGGGGCCGCCTGGAGGCTGCCCCAGGGAAAACTGACCTGGGCGCTCTCCGGGTACTTACAGCAACAGTCGTAGGCGACCGTGCCGGTCTCGGAAGTCCCGCTGCTACAGTGATTTGCCGGTTCGCGTGGGCAGCAAAAAGGCAAACAACTAATTATACTCTGTAGTTAGAGCAAGCCAAGCAGACAGAACCCACCTTTACTACAAGGGCTGGGGATGCCACTTGGTGAGTGAAAAGGGTAACAGTGAAGTCTACTCATCGGTGAACAGTGTTCAGCAAATCAAAGGGCGCAAGCGAAAGTGGCACCGCCTCTTTTCACACTAGGAGTTCTGGCACTCCCACTCTGCAGAACCTCGCTCCTCCTTTTACGACAAGACTTACAACCACCACGTCTTCTCTTCATCCCTCATTCCCTCTCCCCTTCTGCAATTCATCCCTCTCGGTCTCATTTGGACCAGCTTGACGACTTGTGAGCACCGACTCACTTGTCATCGAGCTATTCAATTCACTTTTGGCCTTATCCAGCACTCGGTTAGTTAGTCATCTTTTCTTTCTTGCCGCACAGCCGCCGTCTCTCGCCTGCAACCCACCCTCAAATCTCAGACTTCCAATTGCACCTCAACTTCTTCTTTCCCTCTTCCCTCTTCTTCTCACCCCATTCTTACGCCTCAGAGCTCCGGCATGGTCACACCTACTTGAAGGGCCAGTCAGCAGCTTTGAAAACTTTGATGCACGTCCTCGTTGTCTGCTGTTCACAAGCCCCCTGCTAACGGACGTGAAAACAGGCTGAGATCGACATAATCTCGCGTTGCGTCCACAACCCTCCCGCAAACCACTCGAAATCCTCCAACGCCCTTATTTTCCCTCTAGAATCACCTCTTCCCTCGTCGATTTTATTGCAGCCTTCCTGCTGCTTGCCATACAGTCAAGATGACGACCATGGTATGTGATAGCCCTGCGATGTTTGGTTTCAGATCTGAGACTCGGCTGTCAAGAGTTGGAGCACAACATCACCCTTGAAATCATATCAGAAAATGTTCGTCTACTGATACCTTCTGTGCAGGATTTGCGTGTCGGTAACAAGTACCGTATTGGACGAAAGATTGGCAGCGGCAGTTTCGGCGATATCTACCTGGGCACCAACATCATCTCTGGTGAAGAGATTGCCATCAAGCTCGAATCCGTCAAGGCCAAACACCCCCAGTTGGAGTATGAAGCCCGTGTGTACAAGTCTCTCGCTGGCGGGGTGGGAATCCCCTTTGTCCGCTGGTTCGGCACTGAATGTGACTACAATGCCATGGTTCTCGACCTTCTCGGCCCTAGCTTGGAAGACTTGTTCAACTTCTGCAACCGCAAATTCTCCCTCAAGACTGTCCTCCTTCTGGCTGATCAACTCATTTCTCGAATCGAATACATTCACGCCAAGTCCTTTATCCATCGCGACATCAAGCCAGACAACTTCTTGATGGGCATTGGCAAGAGAGGCAACCAGGTTAATGTCATCGATTTCGGTTTGGCAAAGAAATACCGTGACCCCAAGACTCATTTCCATATTCCATACCGTGAGAACAAGAATCTGACTGGTACGGCGCGATATGCCTCGATCAACACTCACTTGGGCGTCGAGCAATCTCGTCGTGATGACATGGAATCTTTGGGCTATGTCATGCTCTACTTCTGCCGTGGTTCTCTTCCGTGGCAGGGCCTCAAGGCTGCGACCAAGAAACAGAAGTATGATCGTATCATGGAGAAGAAGATGACCACCCCCACCGAGGTTCTTTGCCGTGGATTCCCAAATGAGTTTGCCATCTACCTCAACTACACCCGTTCCCTCCGCTTCGATGACAAGCCGGACTACTCCTACCTGAGAAAGATCTTCCGGGACCTCTTTGTTCGAGAATCCTTCCAGTACGACTACGTGTTTGACTGGACTGTCTACAAATACCAGAAGAACGCTCAGGCCATTGCCCAGGCAGCCGGAAACCAACCCACCCAGGAGGAAGAGGAGAAGCCACGACGGGGCCACACGGGAACCCAGGCGGCGACGGGGGCTCCGACCCCTCATAATGCTTCCCAGGCCGGCAAACCAGCAGCCATATCCAGCTCCCGACGCAAGGTCATCGAACGCGGCACTAGCGGCAACGACCAGGGAGGAAGTGACAGGATGTGAGTACTGAAACCTTCGGTTCCGTGTAAGGGATCTCCTCTGCGTTCTGCTTCGGTTTGCGTAGAGGTTTACAATGGCATCTGACTAATCTCTAGTCTTCGACGTTAGGCTTCGTTCCGGAACAAGGATAACCACTGGCAACGGCGATTATCGTTGAATCGGAATGACGGCTTCGTGTGCTCGACACTGAACTCGTTTCTCCAACTCGGAAGACATTTATGTCAACACAATGGGTATGTCGGATCCGGCGCGGGGTTTGCTCTAGCACATGGCAAATCCGGAACGGAAATATGGGACAACGCAGACTTTTTATCTGAATGGCCACTCTGCTCAACTCCACATGCAATACGTTAACGACTACCAATGAGTTATGGGACTCGTCGACTCGTCATGAGCACGCTTGCATGTGACATCAGACATCAACGAAGTTTAGCGACATACGACAGTACATCAGCACCACTGCTGCCCATTCACGCAGGACTGATATGAGAGCTTTGATTCAACTATCGGCCTGCTCTACCACGACGGTCCAATATCGACCCTTTATCTATTTCGAAATCACCCACGACCAACTCTCCATACACCTCAGCAAGTTTTCCTTTTTGTTATTGGCTTCACGAATATGCACAAATAAAGAGTACTGTCTCATCGAATAAGATCATGGGAAGGAACGAAAATTAGCTCGAATTAGGCTTAAAAACGTCCCAGGCATGGAGATGCTCTGAATCCCTGTGGCGACTTCGAGTGAAATTTGAAGGAAACAGAAGCTGGCGATGGAATTGTTAGGGGCAGCTTCTGGGGAGGTTTATGGACAGTAACTCATTGCTTTCTGAGGAAATAACATAATTAGCGACGAGGCAAACAAGCCTCAGATCTGGCTAGCTAGTCCGAATCGTATTAATGTGCTAAAAAAAAAAAAAAAAAGCCTGCCTTTTCCCAACTGATTGGAGCAGTGATCAGCCACCACGGCGCCTTCTCATATGGCAGACTCTGATATTCGAGGCGCCAGTGGGCCTGTGACGATTGTAAGCAAGCTCTTTGGCCTTGGAGTTGAGGCTCTCGGTTGATCAATGTGCATCTGCGGGGGGACAGATGCATGGGCCACTCAAGCTGCTCTGACTTTTTTGGCTCAATCTGGTGCCACTTTGTCTTGCCAGCCACTCGAGTGACAGGCCATTTCGCTGGTTGAAGATTGAACTTCAAGGTTCTGAGACAAGTTAGAATGCATCTGTTTCAGGGGTAGCTCTTTTCGCTGACTACCACAGTGTCAAGTAAGGCGCACCTCTTTTTGCAGATCCAGATCCTGGATAGCGGCTAGGTCAGCAATTAAATGTAAACCTGCATTTCCCAGCCTGCGGTTTACCATCCACGGTCTTTGCCGACCTCCCTTTCCCTTTCGCTTACCAATTGACTGCTCATTGACATCCGACGAACCAGTATCCGAATCGAATGGACCTCGAAACGTGAGCTGCGGTTGACAAAGGGCCTTGGAAACTTCAGACCGACTTCCTCTGTCTCTCCCATACAAGCTGATCACCAGGTCGCCGGTTAGTTGTCGCCCTATCTCATCGGTTGTGTCGCTGCGCTTCCTTTATATTCCCCTTTTCTCATTGGACTCGAGAAAATGTGGCTAACCTCTGCACTCCAGCTGCCTTAGGATCGCAGAGATACGAACATCCTGTATGAGACTTGTTCAGTAATTAATATTCAAGACTCGGGTGTCGTTGGTGAGTCGGCGTTCATTTGTGCTCTGCTCGTGTCAAATTGCAGATTATTGGGTCTATGGGCCAAAGAGGAATCGTCTGCATTCCTGTGGGAGGTGTAAGAATATTTGCAGGCAGGCCCGGGATGACCATATAAATCGCGTGGAGTAGAGCGTGAGTCTTTACTTTCCCTAGTTCCTTCATCATTGAGGTTTCGTTCCATCGCAGGAATGATGACACTTGCAGAGCACATACAGCAGCTCGCTTCAGCCTTGTCATGATGTAGGAATTGCTGACATTGGAAAAACTAGGAATAGTTTGAAAGGATTCATGAATAGCATAGGAGACCAGCACGACTCACTATCTGACCAGATCCAGCTCCCACGTCTATTTCTTCGCGCCCCCCTCTGTGGTCGGAGTGCTGGCCTTGGACCCAGGGCTAACTTGGTTTTTAAAAAAAGAGAATAGATCACCTGTGACGGTCTCTGTGGACTTCACTGTAGCTCTGGTACATCTCTACGAACGCATATTCCGACTCCATTTAGCATACGTTGCTCAAACATTACAATGGTTGAGCTTCGCAAGCGTCCTCCTCCTAAGGAGACTGCCACGCCACCTCCAACAGCTAAACGTGGCAGCACCGCCAAAAAGCCAGCTGACAAGGCCAAAGAAACCATCACTTCAAAGGGTGGGAAGAAAAATGGCACTACTCCTGCTAAAGAACCGCTCACCAGCGTTGCTCCAATCCCCGACGTCGCTGTGAGAAGCGCCAATGGCAGAGTCAGTGGGAAAATTACAGTTGGCGAGACACTGGAGCTCGATGGGTTCGGCGGCACTGTCCAGACCAATGATGGGACCGATGTCACGCTGAAGGAGTTGTTGGAGAAGAGTCTTGCGGGTGTGGTCATTTTCACATATCCCAAGGCTAGTACACCTGGATGTAAGTGCTATCAAATGTCTGACACTCCTCATAAAAAAAAGGAAAGGAGGGGGGGTGGGTTTGATTAGAGTTAACACCTTCTTTGAATTGTGCTACGAGCAAGGACTAAGGGAACGGATTGATTATAGGCACAACTCAAGCATGTCTCTTCCGCGACAATTATGCCCCTATTACTGGAGCATCTCTCTCCGTCTATGGACTGAGCACCGATAGTCCCAAGGCAAATACGGCTTTCGTCACCAAGCAAAATCTACCTTATCCGCTTCTGGTATTATTCCTTCCCAACGTGCCTTGATCTAGGCGTTCAGGTGAAGCTGATACAGAGTTTTATAGTGTGACCCAAACGCCACGTTGACGTCTGCCATTGGCATGAAGAAGCCTGGCGCCGGCAAATCTACCACCAGAGGCGTTGTCATTATTGACAAACAGGGTGTCGTTCGTCTCTGGGATCAGGCAGGGCCAGCGAAGACTTTGGAGGCCGTGTTGGAATATATCAAGAATCAGGGAATGACTGAGACTGCCGCTCCAACGGCCGCCGCGGCTTCCCCGGCTGATAATCCCGTTGTTACCGAAGAGGCTGCGAAGCTGGCAGATCCAGATACTAAGATGAATGAGGTTCCTCTGGCGAAGACTCCATCGAAAGAAGAGCAGGAAGCTGCTGCGACTGCAGCAGAGGTGGGAGAGACTGCGGCCAAGATCGATGCCTCGGTCGATGAGCTCAAGCCATGATTCGTCCCTGTGAAGGCAGCATGAACACGTTCTGAGCCCATAGTGGATTTTTGTCCTGGTTGGCCGTTGATGGAGTGTTTTCATATGCTGGCGATTCCTGGTGTCCATGCTTTCCCTATTCTTTGCAGCTCATTAATGAATCTCTTGCTTGTGATCTCGGGGCTCTTGCCTCCGCAATTGGCGATTTGGAGAGGCGTTCGGTCGTCAGGTGCGTAGAACGGATTCAGCATGAGCTGGATATATGCCGTCTGAACGGCGCGGAAAGCCGGTTTCAAGTCAGCATCTCTCAATCCTACAACGGGCGGAAACCATTTCTTGTCTTCGTCCGGAGCTGGTGGGCGGCCCATCATATCTACTACAATAATAAATTTTATCCCCGTGTTCGTGAGCCAGCCATACGCAGCGAGTCGTTCGTCAATGGCTTGTAGAAGACCTAGGTCTTGGTCGACAGTTTTGGTCTGTGAGCGGATGTCGAATATGTCTAGGCAGGAGTTGAGGAGGAACGTCATATCCAGGTCTTCGTCTTCGTGCGGCGGGAAGAGAGAGATGTGTAGCGGGTTGTCCTGAGGAGAGTGTTAGTGTTTAGGTAGTAAGATTGTAGGCGGCAATGGGCTTGCATGTTTGCCGATGATGCCAATGCAAGCAATGGCTGGCGCCGAATTGAGAGCCATCAAGTAATAGAGGTCAAAGACTTGGTAGGAGTTGAAAGTATTGATAAAAGTTATCGCCGCTCGGAGGGCTGTGAACGAAGGAAAAACCAGCCAATGAACGAGCTTGGAATGTGATTTGCTCCGTGGAGCGAACCCCGAGCGAGGTATTATCAATTACAACTGTCCTTTCCTCTCCTCGACGCTCTCTTCGGTTCTTCTCAGCGTCCAAATCTCCCCTCTCTTTGACAGTAACGTCGCCTCTTCTAGCAAGATGATGTCTCTATCGAGGACAGTGGCTCCTCGAGCCCTCCGAGGTACGAACTTCAACGTCAAAAGCTCCTTGGCACGACCTTGGGAACGTCCTAATTGACAATTCCACAGCTTCCACCACGGCTCCCTTCTCATTAATTCGCGCAGTTCCCGCTGCCTCGATTTCCTCTTCGTCCTCGAAATCCGCAACTTCTGTTACACCGGCTCCAACCTCGGATGATACGTCGCGATTACCAGTAACGGGTGGCATTCGTCGCGAAGTGCCCCTTCCCTCTCAAGAGAAGAAACAAGGCGCCATGCAATATGCCCTCACTACACTGGACCAGATCGCCAATTGGGCACGACAAGGCTCATTGTGGCCTGTGACTTTCGGTCTTGCGTGCTGCGCCGTCGAAATGATGCACCTGTCTACACCCCGCTACGATCAAGATCGTCTTGGAATTATTTTTCGAGCTTCTCCCAGACAGAGTGATGTGATGATTGTGGCCGGTACTCTCACGAATAAGATGGCTCCCGCCTTGAGGCAGGTCTATGATCAGATGCCCGATCCCAGATGGGTTGTTAGTATGGGAAGTTGTGCGAACGGAGGTGGTTATTATCATTATAGTTACAGTGTCGTGAGGGGATGCGATCGGATTGTCCCGGTTGATATTTATGTTCCCGGGTGTCCGCCAACGAGCGAGGCCTTGATGTATGGCATTTTCCAGCTACAGAAGAAGAGTATGTTGTCTCTCTCCCCCCCTTGGTCTTCTCATGGCTAACCAGGATTTCAGTGAGACATACTCGGATCACGAGGCTTTGGTACAGACAGTAGCCCGAACGAACGGAAAATTCAAAAATGATATCCACACTTTCGTTTGGCGGGTACGGTGTTTTCGGGCAGGGTCGTCCGGCCTGTGTTTCCCACTCCGTGAAATATGTACAGAAGAATTTGGACTTTGGCCCCAGAGTCTTAATTTCCCAACTTTGCAAGAGATTTCGAACTTGTGGTTAGTTTTCGCCTCTTCCACCAATGTGATGATATCTTGGCCTGAATTCCCGGTCATATGAAATAGCCAACCCAGAGTAAGACGCTGTTATTGGCTGTTAATATATGCGTTGTTCAATATCCTCGTACCAGCCAGTGTTGTTCAAAAAAGAATTGTGCGTGTGTTGGAGGGGAAGGAAAGGTGGAAAAGGTAGTTACTCAAAATCAACTCAACGCTCGTCGGCAAATCGAAATATAAAATGAAAGAAAGGCCTCTTGTGCGGGAAAACGTAGATCCGCTTCGGCGCAAACCTTACCACTTGATTGGACAACCGGTCCTCACAAGAGATCGTCTCTTCGGCTGCCTTGTCCGCAACTATTCTCCCTCTCTCGCAACCGCATACTACCTATTCCTCCTTCGGGACGGCTGTGTCGTACCAGATACTATTATGGAGGTTTCGAAAGTAGCTGTGCGAAGTCTTCCTCGCCAGGGCTCCCTCCTACCCCCTACACGTCGATATAAAGATCTTCCATCTGCTATGCTAGCGTGCTCGCCTATGATAGTACGGAGCCGGAGACAGTTCACGACAAATTCGAATCTATCATATCCTGGTCCTCCGGGGATGAGCCTCGGAAGTTCTTCTGGTGGGCCGACCTACTTTCAGCGACAGTCCAGCCTTCCTGCAAATACCATCATTCGATTTGTCCCTCAACAAACTGCCTGGATTGTGGAGCGAATGGGGAGATTCAATCGGATACTGGAACCTGGGTTGGCCATTCTGATGCCAATCATTGACGTATGAATCACCTGCGATGAATTGGAAGAGCGAAGAACTAACGTCTGAGGAAGCGTATTGCATATGTCCAGTCCTTGAAAGAATCCGCGATCGAGATCCCGAGCCAGAGCGCCATTACTGCGGACAACGTCACATTAGAACTGGATGGTGTGCTATACACAAGGGTCTTCGATGCATACAAAGCGAGGTATATTGCCAGGGTCGTTTCGCGAGGGAGTGAGTGCTGGCTAAGATCATTCTAGCTACGGCGTCGAGGACGCTGAATACGCCATTTCACAACTTGCGCAGACCACGATGCGATCCGAAATAGGTCAGCTCACGTTAGATCATGTCCTCAAAGAACGAGCAAATCTGAATGCAAATATTACGCAAGCGATCAACGAAGCTGCACAAGAATGGGGTGTGGTGTGCCTGAGATACGAGATTCGAGATATCCATGCGCCGGACGGCGTCGTGGCTGCCATGCACAGACAAGTTACCGCCGAGCGATCAAAGAGAGCTGAAATTCTGGACTCAGAGGGTCAAAGGCAGAGTGCGATCAACATTGCTGAAGGTCGAAAGCAGTCGGTCATTCTGGCTTCCGAGGCTTTGAGGTCAGAACAAATAAATATGGCATCTGGTGAGGCGGAAGCTATCCTATTGAAGGCGCAGGCGACAGCTCAGGGGATTGATGCTGTCGCAAATGCGATCAGACGAGGCGAAGCGAGCGCTCAAGGTGCCGTTAGTCTGAGCGTCGCGGAGAAGTATGTGGAAGCGTTCAGTAACCTCGCTAAACAAGGTACGGCAGTCGTGGTTCCAGGCAATGTTGGCGATATTGGTGGTATGATTGCTAGTGCTATGGCTGTCTATAGCAAGGTGAATGAGGGGCAAAAGAAGAGCATGGAACCTATGGCCGTGGCGGCACCCACGAAAGATGTCGGTGAAGAGGTGATTGAAGCGGCCCAGAAAGGAGATGCGAAAGAGGTCGCTCATACTGTTCTTGAAGGATTCGAGAAGACGAGAGAGTCGAGAACTTGAGGCGGGAGGGACATCATTCATATTTGGAAAAGCGAGAATTCCTTCTGCTCCTTCAAAATTCAACGAGAGCGAGGGCGAGGGCGCGTCTGCGTGTATTATCAGAAACAGGTCTCTAAAAGTCCGTAGCGATGTATAAGATAACAAGCCAGTATTCTGAATAGTAAAACCTTTGAAAATGTCAGAGTCTCCCTCGAGGATCCTCAGCCTTATTGGTCAATGCTGGGCATGTCAAAACCCAAACTGCGAACCTGCAGCCGATATCCAGACAATAGACATGGACATCGCTCTTCGCTCCAACACGACAATCCTCGCTTTTCTCCTCCACACTAATACATTGTCCGACTTCCTCAATCTCATTGTCATTCGCGTTGTCCTATCCTCCACTGTGAACCTTCTTTTCCCCTTCGCAATGCTCCTCCGACGGCCGCAGGGATAGTTTCGCGATGCATATCATCAAGCCAATCTGGCTCACGCATGGAGGTACGACCTGCTCGTAGACAACGATCCTCCTGAACGCGTCACAAAGCGCGTCAATACAGTCGCATGATCCTCGCAGAATGTTGAAATGGCTAACCATGGACATCAATAGGCGAAAAGAAAGACTTCGAGGTCTATAGCTGCCACGTTTCCCCGGACGGCAAACGCCTGGTCACTGCAGCCGGTGGTATGTTTAATTTCGCCTTTTCACTATTGTCTCTACTGTGTCGGAATGAAACGGGCATACTGACTCTTTCAAGACGGCTATGTGCGAATATGGTCGACGGAAGCGATCTACAACGCCGCAAATGCGACATATGACAAGCCTAAGCAGTTGGCGTCGATGAGCTACCACTCCGGCACGATCCATACGGTTCGATTCTCACCTGGAGGGAAATTTCTGGCTTCCGGGGCCGATGACAAGATTGTTTGCATATACACACTTGACCCGAGTCCTCCGAGTCATGCTGCATTTGGTTCGTTGATCAGATGGCATTCTGGGAGAGAATATTTGCGCTGAGAGATCATCCAGGTTCGAACGAGGCACCTCCGGTCGAAAATTGGCGCATTTTCCGAAGACTGATTGGTCATGACAATGATGTTCAAGATCTGGGCTGGTCATACGATGGCACCATCCTGGTGTCGGTCGGCCTGGACTCGAAAGTCGTGGTATGGTCTGGCTTTACCTTTGAGAAGTTGAAGACGCTGCCAAATCACTCCAGTCATGTCAAGGGCATTACTTTCGATCCTGCCAATAAATATTTTGCTACAGCCAGTGATGACCGGTCCATTCGAATATTCAGATTTACCTCTCCGACGCAAAATTATACCACCCACGACGCGGTGAACAATTTTATTCTAGAGCAGACAATTGTTCAGCCTTTTGTCAACTCCCCCCTCACGACATATTTCCGAAGATGCTCATGGGCCCCAGACGGACAACATATTGCCGCTGCCAACGCTGTCAATGGGCCCGTTAGCGCCGTTGCTATCATCAATCGAGGTACATGGGACGGCGACACCACCTTGATCGGCCATGAAGGCCCGGTGGAAGTTTGTGCATTCTCCCCCAGACTCTATGGACAAGAGCCACCGAGTCGACCATTGTCTGAGGGTCATGTCGGTGCTCATACGACGGTAATCGCCTGTGGAGGAGCGGACAAGTGCTTGAGTATCTGGACGACGAATAATCCGCGACCCCTTGTCGTGCAACAAGATGTCGCCAACAAACCCATTTCTGACCTAGCGTGGAGTCCCGATGGCCAGACTGTTTTCGCTACGGCTTTGGATGGCACGATCTTAACCATCATGTTTGAGCCCGGCGAATTAGGCTATGCTCGTCCGATTGAAGAGAATGACCGGTCGCTTACTAAGTTTGGCACTTCGAGAAAGGGACTTGGCTTTCCGGAGACGACAGATGCCCTATTGCTTGAGGAGATGAGTAAAGCAGGCGAACTGAAGGGTGTGGAAGGGCGAATGGGGGCCTTGATGGGTGATCTCCATTCCTCTCAACCAGCTACGGCAAATGCCACTTCGACGACAAATGGTGCTACGACGACAGAAAACCTGGCAAATGGGACGGAAACAACCATAAATGGTCATGCAGCGGCGAAGGCACAAGACGATCAAACGCAGGCCAAACTCGATCGACTCAAGAACCGGGTCGAGATCACGAAGGATGGTAAAAAGAGGATACGGCCATTATTGGTGTCTGGAACTGGCGGAGCTGAGTCTTCTTTGCCCCAGACGAAACTTGTTAGTGCAAGTACGAATGTACAGACGCTTGATGCACCACAGTCGATTTTGGACCTGTCGAAGCCATTTGATGGTCTTCCCAAGGGAGGCTTAGCGGCTCTTCTACTCGGAAATAAGAGGAAATATGCGCACATAGAAGGCGAGGAAGAAGGCACCACCGAGAAACGAGTAGTGGCTGCGAGCCAAAAGGGAGCCACACCTATTGTTGTGAATGGCGCCGATGGATTACTCCCGGCTCAACCTCAGCCAACCCCGAGTGGGCAACAGGTCACTCCAGATTTCATTCGACCGGCCGTCGCCAACCAGGCCTTGAGTGTGAGTCAGCTTCGACTCGCGGTTCCCAAAGTTAGAGCACACATTGTGCAAGGTATCGATCCAGCAGGGAATCCAGGTGACGTTTCCAGTGACGCTGCGAGCAAATCGAGAGTCGAATTCGTCTTCGAGGCTCGAAATCCGGCGGGCGCTTCTCTAACTCAAAGACCACAAGATAGAGAGCCTTGTCGGATTACTCTTACCCGAAAAGACCAGCCGCTCTGGCAGGATTTCCTCCCGCGTGCGGTTCTCCTCGTCACTGGAAACCAAAACTTCTGGGCTGCCGCAGACGAGACTGGGTCGATATACCTCTGGACGCCTTACGGCCGACGGCTGAACAGTGCCCTGGTGATGGAAGCCCAGCCCGTTATTCTGGCGTCATATAATTCCTGGCTGCTGTGTATCACGGCCGTGGGTATGTGTTATGTCTGGAACGTCAAGACCCTGTCTTCACCTCACCCCCCCGTGTCACTTGCTCCGGTGCTTGACGCAGCAGTTCATTCTCTTACTGCTCATCCAACAGGGACCCCGGCTATCACCCAAGCTCGATTGAACTCTGAAGGGCGTATCATCATCAGCTTATCGAATGGTGATGGCTATGCGTACTCACCCCAGATGTACTGCTGGCAGCGTCTGTCCGAAGTTTGGTGGGCGGTCGGCAGTCAGTATTGGAATACGACTGATTCTTCAGTGGGCAATATTCAGTCTTCAAAAGCCAAAAGCAATTTTGACAAGACCGTAGAGGTTTCTTCTGGAATTATTCCTTGGCTTGAAAGAAACACGACGGCAGAAACACTTCTACGTGGTCGGGCGTACTTCTTGCAGAGAATCATCAAGGTTTTGTTGTCCCGAGAAGGCTTCGAGAGTTTTGAGTCTGGTGTTTCAATAGCTCATCTGGAAAACCGGATCGCTGCGGCACTTATGCTCGGTGCGAAGGACGAGTTTCGGATATACCTGCTCATGTATGCGAAACGCCTGGGAGCGGAAGGACTAAGATTAAAAGTCGAGGAGCTTCTTCGTACATTGATCGGGGGCATCGTCGAGCAATCAGATCAAGAAGGCGAAAGCACAGCGGCCACCATGAACGTCGTAGAGGGCCGCAATTGGCAAGAAGATTCCAAGACAATCTGCGGATGGTCTCGAGAAGAACTGCTCAAGGACGTTGTCTTGCTACTTGGTATGTTATCTCTCGACCCGCTATTATCGAGGTGCAATCGCTGACTTATCGCAGGAAAACATCGAGATCTTCAACGCGTCATTGTACCTTATGCAAGAATGCTCCATATTGTGGAGTCGATGGAGGATCAAGATCAGATGGCGTTGTAAAGGTCCTTGATATCTTCACGTCGGCGCAAGGGATTGTGAAAAACCTTTTTTGTGTTGGTGGGAGGGGACCCTCCAGTAAGCGATCAAGATATGTGGCATCCGGATGAGGTTGGGACATTGTAATCACCAGGGAGGTGAATGGTTTGGGAGCTCTCGCGGAATAAGTTTACTGGACATGAAAACTGAGGTGCACATTGCTAGCGGTTGAACTGAATGAGTTGACTGACCTTTCTACTCAAGTGCAGGATGAGAATGAATCGCTTCACCTCACTCATCTACCAGGCCCTTCCTCCAAACACAGTACTTTCCAGCTCTGTGGAGACCACTATATCCTGACCTGACTGATATCGATCATTTTCAGAATGGAAGCCAGCCAGATCCCGGATAACCTCACCTCGACTTGTCTATAGCAGAACCCGACACGTTAATCCCAGCACCTTGCGATGGATCCTCGTCATACCACCTCGCCAACTTGGATTGCACAGTCCTCTCTTACAACTACCCGCTAAAAGGCGAAAGGACAAAACGTTCTAGGATATCCTGCAACCCATAGACTCGGGCCCGGCAGAAGGAAGATATGTTCCTATGCAACGATGGCTGAAAGAGAACACAGAACACATCGGGAGGCGGACCGCCACCGAGGCTTTTCTCATCACGACCCCGAGCCGTACTGGTTAGTTTAGCATGCAATGAGGAGCCAAAAGACATTCTGAGTATGAGACAGTTGAAGTTCCATTGGAAAAGGAAGCACCGGTATCCCTGGATCTTTTTCAATGAAAAACCATTCAGCGATGAGTACAAGCTCCCAACATAGCCCATTTCACTTCTTTCGATCAAGAGGCACTCATATCTATCGTGCAGGCCAACTACCTCGAACATCACATCTTCAATACCATGATTCGCTCGACTATATGGGCACCAACCCCTCTCTTACCACAGCACGATCTTGACTCGACAGTGGCTTCTTCTACTGCCACCCTACTCTCTGACTACAACGCCCGCTCCTTCGCCTCTCGAACTTTGAGCTCGGGTTGCTCTGTTTCTTCCGCGATGGGCCTGATGCGTGCTTTGACTCTCGAGACGCCTCGGCCGGGTTTACTATGCACGCTTCGGTGATGCGCCTTGCCACACGCTTTCCGTAGCTATGTTCGTGCCGAAATTCGCCGTCTGGTTCTTCGGAGATATTGGCTCTCAGCATGACATTGCGAGACATCATCCGCCGCCTGTGCAACCAACAAGAATGGAGAGTCCGCAAGTCAGGCGGGTGGATACGAGTATAATATTGTGGTTGGGGGTAAGTGGTTAGAGAAGTACGAGGGGTGGAGCCAGGAGTGGGTATTTGCTTGATGGGACAATTTTACAGCTAAGATGGAAGGCCATGCTCCTTTACTCTTCCCGAGCTTTTTGCCCGAGTACTTGTGCACACGAACGGGGCCAGAAGTCGGACAGGAATTTCCTTTTCTAACAGGGAAATTCAATGAGAAGATTCGGGAATAAAACTCTTCGTTTTAGCTGCCTCTTTTGTTTGGCTGTGGATTGGACGACGATAATTTGTCCCTGACTGGGCGAATTTTATGGCATTATTAGCATTGCTCTGGTAATAGCAGGAAGGTCTCGCCGATTTTGAGTTGACTCAAATGGCCTTGCTCAGTTCAGGTACCTCTGGTTAAAAGTCCATTCCCATGTTGACCGGGCCGTGAAAGCATGAGCGTGCAAGAATGTTGCAGCGAACGAGCCTCGAGTGGGTCCGCTCAGTCGAGCTCCACCTTTAACTTGATTTCCGCGCCTCATAGACGAGAATAATCAACGGACCTCTAAGCCTTTGCAGCACCAGCTTTAATAAGGATAATATCACCGTCTTCTACGACTGTAACCCCACAAGGTTAGCATCGAAGGAAATGAAAGAGAGAGACAGAGATGAGCTTACCATAATCCTTACCCTTGGTCATGACCTTTCCAGCTGCCCTCACGGCATTTTCATCACCATACTCTTTCAATGTCTCGTAATTATACACGATACATTGAATGAAGGTCTTTTCAAAGTCCGTGTGGATTACTCCAGCGGCCTGTGGTGCTTTGGTACCTTTGCGTATCGTCCATTGCCGCACTTCGTCCGAACCTGTGGTGAAGAAGCTCGCTAGGTTCAGCGCTTGACGCATCGTGACAATGACTTTGGGCAGTGCAGACTTGGTGCCGAGGTTTTTGCATTCTTCGTTGGCTTCTTCTTCCGACATGGCGGCCAGACGTTCTTCGAATGAGACAGAGATGGGGATGACGGGGTCGCCTGCTGCGTTGGTCTTGATCCACTCCATGACCTTGGGCAGATGTTTGTTTTTCTGCCGCAGATAGTCCTTTTCCGACAAGTTGATGAGGTACACAACGGGCTTGGCTGTGAGGAGGAAGAGGGGGTTGATGACTTCGACCTTTTGGGGCCATGTCCGTCAGCCACGTTTTTGAATGGGAGGAAGATTAAAATTGGGGGACAGCGTGGCTTCAGGGTTGGACTTTCTCTCATAACAGTCTCAAACGTGAGATGTCAAACGAGTCTGCTGTCGAAGAGCTGGGATTATGTCGAGCTAATTGCTCTTGTTCATCATGATAACCGTGTCGACATGGGGTGTTCTTCAGACGACCAAAAAAATCAACTCACCTCTTTTGGACCCCAGTCACCTTTCCGTACATCCTTACCGTCTTTCAACCAAGCAAGGATCTTATCCACGGTGGCCTCATCTTCCCTTAGCTTCTTCATTTCCAAGCTCTGACCACCTCTTCTCGTCTGTTTCGACAAGTTTTCTTTGGCCTTCTCCACGAACTCAATGTCCTTTAATCGCAATTCTTCGGAGATGATGTCTAGATCTCGAGTTGGGTTGACGTCTCCTTCAACATGAATGATTTCAGCATCGTCGAAACATCGCACGACCTGAAAGATTGCGTCGACGGCTCTGATATGTGATAAGAAAGCATTTCCCAGGCCAGCGCCGGTCGAGGAGCCTCGAGTCAGACCGGCGATATCATAGACTGTCAGGTTCGCTGGAACTTGGGACTTGGGCTTGTAGTGTGCGCAGAGCCAATCATACCGGGCATCAGGGACGATGACTCGAGCCTCTTCAGGATCTATGGTCGCGTAAGGAAAGTTGGCAGGGTTGCCCAGGGAGCATTTGGTGATGGCTTGGAAGAGAGTAGATTTGCCGACATTAGCCAGTCCAACCTGCCGACATGATTGTCAGTCTTTTAACATCCTTTGCGGACAAATATCTTGCTGCCGGCTCTGCCTACATACGATACCGCTCTTCAAGTTATTGCCCGGCCTGCCTAACAGGATCTTTTCTTCCTTGATAGCTTTCTTGGGAGGCATCTTTTTCTTCGCGTAACTGCGTCTTTGGGAACTGACGTTGAGGAGAAGGGTGACAGTCGTCTTCCGAAGTGTTGACTTGGAGCAGTGATCAAGTGCAGATCCGGCTGCAAAAATTGAAATGCGGAGGGGAGAAGTGAAAAGGGTCCCAAGAGGGTTGAAGGGGAGCGTGGTGGTGAGGGTGTTTGCGGTCTCGAGGCAGAAAGCGCTCGAGATCTGTGCGACAATGGGAATGTCAAGGTCAAAGCAAGTCTTGTAGAGCGGCACTTTCAAGATGCGTGCCGTCTGACTTTTTGCCAGGCAGATTCAAATGCCAAAGAAGGTCAAAAATCTTGCCGCCCTGTGTTCACCACTCACCTCCAAAATTATACTTGGGGGACATTCCACCAGAGGGCAAGTACCTTGCAAGGACATTGATTCCATCGGTACTTCACACGTCTACCTAAGTCGGTGGTATACGAGAGGTCATCCTCGGGCTACTGAAGTTGAACCCATGGTGTCTAGGGACGAGAAAATCTTTGCATCCATTAAAGCCATCGGTCCAGCAATCTCACGATCTCAGCACGAAGGGATAGTCTCCACCATCCACAACACATATCAGACCGTCTTCGGGCACCTAGCCTGGTCGTCTTGTGCAAACTTGAATTGAAAGAGTGCGCTCTGGCTTTCCAAATGAATGCATGATAGAGCCCATCCATATACCTATCTAAACAATGTCCGTCAGCGCTGCTGCCTGTTGTAGCCTAGCATACAACCCACCCCCACAAGCATATGGCAGCGTGGCGCTGACAATGGGTCAACATCGTCCATCTCGAATTCTGCAGATCCATCTTTTAAACGCATGGGGAAATTTGTTCTGACTTTGGATTGGACATTGGGAGGCTTGATGGCTGATATCGCCAAGTGCAATACATTCCAGAATGCCATTTTTGTTTCTTCGAGCTCGAGCTCAGCCGACAGAAAGGGTCGTCATGAAGCTCACGCAGTCAATTTGATGGGTTTGTCGATATCTGCGATCGTTAGCTTGCGAATCGGAGTTCAGACCGTCAGATCTGCAGGCGTTTCTTGATGGATGACTCGGGCATTGTGCGCAGTTGGGAATGCGCATCGACTTTCTATCACAATAAAGTCCACTACTTTGCCCCATATATGGAGTCTTTCATCGATGGGCGGATTGAAGCTCAGCGACAAACATTACAGGCCGTCTCGCGGCCATTGTGGCTCGTTTGTATATTTTACGGTGGTCTGATTTGGAATCCGGGGGACGAAAGATTCGTCCGAGAAGAGAACTAGTCGCGGAAAGGCTCTGTCTCCTCAATCAGTGCAGTCGAACTGCCTCTCAGAGAGCAGCATATGTGAGTTGGGCGTTTGCGACTGCAGCAAGCTAGCCACATGCACCTGTGCTGCGACCAGCATTCAGGAGATGTTCTGTCTTCCACGAGCCGTAAAGCATTGCACACAATTGATGAGGCAAGCATGAAGAGACTTGATGTGGATTCAACATCTGTGTCCATTTCCTGAACCATAAATTGCACTAAATCATGCATGTTCACCTCCAGAGGAGGGTTGCAATGCAGATTCGTGATGAGTGAAAGGTTCAGCAGATGCTGTAACGCCTCCTGCAAATGGATTGGGGATAGAAAGAGTCGGGAGAGGGAATCTAGAATTGACGGATTGACCAAACCATCCATGGCGCTCTGTGTACCTTTCCGAGGGTCAATTCTGCAAGGTATGAGTGGGCCATTGATATGCTTGACGATCCTCTGTCCCAGACTCGTTTTCGGAGCATGTATAGAATGTGTCAGGACGTTATCCGAGGATTTCTTGGCCGAAGTCCACTCAATAAATCCTTTGAGGATGAGATCAATTTGGATCCTCTCTGCATCGAAAAAGGACAGTAACTTCAACAGGTTGTTGGCGTTGAATTGATGCTATCTACCTGCCCTGTGATCAATAAGTCACCTAAACAGAGGCTACAACGCCATGTGCACTTCCTGAGGTCAAAGAGATGGTATTCATGGGTGACGGTGAGCTCACTGCTTCGGATATCATATCTGTGACACCTGGTGTCAGTGTCATTAACGAAGTGTCAATGATTCCCGAACGCTGAAGAGACACCCTCTGCACATCCTGCCGCAGAATTGCATGAAGTGGTCGAGCGTCCATGGCGGTGTTCATTCAATCCTCTGGCTGAATCAGCGTCCTGAGCATCTGGCCATGAACATGTGCGGCGATTTTAGCCATAAACAAGGAGTATATCACCTAGCAAAGTGTTCTCGGTCATTTGAAATCCCTTTCTGGCTGCAACTCGCGCTCGCAATTTGGCCAAAGCCCGATTCCAGTACCTGATTGCCATCATACTCCTGGAAGACTGATGTGTGGTAGACGTCACGGTTGCTGCATACTGCCGGAGCACTTACTTTGCAACACGTGTGTGATTTCTTGCCAAAGCTAGCCGGCATACGACAAATGCCCGCGGCCAACCACTTTGCCATGCAGACACGGCAGCAGAAAAATCTTAACGAAATGTCAGGAGTTCATTGACCCCTGCATCAACTAGGATGGTTGCCGTAACGAAAGGAACGGAATTTTCCCATTGAACAACTCTCTCTGGGAAATAGGACCTTAGTGTGGGCCTACTGGCCTTGACCGGTACATCTGCACAAGCTTTGGGTCTACTACGATCTTCTCGGTGTGTTTCCTGATCTGGGGCTGGTAGACTAATTTCAGTTGTTTAGTCAAGGGTCCGATGATGCTAACCCTTGCAACACAATGATCAACTCCTCTTGAGCTTTTGTTTTGTCAAATCTTTGGGGGATCCGTACGCACTGCTTGCGAGAGAATTTAGGCTTCGAAAAAACCGGTGTTGTTACAAGACGTAATACTAGCCTATACCAGTTCAAATCCTTCCGCAACTTTGAATATTTACCGAGACCCCAGAACCGACCTATTTCGCGAGTTTGTCTGCGAATACAGGAAGCACACTTCCCTAATGTATGCGATTCCATTCGTAACCGAGAAATGGCCCGGCGGAAAACCCCTTTTCAGAAAAGGCCGAATCTCGAAATAGTTGGAAGGCGGCTAACATTCCCAAAATTCATCCAACCTGTGCTTAGTCAGGAATTATCCTTCGTCTCGTGCAGGAAGTCGAAATCATAACCCCGTTTACTCAACATGGAAATAGGTAGGGATCTGTACTCGCTGCTCCAGACACGAAGGAGCTCATGCTGACCTTATGGTTTAGTCAGAACTCTGCATAAGCGTATTCCCCGGGAATCAAACAACATGTCCACGCAAAGCTTTGATGCCCCTCCATCGCACCATATGAAACGGGATGAAGCGGGATTCACAAGTCACAACAAGGCCCCTGCCGTCCGTTGTCGTCATTTTCAATGCAACCATAACATCGTCTTGGTGGTAGCATTCGGAAGATATTCCTAGATTTCCGGCCTGCTCAGGAAGATGAGGGGCCTAATTTCTTTTCTATTCGAACCTCGTGAAATGCGGCTTGTCGAAAGCAGCTTCTACTATCCTTGGTAAGTTTGCAAGCGTTCAGATTCCTACTTTGTTTTGGAATTGCCTACCGTTGTCCAGGTGCTCTCGATTGGCCAGAATTTCATATCTCAACTTGTTCTTCTTCACTCTGCAAAACAGCGAGCCACCGGAGCAATGCCGAAAGCTGTGTGTAGCACGTAGGTCTTTTTCGATTTGTCCATCTTCAAGTTCGAATGAAATTGCGTCCATCCTCCAGATCGATGTGTCTGCCTTTAAGCGCGGAAACGCTCTCTTAAACTCGTTCACATTGTCGAACGGTCATCTCCTGTTTCCTTTTCTGGATCACCCTCTCCGTAGGAAACCCTTGGGAAGTGATGACGACGACGGCATTCAGCGGCCGGGGGCTCCGGAAACATGCCCCAAACACCTCTTCGCTTCACATCCATAGCAGAATGTCTCCAAAACCACTTGGACGGTGTAGCCGGATCCTGAAATTGAAGGATAGCACAGCATCGAAATTAAGAACTTTCTGATCACCGAGGTTCCATGCGCGAGTGTTTCCCTAGGTATCCACCTTTCCCAGGCCGAGACGATAGGCATTTTGACAATTACATGATCACAAAGCACACAAAACCAAGTCTTATACACATACTTCTTGGACAGGTGCGGATACCCTGACTTGGGATAGCAAGGAAACGGCTGGCTAGGCTACAGTGCAGGAATTTTTATTTTTTTAGCATAGGAATGAATATTGCAGCATTTTCGAGGCCGTCATGTCAGGATGATCATCTCCGTGCTTGTTCTTCCGCAGTTTCGACACCTACTCCGTCAGCTGCAGTGCATCTGGCCTCGCTCGGCCTCGCAGTCGTCTCCCGTCAGATTGTACATCGATGGTAACGTGTTAGGATGATCCTTCACTGAGTTCACTCTTGTGCAGTTTTACCACATCTTTCGTTGCTTGCAGAACACCCTTTGCTCATCCGTTCTCCTTGAGGATTCGAGCCAACATGGACCACTTCCGCATTTTTCTCTTCGTTGCCCAGGTCGTCTTGCTGGTCCCAGAGCCGAGGGAGCTCGTGGTCATGCGACACTGATGACCGGCAAAATGTGTAGTCCTCACCTTCAAACCTCCAGTTTGTAGAATTGACCAACAGTGATAGTACTCGTCGATAGCAGCCAGATCGGCGCTCGTTCTGGGACATTCGGTCCCGACAACAGGCAATCCGCATTCCTGGTAATCAACGAAAACGACGCAAATAAGGTAATTGACACTTGCACAGACCATTGAGAGTTAAGGAAGTCCACAACCGCTTCCAGCCACAGTAAATATTCGGGGAATCTCGCTCGCCTGTGACTTGTTACCTGGCATTGTAGAACATCTGAACCGGGACCTGATTGTGGTGGTAGAAACAAAGAAAGACTCAATAACTGGAGAGCATGATGGAACATGGTATCTCTTCTGGATTCAATCGCGTCTACTGACAACTTGCCAGGCTGTGTGGACAGAATACCGGCAGCTTGTACCAAGATGTGTTGGAGGGTGTGGTAACACGTTCCCTTCCCGTCTCTCATAGATTTTCAATTTCATTAAACTTAGGGTACCTAAATGTTAGGTCCTTGATGTAATTAAAGGGTTCTTGAGATCTCAAGTGTAGATGGTCTCCTGCTGGGCCATATGGGAGAATGTATTTTCCACGCTATGTACAGAGAATGTCGCAGTACCGCAAAAATTCAAGAAGATGTCCCAGTAGATTTGAATGTTTAGGTAACGGCGATGTTCGAGTCTTTGACAACCGTTCACAGCCGGATTGTTTGGCGACACTGGAACATAGCTCGCAGTCAAGGCTCCATCGGTGCCAAGAGATGAAAAATCCCTTTTGAGTAATTGCGCAAAGGAAAGAGTCAATAGGTCGGTGGAAGGGTCCGATCTGGTACATCTGACAAGGAGAGAAGGAGAGATTTGGGAAATAGCCACGCACAGCTGCCGATCTATTTCGAGGGCTACATGCCACAAGATTTCTTCTAGAGACCCTGAAAAGCTCTCCTATTCAGTATCCATAGTTACACTCTTAGGGTGAAAGGAAGACTCTTTGATCTCACAGAGGGAATGCGGAGCTTCGTTTCTCGTTTGAAACTTTGACATCTCTCCATATCACGGTGGAAATGACTCCGATGGAGATGATAGAAGTTCCTGTAATGAAAAGCTTTTGCATTGTCTCCGGATAACCCTGGGCGATGGCAATTCTCTCAGGGCTGCCTATCTCGTACGACAACTGCGTGGAGAGGTCGCTGTATATGGCCATTAGATTTGGTTGAGCGCTCGCCGGGAGGTATTTCGAGAGGTTCTCAGGAAACGCCCTCGTCCAGATTGCCACGGATATGGTTGCCCCGACGGCTTGGAAGGTCGTACCGATCATATTGTAGAGGGCCAGCACACTGGCCAAGTGCTCATGATGGACAGTTGCCATGACCGCGATCACCGAAGACATGTAGATTATACCATCACCTATCGCCAGGAATATCTGGACCGTGATGATCGCACTCGTCTTGGAGTCAATCTTGGACAAATGAATCATTAAGCCCGTGGCAAGGATCTGGAGCGGCAGGCCCAGGGCGAGAGCAAGCCATTTGTAACGACCAGTTGCCTTGACCAAGGCACCGGCCGCAATTCCGGCGACCACCCATCCAATATTGTGGATGTGGAAGACGTAACCGGCACGCGTAACCGATAAGCCTTGCACAACTTGCAAGGACGAAGAGAAATAGCTGGTCCAGCAATAATAGACCATATATGTTTCTGCATACGAGATGCTGGCCCCGATAACCGTTCGGCTCTGGAGTAGTGAGAAAGGGATGAAGGACTTGGTGGCCAGATACTTCTCCCAAAGTGCAAATAAGATAATAGAAACACCTCCAAACACCAACATGCAGATAATCATTGGTGATGCCCAGCCCTGACTCTGCCTCGTATAGAGGCTGAAGGGCAGGAGAAAGAGAGAAAAACCCGAGGTTAAAAGGAGAATGCCAATGCCTGTCCCGTGTATTAATGGCTATCTTCTTGTTTATGAGGGCGAACTCACAATCAAACTCGATCCAGTAGTGTTTCAATGATCCCCAGAGCGTACGTCTTCCTGACGGCCCTTTCGGCTTTGGGGCCTGGCGGCTATTCCAGAGGAGTAGGCCGAGTAGCGGCAGCCCCGATATCGGACACACGATTGAAAATGTCCCAAAGACCATCTCCAGCCTGCGCCCCGAAGAAAGGCAGTTGCAACTGGAGCGCCAATCCAAGTCGTAATGAGCCACGGTGAATTATACAGCCCAAACATGATGCCGCGGATCCTCAAGGGGAAGTGGTCGGCAATGAGTACGAACAAGGCATAAGACATGCCATCAAAGCCCGTCCAGAAAAACACCGACGCTACGCAGTAAGTCACAACATCTTCGCAAGCTGCCATCATCATGGTGCCGATGGTGAAGATAAGGAGTGTCAGAGCAAAGCCTATTGCTCGGCCCCAGACGTCCAATACTTTCGCCAGTGGCAGCCGAGAAACTGCGCCGACGACACTTGACACAATGCTGGCGGTCGGAATGAGGGAATGCGCGCGAAATTCACTATAGACATATGGCAGGAGCGGAGACATGATCTGCATTTGAAAACCGGTCGTAAATGTTATCAGCCGAATTCTGGGATCGATTAGCAATCTTCTAAATAGGATCGAGAGCCGGTGGGATTTTGTCGTACGCAGTAATCAGGGCAGTCAAATTCCTAGCTGACAGGACATATTCCATGGCTTCTGCGTTCTCTGATCGTGGCTGTGATTCGTTGCCATGCCTTTCCTCTAGCTCATGTTGCTCCTGTTTCAGTCCTTCGTTCTTCTCTACCGCCTTCGCCCCAGCGTGGTGAAAGTTCTCTGGTACAACAGCTGCAGCTGTGACGATCTGGGAGTGGGTGTCCATCTCTGCGCGCAAGAAAACTCGATCGGAAATACTCTTTGAAGAGAAGTTACTTCGTGCAACTTGATAGTTTTCAACAGTAAAGACGAGGAAGAATACGGTGCTCGACTGAGAAGGAGGGCCTTGCCTTCTAGAGTGTTTTCAGTGGACCTACCTGCATTAGCTGGGCTCATGGTTTGAGGACCGTTCATCGAGATGACCATATCATTGAAGTTCCTTTTTTTTTTTTTTTTTTTTTTTTGCGTAATGCGAAAAGAATCGATTGGAGATCTTCTTGAGACGGATTTCTCAAGAAGCGCTACACCGCAAAATGAGTCTGCTATTGTAGACACTTCCGCGTGGCGAGACATAAATGTGTATAGGGATTTTGTCGGATACCGGTCGCTAATTAGTCAATACTCGCCACAAAAAGCAAACGATGGACATCTGGAGTCCGAATACGGTACGTGGAACTAGCCTTTCCCGAAGCAGTGCCGTCCTTAAGGTCCTCTTTTTCTAGCAGTGAAAATGTTTTCGTGATCAATAACTCTTATCAGCGCTCTGCGCCACGTCCCAAGAAACGCTTCGATGCGTGACTGCCAATGAGCATTCCCGTTGGAATGATCCATGACCGAAGCACACGACGAGATCTTTCCGAGCATCCATTCTTCCGAGGCTAAATTGTGTTTCATGAATCCTTCTTGTACTATGGGAACATGTCTTGAGCACTGCGTGTGATTACCTCCCTTGGGAAAAGAAATACTTGCTCGCGCCACGAGTGGCCGAGCAGAGCAAAGAGACTGGCTCGATCACAGAATCTTTATGAATTTATCCAACCTTGGATCAACAGGTGAAAATATATTTTGATCACATTCTCAGCATGACAAAACCTCTAGCCCTCATCGCCGGAGCTGGAATCGCCGGTCTGTCAGCTGCTTGGTGGTTGGACAAAGCTGGCTGGCGCTCTATCGTTATTGAAAGAGCGCCCAGCATTCGTGTGGGCGGATATGTCATGACGATATCTGGCCTCGGTTACGAAACCCTTAAACGCATGAGCCTTCTCGACGGCCTTCGAGCCGCTTCCCAGAGCTTTGAACACAATGTGATCAGCGACAACTATGGAAAAGAGCTGTGCCGCATTCGGTACAGCGACGTCCATGGCGGGCTGGAATCACTCGCCGTTCGCCGCGACGACCTAGCCCGGTCGCTTGCGGATGCTCTACCGGACACCTGTTCGATTCGATTTGAGGAGACCATCAGCCATGCCACCGACGAGGGAGACAAGATTCGGGCTGTCCTTGGTGGTGGAGACGTCATTGAGGCGAACCTTTTGATCGGTGC
Organism: Rhinocladiella mackenziei CBS 650.93; assembly: GCF_000835555.1. Classification (NCBI taxonomy): domain Eukaryota; kingdom Fungi; phylum Ascomycota; class Eurotiomycetes; order Chaetothyriales; family Herpotrichiellaceae; genus Rhinocladiella; species Rhinocladiella mackenziei. The sequence continues at coordinate 1,856,503 of NW_013550601.1, forward strand.
GGACGGATTTCGCTCCAAAATACGGGAACAGTTTTGGAAGGATGGCGATTCCTTGGAGCCACTGGGGTACTATTATGCCGCATACAACTTCGGGGAAGAGGCTGAAACTCACAACGACTGTCACTCTTTCAACAGTCCAGGGCATCTTGACATGCTATTTGCTTTGCGAGACAAAGGGATGACGGGCATGCATATCTGGCGCGAAGAACGGAACTTGCTAGAAAACCGTCAGAACAAATTCGATATACTTCGTGAAATAACGACCGGCGGTGTCCCGCAAGTGTGCAACGCCATCGATCGCGCAGAAAAAGCCAACGTTTCGCCGGTTATGGACAGTCTGAATTTGGTTACCTTACCGCGGTGGTCTCAAGGGCGAGTTCTCCTTCTCGGTGATGCAGCACATTGTCTCACGCTTCTGTCAGGCCAAGGCGCTGGCATGGCCATCGTATCAGCTGAGATACTGGGTAGGGAGCTCATGAAAACGACGAACATCTCACAAGCACTTCTCAATCACGAGACCAAGCTCCGCCCAAGCATTGAGCGACTTCAAACGCGGACTCGGACTATGGCCGGGTTTTATATCCCGAAGACTGTATTTTCTTACCGTTTACGAAACCTTCTCCTGAAGTTGATGCCATATTCGTGGATAGTGTCCTACCATGTCAACACTCTCAAAGCAGAGATTGATTTGACCTGAGACCGCTTTAGAGCATCCAAGACTGCGTCAGGGACGGGCCGTCAATCTTTGTTAAACTTCTCTCATTGAAAGAATGCACTGATCGAATTCGGTCAAAGGGTGGCATTGAGCCTGTCTATATATCTGTCTAACGAGTGTACGTCATCATTGTTGCCTGTCGATGGTGATACAGTCTGGTGGGCGAATATTGCAAAAATAACCCCCGGTTAGTCGTGAACGATAAGCCACCAATTGTTCAACAACCTTCCAACGGAGTGGATCGAAAGGGAGTGTCACCAGAACTGGCAACTTACGTATAGCGGCTGAATCGGTCAACAAATCCTGTTGTCAAATGGATTACACTGAGTACTCTGGGGGGCCGCTGTAGCCAGCACCTCGTTGTTTTGTTTATATAGAGTTTCTACGCCATCCCCACCACCTTTCTAGGTTTTCAGGGCTGAAACATTGTCTTACCTTGAGCACATTGAGTTCCAGTCTGGACCAACCGATAGACACCGTTTCCAATGCTAGAGGGCTCGTTGTCATGGGGTTGTCGAAGTGGTAAGTACGGTGTTGCCGTCGTAAAAGAGGGAAGACGCATCGAGAATTGCAGAAACTTCCGAACCAATCAGAGCAAGCCACTTGCGAAGTCACGTGGTCCGTACGATAGCACCCAAAAATTGCGACGCTTTCTCTTCTCAGCCACCTCTACCAGGTGTAACTTTGGCATATTCATTTTGATCATGCTGTACTCGCTCACCGGCCCTAGTTGACTTTTTTAGGAGGTTCCAAGCTCGCCACCGAAACGACTCAACGTTAGCAATCATCTTGATCCCAACCCCCTTTGCCGAACTGGATCAGATGCTCATTGTCGGCCTCACATGCCGCCGCCAATGCACCGACAGTAAACCCTCCTCGGCGGAGGACGCCTTCATGATGCGTACACTTCTCTGGAAAAAAGCATCTTTGAGGGTGGCTTGCCCGGCCGGATTTCAACCTTGGTACCGCGGAGTGCGGTCCGAATCCCGAGTCCTGGAAGAACTGGAATCCAAAATTGTTGTCAGGAAAACGAGCCGAGATTCTTCACCGCCAGTTCCGCGGGCGATTAACGTTATCTCGCGCCGCGTTCCGCTATGCTTCGATTTTGCTTTTCGAGCAGACTGATCGTCGCCGATGCGGCGTCGACGGCGGTAATGTGGGGAATGTTTCCTCAGGTCCCGAATCCGCAGGGGTCAATCCAAGCCGCTCGTACGCCGCAGCTCCTCGATTGAAGTGTTCAGATGAGGTCTGAGTCCGGGACTGATTGTTCTCAGATGCCATTGGAATACTGGGGTTGTGGACGGCCAGCTCCCAAATCTTTCCTCTTCCTTGAAAATCAGTCACTCTTGGAACTGGTATACCCAAGTAAAACCGAGGAATACACTTGATACAGATTGATACGATACTCAACGTAGGGAAAAGGCCCCTGCTGTGGTTTTATGGGAATTGCAACCGGAAGCGTCCGTATCACGGTGTGGTCGTCGTATAGCACTTTGCACCGACAACCCGTTGGTATGCAGACTGGCCCATCACCATGCAACCAAGTTTGCCAGAGTTTGGATTTTGAATGCGATGGATATTGCTGTTCGCCCGCCATGGCATGAGCCGTTGGTTCGACATCCCCGGAGGACCGTGGATGACCTGATTTTCTATCCTTCTCTCCAGATTACACATTGACAGCCTTACTCCATAGGGAGACTTTTTGTTCGCCGCCTCCCCCGACTTTGACTTTTGCAATGTCACCGCTAGGATTTATACCCACATTGAGTTGCACTAGGCTCCTCGTTTCCGGCGATCTTCCCCTTTGGAGTAGTCAATACTGCACTCGTGATTGGCTCATTCAACACTGCAGTATTCTCCCTATTGGTTGAATTTATTGGGATTAATGGCGCTAGAAGTCTCAAGGAAGCTCTGACGAAAAGGATTGTCGGCCTCGACTCCGTAACATGAGATCGGAACCGCCACGACGCTAGGTCGTTCGGCAGTCCATAAAGAGAAAGCCAGAACTTAGAACGGGAGTGGTTATGGTGGTCTCCGATTCCCAGCATCCTTTCACCTCCCACACCTCCCACGTGGAAGCCCACAAAATTTGGAAGTTGCCAAGGATGTTCTGTCAATTTTAACTACTGGGTCACTAGTTCTTATGTAAGTCCCCTGGTTTCTGACTCAGAATCACCTGCTGAGCTCATTAATCCGGCTAGGATTCAGGGCAAATCAACATTTGGAATGGGGCTTCTTTCCTAAATGGGATTGGTCATTCAAAAGAGGCCGGGCACTGGAATATTGTCGACCTTCACAATAATGATAGCCGCCATCTTTAGCTTCAGTTGTGACATTTTGCAATCACAGCGCGACACGGAGTGAAAATGATCACGAAATCAGAAAATTGAGCAAAGAGAGCGTGAAGGATCCCAGGAAAGAATTCGTCTTGTGAGATCATTCATTCGGCGTGAGCTGTATCCAAGACAAAAAGTTTCTATCGAACTCATCAGAGAAGGGGCCGGACTCAAGGTCTTTTTTTTTTTTTTTTTGACTGTAAAGGTGCGTAGTCGCCCTGAATAACAGGATTTTGAATTTGGAAGTAAGTATTACACACGCATCCACACACACCCACCTGCAAAGATAGTCCAAAGATACACTATTCCCTACCTCATATTCAATGCACACACAATCTTTGCCGTAGAGTGAATGCTGGCTATCTTCGCCAATGCACCCCCAACGCCTCTGTCTCCCAGCCTTATGATATGCAGACCAATAGAGCCGCTCTCCCGTCATCCATCCCGAGTCATGTCTGTCCGCATGTGTTCAGGAGCCACGTCTGATTGGACAAGAAGGTGACAATCGGGGAGTGCTCTGAGGGCTCGGAGTATCGTGGTTGAAGAATGGTACCAAGTCGAACTCCTGGGGAGATTGGCAGAGTGAACCACAGAGAGTAGGTAAGCCAGATTGGAGCTGAGAAATTTCGCCATTGAGTTGCTCGATTTGCGCCTTGAGTCGGTTGATTTCTTCGGTCTGCTGCGAGTATGATCGCGACAGGAGCTGGTGTCTTTGTTGCCATTGAGCAATTTGCTCCTCGAGCTCCTTCTGATGGCGCTCTTTGCGCTCGCGATATGCACGCTGCGAAGAGCGGTTTTGTTCTCGTCGTCTCTATTGACGTTGTTAGTCGGATGGAAATGGTCGCAATCGATTCTGGAGGTGGTCTACCTCGATCTTGTCAGGAATAGAACTCTTCACCTGGGCCACCACGTTGGTGGTAGATGAAACTCGTCGCTCAGGTGTTGATCTATAGGAGCTATCTGAGCCTGATGAAGACATACTGTCAAATGAGTTGTCAAGGGTGGCGTAGAAATCAGCCGCTCGTTGGAGAAGCTACCATTTTCTATTAGCACCAAACCTCGCTATGGAAAGCGCCAGAAGCCCACTTACATCATTATAGTGCCTGACCATATTCTTTGGCGACTGGACGCCAGTGTAGCCCCATTGGAAAGAGGAGTCGATGGGTGAGAAGGTAGCTTGTTGCTGGGCCCAGCCGTTGGTGGTGTGATAGTCGGTCATGATGGTGTTGGCTTGCCGTTTGAGACTTGAAGTGTTTGTGAGCAATGTTCGTCTTTGTGATACGAATATTTGGTCTTCCAAACTTGAAGGAGGCGTTGTCAGGGCAAATGGTGGTAGGGGGGAAGGCAAGCGGCATATCTTATACAAGACCAGGCTGGCATGGCGGAGCAGGCAAAGTGGTCTGCTTCGTCTTTAGCTAACGGGGCTTTGACTGGACGCGAATGGTCTTCGATTCGAATTTCAAAAAGTTATCCTGTCGGTAGACAGGTGCTCTAGTGCCTTCAGGACAAATTCGAGGACCAATCCGGCTGGGGAGTGGAAGAGAGGAGATGAAGACGTTGGTGGAGTGTCGAAATCAAACTAAACCTCGAACAGCAGGCGCACTAAGAACGCTAGAGCCCTCCCCCTGTCAACACCCCCGTCAATCTTTTGTCGGCCCCTTCTCCTTGCTAGAGTTCGTTGCTCACTGTGCGTCTCAGTACCCGTGCATAGTCAGCCAGACCTTTATGCGCCCTTACTCACTCTCCACGACCATTCCTCAAGGGGCAGAATGTGGCTGAACCGTTGCTGCAACCCAAGTGGGCATGGAGGGGAAAACGCGTTGAACACTCCCTCGTCGACCCGTTCCTCGAGCAATGATCGGGGCGTCTAACCACCAGGAGACTGGCTATACGGATCATCACCACGGCGTAGCTTGCTGAGATACACAGAACTGAGATGGGATTTAGGCACTGAAGATTCTGGCACTTTCGGTCTTGATAACATAAGATACAGAGCTATGGCTTGCTAGCGGATCTGCGGTGTACATTGTCCACAACACATTCCAGCAGTGGCACCTTGGTCCATGAAATTATTTCCTTGATCAAACGGGGTAGACTACTTAACGAATGAGGTGCCTGTACATTGTCCATGCAGCGCTACATACCTCAGTTTTTCCGCGACAGGAGGGAGATCTCGCAATTGCTTCAATATATGCCATGTTCGTCATTGCGCTGGGTCCCGTGCACAGCATGTGGTGAGGTTGCCTTTGTTAAACATGGGGTACCCGAGTTCGGCAGCACTACCAGGTACAGTTAGAGCCGCTGCAAACTTCGCAACAGGAAAAAGTACCCTAGAAGCGCCCGGTAACCCCCATTTAGGATGTCCCACTAGCATTCCGTCTTCATAAGTGTAACATATATGACGTCTTTAAAGGAGGTCTGGGTAACACGAGGACGCCGGGTAATATTGGAAGCCGTATCTTTCTGTCTCGCAACTCGTGTCGCGCCATTTCTCGCCAACTTGCCATGTACGCTGCACACTGGCCAACTCATCCTTCGCCTTCTATCTGTGAAGTATCTGCGGACAAACCACTCGGAAAAAGTAGTGTGCATACGTCGAGTGGTGAGACTACTTGGACTCTTTGCCACCTCCACACGGTGTTTCATGTGCAAAATACGATAAAATGGGGGTATTATGAATCTTACTACGCATAGAGAATTAGCGCGGACAGACCTCATGCTCAACAATACAAACTTTCGTTCGAGCTGGCTCGGAGGCTTCGATTCCTGGATCCTCCGTATGGGTGTGTAATGATAAATCTGGAACAGGGTCCTATCACATGATTGCGCACATCCGTGTCTCATGGTCTTCTAAGAAACGCCCGCCTCTACCGAATTCGGGCGGAGGAAATAAGGGCTGTGGTTTCTCTAAGAGAGGAAAGCCCATGGGAGCAAAAGCATGCGTTCGCCCGCCTCCACCCCATACAGAAAGACCAGCAGTCCAGGCCCAATCAGGGGGAATGGGATATCCCCGGCGCCGCGGAGTCTGATCGGGTACTTATCACGAAAATTCTCGAAGACCAGACGTGTTCCGCATCTCACTGCCCTGATGCCCCATCGGACCGTCTCGGTCTAATAAGCTGCCTGGAGATGGGGGAGGCTCGTTTGGGGCAACGCTTCGAACATAATCTGTTTTCTACAAATGAGCTCCAACTCACCCAGCCTTGTGGCTCATCGATGATCCACCTACCCGAAGCTCTACCCCTTCTGAATATTCGGCAGCAGTCATGCGCGACTTCTCACGACAGCTCCTGATGTCCATGGTAGCATTCGGTTGCAGACCGTGTTGGAACTCTGAAGAATACTTGAGTGCTAGATTCGACCAAGTTATGTTGGGTGTGCGTCTCATAGATGGCACCTTTGAAAGGAGTGAAAATGCGTTGTCGTGAAGCTGAGCCTAACCAAGGTATCTAGACAACACAGTTGGACTCGAAGAATCACCACCGTTTCATAGAACGGCGATTCGTCGTCCTGGTCGAGACTGTGATGTGATGGGCAATTCTGTAATCTTGGTCGGCAAGCTTTGCGATCCAATCACTCTGAAAAGCCGAGTGGGCTTCTCACCAGATCTATGTGTATTTTACGCATGGATGGGGTGCGAATACGTGCTCGTTTCCCAAGGCATAGCGTCAATGGCAAAGTATCACGGCTCTGTGGTTCGATCCGGCTGTGCCAAACTCAGTCCGTTCTAGCTTTGACCCTTGACATTGTTGAAAGCGATTCGTCGATGACAGTGTATTCTCAGCATTATGTCTATCCCGGCAATTGTCCCATCAACGGGATCTCACACCAATAATTGAAAGCGACTGATCCGCGATTTTCGCTGTGCTTTCCAACCCCAAACTCGGAAAGCGAGCTGTAGAGGATTGCCGACGTCAGCAGCGCAAAACGAACAAATCACATGATCGTACACGACGAGGCACTCAGACTCAAAGAGAGGGCATTGGAGGACTGGAAAATATTCGATTGGTTAACGGGCTAATGGGATCATTTGAGCCACTAGAGGCGAGGAGGTAATAAAGATCCCGGATGATTTGTAGCTGACGTTATCAATATCTGCGCGAATCATGGTAAGCTTGTCATCTTGGCATTGCATAGTTAATACAAACGCAGATAAAGCAAGATGGGGCCTGGAGCGGTTTTCAGATGCAAATGCCAGAGATTGATTCAGCATTATACTCTCGTCCTCGGGTATATCGTGATTCACACGGGGCCTAGCATACTCCTGCGCAGGTCTGGAACATGGTTCACCCCTAGAGTCTGACCTGACCGTACAGACGAGGGATATGTGAGTTCGTTTTTGAGTATTTGTATTGGTCGAAGCATTGGTCAGGTCTCGGGGCTGTTACGCTATAGGAGTGCTTCCCTTCGACGATAAGGAACCGATGGTAAACCCTGATGTACCAAATCGAGATGAAGGGCCGCGTAGCTCGGACCTAGTGACGGGATGTTTTGGGACGGACCAGTCGCTATGGTCTGTCCCTCAAGCTTCCTTGGATAACAGGTGGTACCAAGAGGTCACACCGCGTCCCGGCTCCATGGGCATTGGAACATCGTGAGTGACTGCTGGTCGATGGTATACAGAGGATAGCGCTAGACACGGAGGTAACTCGTGAGCAAGGGGTAAGGCTTTGCCGGCAATGGGATATCCCATCGTCTGACGTCATTGCGCTTTCCAATTCGAAATGTTTTAACCACAATTAGCCAATATGCCGGTGAAGGTCTCGAGATAAATGCAGATGGATAGGAGAGCAGCCTCACCCTGGCCACGACCCGGGCGCGGGATGACTGATTTGCTGACAATTGGATAGATGGTCGGGCGTTGTCAGGAGCTCGTATCGTGCTTACTCATAGATAGCCCGAATAGAAAAGAGAGAAATTGATCGTGACGGAGGCTTTCCAGGTGGGCGTCGTTGATGGCATATTGATGCTTGGAGGAGGAGGATTGAACTGGAACGGAACCCCTATAGGGCGGAGAGCTAACGGAAGAATTAAGGAGACTTGGGCATACTGGAGTGACTGAAGATATGACCGAGAAGCTTTTGCGCTGTCTTGTTTCCTGAAAGCGTCTTCAAACTCCAAGGTAATTGGCACTAACAGCTAAGGCAGGTTTGCCGAGATCAGGTTCGGTGGTGGCTGGGATATGAGAAGGTCGCCACGCGATGATCAGGGCAACAATCTGGCCCCTGCACCAAACCAAAAATCTTGAAACCTCGATCCTGGGCCGAGGGATGGAATTTCATCAACGCCGCTCTGCAAACATCAACATGTTCATGATCGGTGAGATCCAGAGGCGATGGTGTGGTGAGGGTCATGAGGACAGCAGTTGCTTTATGCAGCAGCTCTGCTCGGAGAGGGTGTTCGCCTCCAGATCCCGAGCTCAGGGCCCGTCACACCCTCTCAATGTCCCGCACCTGCGGCCCAACCCAAACACCAACTCAACAACACTCCGATTATTGGGAGAGGTGCACTCAGTCACCGCTATTCCTCGTCAAGAGAAAACACTTGCTCCAACGATCATTACATGAACCAATTTCATCTATTGCTGACTCTCCGAATTAGATTAGCTCCTTTGCCGTTTCCCAGCCACCTTCCGATCAGAGGTATCCATCGCTGTGTTGGACAAATTCTGTGGCAGGCGAGAGGCTGGTACATTCTAGTCTGCCAACAGGGAAAAAAAAAACCTCACCTATCTGCCTGACGTTCAGGTTCATTTTTCATTTCCATTCTTTCGTGTCTCTTGTCAATCGTTAACCCCCCAAATATCTCAAGCTTTGAAATTTTTCGGTTGGTAGCGTGCGATCATTGGTACCAAAGCACATTCTCTATACTCGACCAAAAATCTCACCAAGTTTCCAATGCAAAGATAGCGCACAGATCCCGAGATTCGACCTCCCCCCGGCCTGTGCGGTCAACGACCATGCGGCTACATGAAATGCCTTCCTCTCACACTTCATTCCTCGCTGCCATCATCCTCACTCGGCCTATCACCGCAGCGCTCTTACCGGAACTCCTCCACAGCTTCGAAGACCTTCAAGATGTCCGAAAGAGATGTGATAATCCCTGTGGATATTATGGACAACTATGCTGTGAAGCAGACCAAGCTTGCTACACGGATTCCAACAACCAAGCCCAATGTGGCGTCGTCGCTACCACGGCCGTCGCATCCGGTCAGTGGGAGTATTACACGACCACTTATGTGCAAACAGATCTTAAGACGGTCACCGAGACATTCAGTTCATACGTTCCCGTCAGCACGCTCAGCTGTTCGTATTCCCTGGGCGAGACTCCGTGTGGGAATGTTTGCTGTTTGTCCGGCCAATATTGCCAGGCCTCGGGGATCTGTGTCGCCGTTGGAGGGGATAGTTCTGGACACTACAGCAGTCTCTACACCGTCACGACCGTCGTCACCAACACCGCCAGTGCGCCACTACGGCCTACCAGCAACACGCTCGTCACCGTCACCTCCATCGGTGGCGCCACCACCACCCAGCCCTTCGTGACACCCGTCGGCACCGATGGGAGTATCATCTACGGCACCACCTCGAGTTCCAGTGGCGGCTTGAGCGGAGGCGCAATTGCTGGCATTGTCATCGGCGTCATTGCCGGAGTAATTATCCTCCTCCTTATCTGCGCCTGCTGCTGCTTCAAGGGCTTGATTGATGGATTGCTGGCCATTTTCGGCCTAGGCCCCCGACGAAGAAGACGCACCGAGGAAGAAGTGTACGTGGAAAGACGCTCTCGTCGAAGTGGACGAGGAGGACGGACCTGGTTTGGCACAAGACCGTCGAGAACCTCGGTGGTGGAAGAAAAGAGGACCGGTGGGTGGGGTAGGGTGGGCTGGGTGGCTGCCAGTTTAGGTGCTCTAGCTATCTGGCTCGGATTGAAGAGAAGAAGTCGACGGGACGACAAGAGCAGCTCCGGCTATGGCAGTTCTTACTACTCAGATTATACAGTTTCCAGTGAGTATACGTCGATTCCCACCTTGATGCCATGTCCATGCTCACTTTTTGGTATCAGGTAGTGAAAGCTCCTCAGACCGACGGACGAGGCGGAGCAGCCGATCCCGATCCCGACCCCGACGATGATTGTGAATTACGATTGATGGATTTGAAGCGGGCCTTGGTGCACCATTGCATGAATATGGATCGGGATTATTGATGGGATGGATGGGACATATAGCGAAGTCGGAAACCATTTTCGGCAGACATGCATGCAGTTGAGGAATTTGGATGGACTCAGATTGTATATTTGGATGAGTCGAAAATGAGCAAATCATCACGGACATAGGAAATTGACAGCACAGGGGAATTAATGTATCGTCCACAAAGGTTGGTGAAAGTATCTGGTATTTTCGGTTGCAGCGTACATAGGTGTGTACTCGGTACCTCGGGCTACCACGGCGTCGGGGATTTCGACCACCCCTATCCCGGGTAACTTCTCGCCCGAGCCAGGGTTGAGCCACAGGGCGCGGCATCACCCGGTTCCCCTAAAACGGGGGTGGGCTGGAGCAGACCTTGGCAAAGGGTTTGCTGCATCCAAGCTGAGGATATCGATTGATTACCAACCTTCCTTTGATCGTCCATTCATGTTACCGAGTCGTCAGGATATGATCGTCTGAAACCCATCTTGTGAGTAGACATCCTTCACAACCTAGTCTTCCCAACATTTCCTCGCCAAAAATCACATGTGTGTGGCCCTGGTTGAAGCTCCATGCCAGACATCGCAACATTATGCCTTCAACTCAGGAATCAACTCCGGGGATCAAAATATTGATGCTCCATGGATATACACAGAATGGGCCTCTGTTTCACGCCAAAACACGAGCTATGGAAAAACACTTGCAGAAAGTCTTTCCTGGGGCTTCTCTGAGTTATCCTACAGGTCCTCTACATCTCAAGCCAAGTGATGTACCAGGTTGGGACACAAGGACAAGCGAAGATCCTGACAACACTGAGGCCTATGGTTGGTGGCGCCGTTCAGACATTTCCGATCCGCCCGAATATGTTGGATTGGAAAGGGGTTTGGAATCGGTAGCCCGAATTCTCGTGTCCGAAGGTCCCTTTGATGGAGTCATTGGGTTTTCTCAAGGCGCTGCGCTCGCCGCAATGCTGGCCTCATTACTTGAAGGAGAGTCCAGAAAGCAAGCATTCCAAAAAGCACAGTCATTATCACCGCTGGCGATCCCCTATCCTTCATCTTTCGAAGGATTGAATCATTCACCCCTCAAATTCTGTGCGGCATATTGTGGATTTCGGGCACCTGGGGAGAGGTATCGTGGATTTTACGAAGACCCGCCTATTCAGACGCCGGTGTGTCATTTTATTGGCAGTCTTGACACGGTGGTTGATGAGACCAGAACACAAGCACTAGTAGATGCTAGTGGTGGCGCAGAAATGACTCAAGTGGTGACGCATCCCGGGGGACATTTTGTTCCGAGTGGTAAACAATACCTTGACATTGTTGCGGCATTCATCAAACAGAAAATGGCGTCACAAGACGAGAAAAATGAGCCGGAAGAGCGGGTAGAGGATATGGATGTGCCGTTCTGAGGACATTTTGCTGGTTTTTCCCGATCTTCTGCGATAGATTTGATACCCAACAGACTGATAGAACGGCCCAGAGGAGTGGGATTGTATGTGCTTTCGATGGCCTCTGCTGTGAGATCCCTCCACAAAAAGTAGAAAGTGATTGGGCGGTTGAAGTAGAAGTGTGATCACGTGAGTTGACGTTGCTCGAGGCTAGCACCAATCCAACCTGCCAAGATGTGCGCCAAAGAGAGGGCTCGCACACTTCTCCAAGTCCCCATTTTCGACCGCATTTGACCAACATCTCAATCGAACACTCGCATCGTCGTCGACCAAGTCGATATCACAGAAGATCTCAATTCACGTCAAGCTTCTCAGATTGGTCCTAAAAATCAGTCAAAATGGTATGCAACCGTCCTGTCGAACACGGCACAAATCCATGAGCTTAAAATTTTCCCTTTGGCAACCGCACAGCACACGAGAACAGCGACAATCATCAACACCAATTCCCAAGCGCTTTCATATCAAGGATATAGCTAATATTTCTGATTCCAGGTCCTGGCCGTTGATCTCCTCAACCCTACCCCTCAGGCTGAGGCCCGCAAACACAAACTCAAGGTACGAAATCAATCCACCGGCCGGCCAAATATCCCACATCTAACATTTTCTTCAGACGCTCGTCCCGGCTCCTCGATCCTTCTTCATGGACGTCAAGTGTCCCGGCTGCTTCACAATCACCACTGTTTTCTCCCATGCTCAAACCGTCGTCATCTGCGCAGGCTGCTCAACTGTACTTTGCCAACCCACCGGTGGCAAGGCCAGACTCACAGAGGGCTGCTCTTTCCGAAGAAAATAAACGATCAAAAGAAAATTGGGCATGGTACTTTGATGGCATCATATTTTTTTTTTTTTTTGCTAGATAGAGGATGGATTCCCACACGAACAATCACCCCGACCCATGATGGATGGAGTTCCGGATATCTTGCAAAAAAAAAAAAAAAAAAAAAAAAGACGTTTTCCGAGAGCATAGGGGCCGAATTTCGTTTTGTTATGATAACGGCGTCAATCAATTCTTTTCAAGGGATGAGAACATTTACGTCCCTCTCCCCTAAAAATGTCTTTTCTGCACGGGATGACGAGGCGGAGGCAACGAGATTCTGCATGAACATATACACTGTGTTGTAATGTGAGGAGGGCAGGTTCTTGATGTTGAGGAGGCCTATGACCTTGCATTAGGCTAAATCGCGGTGGAACGGGATAGTCATGTACTCTTAGTACCACAAAGAGGCAAGCAATCAAAATCTTCGAAAAGCATATGAACTTCCTGTCCTTATCCTCCTAGTTGTCATGATACCTTGACCAATTCCAGATTTGTCTGCTGTAGCCAATGTGTCCTTCATTCTGCTTCGGTTCTGAAGGTACCGAATTCATTCATCGGGCTTCTATGAACATGGCCCGTTTGCTGATGTGTTTTGTATTTTCCACCCCTGCACATTCCAGCACACTTTTCATGCAGGGTCGAAGTCTGCGTTCATGTCTTGAGCGACCGAGGGTGATAGGAGATCTTGGCACAATCCATGGATGCACGTGACGGCCGAAACTGGAGAAGGACTGCCATCAACACCGTTCAAGGTCCACCATGATCTTGTTGACGAGCTTCTTTTGATCTTTTTCTCGTAGCTCCTTTTCGTCCATCTCTCTCAGACAGCGACCCACTGCACATATTCCCTTCACACCCGCTTCGGGGCAATCAACCCACACCCGGCCATTTCGGCCAACGGCTATTTCAAATCCACCGGGCAGCTTGGAGCCCAATTCGTCCAACGCCACCGCACTTTGCCTTCTGAGCAGCCTTTCCGCCAGCCCCGGACTGACGTCAAAGACCATACCTCCCGTCAGTGGTCCCAGTCCATCTGGTTCTGATTTTCCCGTAGAAGGATTCACACAGCTCAATTCGACCTCCATATTCTTCTGGGCAGACACCACTTTGGCATACACGAGATCATTCGATTTCAGCTGAGGTCTTGTCTTCTTAGTCGCTCCTTCAAAGGCGAGTTGGGGCAGAATCGCTTGTTGTGAGTGGGAGTTGATGAAGAGGTGGAAAAAGTCTGTCGAGGAGGTTCGTACTTGTGCAATAACTAGATCACCGGCCTTGGGGACATAACGAGCATCTGGTGTCGCGATTTGAGCAGTCTTTTTTCGATAATCGACTTCTAAAAGTCCTCCAATGGTGGATGTGAAGGTGTTGGAGATGGAGTCATATTGGAGTCCACGACCTATTTTGCTTTGTTGAGATACTGGTATTTGACTAGCTGGAACTTGATCTCCGGGCAATAGAACTTGAGTCGTAGCCATACAAGTAGTCAAGTGAGAGGATTTCAAGAGAAACGTAGTCAACAACTTATCCCACGCGAAAAGATGCTTCACCGAAAGGCTGAGTCAAACAAGCCAAGGGGTTTTGTGCGGGCCGTGTTACAAGGCTGACCTCGGCTGACCTTCCTCTGACTATGGGGCTTTTTCGCCCAAGGGTTCGAAAAAAAAGTTTCTCAAGGTACCAACAAGATTTCAAGGTGCGCCTCGTGGAAAGCTACCACGCAAGGACCGATTTCGGTTACCTGCATTCGTTCTTCCCCCAAAATTTTTTCAAAATACATCATTGGCCCTGTAGCCTCGGGCTGTTTACCACGACCATGAGTGACGAATCCAACGGGGTGCCGACCCAAGGGTTACCCGAACACTATGCCATTGGTATTTCGTTCGGAAATTCCTACAGTTCAATAGCACACATTTCAGGGGAAGGAAAAGTTGAGGTGATCGCCAACGAAGAAGGAGATCGACAAATTCCTACCATTCTATCATATATCGACGGAGAGGAATTCCACGGAACACAGGCAAAGGCGCAGTTAATTCGGAACAGCAAAAACACCGTTGCATATTTCAGAGACTATGTTGGAAAAGACTACAAATCGATAGATCCTACGCCCTGTCATGCCTCAGCCCATCCTATCGAACACGACGGTCAAATCTCCTTTTCCGTTCGAGATACAGAGAGGGAAATGGAAAACAAGGTGCCTGTCCTCGAAATCGCCACACGACATTTGCGACGGCTGAAGAATTCCGCCTCCGATTTTACTGGCAAGGCTGTGACTGCTGCGGTTGTTTCCGTGCCCACAGATACCACCGACGACCAAAAGGCGGCCCTGACCCAAGCTGCGGCCAACATCCAGGTGGAAATCCTCCAATTCATACCCGAACCCATTGCGGCTTTGCTAGCATATGATGCGCGATCGTCTGAACCTGCCACGGACAAAATCATTGTCGTCGCCGATTTTGGTGGAAATCGATCGGACGTCGCCGTGGTCGCATCAAGAGGGGGCATGTACAGCATTCTGGCTGCCGCTCACGATTACGAACTGGGTGGAGCGCAGTTAGATCAAGTCCTGATCGATCACTTTGCCAAAGATTTTGAAAAGAAGCATAAGATTGATCCACGCAAGAATGAGAGGAGCTTGGCAAAATTGAAACTCGAAGCCGAGGCTGTGAAGAAAGCACTCAGTCAGAGTAACAGCGCCACTTTCAGCGTCGAAAGTCTTGCAGACGGTATTGATTTCAGATCTACGGTCAACAGGACCAGATACGAAATCCTGGCCTTGAAACCTTTCACTCGATTTACAAGGCTTGTGGAGGAAGTCATCAGGAAAGCTGAACTTGATGTTCTCGATATTGATGAAGTTATCATGTCTGGAGGTACCTCCCATACGCCCAAGATTGCCAAGAATATCGAAGCCATCTTCCCCGAGTCGACGAAAGTTCTCGCCCCTGCTACCACACCGACGGCATTGAATCCCTCTGAATTATCGGCCAGAGGAGCTGCCCTTCAAGCTTCTTTAATCCAAGAATTTGAAAAGGAAGATATTGATCAATCCACGCATGAAATGGTCACCGTCACCCCGCACTTGACTGCTGCGGTTGGCTTTCAGGTAACTGGTCAACCTGCAGACTCATTGACAGTCATTGTTCCACCCAACACGGCCGTTCCCGCACGAAGAACGAAAGTTATTGATTCCCTCGAGGGCGACGTCTTGATTCGAATATGTGAGGGACAGCGTGAGATCAAAGTTTCCCAGGCCGAACCCAAACCGAAAGCTGAGACAAACGGTACTCCGGGTGATGATGAGGACGACGAAGCGGTCGAAGATGATGAAGATGATGAACCAGAAGAGATTCGTGAGAAGATCTGGAAACCAAAACAAACTCTTGCTGAATTCGCATTCAAGGGTCTCAAGAAGGGTTCCAAAGTAGAGATCATGGTCGACGTTGACGCCGAGCTTGCATTGTCTATCACGGCCCGGGAGATTGGTGGTAAAGGAGGTATCAGAGGTGAGATCAGGGCTTCGGAGTTGGTGCAGAATGGCAGTGCTTGATGGAATTCTTGTTGTTACTGGCATGGCGTGGCGCAGTGATGCTTTTAGAGAAAAAGAATATTGGATACTCAAGACGCACAGACAGATCGAGATGTATTTGGTTGATTTACGATACCCATGGGTAAGGAAAGGGCATGAGCCCTCAGCAATAGAATCCCTCATCCATGTGTTTAATGGATTCGGTTCTTGACCCTGTATTTTGGGTTGTTTCCATTGTTCCTCTCTGTGCCATATGCACCCTCATCTTGGCCCCTATCCACCTCAGCCTTGCACAGCCTTGCACACTTGTCTTATGAACGAGGTCGCCAACAACAACTGCCAATTCTGCGGCGATGCCCATACAGACACCTCCCCACTTAGCTCTTGTTACACTCGAGGACAAGTTGATAACATTGTCAACAGTGTTATGTTCATGTTGCCAGGTTAGTGGCTCTTCTTCTACGCCATCCTTCTCCCATTAAATGCCTTGGATATCCACCATACATCATTCCAGCATTTTACACACTTTCCTCGCGGCTTCTGCAATACTCTCTATATTCGATACGTCGGCTTTCTTCGAGCAAAATTCATCTCATATGGGAGCATGACCTCACGTGGGAGCACATGACAAGTGAATGCACTGTTGTTCTGGATCAATGCATTCCAACATTCATGCACTTGATATTTCTACGTTCGGAGACACCATCGAACTATATAGACATGTTCGTTACCATGCTGGGAACTAGGTAGCTAACCTCGTTCTCATTACAAGCCTACCAGCCAGTGTGAATGATTCATAACACCTACTTCCAGTACCCCTTGATGATGGACATTCTTCCACAATTTCAATCAACTCATTCCATCCTTCTCCGAACAGCCCAAAAAAGAGATTCAAAAGCTTACATGAAGGGGAAAAAAGGCTCACATCTGTGATACAACTGACTCCGGCTTCGGGAGTTCAAACAAGATTCTTGTTTCGAAATATCGGCAACAAGTTACTCTCCATCCATCCCTCAGAATTGACAAGTCCGATGTCAAGTCTCCAGTTCGATAGCTCACAGAACATTGAGGGCAAACTATATGATACTTGACGCACTCCGTATACCAGACTTGCTTGTCGGTTTTTCAATAAAATGCAAAGGCTACGGTGCTCGTGAAGGCCTCAGTATTAATAATATTACCGACTAGGTGCGGGTTGGTTCCCATTATTTAGTAACCATGATTACTTACATCCTGGCCAGCACACTGACATCAGAGTAGTCACGAACCTGAAAGGTTCTCAGCGATCACCGGGACGGCTGCAAGATGCGCTTGTCATATCGACTTCTGCGGCAAGTAAAAAAGCGAAATCCGACTAAATGGAGCTTCTACGTGTCTGCGTGGTCTGCTCAGAGGGCCGGAGCCGCTTATCCAATGAGTTCTCTTGGCAGAAGCGAAATCAACTATGTCCCAAGGTTATGGTGGTTTGCTTCTGCTCATTCAACAAGTATCCTGAACGGAGGAAGCTAGCGGAGTTCAAGGGTAGGCTGGAGGATGGTGAATCCGAGGTAAATTGGGGCGTCAAACAAGCCAATTGCTCAACGAATCCGTCGAAGAAGGACATGATCGCCGGATGTTGAGTGCTTACTTAAAGGATCGTAGCAGCATCTACTCAGAGATTGCTTGGCATGTCGAGGGACACGCCAGAAAATTGCTGTAGAACACAGGTACAAGTATTCATTTGGTACTAAGATGGGGCAGGACGAGTTTCAGTCACGTGATCACACAGGCCTAATTTTTCACACATATTTTAGAAACTAAAAATCCTGATCACAACCGTCTCCTCTATAGTGTAGTGGTTAACATAGTTGGTTTTCAATTTGGAAACTGATTTATTCTGGTTGAATACCCAACAGCCTCGGGTTCGATTCCCGATAGAGGAAATAGGGGAGCAAGGGTACTGTGTTTTTCTTTTTCTTTTTTTTTCTTACTATCCTTTTTTTTTTGTAATTTTTTCTGGATGTATTTTTGTGCTTTGTGATATTGGTGCCAAGGCGGCTGTCGGGGCTTGAAAATGTCTTGGCAAGCATTTCGTATTGCACTGTACTTACGTATTGCTTCTCGGATCTCTCCAGGGATGGAAAAGTCGGTGAAACAATTTGCCAAATGATGTTTTTACACCCAGTGTGTGCCTCCTTTTCTTGTCAGCCTTCACCGAGGAACCCATCAAATTTCATATCGTCAATGGACACCAGAGATTGGTAAATGCTGTCCATCATTCCCAGTGGATTGATCACGTATTTTGTATGGGCGAAGATGACTTTGGGACTTTGACGAACCACGTCAGATCACAGCAGCAAAGTATGTTGACGACATCCTGTGATTGGAAAAAGACAGTCATCTTATGTTTGGGCAATACGCGTTACGATTGCGAGCTGACTCCGATGTATTTCTAAACCCATAGCTAACTCCAGAGTCGGAATATACACACACACACTCACTCACTCACTCACACATACAATATCTCAATTGGAATATTTCGAATATTTTTGAAGGGTACCCCAAATGCACAACGCGTGTCGAGTATACAAAGACTTCAAAGGCATCCCTTTTTTTGTTGACGCAGAGGTGCTGAATTTTGCATATGTGCAGCGTATCAAACATCCACTCCTGGTGTCTTCACACTTCCTGGAATTGACATGTGCGGAGTCGCGGACAAATGAACCTTTGAGCATGAACTGTCGACAAAGCAGAATCGATCTGGAGCCCAGGGAATGATCAAGGTCCAACGAGTGCTCCAGATGCATCATTGGTGTCCTTGGGTCAAGTTTAATCCTTAGTGTTACGATCTGAGTCAGCCACCACAGCATCCACAACTTCCTTGTTGAGACCTCTCCAGTACCTCTGTCCCCAGACGAACCACCACACCAGAGAAATCAAGAGGACGAAGACATTGATGGGGAGAGCGTAGTTCATGGTGTTGGCGTCTACCGGGAGGAATGATGGGAAGACCAGGAAGACCATGACGTATGCCGAGTAGATGATGGCGAAAATGTTGATTGGAATTCCCCATCGGCCTAATGACCATTCACCATGTTCGATTCGTCCTTGGAATCGGGCATACAGCATGCAGGCGATGGCTAAGAGGTAGGATTGGTAGAGGCCAAAGGTGGACAGGGCGATAATGACGCTGAATGCCGTATAGTTGGCAATGTTGAGGAGGGACAACAACTTGACAATGAAGATTGGCAACCACACGGAACGGACAGGAACCCGGTGCCGGGGGTCGATGTAGGAGAAATAGGCCGGCAATGCACCATCACGAGACCAAGCCCACGTCAGTCGAGAAGCGGAGGCCACACTGCCCAACGCGCAAGCGATATTGACAATCAAGAGTCCTCCGACCATGGCCGAGCCTGCTCTTAAGGATCCCGTGGCCACTACGCAGATTGTGAGGAGAGGATACGAAGAATTAATGAGGTCGTCCACTTTCCCGGCGCAGAACAGGAAGACCAGAACCATTCCGTACGCCAGGGCACCGTTCATGACGATACTCCAGAACATGGCCCTCGGGACGGCATGGCGGGCTTTTCGGACTTCTTCGGACATGTGGACGGCGCCATCAAAGCCTGTGCATTTATGGATGAGCTTCTAACGTATCTCGAACCCTCCCGGGGCCACTTACCGACGAAGCCCCAAGTAATCGTCAGCATACCCAGATTAAACGAGACATATTCGTTGGTCCATCCCGACAGGGCTGACTTTTCCAAAAAGACGAAATCGGCCGTATGTCGAGGCGCAAGAGTCACCAAGACTGAAACAAAAACGATCCAGAGAATGATGTGCAGCAGACCTGCGACCAATTCCACCCAGGGGATGATCCAGAAGGCGTACATGTTGAGCAAGCCCATGACAATGAGCAACGCATACATGATCAGAACGACGTGCCAATTCTCTGGGACATAGCTGGGATAATTGGCGATGGCCAGGGTTTGAATCATGTTGGCGGCAATGTTCACAACACCAGCCAACAGAGATATCCAGGAGAACCAGGTGATCCAGCCTTGGATCCAAGTGATGAATCGTCTTTGGGAGGGAGGGGCCAGGTAATGAGTCCAATGATATTGCGCCCCAGCGATTGGCTGGACCGAGGACATTTCGGCCATGGATGCTACCTGGCATAACACTCCTGTTATGACAATGACATACCCCCATGCAGCGGATCGCGGGCCTCCATTCCAGAAGATGAAGGCAATATTTCTAAAAACGATTCCATTAGTACAGCGTGTGTGGAAACTTCAAAAAGGCGTGGTCGTACGATGCGATGGCCTCCCAAGACGACATATAACTGAGCGCGAAGAAAAAGATCTGGGCGAAGCTGAAGATTCTCTGTTCGGGATGTCAGTGTCTGCCGCCGTCCAAATTCGTCGCCAAAACACATACTCGAACCCTGGTTGCTGTATTCCTGGTGCCCTCCGTTCTTTGACCAGTGTAGGCCGTCGCACCATACGACCTCTTCTCCTCCTGCACATTCACTGCCGCCGTTTTGACGGGTAGCATTTCATGAGCTCCGTCCATCTTGGATACAGAAAGATCGAATTCAACCCGAGCCCTAGGAATAGAAGATCCAGGGGGGTTTGGAAGATGGAAATAAAAGGGAGGGAAAACGAAGGGAAGTAGAAAGCCGACTGGGCTATGCAGCCGAAGTCTCTCTTGAGGGGGGGGAAAACGTGGAAGGGAAACGTGGATGATGGATCGGAAATTGGCCCTAAACTGATGGAAGACAAAGTCCCTGACCGCAACATGCCCGAGAAACCACAATGACGATAAGGGAGCAGAAATGTCTCGAGAATGTCAAGGCCCCTGTTCCATCCCGCAGCGACGCTTGGTTTCGGCGGGAAATCTAGTCAAGAGATCTGGGGTGGGATCAACCAATCAAGGGAAGGTCCAGACACCTCTACGGAGGCCAATTGAATGGGGTATACGAAGGAACTGGCGGATCCTTTCCATACCGAGTATAGAGGCCAAAGCCCTGGGAGGGGATTTGATGTGTCGGTTGTCCTTGGGGGGAAATGGTTTGACCGGTTGACCTCCCCTCTGGTTCCGGACTCGGGCCCCAATAGATACAACGCGCTGGGACTAGTATGCCATCTCTTCAACAGGAAACTCGCGCGTGACGATAGGAGGACGGACAAGTTTTGTCCAGACTTGTTCTTGGGAAGTGGGTAGCATCGTCGCAGAGAAAAAGGGACTGGGAAGTTGTGAATTTCTCCACTGTAGCCGCGTGTCCAATGTGCGTGCTTCCCTAAAACTTTGTCGTTTGTCGAATGTTACAATGCATTCCAGTCAGACGGTCCTGGAACAAACTCCCAGGCGAAAGCCCAACAGACGAAAGGCCGGACAGGCATATTCCGGAGCTGCAAGCTATTGGGTAGGTGCAGAAAGATATTTCTGTTGTGAGGAATCGGTGTGTCTGGCTCTTATCTGTGGCATACTTAGCGCCTCTTTGGGCCATGTTCGCCGATGAGTTAACAGCAGAGCCGAATGGGCGCCGAATACTCCGGACTAGCGGCCCTGGGGACATTGGTATATTGCAGGCTTCGAGGACCAATCCGGATCCTTGCTGAGTTGTCTTCACACCAATGGCGCACCCAAGGTGCGGGCCGTGCATGTTGATGGATCGCTTTCCCTTGTTTTCCCCCGGCATTAGAGGGGGCAGATCCTGGCAGATCCCGGCTCTAGCAGCGTGTCATCTAATGCCGTTTCCGGATTAGTGCCCAGTGTCCTTGATCAAACCACAACTGGTCGGGCTGACATATCTCGTCGATTGGACAAAAGAACTCTCAGGATAAAGCAAAAGATATATGGAATGCAAAGAGAGAGGAGACAGATATGGCTGCCTGTGGCACATTTCACGGCGTTCCTCCTGATACAATGCAACGGCAAAAAAAATCAACGCACGGACACGCCTGCAGCCAAGGCTGAACCACCTGAGTCGTCGACGAACAGCAATCAAGCAGAGGCAAGCCGAATCCCTAGATCCTTCGGCAGTGGACTGAGATCTCGGCTTGCTGGTAACAAGGGTCTGGTTGTGTCCCTCTGTCATCCCCTGATTTGCGCAATCTCCCCTCTCAAGCGCCTCATACCACCAATCCCTGTCCCGCGGAGCCTGCTAGCCCGGAGTCCTAGAAGAAGAAAAGGAAAACTCAAAACTTACCAGCCGTGTGCTTTCTTTGTCTTGAATGTCCCCGATCGGCGGTGACCACCACAATGAGGACCATTCTGCAAGTGACCATCGCTTTCCCTAGCAGATGGCACTCATGATTTTTTCATTTTGGTCAAAACTCAGGGACCGAGACCCCGTCCCGCTTTTCACGTCCACCGTTCGAACAACCCATGGACTTCGGACTTGCGGAAAGGACATCTTGCGCATTCTTTCGATGAAAACCTTTGGGGCAAAGGCGCATTCTACTGCCCATCCGAAGCCTCGCAATCGTCAATGTCGAGAGCACTTGGATTGGCAGGGGGACTAGCGTTTTCCTTCGAATGGCCTCCGAAATTGTTCCTGCATTGAAGCCGGACCCTTTCACGTACAGTTACACAAGGTGTGACAGGGGGAGAGGATGATCTCGATAGCGACAGGAGAAAAACCATCACAGCGTCCTCACATCTCACCCACCACTTACCATCGATCAACCAACTTCCTCGAAACTGATGAAGGGCCTGCCTACGCAATCTGGGGGGACAAACTAGGGTGCGTTAAGCCAATGATTGAAACAAGTCTCGGTCTGAAATCCCTGTCGGTAAGTGTGTCGATGGCGTTTCGTTCTTCACACCCGACTGATTTGTGGCTGCATTCGGTTGCCGCGTACCTCGAACACCAACAGCCTACCAAGTTGCGTAGTCCGTATGTTAGGGAACCTTTTTTCATCGGACTACGGGAAAATACCCTATGCATATTCCATCTATGGGGGAGAGGGTCCAAATCCTTGCGAATAGACTCGTAGTACCCTGAGTCGGATTGTCGCAACTCTATTGATATTTCGTTTCTGAAAAACTCAGCCGGTCATCCCAATTTTTTCCTCCAGGGCCGTGCTAACCAAGGAGATATCTCTCCCAGACCGAAGTCCACCTCTCGCTTTATCACGAGTGGTTTCCCACCATATTGCTATCAATATGGCTGACAGCGATACAGGCATCAACGAGCCTTTACTTCCCCCATTTCAACAAATCACCTCCAACAATCGAGGGCCCATATCTTTGGCCACGGCCATTACGTTGGTCGTCATCACATCATTGACGGTCGCCGTCAAGTTATGGACGAGGCTCAGCACGACTCGAACACTTGGTCTCAATGATTTGGCGATCATATTTTCTCTTGTGTGTTATCCTCGACATGTTCTCAGGAATTCAACTGATGTCGTTTAGTCGTGTGCCCTCGGGCAGACAATTTCTCTGTGTCTAGCGGTCAATGATGGATTGGGTCAACACGTAACGGATATAGCTGCTTCTGAAATCTCTGATCTCAGCAAGGTGCGAAACCCTGGATATTCGATGCGAAGAGAAGAAAAAGAAAGGCTAATGAGGGGACCAGAAATTTTATGCTTCCAACATCCTCCTGGTCTTAGCACTGACAGGTGCCAAAGCATCCGTGACTCTGTTGATCATTGCCATCAAACCTTTGAAATCGGTCGTGATCGCCTGTTATGGAATGCTTGTATTCGTCGGTGTATGGGGGGTCGCCAGTGTATTCGTGTTGGCTTTTCAGTGTTTCCCCAATCGATGGGTACTTGGTCCAGACTCGGGTTTGGGAAACAACACTTGTATCGACCAGTATGCGATGCAAGTTGCGATCCGATCTTTGGATATTGCCAGTGATGTTGGAATCGTTTTATTGCCTATCCTCATGATGCAGAAAGTTCAGGTCGCGCCCAAGAAACGATTGGTGGTGATGGCTTTGTTTGGTCTGCGAATTGCGTGAGTATATATATCTAACGGGCAGTAACTATTTCTGCTCTCTCTCTCTCTCTCTCTCTCTCTCTCATATCTGACGTTTGATCTACTTTAGTACACCCATCCTAACTGCCATCACTATCCTCTCATTAGACGACTTCTATCATTCAACGCCTCAAGATCGTCCCTGGAACGCAATCACACCTGCCATATGGACATCCGTCGCTCTAAATGTCTCGATTGTTACAGCATGTATACCATCAATTAAACGTTTCCTCGCCGACTGGGCTGCTGGTCTGAGCGGTGTCGTCATATCTGAACCCTTCGAACTCGAACACTCGGCCGGCAAGACCAATCCTTCGGGCACCTATATCGGAGGAAGCGGAATGGGAAGTAAAATAGCCACCAAACTCGGACTGAGCTCTACCAGCAAGGCAGAAATAACTTCCACAAGAAGTTTAGGTGACATGGGCAATCAAGGAGCTATCAACCTGGAGACACGTCCGCGCAACGGCGGTCGGAAGGGCCAAGTTTCGCACGATACATCGGAGAGTGTTAAGGGCCTTACGGATGGTGTCATTATGCACTCGATCGACTATCGAGTCGAGTTCGAAGATCAGCATCCCGGAAATCGCAACGGCAGTTGCAGCTCCAGCGCTCGCGATAGATCGGATATAAGATAGAAAGACAGCAAGACATGAGTCAAGAAAATTGGGGGGTGGGGGCAACGGTGCTTGGGCTTGGGATGACTTCAGAACCCAAAGATATGTCAGTAATGTACAATGCACCAGTTTAGAAGGGGTTGCGTGGTCAATGCATGGAATTCCATGTCACTTTCTCATTTCTCGACTTCTCTTCTATCTCCTGTTCTCCACGATGCCCCAAGGGAACTATCATAAGATGCCCGATTTGATTAGAGACAGGTCCAGGCCGAGGCCGAGTCCGTAACTTACTCTTCCCAACCGATAGAAGGAAAACAATATACTCTTGAAGTGGAATGGACCGTTCTTGAACATGGGAGGCAAAATACTCGTGAGGATTATTGACCTCGATCATGATTGAAGACTTCCAGGCACGCAGGCGGTTGGTGTCGATATCCCTGACCGTTTGAGTTATAGAGCAATATTAAGCCTTATCCCTCATTTTCACCACATTGAGAGTTCTGGTCACAATCCGCAGTCAGCGTGGTGTAGAAGGGTGGTCTTCTGAGAGCTCATTTGACATGTTGTCTGACTGGCTGGCATCTCGCTGCTGGTGATACCGGGGAAAGAGGGCGGCGCTGCGTGCTGGGTGTTGGCAGTATTGAGCATCGCCCGGAGTAACGGTATCGATGGGAGTGACGAACACTTGAAACGCTCTCGAGACCTCATGAAGTACTGATGATTGGTGCTGGAGCAAGAGCTTAGGATATTCGAAAGGAGAGACACACATACTTACACCACCACGGCCCCCAATCACCCTTACGACCGCGGTCACAACCGCGAGGCCCACGACCTCTCGCAGAGGTGCTGTTCCATAGCCCTGTCGGTACATCAACCCCAAAGATACGATACTTACTGCCAGAACAGTGGACAGCTCGCTCAAGAGCAGCCTCCGCGGGTAGGTTGAGGAAACCTAGCCGGTGAACCGGCGATTCCCCGCATGTCAGTGTCACATTATTGTCGCTCGGCTCATAACGTTGTGGTGGTGGAAACACCGAAATCGGACGGCAGACGACAAAAAGGGTCCGACGGATCTAGAAAAGTGATCCCTCCGTGTATGTGAGAGAGAAAACGAGTATGAGACAGAAGGAAAAATGAGACGTAATTGCAAGTCAAGATATACGAGTCACCATACTCTCTCTTGCCGCTACAACAACACACGCGTAGTCACGTGTTAGCCATTCGATGGACGGAATGGTTAGTGTGTATATTTGGCATCTTTCGAACGCAATTATGAGTTGCCAAATCGGTGCGGACCTTTCACTCGGGAGTATCTACACCTCCACTGATCTGCTGAGACCCGCCTGGCGCAAAATATTGACATTTCCGAGACCCCGCTACAGGGAACCCCCTTCTTGCGAAAGTGCGTGTATTCTTCAGGAAACCCTGCCCCATGATGCAAAAACTCTAATTGACCATGCAAAACCCCAACCTACGCACGTGCGCCGGTAGTCACAGCAGCTTCTTGCTCTTCATCTACCCTCTCTGACATCCTCTCTCCCCGGCTCTTCCTCCCCGCAAACAGTGCAAGCAGCCCCAAATCATATGTAGCCTTGAGCGAGCCGGCGGCAATAAAAGCGACCCAGAAATGGTTATTCGTTCCTAGAACACCGGTGATGACAGGGCCTAAACTCTGGGCGCACGTTTTGACAACGTTGATCGTTCCCATGACAGCAGTTCGTTCGTGTGGAAGGACGATCGCTGCAAGAAATGCTGAGCGGGGCGCAACGTCCATAACTTGTGTACAAGCCCGACCAATCAGGAAGACCAGGGCTCCGGCTAAGGTCGCTGGGATGGGGATCAGAGCAAGACAGATTGCCGAAGGAAGGTGAGTGAAGACCATCGTCTTGACATTTCCCATCCTCTTGGAGATGGAGGACGCCACAAGCATAGAAAGCGCCGATATAATGCCAGTGATGGAAAAGATTGACCCAAGGTTGCGTTCTGGGAGATCGAATTTTCGCTTGAAAAAGTAGGTGACCCAAGATCTGGCGTTGTCAGTTTGTCTTCCGACATCATTGTCGAATCGGAAGGACTTACAAGGGAGCCAACCCGGATGCAAAATTATCCAAAGCGAATAAAACGCACAATTGGACCAAAACGATCCGACTTTCGTTGCTGATATGGGGGAGCAGCCTCCATCGTTTCTTCCTATCATCCTTAGTGGACCTATTCCCCAGTAGTGGCGCCGTTTCAGTCGCATTGGCCGACTTGGGCAGAGCGTCCACCTCGCACTCCCGGCTCAATATGAGAGCAAGGCATAACTTGATGATCCCGACGACTGCGTAGATGAAGAAAATGACGCGATAAGCTCTGATGGAGTCCAGCTGTTTCTCCTCTCTCAGAAAGGTAATAATCCCGCCGCAGCCGATAAATCCAAGGGCGGTTCCCGCAGTTCCAATCAAGGAATACCAGGCGTATATGTCGCTTCGGTCAGGACTCGCTGTCAAGTGTGCGATGGTCGACTCCTCAATCGCTCGAAAGGGTCC
The DNA here is from genome assembly GCF_000835555.1 of Rhinocladiella mackenziei CBS 650.93. Lineage (NCBI taxonomy): Eukaryota > Fungi > Ascomycota > Eurotiomycetes > Chaetothyriales > Herpotrichiellaceae > Rhinocladiella > Rhinocladiella mackenziei. The sequence goes on from NW_013550601.1 coordinate 1,883,646, forward strand.
AATTTCATTGCCACTGCCAGAATCTGTCAGATTCAACGACAAGAGCCATTCAAATCCGGGGGGGAATACCTCGGACTAATGACGCCGATTATGGCGCCCGCAAGTAATACCCAGTAATGGCCGCTGAGCCCAAAAACGATACCACTGACACTCATCAACGCTGCACCGAGAACCAGAATCCACCGCCGACCCAGACTGTCGGCCATCAGAGTCAAGAGAAAACTGATGAACACGTCGCCAATCAGGGTCAAGGTCATGAAAAGGCCGATCCTCGCGTTCGAGATGCCCAAGTCCGAGAGGTAAGAAGCGAGGATCAATGTTGAGCCACCATACGCAAAGAGGCGAACAAAGCGCTGGAGGATGAGAATCTTGGTATCTGCTGGAGCATTGTAGAGAGTCACCAGGCCGACTTCCCGGAGGAATGCTTTGACGGGTCGAAGAACTTGGGAGGCTCCGTGGGTATGGGCAGTGGTTGAATCCTCTTGTCCATCCGCCATGGCGAGTGTCGATGAATTTGATAGTGTTGTTGTTTCTGACTTGAGTTCGAATGTCCAATGAGACCAGGGGACCTGGGACCTTTTCAGCTTTTCTTTCAGTGGCTTCAGTAAAATCCCCCAATACTGGCGATATGTTCCAGAGTGGGAACTTGTTGATGTGGGCCGAATACGGTTCCAATTGAGCGAGGTTCTAGGGCGTTTCGTGAATTGAAGATCTTAAAGACGCCGTGAGATGTCCTCGTAACACACGCCCTTTTTATGTAGGTAGTCCGTAGTAGGGCGCGGGCTTGGTCAAACGAGGTCTCGTTCCGCGAACCATCAGCGAACATAGCCTCCGGATACGTGCGGACGTGTGTGATTGGTTTCTGAAGTCATACCAATACGACAGCCGATACGAGGTCCAATTCGATCCAATGCGATCCGATTGGAGTCGATGATGACCCTCTACGGGTTGACTTGTGGCAGACAGTAAGTGGATGGGAGGCAATATCAAAATGCCCGGTCTGTCAAAAAAAAATCTCTTGCACCCTGAAGAAGTCCATTTTGTAATAGTCAGAGCACGTGATTCCATCACGTAATACCACGTGACAGCCAACTGTGCGGATAGATGGACAATCTCTACCGCTACGTAACGCCTAACCGGCACCCACAATTTCAGCCTCAAACGTAGTGAGCTCCTTCATGGTTCTCTTTGCTTTTGAATCCAAGCCCCCTCAAGCTTCTGATCTTGAAATTGAGAATCACAGTATGAACGACGACGTCATCAACATTCCGGCCTCCATCTCAGCGTACCTTGACAACATTAATCGCACCACCCCTCTCGGAGACGACCTGGACCTCTTCTTTCACTGCTGGATCCGCCCTCACTGCCCGGCATGTCTCTCCCCATCAAACCCGTACCCATGCTCATGGTGTGCAACCTCTCAAGTCTGCGTGCCCAACACCATCTACCCATATCCATTTGGGATCCTCTCGCCGATCAAATCGGAGGATATCTGCCCCCTCAGGTGGCGTGAGAGATGGGAAATGCGAGCCCGCCCATTCAGCTGCCGCTGGTCGAGCATGACATTCATCAGTGTCGTTGTGGCGGTGTCGGTCACGCTCATGGGGGGGTTGCTAATATACCTGGCCATCAGGATCGGGCGATGGATCGGGCGAAAGTGGAAAGCGCGCCAAGAGGGATGGTGGAGGATAAGGATGCGCCATTGGACGCTGAACTGGATGCAGAGAGCAAAGAGAGATGCATCTACCGAGACCGAGGCCGAGGCCGAGGCAGAGAGAAACGGTCGGACCGATGAAAGGACGCCATTGCTCGCCACTTAGCTCGCTTGCCGTCGTATACAATGAGCGCCTCAGCATATGGGAAAGCCAGGAACCCCTTTGTCTCCAAGCAATGCGATGAAATTTAGGTCAATGGGACCCCCGGGCATCCTTCCCGGGTATGGCGTTCAATTGGGATTCTGTTCTCCCCTTCCTCCATCAGGGGTTCCCAGCCCTTTACAAACTTTACTTATCCGATATTCCACGCTCAAGCTACTTTCTGAAATAATGAATCTCCCAGCGCCGACGAACAATGCCTGTTCTAGGGCTTTATATCGCATCGAACCGGTTTCGAATGTTACGTGAATGACTACCAAAGATTTCAGTCTTGGACCGATTTCCGTCAGGAAGAGAATCAACACCCGGGAGATCTGGAAAACGGTCCGACTGGGAGGATGGAGATGACATACAAGAATGACCAAAGTCAGTGGATCGAGCATTCACGCTGCGGCCAAGGATCCGCCTCATTTCATTCGTGATGTCCACGATTCCAGTGTAGTGGATATGGATCGTCTATGATGCACTGATGTTAACAATCTCCCTCAGATTGGGAACCGAATCGATAAAACACCCCATTGAAAGACAATACTGAGAATATCGAGGAGGACAAGACATACCTCTCCATCATGATCACTATGCTCAAAAGCTCAAAGATCAGCTTTGGCCATGATACCCAGGAAGGACAAGAAGAGCAATGGTACCTACCCAACGACGAGATCACTCCGCAACCTCATCCTCCCACCGTCCGGGTCATTATGGACGTAATCGATACCTTGGCCCCTTAGCCTTGCATCGACTCGAATTGGGAAGCCAGGCTCTGAGACCAAGGACCCTGAGGCCAGCGGGACGACAGTTAGAGGCGTTCCACGCGACAGGGAACCGACAGGCGTTGCGGGCCCGATGACGATTTGTAAATGCAAAGCTGGCTGGAGGGATGGGTGGTCGGCGATGGTTGAGGGATAGAATGTAGACTCGGTGGACGTAGACTCGGAAGCGAAAGACATGGTGATGGTGGATTAAGAGAACGGCAACGTGGGAGAGGAAGGAGGATTTGCTGGACCCCGCGTAATTGAAGTAGAATGGATATAATCATACCAAAGTTTGTTTCGGAGATGATTTTACGCCATAGAGATAGCAGTGCGACATTCGAGCATTCAAGATTGAAGTTCCAACGCGTTCCCGAGACAATTCTTTGACCTAGCCTAGCCTATTCTGGTGCTGCCACCATCGATGGAGGGTGTGAAATGAATACAAATTCCAACCCGTATAGGATGAGACAGACGTTCCCAAGTGGTATCGAAGGGGCGGGGCTCCTTGTGCGCAAGGCTGAGTGGGATGTCTACCCCGCACTTCCTTTTTCCCCACTTTTCCCCATTGTCAGGTTTCCGACTTGGGGCGCTAGGAAAATCAAATCGTGGTGAATACATATGAATTTTGTTCTATTCTGGCTTGTTCTGCCCTAAGTAGTCCGGGTGAAAGTTGGAAGATAAGAGGTATATTTCGCCAGCACGGGAGAGGGACCCATTGCAACGCCGGGCAATAATTTAACCTTCTCAGCAGCGGGCTGGTTTGACCATGCCGTGTCCATGGGGAAGAGAGGGAGGGAAAAAAAAAAAAAAAAAAAAAAGGAGGGGGGGGTTTGAACAATTTCAATTGTTATCTTGCCTGCCACTATGAAAGCATCCTGCCATTTGAACCGCGATAGGAGGGGGTTTTTGCGCAAGGATGATACAGTGATGTCCCTCAATCAATATCAAGAATGCGTGCATCGATGATAAGAGTATTTTTGTTTCCCATCCAAACAACAACGCTTGTCACCACTTGCCTACAATCTGGCAGCCAACTTCTCCGCCGTCTCACCGAGGGCATAATCGCATTTTCCAACGGTACTTCTCACCCTCTCAGCTTGTTCACGACTGACGATCCGTGCCTCGACGGCAGGATTATATCCCAGGCCGCTCTTCTTTGCGATCTCGGCTTTGCTAAGTGTACCGTCTGTGTTCTTTCTGCCATCAGCGCGCTTATAGACGGTGACGACGACGGCACCGCCCAAACCCAAATTATGCTGCAATGCGACATCGATATCCTTGACCAGACGGCCATTGTTGGCCCAACCGCGCAATTGCCACGTGAGTTCAGCGCACTGCGCCAGTCCCGTCGCGCCGAGCGGGTGGCCCTTTGAAATCAGGCCACCGGACGGGTTGACGACAGGACCCTTGCCGCCGTATGTGATGTCCCCGTTGCGCACCATGAGGTGGGCTTTGCCTGGGTCGCAGAAACCCAGACCCTCAAGCAAAATAAGTTCGTTGGCCGAGAAGCAGTCGTGGAGCTCACAGACTTTGATGTCGCGAGGGGAGACACCGGCCTCGGCGAGCGCGGCTTTGGCGGCGCGTTTCGTCATGTCAAAACCCACGAGGTCCATGGCGCTGCGGCTGTAGAGGGCGGGGGCGTCGGTCATCAGTGCTTGACCGGCCATGAGGATCGCGTGGGATTTGAGTTCAGGGCGTGAAGCGAGGAAGCGGTCGGACACGATGATGGCGGCGCCCGCGCCGTCGGATGTCGGACTGCATTGAAGTTTGGTCAGGGGAAAGTGGATCATGGGTGACGTCTCGATTTCCTCGAGGGAGTAAACTGTTTTGAATTGTGCGTAGGGGTTGCGGGAGGAATGTTCGTGCGAGATGCGTGCGATTTCCGCAAAGTCTCGTGCCTCGGCGCCGTATCTGGGGTGTGTGAGTTAAATAGTAGACCTCTTTTTGTGGAGGAGAGGGAAAAAGTTGGCGGGGAGGAGGGGGAAGGAGGGTTCAGCCTTGGCTGAAATGCCATAGAGGACCAGGGTTGACAACTGGCTCCATTCCCACCAAGGACGACCCTGCTCGTGTGATTGATTGTGACTCACTTCTCCATGTACTCCCTGCCGGCATTACCAAAGAATTGTGCGTTCCGGGGAGTGTCGAACTTGCCCCTCGTCTCCTCCATTAGCCTGGTGCTCAACCCCATGGGACTAGGTCGATCATGCCAGACGCTCTTGATGCTTCCGGGCTGCATAGTCTCAAAGCCAATGACCATGACAACATCAACGATGCCACCTCTGACCAGAGTCCGAGCAAGCTGCAGACCTGTACTGCCTGTGGCGCAGGCGTTGTTGGTGTTGTAGATGGGGATGTTGGTCATGCCGAATTGATAGAAGACGCGTTGGCCGGAGGTAGTGTCGCCATAGCAATAGCAGGCGACACCGGTCTGGACGTCATCGTAGGTGATATGGGCATCGAGGAGGGCTTTGCAACCTGCTTCAAAACCTAGTTCAGTGTAAGGGCGGAGACGACGCGGTTTGATAAACTCGGTCAGACCGACACCGAGAACATAAGCGTTGTTTGGAGATGAGGACATGGTGGAAAGATGAATCCTCTGATAGGGTGCTCAATGTTACCTTTTTTTCCCCGGGTACTGTGATATCTGGAAACGAAGGTGTGACTTGGGACGGAGATGGAATTGCATTAATATATCATCCCATCTCGAAAATCTGGATGATTACTGAAATCGAGCTGCCGTCGATGTTAATGGTGGACGGCCTGAGCGGGCTTGGGCGCTCCCCCCGCAGTTGAACCGGCGCCGACGAATAGACCAACCGAGGCTGTTTCGGTAAGACGTCGAGTCAAGCAAACTCGGCCGTCTTACTGGGAACGGCCAAAAACTTTTTCTTTTTCTATTCGTACATGGATATCTCAAAGGAAACTAACGGTACAGTCCATCCACCAGGCCTGCCACTACGCCATGAAAAGAGATTTGAATAAAGCCTTGAGGGAATGGTTGTTGGCCGTCGTGAAACAGCCATATGATGCTGGATCCTTCCTGGGGAAGATAGATCTCCCGGTCAGCTCACCAGTGGTATGTGATATGGCAGGGCGGCCACCTAGTATAATCATTCATAGACTCATCCCCAATACGCCCCATTAACACATTCGTCGTCCCTCGACGACGCTTATCGTGCACTCTTCTGAGGCGATCAAAAAGGTCCTGTGAACCAACGGCACATAAACAAAAGGACCAACCACCGTGCCGCCCAGAGAACGCCTTTTGTGTGAGCCGTGAATGTTCACGGTCAAAATGGTTATGATATGTTGGTCCAGCCAAACATAACATGGGGTATCTTTTCGAACAAATGTCAACGGCCGTGATATCGTGGAGTCGTATGTGAAAGTCTCCCATAATGTCTTTCCTGTCTGAACTCCCACAAGATTAGACTCATAGAACATTCAAGAAGAGTAGCATCATGACTAGAGAATGGCCCTAGCCCAAGGTGTGGTCACTCACGAAATGGTCTCAGTTTCCGTCCATGAAGGTATCATTATTGACGTCGGTTGTCGAGAGAAATTCTTGGTCGAAAAGGAAATTAACACCACCGCCGGAAATGTCAACGCCAGAATTGCTCCAATCATCGCTGGGCATGGTGTTTGTAATAAGAGGGGGATTGGATATTTGCTGTGGGGTTAGAGGCATTTGTGCTCCAATCGCTTGAAGATCACCGAGGACGCTGGTGTCTTGTGTGAGAAGATGTGATAACCCTGTCTGCGCCTGTGGATGAGAAGAGATAGGAGCTGTACAGGGCATGACAGGAGTCATCGGGCCAAAGGGGTTGGGTTGAGGAGTAAGCGGCGAGAGAGTGGCTGACGAGTTCCCGAGGGGCTGCTCCTCGACCACATCGGCACTCAATTGCCCGGTGTGAGAAATCTTGCGGAGATGATTTTGAGGATCATGAGGGGGCCACTCGTTGTGACTGGATTGCATATGGTTCTCATAGTCCCCTTGGCGCGAGTAATTCTTCTTGCAGTTCTTGGAAGGACAACAAAACCGATGGCCTTCAGGGGCAGTGCGGCCTCCATTGCCGTTATTGGTAGGAACAGCAGCAAAAAGGTCATTGGTCGAACTAGGACTTCCGTCATGACGGCCATGATCAGGTGGGCGAACCGAGAGGTTGGCTGGAGAAGGATCATATAGAGGAAATCGAGATTTACTTTCGTGGGAATTGGACCGGATGGAGGGAGCACTGCCCGGGGTGAGGTGTGTAACCGAGGCATGGGAAGGAGTCTGCGAGGTGTGAGGTGTTGGCCCTATAGTTTGGTCGATGAGATCGATGACTCCTCCTCGGTGTCTGGCCCAGCTCTTACATAGTCGAATCTGAACCAGGATCTCAAATATCCTGGGCGATGGACTATCATGAATGGATTGATGATGCTTTCGGAGGAAGGGATACAGCTCACAGTCGCCACGAAGATCGCAGAGTTTCTTCCAACATCGATCATCCATTTTGAGGCAGTCTCGAATCTTGTCATAGTAATGTCTGGAGTCTCTTTCCTGAAATAGTTTCACGAGGAAGCTTTGAATTTCTTGTTCCACCATTGTGGGGCCCGGTTCGGGAGTTGGTTGAGGAATGACCAGTTGAGGATTAGGTCTTTGGCTGGACAATGTTAGGATTCTGTGAGAAGATGTGGAGGCGACAGTAAATGTCGATCAGTAGGGCAATGGTCCACTGGGAATCTTGTAGGTAGCTTGGACTTCAAATCAGTTCGAGCCTGACCCTGGTTGTAAGGCTTCCTAGGTCTAGAGGGAAACAGAATGGTTTTGGGTCAAGAATAGAAAGATTTTCGTCGCAATCGTCGAGGCTGAATGTTAAAGAAAGGTAACGGATAGTGGCGACGACCCAGTGGGTAAGGCAGAGAGTGTGTGTGTGCGTGTGAGCTGGGCGTTGAGAGAGGAGGGGTTATTAATGTCGATGTTCCCGACCACGCGATGTGGTTGATCAACCGTAGTCGGAAGAGAACAGAACGTGAGGAGGGCGGTGCTGGAGGGTTGCCATGATGATCATATACCCTCCGTTTGAGGTAGACAATGTCATTAGGCTGGCGGTCTAGGTCGGTGATGTTGACCTCTGGCTTGCGCACTGCAGACAGAGGAGGGCGAGGCGTCCTAGAGAAGCCGCGCAGAACAGAGCTTATGGGACTAGCCGACTTGAAGGTCTTCAAGTTCGCACAGAAAGAGTACCCTAGTAAACACCTTCTATGCATTTGACCGGGGGCGCAGTTAAACTTTCTGTCTTCTGGTTTGCTGCTCTCTTCGCTCCCAAACATCCTGAATCCCTGCGGATGGAGCTTCTGCCTCTCGTCCGAACCTTTTTCCACCATCCACCTTCTCGCGGCCTACTGGCGTTGAATTCATTTCGCCGCCCACCCTCATTTTGCTCATAGCGGTCGCATCATAACGACTTTTGTTTATCTCTTGCGGACGGAAGCCCACCATGGCCTCGAGATGACGGATTCCGCGACCTGTGAACGACCAAGCTACTGTGCTGCAGATGGCGTTCAGTCGTCCGATACGAAGAAAGTCATTTTGACAGTTGTCCTTGTACTATGCCACGAGCGACAACACCCTCACACCCATCCGCGGTTTCCAAAAGCCTGTGACTTCCGCAGACCATCCATGACGTCTCCCACTCACCCCACGCTCGAATACGAGCCCAACAAGCCTCTAATGAAAATTCCTGTCGTACTCTTTTGTTGGCTGCGCAAGACCATCCCGGAGATATTCGGATCAGTTTATTGTCAATCCCACGTGGATCTTCCTGAGCTGGCTTGAAGGAGAGGCAGTTCTGAATATAATTTTGGGTGGATTGAAACACGATCAAGGACCGAGGTCGTAGGGATTTGACCGAAAAACATTTTAAGGCATGGGGGTAGTGGTTGCATGTATGGGTGCCTGTTCCTGATACTCCACCGGGTTTTTGCGGCCTCCCCTCGCGGCCGATGTCCATTGAAAGACGTCAATTACTTGCTGCTCAACAGTCATGGTTCGAAGCATACGGTCACAAGAAAATTGTCCCCAAGGTCATCATCGTCTGCGAGCACGTTACCGAGAGGAAATAATCTGAAACGCATCGGAAACTCCACATCATCACGAACAACCCCCACTTTCCCTCGCCTCTTCTCTCTCTTGATCGAGGTCTTGACGAAATTTGTCCCCTCTTTGCGCCCGACTTTCATTTATTAGGCACCCTCTACCACCATCGTCATCCTTCCACGCCAACTCTCCAGTATTCCCTCTGTTCGGACTCAGGTTGGATTATCTCGTAATCAGATGCAATAAACAAGATCAGTATACTGTAATTCTTCAACTCCAATTTGTCTCTCCATTGTCGCCTTGTCAGCATCATCCCACGATCCGGCCCCGGACCTGCATCAATGTCTCAGGCACCAACGAGTCATTCGGTAGATTGTTGGTGCCCACCTACCACATCAGCTGGGTGTCTATCTTCGGGCACGAGGAACCACCCACCTTCGTGGAGGAGTCAAGTAAACATCACTTGTCAGCGCGGCACCACCTTTGTTTAACGCTCTCCAGTTTTGGGCGCCGGTATTCTGCATTCCCATAATCTGGGCATCACCATCCCGGCTCACTTCCGGGTACCAATCGATAACTACCACGACCCATTTTTTGCGCAATCTTGCCGAAATCGGAGCCCACATTCGATTGGGAATTGGTTGGGGTTGGGGTGTCTTTGACGTTGCCTCATTCGACAACAGCAGCGATCCTACAATCGACCCTGGGGAGACTCCCCAAAGCCGGATTGCTAGTAACTGCTGCTAAAAGTTCGTCAACTCGTTTGGCATGCATATTTCGATCACAAGAACAAGCCTCTCTAGGATTAGCTTTAACAGGTGTGTTTCATATTTCTATCTACATATGATATCTACAAATAGCAGACATCGTGGAATAAAGAGGACGCTTCCCTTGTTGTCTGTTTCAGGGTTCAACCGGCCTCGCCACTCCCTCTGACCGCTACAACTCAATGCCTTATTGAACCCGACTTCGCAGAAGATTGCAATTGAGGCGGTGAGCAATACCGGCATCTGGACCAAAAACAATCGCTGCCCCCTATACGTCCAACCTTGACTACGATCTTCTGCGGCCCTTCAGTAACAGATGCCTTTTTGCTCTGGTTTCGCCGGGCTCAATCTGAGACCAAGCATGCTAACCCACGCCGGCCTTCGCAAAGCAAGGACTCTGTTCATTGTCAACCGGTGTTCTCTAATCGCTCGATGTTGACCCCTGCCGTGAAAATAGGAATCATCGTGGCCAAAAAGGCGAAAGGCCAGCTTTCCCAGTCCAAACCGCCGAGATGCAGGGTGGGATCGAATTTGAAACTGATGTGTACCTATTAGGTCCAAAATTCACAGATCCGAGGCCTGCTCAGACTCACCCCCGCTGCTCCACGATCCGAAATTTACGAAAGAAATGCCCATGTCCTCCCTTACGACATCCTCTTGTCTCCCCTGTCGTCCATATCATTGCCGCCTGTGATCTATTGCAGAGCCTAGGTCGAGTGGAGAGTGAACAAGTCCGACATGACACACGGAGGACTCCTTGCGGAAGGCCTGTCTATTTTCAGCGGGCATCCCCCTGCTCAGTCCATGTCATATTTTGAGTCCAATATGAGCCTTCCACATGCTTTACCACGACCGACGCCTGTATTATTGCCGCTTCCTTGGGGGGTCCTTACTCTCGCTTCCGAACCCATTCCTGCCTATCCCCCTCGCATTCGCTTCTCAATCATTACCGCTCTTTTCCCGGTTCATGACTTGCTTGGTTCTCACAGCAGGAACCTTCAAAGATGCTTGGAACATACCGAATGACATAGTCCCGTCAGAGGTCGACGAACATTCAAAGAGGCCTAGAGGACAGAGATCGTTCCGTTCGCCGACGCTGTCTGGATCTCGGTCCGTTGGATTGACTCTGGCCGGAAGAGGCTCGGCGCTCCGGTCACCGAGTGCGGACTCTAAAGGAGTGTCTCCATGTTCAAGACCTTCCCATCCTGTGTTTGTCCTGGCATGGCTGCCGTCCGCATCCAAGCCTTCCTGGCCAACACTGGACACAATATCGCCAATGGATCGGAATTCCTGGCCCGAGTTTCGATGGAACAGAGGTGAGTCGCTTGCATTCGTGGCAACAGAAGAGGTCCCTTCATCCCCGATATCTTGGTGGCGTGACGAAACCCGTCGCAACGAATCCGCTGGATTGTGCGGTGGATACAGGGCATGCATTCGATCCATGTGGTTTTTATAATTGCCTGCGTTTGAAAACGCGGGGTGTGTGCAACTTGCGTCCGGACAGAAGTACTTGTATCCTGCTGGCGCCCGACCCTTCACCGCGTGATAAGGGCTTCGTGGGTTCGTGCCACTTCGAAGGTAAACCGCCGACACCGGTGTGGTAGATCGCGTCTGCATGCCCTGGTCTGGCTGAGGACTTGCGAATCGACCTTCACCGCTCGGGCTCCTGGTAGGTGCGCAAGAGGGATGAAGTGCCGGCCTGCCGGCAGAGCCTCCCTGGGATTGTCGATCATGGCCGGGAGCACCAGATGCGGAGCGCGCACGATTTTGCGAAATTTGAACCGATGAAATTACCTTGACCAAGTAGTTCTGCAAATCCTCGAAATGAAATTCGTTTCTCAGCGTCACAACACGCTCCCACAGACCATCCGGGAGTAAGCCATAGAGCTGCGACAGGTATTGCCTCAATTGCTGCTGAACTGCCGACGAGAATCGAGGCGTATAGAGTGCTCTCCATAGGTCCGGTGGCACTTGAAGGTATTGACAAACGGCATCGCGATGTCGGGCAATTTCGGGATATTGGAGAATCGGTGAGATCAGAGAGAAAACCACGTTGGTTTGCGGATCCCGAGGTTCGGTTTGATGATGCGCTCCATGAATGAGGACACGTCCTGAGTGGTGTTGTGATCGTGACGGTAGGGACAAGGTTGGGGTCTGGTCGACCTGGATGACATATGAAACCGGGGCGTGATTATATAGAGGGGACATGTTGATCCCCTGAGGCTGAGGCGTGTGTGGATCATCAGCTGAATCCATGACCAGAGAAAATTCAGACCCGTCCGTGCTTGCCATTGGCGATGGGAGAGGATACATGGACTAGTCACAGACGCTGCCAAACGAGGTTCAGAACAGGGAGCAACAGAACCGACCGGCGGCGTGGCACAATTATCGAGTTCAAGAAAGAGAAAATTATGCTTGAAACGGTAGTGAACGAGTGACGGTGGAAAGGAATCGCAAGAAGCAGAAGCAAACGCAAAAAGTTGCTGCTCAGGGTTTACACCTGACCGGCAGACAAGAAACTGGACGAAGATTGTTTTTGATTGACGAGGAACATCTATATCAGAGAGAAACAGGCGGATGATATGGAAGTCCAGCCTGGGGTATGCAAGGCCCTATCTCTCACGTGTCTCACAACGCACACATCATCAATCAGAAGGACGTCAGAGTCGCAGCCAAAATGACTGGTTGGGCACACGAGTTATGCAGCTAACCAAAGCTGCCAAAACTTTAGCATTCGACGCAGAGCCTGCAATCTTTTCTTAACATCGCTCGATTCCAGGACCCCCCTTCGGGTTTGGTACGAAAGGCTCCCTTAACAGGCCATTGGTGCGAAAGGAGTGCACAGCCTCAAACCACGAAGGAAGGCGAACGAATCCTTGGGTTTCCATTGACTTAAATTCCTCTCGCCAAACTAGATAGCTCCGCAGCATAAGCGCCTGCCCAATCGGCGGATATTTATGCGCCACAGATGAAGAAGGCCTGGTGGTCCATTTGTGTTTGCGTGTTGACGTCACAACGTTGAGTTGGGTATATTGGAAGAAACCATTCCACAAACATGGACAGATACAACATCTGAAGAGCATGAGATGGTCCATACTCTCATTTTGATTTGTCCTCGACCGGCATCCCAGTGCCGCGGAACTCAAGTCTGCAAGGCGAACAGAAAACGACGTGGCTGAACCACAAAACCGGTGAACCAGACCATCCCATCAGTGGCTGTGCCAGCTGGATCCCACCACCAGCACAATCCTGGCGCAGCTCCCTCGCTCCTGTCTCTTATCCCACTCTTACGAATTGTGGATGACATAGCCTGTCGGTGGTCCTGTATGACGATATTCCCTGGCTTAGCTAGCAAATTCGGAATTGGTTCGCTCGCTGGAGAATAATCCAGAAAGGGAGATTGAGCCTCTCACTGGAAGAGTTGAAAGATCCCTGTGGCTCGGGCCTGCAGGAATTTTGTTTGACAAAAACCTAATCGCCAGCCTAGCTTTTTCCCTGTTGGCTTGGACCTTGCCATTAAACGGTATTATCGGGCGAGAAAATCGGCCTTGACTGGGGACACGGGGAGTTTTCCTTTCTTTTTTGGGTTTCTGAACCAATTATCTGGACTTTGGTGCCTGGATGCAGCAAAGAAAAATTTAGCCAGTGAAAATCTGTGGAATTTCTCGCAGCTGAGCCCCAAAAAGCGAGTGCAGGCTTGTCTTTGCCCATTTTAGTCATTCTCGCCCATAGACTGGCTTCAAGTTCTATACATACACGTCCGCCAAGAAGACTGTTCTATCCATGTGCGTTGAAATCTTGTTGGGGGGAAGACATTCAGGGGAGTTGAGCAGTGTAGAAAGTCGTAGCGTCACTGACTAGGTTTGACACGTCCGGTAATTGGCTTCGTTCCAGAGATGCCATGAGTTCCATCTGCTGCTGCTGGCTTAGTGACTGCATCTGGTACGTCGATGGATAGGAATGTTGCATGTAGCGCGAGTATTCTTGGCCGAATGAGGCTAAATAGGGGAGATCGTCGTAATTCATATTGGGAGATCCAGTTATGCCGGGGATGATACCTGGCATCATTGGCGCAGAGGTCCAGTTACTCGAGTCTTGTGACGTCGTGGGAATGTAACCAGTTGCATTGTGCGGGTCAAATCCCGGCAGGCTATAGTGCAGTGACTGGACATCTACCTGAGGCACGGAAGGGGCCAGGTACTGGTTATTAAGAGCCTGTGGTTGGGTAGTCGTTGGGACCATATCGGGCTGATACCCTTGTTGCTTTGTGTGATCGATGTAGCTAGTCGCGGCATTCTTGAAATTGTGATTGGCCGTGTGTACGCTGTGGATGGATTGTGGGGATTGCGGGCCGTGAATTGAGGTTCCAGCGGTGCTGGCGGGACTATTGGCGAATTGCGAGGCTGAAGAACTGATGTCTTGGGTCGTGGATGACACATAATCCGAGGCTGGTGATTCGGCCGCTTTATCTGCTTCGTATGCCTTCAAACAACCCAAAACGAGATTTTCGTATAGCTGGTATGCGGATCTGACTCCAGGCCAGCGATCTGCGCACAACTCTATCGCCCTCAGTGCGTCCTGGATGTGAACTTGAACCTCTTCCCGTGGGTGTTGCTGACGGATTGTAGGATATGACAGACACCATAGTACCGTGTTGAGAGCCATGAATATGGCTTGTGTGAAGATCCAGGTAATATCGATCAAGTGGGCTTCGACCTGCAATTTTTGCAGCTTGATATTGAAGACGGCTGCGTCGTAACATTGTTGAGCGGCATAGATTGACGGGTTAGGGATCTGAGGAGAGGGTCGATACATGAAGACTATCATGGTATTTTTGCGTCCAGTGAACCTAGAAACGAGAAAAGCATCTTAGCGCTTGTCGCCATCTTCTGGTTTGGTCTTTTTTTTGGTGGGGGGGGATCATATGGGACTGGGGGTAAATCATGCTTACCATTTCTCACTTAATCCAGATCCCTCATCATTCTTCGGACAGTCCCGGACCCAATCGTCAATCTTCTTTATCATGCTATGGAACCAAGGATCCTGATCATGGGTAGGAGCCTCACGCTTCCGGAGGTACAGCGTCCGTCTAATCTCTGCCTGGAGCAGTCTCATCTTGAAGAAATGGATCGAGATGCATTTCTTCATGACGGGGTGGTGTCCTGGAAGTAATCCATCGGCAGTGATGAATCGGTCATCACAAAGTTCGAAAAAATTGACGTTGATATTATCAACGGTCACACCGAATGCACTCGGTCTTCCAAGGCTGTGAGAAAGACCGTACTCCATTGATGTGATGATCCAGAATAGTCGCCGGCGCATATCCACTTCGAGGGCATTTGGACGCGCGCCGGAAGGCGGTCGGTGGATGGTTTCCTCTTCACACAGTCCTAACTCTTGACAGAGCTTTGCGGCGATCCCAACAACCCAGTATGCTGCTGTTCTGGTTGGAGTGAGCAGTGAATACTGAGCGACGAGGGCAAAACATTGGAGGGTAGACAAGTCCATCTTTTGCACAGCACCAGTCAGGAATGGCAAAGCAGCCAGATAATAACTGTCAGCAAGACCGGCATACTGTTTGTCCAGTTTTTGCATGCTAATGGCAACGACGAGGCGGACTTGGAAATTGAGAGTGGGGTCGGTGGCACCATCGTAGACAGCCTGGAGTTCCCGACGAAACGACGGCTCATGAAGAAGTGGTAGCATATACTGGGCCTTCACCATGTATATTTCTACCAGGCGATCCATCAAATCTCGATTGGGTAGATCGGGAGCCGCAACGGAACTGATCAGAGGATAGACCTTGGAGGTGGGCTTCCCCTCCTCGGCTTCAAATTTGTCTTTGATCTCTTGCGCAGCATGTTGCGGTACGACGTCTTTTATCGTCCTCCGAGGTGAATGTTGTTTTGCGAATTCCATGACGAAGCGAGTGATGGCAATGCCACTCGAGGGCCCCAGGAATCGACATTCATCTTTTTCGCTGAATCGGACAAGGCCGGCACCCCGCGCCATAGCCTC
Organism: Rhinocladiella mackenziei CBS 650.93; assembly: GCF_000835555.1. Classification (NCBI taxonomy): domain Eukaryota; kingdom Fungi; phylum Ascomycota; class Eurotiomycetes; order Chaetothyriales; family Herpotrichiellaceae; genus Rhinocladiella; species Rhinocladiella mackenziei. The sequence goes on from NW_013550601.1 coordinate 1,899,139, forward strand.
GTGGTCTGGCTCATATTCCTCCTCTCTCTCCAAAGCCTTCAGTTCTTCATTTAATTTGCGAACAGTTTCCTGGAGGGAGGTGATGTATGTTCTTGGAACAGTCCTGCTCTTGATGGAATCATAGTATTCGCAATGCGCATTGCTCCTCTCGCATGGTTCACACCGGGGTAAGGCTGGGTCGCATCGGGTTTTCCTCTGTTTCCGGTCAGCGTTGATAAATTTCGAAGACAGCAAAGGGAGAATTTCTCACCTGTCTGCAGCGAACACAGGCGGTCACCGTGTGGTGAACCTTGTCACGGGATCTTCCCGGCCCAGGCGAGTCTGCCATAGCAGCATTTTCACCGTCTGCCATCAAGGACGAAGGGAGGCGAATAAGGGGTTTTTAACGTGTCCAGCGTATGCAAAGAAGATCTAGTGTCATTTCTTCATTATTCGTCCCCACCGTAGTGAAGCCGAGGAAGGGAGATCATGATGGACGTGGTGCATTGGGCTGGCTGAAACACGTCTTCATTGGGTTGTGCGGCAGCTGGCCGCAATGGTCGACGGTTGGACAGAGACTTGCAGCCTCCTAAGGCGCCAGGATGCCTGGGTGGTCCTGTCAGATGTCAGTGGGACCAGTAGCCGGAAACGTCCGAGCACGGTGGAAGGCTGTGCTCCATTTCGTTGTACGTACAAAAGACAATCTTCAACGGGCGGCTAGCTCAACGTTGTGAGTTGTGTAGAGATGGGGCCATACGCTTTGAGACCTCAAATCCGGGAGAATATTGGTTCGAGGAGCTAATCGTACCACTTGGCAGTATTGGTGCTTGGCAGTCGAGTAGCTAAATCCCCTTGTGCAGCTCAAACCAACACTTTGAGGCTGAAGCTGAAATATTTTGGGTAGCAGAAGGTGCAAGACGGGGGTAGGCAGGGGTACTGGGCATTAGGTGCCATCATCTCTAACGTCCAGTTAAAAACAGAGCCTAGGGCAGTGCCTGGGTGGGAATAGGGTCTGCCTATGATTTAGGCCCCCCCAGGCTTCCTCATCCAGCAGATAGCATTGCTATTGGTGTAGACAGCGACCGAGACTTGGCTAACCAGCTTCAAGTTTTACCGGCTTCTCTGCCGCAGCCGTGAGCAAACCCTACTAGTCACCACTAAAGAAGTAAGTTGAGATAACGTCAAAAACCCCTCTTGGTCGTGATCCTCTTTGATGATTTGAACCAGGAAAACATCATCAACGACGTCCTCAAGTCAGCCCAGAAAATATCAGTCTCAGATCCCGATATCAGCACGAAAATAGATTCAACATCCTTGGTATATACCTCACTTTGGGAATGCATTGATCGTCACCCACGACGGTTCCAATTCCATTTTATTCAGTCATGGTCCAGGAATCCATCGAGGCCCTTTTGACACCTTCATTACGAGTGTCCAGACCTGTAGCCGCATGCGCAAGATGTCGTTCAGCAAAAATCAAATGTGATGGCAAATTGCCCACTTGTTCTGCTTGCGAACGGTCAGGAAAATCCAGCAGTTGCACTAGCGCCAACGATGAGTTCGCTCGAGGCAAAGAGAGGAGTTATGTTGCGGCCCTGGAGGCCGCTGCTCAGAGGCTGCAGAAGAAGATTGAAGATGCTCGAACCGAGGCCGCCGCTCACAGGGCTCTATCGGGTGGTCATCCGGCAAAACCGCCCCATCAGTCACGGAAAATCAGTCGTTCCCTTCGAAGAGAGGCCGTGGATGTGGACGAGTTGGTCAGCGACTTTGGGTTTTTGACGGTCAACGCCACTTCTCGCGATTTTCACGGTTTTACCGGAACAATGTCCTTTGCTAAATTGCTCCTTTCGGCGGCAGCCAGAGAAGAACTACCTCCTCTGGAATCTCGAGGACTTCCACCCCGTTACGCCATTACCCCTATGATCAACCACTACCTCGAGAACATTTTTGTGCTCTTGCCCTTCTTTTCCGAAACAGATCTGATGGCTAGCCTGGCTCGAATTTACAATGAGCCATCATCAATCTCATCGGCAGTCGCCCCATTGGATGTGTGGAATGTCCGCCTGACTCTGGCCATCGCTTATGCATCGAGCGCGCAACGGAAGGGAGACGAGAACGACAAGACGGCCCTTCAGCACATGGCAGCGGCTAGGGGACTGGCCGGATACGTGCTGCATCCAGGGTCGATCGCGGGATTGCAAGCTCTTCTCTTGCTGGTTCAATATGCGTTGGTAGATCCCGCTCATTACGACAGCTGGTATCTAGTTGGCATGGCTTCCAGGCTCATGGTCGACCTCGGACTTCACTGTGAGCCAGTACCGGAGGCCCAAATCAGCAAAAGTGAATTGGATTTGCGGCGACGAATATTTCACTGCACCTACGCCCTCGATCGTCTTGTTAGTATGTCTCTCGACCGAGCATTTTCGTTCACCGACGACTCCTCCTCCGAAGTGCCTTTACCAGATTCAGCCTCCGACACATCTATATCCCAAATATTCCAGCGCTCAGTCAGATCATCTCTTTACTTGTTCGATATCCGTCGTGTCCAGTCAGCATTCTATCAAACCACCCGGTGGTCATCCCGTTCTCAATGGCCTTTAGCAACGGCCGCCACCTATGCAAGCTCAGTGTCAAACGATATTCATGCCTGGTATTCTACCATTCCCTCCACACTCCCACAGCGACATCTGATGCTGTTCAATCTGGAAAGACTCTACTGTCAAATCCTCGTCGTGTCGCCGAACCAGAGGGTGCCTGCCAGCTGCATGACAGACCTCAACAAGGAGCTGGTTTTCGAATATTCAGCCCAATATGCCGATCTGTTGCAGCCCATTACCCAGGATGTCAGTTGGCATGCCTATCTGACCTATGCGGATATCTGTCGGGCCAAATACGTGGGTCAGAAATTTGTGGAGGTGATGTGGTCGGATTTCGACCGCCTCGTGAAAACGTCTCATGCCATTCGGGAAGGGTCACCACTTGCCAACAATGTACCCCTGGACAATGGGCAACGGGCTACCATCTGTGTGCGCAAGATCATTGAGATCCTGGACTTTGCTCGACATCGATGGTCCATGCCGGAAATGAGGGAGAAATTCGAGCAAGAGTCGGCTGTTCTCTTTTCGCGACTCAAAAGCAGACAGAGAGAGTTGAGTCCGGTACCGTACACAAGCACGGTCGCTCCCTCGTCCGGCAGCAACACGGGATATGTCAACACAGGCAATAGCATTTATACGAGTCCCGGCCAATACTCGTATGATGTCACAGCGTTGACCCAATTGCCTAGTCCTCCGCTCCATCAAGATCCCCACATCCAAACTGGGATGCAACCACAGCAGATGCTGACGCCTCCAGAAGAATATCGCATACCCGGGAACTACAATATGCCGCAAGGGTCTTTACCACGACGCAGTTACGAATTCTTCGGGGGGCGGAGTTGAGGATACTATTTGATTTGATTAGAAGAATTAAATGGAAATATCCTGCGTAAAACGGTTCCCACCAAGATGGAAGTAGTGTGGGATGGATTCTTGCCGTCTGTCGCGTGCCCGAAATCTACAGCAGGGCAAGCCATATGGTTGGTCCCCGAGATTGATCTGGTCGACATTGTCGCTGACTGTCCTTCTCGGGGCTGATTATGAAGCCTCATTAGCCCGGAAAGTCAATGTGGGTTACCCGTCATTCATGCCTCGACAGGAGGGTCGGCTGCGCGGTCATCTGAAGGCGCACGTGTCTGGCATAACCGAGCTTATTGGCCTTGTGACAGCGATGACCAAAATCAGCCTCCAACTTTAAAAGAGAACTCGTCGCTCTGGTGCTGAGGCCATTGGGGCAAATTCGACGTGCGGGAGTGGGATGGTGGTGCTGTCACACGAGTGCTCAGAAGTGAGCCGGATCGATCACTCATATATATCGGTGAAGTTTTCACATCCCGACCTTTTTAACTTCTGGCGCATCCCATCTCTTTTTGTCAGCCGCCACAGCCAAAACCAGGACCAGGGGCTCGGAATCGGGGGCTCTGATTCGAACGCAGGCCCTTCGGCTGTACCTGAAAATCGCGGAGGGGGTTGCGGCTGGAGCAGCCGATGCCGGCAGTGTGCAGAAGGGAAAAAAGAGGAACGGTGCCCGGGATTTGAATGGATGCGCGGGAAAAAAAGGGGGACATGACGTATTCCTTCTGACACCCTTTAGGCTCAGCGAACACCAAACAGCGCAAACCAGCACTTCATCCCATTTTTGGCCGGCTGCCTACACAAATACCCTCTGTCTGTTCACTTGGTTAATTTCTCCATCCCACCGAGCTCAAACCTTCTCTTGCATTTGTCCTGGCCGATGTCGACGTCTCTACCACATTTCCCCTAACCATGGTTCGCTTTACCGGCGGCCTGCTGCTGTTCGCGGCCTTTGCAGCAGCAGCACCTTCGGAACCCTATTCGAATGCTGGAGAACTCCAACAGGTCATCACAAAGCCGCCATCATCGTCCAAAACACAATCTGCTCCTAGAAAATTGCAGGGCAAGTTTCTGCACATCACAGGTAAACCGCAGTCTCGGTGAACACTTCTCAACTTCTACTGACCCCTTGTTTCTAGACATCCACCCCGATCCCTTCTACAAAGTCCATTCCGATCCCGACGAGTCGTGTCATGCGGGCAAGGGTCATGCTGGACATTATGGTGCGGAGGTCACGAGTTGCGATACACCCTTCTCCTTGGTGAACGCAACCTTCAAATGGATTGAGGAGCACCTGAAAGATGAGGTGGATTTCGTGGTATGGACGGGTGATTCTGCCCGACACGACAACGATGAACGATTTCCTCGAACCGACAAACAAGTGATTAAGCTGAACCGCTTCATGGTGGACAAATTTGTCGAAGTGTTCGGCAAGTCAGACAACATCGATGACCCTGACCCGACCAATGACTTCATCGTTCCAATTGTTCCCACCTTTGGAAACAACGATATCATCCCGCACAATATTTTCCAACCCGGCCCAAATAAGTGGACGAAAGCGTACAGTGACATCTGGGCCCAATTTGTTCCCCAAGCACAACGCCATTCTTTTGCAAGAGGGGGGTGGTTTTTCACAGAGGTGATACCAAACAAGCTGGCAGTCTTCAGCCTCAACACCTTATATTTCTTTGACTCCAACTCTGCTGTTGATGGCTGTGATCTCAAGTCTGAACCAGGTTATGAGCACATGGAATGGCTGCGAATTCAATTGCAGTTCCTGCGCGACCGAGGCATGAAAGCCATCATCATCGGCCACGTTCCGCCCGCCAGGACAGAAAGCAAACAGAGCTGGGACGAAAGTTGTTATCAAAAATACACCTTGTGGCTGCATCAATATCGAGATGTCATTGTAACATCGATTTATGGCCACATGAATTTGGACCACTTTATCTTCCAAGATATAAAGGAGTTGAAGGATAAATACAAGATCAAACGGGTTGATGACGATCATGCTCTATCAGATCAATTCAAACTCTTCTCACGTGACGAAATGCTCACAATTACCGCCAAGGCGAAATACCTAAACGAACTGAGAGAAGGATGGTCCGATCTACCCAAACCCCCATCAGGATACTCTTATTCGGTTACGGAACCAGAAGAACTCTTCGGGGAAGATATCAATATTCAGAAGAAGAAGAAGAAGAAGAAACAACCTGATGAGAGGGAGGAATTGGAAAAGTTTTTGGCCGCTATTGGTGGACCCTGGGGAGAAAGATTCAGTCTCAGCTTGGTGTCTCCCAGTGTTGTTCCAAACTTCTTTCCCACTCTGAGAGTTGTGCAGTATAACATTACCGGGATGGAGCTTGATCACCCAGCTACTGGAGCAATAGGGACCCCAGCGGAGGAAGACGCCTCCACCATCATCGACCATGATGATCTTGAGGACACCTCTATAGATGATTGTCTCAGTATTGATGAAGAAGAGTCAGAAGATGTCCACGATCTGAAAAAGAAAAAGAAACACAAGAAAAAGAAGAAGAAGGAGAAGGAGAATCCAAAGAAACCTACCTTTCCAGTGCCCAAGCCACCATCCAAAGCTTCACTACCTGGACCGGGATATTCACCCCAGCCACTGTCTCTTATTTCTTGGACGCAATACTACGCCAATTTGACCGAAATCCACGATGAAATTTATAAAGACAAGATCGCCAAGGACCCAGACAAATATTTCAAATATGATGTGGAGTATACTACCGACAACGACCAGAACTATCAAATGAGAGACTTGACGATGCGATCATGGCTGGACCTTGCCGAAAGGATAGGGAGGGATCAATTGTCCAGTATGGATGTTGGACGGGAGTTGGGAGACGAGTCAGATCCCGAACCCATGAAAAAAGGTGGAAAGAAGAAGACCAAGACGTCGAAGAACCACCTGTGGAAGGTATTTGTGAAGAGGGCATTTGTTAATACAAAGCTAGATGAAGAGATCGATCAAGATTTTGGATGATTTACTGTGGACGGAGTTAGTTTGACACAGAATTGGGCTACTTGGTTGGGATGAGACCACATGTGTGACGACGTCTACGACTTGATGGTAAGGAAACCTTTGTATCTGTAAGACACATCTTTTATGGGATCTGTTTAGAGCAGGGCTGGGCAAGCGGCTTGAGATTTGTAATGTGATGATCCTCTTCACGCTCTCTAACCACAATATTCTCAGTATAGAGTCACTGCTCTGTCGACCGCCCCTCGCAAATCAGGGGCTATCACGTTGAGTCACGTGGCGCAATTTCCCCCCCAAGTATGGCCTCTTTTATTCTCAGTCCGCCTCACCCTCACTCGACTTTTCTACCGAGGCTTACCAAAGCATGGGCAGCAACGGGGGATGCCCGATGCCGACGGACGTATCGATCGCCTCATTTCTTCGACTTGACCCTTCCTCTGTAGTAAAATATGTAAAGAACGAGCGAGGAGGATTGTCCAGGCCTCATCTTCTCCGCTCGAGCCCGCTCAAGAAGCCAACACACATTCAAACCCATTCCCTCAATGAGGGTATATGTCCTCGGATGTTTGAATCTATACACACGCAAAAAAAAAGTACTTTTAAAAAAACCCCCCTCCTACAATCCATCTCTTGAAAACTCGTAGATGAGGCGCCGCAGCCAGTGAAAGAAACCTAGTGTGCCCACTCGGTTCGTCCTTGATAGGTCAACCACGATTTGGCGTCAATTTTGGAGGGAAACTCTGTCAATTTTGGAATCACAGTTGTGACTTGGCGTTGTGTAGCGACGCCAAGACCGTCATGTTGGCCAATCACGTGGGAATGTGGCTTGGCACTGTCACGTGAGATGTCGGCACTCCTCGTCATCGGATCCAATCCGTGGACCATGTGGCCGGGGGACCCTGCTCGATATCGAGATGGTCCATGGATCGGATCCAGTCTGCGGACCACCCAGACGGGTCATCATATCGGATCTAGTCCGTGGACCACCTAGACCAGCCCTACTGATCGGACTCGAGATGGCTCGTATGGAGCGTTCACGGACGAGCTTCGATATCGACATAGTCCCTGGATCGGATCCCGTGATATACCACCGCCATCGTATCCAATCCGTGGACCATGTGGCCGAGCGTAGACGGGGGAAGTGATCTCGTTCCTTCGGCGGCATGTACAGCACAGCCTTCTTGGCCTGATCGGATCCAGTCCATGGGATTTTCTGAAAAGCACTGTATATAACGGCAAACCAACCGGCCATGGTGGTGGATTCCTCTGCAGGTAGCATCATAGTGCGACATCCAGCCACCGATAGGGTCCAGCCACTAACCCAACCACCGTACTTGAGGAATGTAGGAAAGCTGGGAAGACGAAGACAAGATACAAGAAGCGAATCTTCAGTACATAGCCATAACGGCTCAGAGAAGCCGACTTCGAGCGGGCATTGTCGACGTAGCGCAATGTATATCATCTTGGGAAAAAAGTGGGGCTTTCTGAATATCCAAGTAGATCCTTTTCGAATCCAAATCAAATCAAATTCGAGGCTCGATTTGATTTGATTTATTTGTTTGGAAGCCTAAATTGTTGACCACGAGACGGGGTTTACTTCGGGCTTGAGGCTGATTCAGGGCAGTTTTCATGATCAGAGAAAAGATCACTGACTTGTTATTCGCTGCTAGACTCGTTGTTCCGACATTGCAGTCTGTGCCGCGTGTGGTGGAGACACAATGGCGATCCACTTGCCATCTGGGAGTTGGGGCCGACCACTGGGGGTTTGCGATAGCCACCGCTCTCGTGCCACAGACGATCTAAAATTGCAATGTGTGCATCGGCAATCGTGATGAAGGTATCCAGCGATTGACAGCTTTGAAGTTTAGGCATGCAAGGTTAGGGGGATGTATTGTGTCGCTTGTTGACGGTGATCGAAAAACTGAGCCATGGTGAATGGAGTTAGGAGTGAAATGGCGCTAACGACGCTAAGGAAGGTTGCCCAAGCCTCCCTATCGGCCACCGCAGACGTGGGATGATTGTCGACTAGGTGTGAGTCTTGTGTGGCGCAGTGGCCATTCAAGTTGGAGGGTTTCAACGTTTCCCATTTCCCATTCATCCATTTTCAAATTTGCTGATTTGCGTGCGAGCCTCTTGACGCATTACCAAAGACAGTAGATGCAGAGCCAGAAGCAACGGGTGCATTGTTAGAGATAGTTGATGTATTATCATACGCATCCAAGGTCGTTGCTCGAGGCATGCAAGCTGTTATTTGGGCATGTAGTATTTGGCTCTATTATTTCTGGGCATGACATGTTGTGTCGAAAACTCCTCGCCTTCAGAAGCTAAACCTGACGACAAATCCAAAGAGTGTTCTGATCACCGGGGAAACCTTATCGGAGTCAGCGAATCCGACCTTTTCGACGATGCGATGGAAAGGCTTAAGAAAAATTTGCGGGATGATGAAGTCCGCCGAGGCCATGGCAAATAAATGGAAGACAATCTCTCACGGGAGATGTATCTCACCATTGTAAAGTCTTATACGTTGGGTGTGGATCGAGGACACTTCAACATGAGAGCTTTGGTTCTTCAAGAACGGCTCCTAGCCTCCAGAACCATTCACTTCACCAAAGACCACATCTTCTGCGAGGATCAGAATGATCTGCGCGGTGAAGATTGGGTGCGAAGATATTTCACATGGCTCAGTTGTATTCATGAGACTTCCCTGTTCACCCAATCGAACCGTTACCGGAGAGGAACTTTGGGTCCGTCAAATACAGCGAGAACAATGTCAGGACAAACAGCGTTTGATTCCAGGGAGGAACGTATCAGAGAGCCGAGAGTCAGTTCGTGTCCGCTCCATTGCTGAGAATTTCAGAAATCTTTAGTTGATACCAGCCGTCGTCCGACACCGATAGGCTCGCAGCAATGGCGGGATTGACCAAGAGGAAGCAATTCGGCGTTGAAAGTAAAATTAGCAAAGGGAAGGAATTCCTGGGTCCTTGGGAGCACACATTGAACTTACGTGGGCCGCCTTTGGAAAAGCAAGGCTCATATTCTTTGCACACGTTGAACTTACCTTCATGGGCCTGGATTGCGTACGAAGGAAGAATCTCATTTGTCAAGGACGACCGAAGACCACCTTCAACGGAATTCCAGCTGCTTGACGTCGACGTTCATGACATGACGGTACCATTACCCCCTGATGAAGCCCGCCCCCTTGGCCATCAATGTCACCACTCGCAAGATCCATGGCATTTAAAGAAATCCAACAAACTACGCGACCCCACCCGGAGCAATCAAGGGACGAATTGGTTGCATCATCTTCTTTCCACTTCGACCACCGGATGGGCACAATCCCAATCGCATTATCATCCAGGAGCGAGAGTCGCGAAATTTTCGACGAACACAGGAAGTGAATTGGATGATTCATGTCCTTGGACGGACACACTAATCGGAGGGGATCTTTTCTGCGCCCGTATGACGCCGCAGCGTATTTAGGCCTTTGCCAAGGAATCACGTGACTGAGGAAGCATGTGGTTGTAGCGGCGGGAAGAGAATGTATGAACTAACTAAAACTATCTGCTGGGGGTGGCTGCTTTACTTATATATATTCCGTAAACGAATGTAGCTTAGCGTGAGCCTGAATCCTTGGCAGAAATCCACAAGCAAACGTTGTAAACGTCGGGCATGTGGCTGTCTTCCGGAGGGAGACGCAGAAAAGGAGAGAGCAACATGTAAGACGGGGCAGCGACATCAACAGAGACAGCAATAGACAATTAGGCACCAGTGTTATCAGTCTACTTTCGCGTATCTAAAGAGTCGAGATAGATGCTAATTTAGCAGCCCCCATGTCACCCCTCCAGAATATACCCACATTGAAGGATGAGGCTTATTTCGAAGCAATACGCGAGTTTGACAAGCAGCCTGGAGCCAAGAGTGTCAAGTTAGCTGATTTTCAGGATCGTATCCTTGCATGTGCCTTCGTCTTGGATAGCAACAGCGATGACAATGATTTCAAAAGAGTTGGCCGTGCGGAGCCCAATGACGAGTAGATATCGTATGGGCATTTAAACTGAATACTTAATGACTAACGGTCAACGGTCCGGTTTGGACCTGCAATTCGACAGTTGATTCTTTTGCCCATAAGCCTCTTCGTGCAGACCTTGTATCATAGATAAGACTCATGAGAATAAAATGAAAAAGCTATTCTCAAGCTTGTTTCCTTTGAAGAAGGTCAAAGATGAGCTTCATTCGCAACCCCAATGCCAGACGTAGGTACAGGCGGAGGAACAGGAATCAGACCTAATAATTCCCCCTCCACTTCTCTCGCGACCAAAGTGGCCGATTCAATCGCGCCATCAATGAATCCTCGCCAACCATCAGCGATATCTCCGCTGGCAAATTTCAAATTCCCCACGCTCGATTGCAGTGCACCCAGATATTTCGTCATGTATCCCGGCTGGAAGACGCACCAGCTACCGCCGGCATAGGGGTCATCGTTGTAGTCGGTGAATATCTAAGAGTATGGTTAGTACGAGTTGCAAGGATTTAACGAAAAAAGGTTCATGTTTGGTTCACCCCGGCTGGGGTCTGCAACAGCAAGGGAAGACAAAGATATAAGGTATTTCAACTTACCAATCTTTTCACCTTCAAATGAGCATCTAGAGACTGAAGAGTCTCCAACTGTTCCCGTGGCGAGAAATGAGGTTTCAACGAATCTCCCGCAGAAAAGACGACGAGGTTGGTATCTTCGCCTGACGCAGACTGGGAATCGCCACTCGCCATAACTGCTTCTCCACCGTTATTGTTACTGCTGTTGTACCTAACACAGGACCATGAACGCCACTGCCTCCCTTCAGCTAGTGCATGGAACTTGCGTGTGAAATTCCCTCGGCCTTCCGCGATGGCTTCGGCTTTTAATGGCGGAAGGCTAGGTGTGAAGCGTATACTCTTCAGAACAGCCAATGGGATGGTGCAGATGGCTTTGCGAGCACGGAAGCATCGTCCGTCGACGGTCATGACAGATACCTTTTCGAGGCCAGAATGGTCGATTGCTTGAATCGGAGTGGAGAATGTGTATGAGCAATTCCCCGTGGCGAGAATGTCGTTGAAGATACGTCGGGTGAGTTCCGTCTGTCCGCCTTTCAGTTTGAACCGCGTCATGCGCTCGGCGTATTGGTCTGGTGTTGCGCCACCAAGGACCCAGCGTTGAAGGAGGTCGAAATAGCTGGCCGATTCGAGTGGTGGACCGCTCATGATCAGTGTGTAAGCTTTGTTGATGCCCAGTTCGTCTTCGTTCAGGATGCCTCTCAGCTGTTCGAAGCGGTCTCGGGCGGACATTCCATCGTGTTTTGCGGCGCAGGCTTGGTTGTATAGTGGGCTGTGTGGATATGGTACTGCATCTGTGGATCTGATGCCATCTGGGTTGTAAAACGTGGACATGGCCTTGCCTAACCACGCGTCCTGGAGGGATGTGTTTGTTAGAATTTGTCCCCCAAAGGGAGGCATCTCAATTTGCCGGAAAACGTGGTCAACATCAACGTACCAATTCAGCCGCGGGACGATTCTTTCCTTCGCCATTCAAGATCATCGAAGGAGGTACGGATCTCTCAAATGGTTCCACGCAATCTTTGATCGTCTCTTTCAATCCGTATCGCACGATCTCGGTCCAAACATGTGGTTGAGTCCAGTGGATATATGTGCCTCCCATATCGAATATATCGCCACTGCCAGCCCGACATGACCATGTCCGCCCACCGATGCGATCTCGCGCCTCGATGAGGAGAACCTTCCGTCCTACAATGTTCTTGTCGGTCATTCACTTTTGTCTTCCATGCTTCAGAATTCCTTCGCTGGGGATTTGGCAAACTCACCTCTCGCGGTCAGATCTCTTGCGGCAATAAGCCCAGCGTAGCCTGCTCCCACAATAATCACATCATATAATTCAGTTGGACTCGCACTCAATTGAGCGGGAGAAACGACTGCATCAGTCACCAACCTGGGCTTCAGTCCTCCCCTGGGAGTATATTCAAACCCTTCAGATGTCGACAGCATTGTTCCCTGATTCTTCCAAGTCGTGATATTCTCTACATCTGCTCGACTTGGATCTGACTCTGGGGCTTCTGCGAAATCAGAGAAGACTTCCAGAAAGAAGTGGTGTAAAGAGAGGTCCATGATGATCGGGGGACACCACTATCTCTTTATGTGAAACGAGATAATGATGCCCGGGGCTTGTCAAAAATTGTTTGAAGCAGCCTACAGGCGAGAGAGATGCCGTGCCATGCAATATCATGCCTATTTGGATCTTCAGTCCTGGGGTATATGAGGATCCCAGCCTCAGGGTTGGGCAGACTCCACTTCTCGCACTAAACTTGTTTCGCCGATTAGGACACTGATTACTCCGTACGGCCAAAATAGATGTACCGAGAACAAGCCATTCGGAACATCTCGGTCATCAAGACATTCCGGGAGTTGAAAGAAACTTTGAGGGAGTCGAGAAGCTTTCTCACTCTCCTTGTCTTCATCTGACCTTTGTCGATGATTAGGCTCGATGTAGATCACTATATGAGAAGGAGGGTATCATGATCCGGCACATTCACATGATTGCAATCGTGATCACCACTAGATCAGGTTTCGCGCTCGACTATTTGATTGGTGGCAATATTATTCCCTTTGGGAGGGGGGATTTTCACCACACAATGCTCTCAATAGCACAAACAGGGTCGAGAGACAGTCTTGGAGAGACAGTAGTCACCGTTACAATAACAGTTGCTCGCTATTGTCTCGAAACAACGGATATCATATCCGTTGGGGTAGAACGAACGTTTAGTTCAGCAAAGAGACTTGTCACATCAGATCGCGGGTCATTGAATGAGCAGACTATCGAGATGCGAGAGCTGTTAAAGAATTGGTGGAATAGTAGTACTGTGACACAGCGACGATAAGGGTGATTACCGGGGAGGAGGAGGGTTCAAGAGTGGACGACGCCGTCGTGGAAGGCAAGAAATGACGATAACAACAGGCGACGACGAGGTATACTCATAATAGGAACATGTCTCGATACAATTACTGTGTGTGCCATTGAGAGCATTGAATCTGACCTCCTTTCATCGCAAGCTCTCATCCCTCCTTACGGCCAAAAATGTTAAACTCCAAAGCTGCCGCACATTGCTCTCCGTGCCGGCACTCACACCAGGAGGAGGCGGTAACGCACCCAGCGGAGTCGTCACATACCGTCCCGTAGAGTTACTATACGTCCAGCTCCAGACTTCGGTCTGTAGCTGTGCGGCATTGGCTTCGATGCTGTTCCACAGCACGTTGTAGGCGCGACGCACATTGTTCTGCACCGAGGGCGTGCTGCACCATGCGGGCACTATACTGGCGTTGCAACGGGCGAGTTGGCGCTCGAGACCCTTGGCCATCATGGCCAGCTGGAATGACCATACCACCGTGCCGTGGTACGCCGAGTTGGTGAAGTTGGCAATCAGCACGTCGGAGCCTGATAGTGCTGGATTCGCGACTACCATGCTCTGCGGCGTCATGAGGCCTGCAGGGAATGGGCGAAGCAGACTATTTGCCGTCGCGTTGATGAAGCGTGTCTCCTGTGCAGCAGCCTCGGGCGTGGACGACGAGGCGTTCAAGAAGAAAAGGCGGAATCCTGTGTCGCTATGCAGGACATCTACGGAGGAGAGGTTGTTGTAACCTTGCAATGCGATTGAATAGGTTGTTACATTACCCGAGGCCGGCAAGGAGGAGGCGTTGGTTGGTCCATGGTAGAATGCTGCAGTATCGACGAAATCCTGGAGCCGGGATCGGGCGGTGGAGGCCGTGAGATTGGTCTCGAAAAACTGCAGCGTGTTGTCTTCCCAGATTTGTGCGCGAGATTCGGCCAGCGTATCCCAGGAGGCCGTATTGACGCCGGTATTGTTGGGAAAGACGCCCGGTGTGCGCGCCAATTGCGCAATCGCGCGGAGGGCGGCTGGTGCGAGAGCGGTATTGACGTCGAAGGGGATCCGACCTCCACCGAGCCCATAAGTCGAATCACGCCACTGACCGACAATTTCATCGGATTTGAGATGAATTAAATTCGCAGCTGTTTGATTTCGAGCAAATGCCGCCGTAATATTCATGATTTTCTCGGCATTAATGAGGGTCAAATTGGCGTATGTGAGGTTCCGGTTTGGGAGATCGAGAGATCCAGTTCTCCGGTTCAAGAGTGGCTGAACACGGGAGGGACTGCTGTTGAAGTACTGCGCCATTAAAACTGGTAGGTAAAAATCGGTGTCTATCATGGGATAGGTCAGACCAGGAGCAGTACTGGTGATGTTGTTCTCCAGATTCAAGTACGTGGCATAGTCGCCAATCGTCTCCTCATGGCACACCGAACCGTCGGTCCGGTTGATACGTTCGAGGACGGCGCCGATGACGGCTTCCGTCGCGGATCCGTTGCCTTGACTCAAAACTGGTTCAAGAAGGAGGGCACTGATCATACTGTCACGCCCGAAGTAGGTGAGAAATCTCCATGCTCCAGCAAGAAGCTTTTCCGTGTAGGATAGGAATGAGAGCGATGTCGTTTGATCGGGTTGTTGTGCAATTAAGTCCTGTGATGCGGCATTCAAGACTCGACGGGGGGAAAGCTGAGTCAGTTGTGGATAGTTGAAGCTGGCGGTGAAGGTGTAGAATCCTGCCCCGAAGCTGATAGTGTTATTCCGTTGGGTGATGGTGATATTGGTGTCCGAGTTCTGATACGGGACCATGGTAAAGGTTGTGGTGGTGACATTATCAAGCCAAAGTCGGGAAAACGTGGCCCCTGTCCCATTGGTCCTTCTGAGATGGATGGCATCCTGAATGACAGGTCGAAGAAGACTTGGTCCTTCGGTGAAATCACGGATGGTTCTGACGCTTCCTAAAATGGGGATGGTCAGTGTGGCCGAGCTGTTGAACGAGAGAACCCCTTGGACTCCCACGACAGGATTATCAGAGCTTTGTGTCGTTCTATAAACCGGCGCCAAAGGTGTTCCTATGGTAGAGTTGACCAATTCGATGGCGAGTGAGCCATTGGGACTACTTTGAGGCTGGAAAAATGTGCATATGCCACTATTACCAGCAGGCCAGGCAATGACCAATCGGGGACTAATGATGGATAGATTTGAATCGGGTAATGGACTGGTCACCACTGCTTGTGTGTCACCATTGCAATCGGAATAGAAGTAATTCTCATACGGAGGATCACTAAGATGCTGCGTTACAGCCTGGCATGGTGCCGAGTTTTGCGTGAAGCCAGCTCCAAGCCCAACTGCAAATAAAGCGATGATGAGGCTCAACATAACGAGAAGAGCCTGGTGATGAGTCGACCTTGTCGAGGCGAAGGAGACGGCACGCAATCAGGAAAAGAGGGACTACCTGCTGAGCTGCGGCGGATCGCGAATTTAAAGGCTGGCCACGGTCATCGCAAACTCCGGATGTTACAGCAGCAAGATTGACTCTAGTGTCCTGGAGATCCATCACGTTTAGCGATCAGCAATGACATCAATGCTGAGTTGTTCGGGGGTGAATGTGGAGGAGGGCGTTGACCTCACTACGAGAAAAGGATGAGCAGCCGAGAAATCTTGTTCAAGTCTGGTGATGCGGGGAGGACTGGACCGGGATATTCAAAGAGTAAAGTGGAGGTGAGTTTACAGCCAATGAGAGAGGAGTTGCCATTGATGACCTTCCAATGCACCGCAATTTTGTACGGTGGAACATTAGATTTCGTATGTCAATATCAATTTCAATTTGACCATCAATTTCACCATCACCTTCATATCACCACTGAGCAGCTCATTCGGTTTACAAGATGTATCTAAAGGAGATATGGAAATCCTGCATCTCCTCCAATGATTTTGGCGCGTGAGGATGGACCTCTCCTCGATCACGATAATCCTTCTCAATTGCATCCCTCCTTTTATTCTCGCGACTCATCCACCAGAGCAGTATTGTTGCATTCACAACGCCCAGCACAATGAACCCCAGCACAATGGCGTGTCCCTTAATGAATCGAGGGGGCCCATTATAGATATGCGTGCCCAAAATGGAGAAGCACTGTCCAAATACCTCGGCCAGAGCCCACGTGGTACCTCGTTTGGTAAACCCGCCCGTGTTGACTCCCAACCATGTCACTAGAAAGATCACGCTAGGGTAGAGTCCCGATGTGATCAAACATGCGGCGAAAATCTTGACTCCCGTCGATGAAACTGCCATCAGGAGAATGTATCCGACACTTACGACAGAGAGGCAACCCAGCAAGAAGAATCCTTTCCCGTTGACCCGATCGGATATCTTGGCGAGAATGGGCAAGACCACTGTGGCACACGCGTATGGAATAACGGAGAATAGGAGTGTCTTTTCTACGCCGGAGTTAGAGAGATCAGGGTTGTCTTGAACTGCTTTACTCACCTGTGTCAAAACCAAATTCCTTGACGAAAGTGGGCAAAAAGAGTCCGACCGATCCAATTCCAAGCGCGACACCTGCATTTATCAAGACGAAAAGCCAGCACTTTGGATCCTTCAAAACGCTCCAAATTTGTTTGAGATTGACTTTGGCACCGACGGTGTTGTAAGCTGCCGGATGACGACGTCAGATTCCGTCCCAGGAACAGGGACGACGGGACTATCACTTACACCGCATACGCTGGACGGCCAGCTCAATTTCTTCTGGCCGGAAAAGCCAATGCTTGTTTCCTCTGAACTGATCCGGAAAGCGGGGGAGGGAAACAACTACCAACAAGCCAACAAACAAGGCCATGCACCCTTCAATGATGAAAAGCCACCTCCACGGTTCGCGACCGGTGCGCTCCAACGTCAAACTTTTCTGGATTCCGTATGCAATCAAGCCGCTGAACGCGCCAGAAATTGTGGCGGCCGAATAGTATATTGCTATATCAAGCGGTGAATAATTAAACATGCCGGGAGAAGGACTCAAGAAAGAGAGATGATCATAGGAGTAAAACGTACCTGCTCTTGTCGCCACTTCGTCTCGCTTATACCACATGGTAACATACAAACCGAGGCCTTGGATAAAAGCTTGCACTGCACCAAGCAGCACTCGCATCGACAAGACTGTAGCATATCCATGCGCACACGAACTGGCTGTGAGAAATGTGCCGAAGAGCAAAGCTGAGCCACCCAGGATATAGTGCGGTGGAAGAACTCTCAAGCCAATATTCCCCGGGAGCATGAACAGGATGTATCCGACGTCTAACCTCCAATTAGCCTGTCACGCTAAGAGAGGAGCGAGGTGGAAGTGTAAGGCATACAAAACATCATCAAGCAATTATAATACTCGTTCCCCGTCAAGTGCAAGTCTTTCGACAAGCCCATCACATTCGCGAGACCAATACTATTTCGATCCTACAAGCGATGATTATCACAAGTTAGCGACCAAAAGCCGACGGCGTGACCACTTCAAAGAATGGGAGCTGCGTACCAGATAAGCCGTAAAATAAATCAACGCCGCCAACGGAACCACAACGAGATCCGTTTTTAACAACAATTTTCTCTCGGCCGCAGATTTCTTGAGCTTCTTCTCTTCCTTGTTGACGGTGTCGTCACCCGTGTATGCTGTGCCCTTTACCCCCTGCTTCTCGATGGCCACAGCCATGCTCTGTGCATCAGCAGAGACGTGATCCTCCACGTGTTGGAGAGTGATGGGTGCTTTTTCCATCCTTTCTGATCTCGAGATATCACGGATTGGAGTTGTTCTTTCTTTGAGATGGGCACCCCCTGGAGTTGATGGAGAATGAAAGATAGATAGGTTACGGTGATGCTGAATTTCGGCTTCAGTTGAATCCGTCTTGCCTCCGCCTCTTCGATCGCAGTGAACCTGCAACAAAAATTGAATATGAGTGATAGGAGAGCAACAACTTTCGCTCGATGCGATGACAGATCAGAGCATCCCAGCTCGACAGATGCAGACCGATTCTTATATACCCACAGCCCAAACCTACCATGTCGTGTCTTCCCCCATATCAGCCGCTCCGCTTGTTTGCCTCCTCGCCCTACCCCGTATCGTCTAGTGCTCAGGGTCGAACTCCGAACTCTCACACAAAACTCCGATCTGGGGTCTTCTCGCCCTTTCCTATTTACTGGCATCCTCTGCATTTCCAATAGTCTTCAGATCTTCCAGTATCGGGCCGTGGCCGGCTTGTTTGATGATTGGTCACATTTTTTCTCGGAGCGTAATACGCTCTTCCCAAAAAACTGGGCGAGGCCTGATAGTTTGAAATCGGACTTTGTCCCCGTATTCATCGGTTAGTAATTGAATTGAGAAGAATGGAATATTTGGATGTCATGTCTAAGCGCCATAGAGTACTGGAATTGCACATCCCTCGGTTCCTGGGATTCTTGGGAAACTTTTGCCTAGCACTATTGGACATCTCAGGATCTGACATCTTGCGGAGTGGCTGAATTGAATCACATAATGTCAAAGTAATATGGCTGATGACTATCTACTGGTCTTGACGTCTAGATACTGGATCTCCCTATGTGTATATTCCTCATCCACGGAAGAATTTCTGTTAACAAGAAACAAGTCGCCATCGAGCAACCAACCAGGATCTTATATCAATCAATAACCGAATGATTGTCAATCAAGTCAGCGGGTTCTTGGACGCTGGCGTCAACAGTTCGACCAAATCCAGAACATCCTCGCAGCACTCCAATTTCAACACTAACCTCTCGATCTTCTCTCTCCTCGCATCATCAATGACGGCTTGAGTAAGCATCCGCCATTTTTCCAATATGTCCTGATTCGAGAGTTCGGGACTTACACCTCGAGGACCATCCCGAACCGCGGCCAATTTGTTGCCATCGACAAATTCCACCGTGACGCGCTGGGCGAATCTCTGCTTAAACTCGTGACTGAGATGGCATGTCGTCTTGGATACGAGTTCCCAGATTTCGTCTCGGTCGAGCTTGTCATTTCGGAATTGAGTGGGCAAGACAGTCTTGTCAATGAGCTGAGTGGCACCGACGTATGCGTTGTTCATCTGAGCTCCTGTTACAGTTAGAGGTCGTGTAGCTTCCCATCCACCATGATGGAAAGACGCTTCACCCATTTCAATTTGGATGTGCTTGATGCGTTTGAAGTCGCTCATGTGAGATGGGTATTTCTCCTGCAAATCGCGCAGACAGTCCACTGTGCAATGCGTTCCGGCCATCGACGAGTACGCTTTTGCCCGAATGCCTTCTGTCTTCCAGGTCGTGCCGAGCTCTCTTGATACTTCATCAGGGATGCACTCCGGAACCATACCGTTGCCCCGGCTAAAGCATGTCAGGAAACCGCCATACTTTTGCTCATACACTCGTTTAATGCCGGTGTATCCGTTACGGGCTAGCAGAGTGCCTAATAAACCATTGCGGGTGGCGAAGCCGTGCTGCATCCGCTTGACTTCGCTTTCATACTGGGCCGACATGAGCCCACCAGCTTGGGTACACGCAATCCCTAAAGCGTCTTCGATCTGGTTCGGTGATAGGCCGAGAAGTTTGGAGCTTGCCGCAGCCGCGGCAGAGGGACCAAACACTGCTCCCGAGTGCCAGCCGACAGTGAGCACGTGGGCACCATGTAACCCGAGTCCAACACGCGGGCCAACCTCATAACCAACAATGGTGGCAAGAAGGAGCTCTAAGCCTGTCACAGCTTTGCGGCCGGACGAGAGCAGTCCAATTGACCGATCATGCTCCACTGCGGCTAGCATGGCAGGAAGAACCAGACTGTTGCTGTGCAAAGGCGCCTCCGAATGCCAATCATCCAACTCGAATCCTTGAATGAAAGTCGAATTCAGCAATGCCGCTTGCAACGGGCCGAGTTTTTGCCCACCCCATCCATACACGGTGCAGTTGCCCGGTGCCTCCATGTCGAATATGGCATGAGCAGCAACTTCAGAACCCGGGAGATGAGCGCCGACAAGTAGACAGGCGAGTCCATCAAGAAGCAAATACTTTGCACGCGTTTTGACATCGTGTGGGACCTCATCTAGAGTGACCTCGTGAATCCAGTTAGCTAGCTTGCCTGTTGGGCCCTTGGGGTCGGTTGGCTGCAGGGCTTTGTGAGAGTCTTTGGAACTGATAGATCCCATCGTATTGTCCTTGTTTTTGTCAGTGTTTTAGTGATCACAATCTGAGTAAGAGTTCCTTCAGAGAGTATTTTGTGGTTTTCTGTTCCTTTCGAATGAATTGGCAGGTGGTGCCGTGTCAGTTTTTGTACTCTGTCGACAGTCTTTCAAATGCAAATGACAAAGTCACTGTTGCCGTTCGTCGGAGCCGTGATCGAAGTGGTTTGTTCGTGGAAAGTTCTGCATCGACATCTTTCTCATAGGTTCTCGGTGATAAGAGCTTGGCGAGGACTGCGGAAGAGATCGAAAGTCTTGGGTTGTCAGTAGATGATCGTCTGACTAGGTCTATCCCCGGCCACAGTTCCGAGTCCTGCGTTGATATATCGTTGGTGACAACTGCGAGACATCCGAAGGCGGCCCGACCAAAGACGGGAAGATCATTGGCTCAAACAGAGAACCCAATTCGCGCTCCACAGTCCAGGCATATTGCATGGAGCAGGCGGGAATGGATATGCTGCGGGTTCAAGACGAAAAGAGACGGCCTTCTCAATTCAGCGGTCCAGAGTTTCCACAATGGACTGTCATTTGTTCCTTTCGAGCATGAGGTCTCCAATCTCCAAAAGGTTTCGTACTCGGTCTTCGTTCGGAATCTCCTAGGAACGTATGTTATTTGAACCACACTCGAGATACAAGACAGTCTGCGTCAAGACGACAAAGAAAACCCGGCATCCCACGTCCAATCCGGATAAAACATTCCGGTATCTTCCAGATCAGGAATCAAATATGCACTCATCGGATCGAATGGGTCTGGTAAGTTCATGGGATCTGTCGAAGTGGTGGGGTTAGTGGTGCTACGTAGTCCTTGTAAGTCGGAGAGCGCAATTCCTTTGCTAAGGTGCTGTGGGTCCGAGATATTGGCTACCTGCGCCCCTTCTTGAGAGCTCTCCGAGGCATCACCAATTTCAGCTCGTCCTCCTTCGCCACGCACGCTCGGCGTGTCCATCACGGTGACTGGTGAATGTTGAATAATGGACGGTAGAACTCGAGGTGGTCGACCAAGTTGTTCTGTATCTATCGCTCTCTCCGAGTAGAAATCGCGCCAGATCCACAACGAATCATGAAGAAGGCTTGCACTATGCCTTGTATTGAGTCTCAAAGTAGGTTCATCGTGTCTCAGACGACTGGAATTTTGATTAATGCCCCATAGATGAGCCAGGAATATGCTGCTACGGGCGTGAAAATCGTTGTTCTCGGCAGACATCAAACGATGGATTGAAAGGGCGGTGTCGAACGCATTCTTCCCTGTCTCAAAATCAAGAATTCGAGAATAGCTAGAGAACACGAGTTTCATCACCACGAGGGCCGCCAGCTTCAGCATTTGCCCAAAATATCGAGGGGCAGACTGGCCGAACCAATCGATTTTAATGGCCTCGTTGGTTTGTGTGATCAGCTTGACAGCTGTGTGGTACGCTCTCAGGAGGCCGGGTTTTCGAGAAGTCGAAAGGAGAGGCTCGAGGAAGTAATACGATTGAAGCTGAAGGGTTGCGCTCGAAATCCAGATAGCGTCTGTTTCTATGGATAATGAGATAAAATTGGAGAAACATCGACTAGGCACACACACACCTGTTATATTGCCTTGAAAGTCCCTCTCGAGCCTTTGCAGGTCGTCTTCAAAAGAAGCCAGAAGCGTTCCAGCCTCGTATACAGATGGCTGCCTGGGACACAACCTTGTGTCGGTCATCATGAAGCAATTGACCCGGTTTAGGAATTGTTGAATGATGAGAGTGATATGTAGACCCTGAGGAAGGCTATAAGTATTTTGCGGTTCGCAAGCCAAACTTACGGCAGGGTCAGCTGCCATAAAAAGAGGGGCCTGGCCTTCACTTGATGTTATACTGGAATCGAGATGAGATAAGCGCGTTGAAGAAATGGCGCATGAACATCCTACCTCTCGGCTACCACGAAACAACCGGCCCAGAGTTTGACTGCTTCTTCTACATGTTCGGGCTCCACGCGAAACTTGATTCGATTGAAATCTTGCAGAATTTCAGGTCGATGAAGTCCAATGTGCATGCAGGCGGTTCTAGCAATCGAAATGAGCGTAAAGCTAGGGTCGGTAATCATCGATGGAGTGGAAAATGGCCACATGCATAAGAGCACGATTGCCTGGATTGTCAAATGGGAGTGTGGGATACCTGAGACCTTGGTCCATAACAATTTCATAAGTGGAGGGTTGAGGTTCGTGTAAACGCCTACATCTTTTGGGTGACTTCTTGCCGCAATGGCAATAATCATCCAAAACAGCAGGGGCGATCGGGCATGATATTCGTCCGGAGACAAGTCCTGGCTTAGAATCGGCAAGAATGGATGGAATTTTTCAAAGAATCTGAGCGTGTTAGCGGAAATGGAGTGAGAAGCGGACACTCGTCCACGTACATCTGGAACAAATTCGAGACTTGTTTTCGGTCCAGATAGAAGTCTTCTAAAACTTGATTGTTTTCCGCTTGATATCTGTGAGAGATCTGACTGCTCTGGCCGGACATCGCTAAAGGTTGGCTGAAGTTCCTACCGGAGGAAGGCACCATCTCATCCTCACGGACGTTATGGGTGTTGAGACTTGGATGAGAAGACGTGGCTGGGTCCATGGTGGTCAACGGTGAGGTCGTGGTTCTTTCAGGTTCCTGTTCACTTGGCGAGCGAGCGATTAGAGACTGCAACTGCTTGACTTGCTCAGAGAGGTGCTCAAGTTTGCTGAACATAGATTGTTAGAGGGGGGACTGTGACAGCAAGATGAGATGTTGCCCTGATCGACTCACTCTCTTTTGTTGACTCGCTTGAACTGGGTGTCAAATTCGCAAGGTAACGAGTTTCGAATACAGCGTGTGCATTTTGGTCCTCGGTCAAGGCCTTCACATTTGAGCTGACCAAAGTCAGTCCGATATTGCGGTGAAGGAGGACGTTAATAGAATAGTACAGCTGTACCTTTGCTTGCCTGCAACTGACACAAGCTATTCTCTTGGTCTTTTTCCGATCTTCTCGATTGGTGTGTGAAGGCTGGGAAGATCCATCACTGATTGTTCGCGGTGCAGCGCTGAGCAGATGCCTGTATCGCGAACCGGACAGAGGCCGCGAGTTGTTGATGCCCGTCTGCCGACTTGGTCGATGCATTGACACAGCCTTCATTTGAAACCATCTGATCCTTTCTGGATATCACCGTCACCCATCCCACCATGTTAGTAATAAGGAGAAGCAAGTACAATTGTCCAAAAGTCGTTGTGTAAAGGTTGGAGACAGCATATTTCAATTAGATACTCCACAAAACTAGCCGAGAATCGGAAAACGGACAAAGTCCGAGGTCGGATATTCTCCTCCGGGACAGGGTCAAAGGCGTATGGTGCAATGCTTGGGTATTTGTGGGGGAAACTTTTCTTCGATTGCTTGTTTATAAGCCCACTCCTTTCTTGAAAAATTGCACAAACGCCCAAACATCCTGAAAATATTCTACGGCAGCACGGGCGCCACACGAATTGCATCGGGCTGCCGTTGGTCAATCACGATGCCTGGTCTGAGTAGTGAACTTAATTGAGCCCCACGTTTTGCCGGATCAAGGAGCGTTGGTGATGCGAAAAGGGCGGTTGGCATTCCTCAACCGGCGTATCCTTAAGGTGGAGGTCCGGGAGGTACGCTGTCAGCTTCAACGACATCTGACGAAGCTCTTCCATGTACATCCCATTAGAGATGGATGAAGACGCGCAGTGCGAGGTCAAATCTATAGCGGATGGATCGAAGACTTGAAAGCCCGCCGTCCCCTGGAATTGGTTTGAATTCTGCAATGCATATGATCAGCAATCGACCTGACCTAGTATTCTGACACGCGCTATTGTCCATTCGGAACCGTGATGCTTTGTCTCCACCATACCAACCGGCGAAGCGATGTTTATAGATCGGCTTTTCAGAAAGGCCCGGGTTCTCAATCGTTCCATGCTCTCCATAGAGGTGACGTTGTCGTCGTCAGGTTCGATGAGAATCATAGCTTCCTTCAGGTCGTACCCGCGCCAGAAGATCTGTGATTCTATGGCGTAATGATCACTTGGGAAGGCCTTCCCAACAAGACCTCATTCTTGTTTGGTGTTGGTTGGTAAAATGAGGCCATTAGCAGGTGCAAGTTCACAGTCAAAGTGTTCTCTATCGCAACCTCTCTTGGCAATGCGCCAACAGACGGCATGATTGCTCTACCGCCCATTCAGCCATTGACTAGCATGGTTTCAATGGCAAATCTTCAAGCGGACTAAAGTGTCCTGCAACCCCGATCGAGGCCCACGTGTCGAGATGCGTCTGAATATATGTCGACGAACGCTTTGATTGCAGTCCCAGCGAATGGCCGCAAAGGTAGACTCCATCGCTGTGAGGAAGGTCAATTATGTCCATCTCTGAAGAGATCTGTTAGTCATAAGGGAACCACCTATAACGAAAAGCAGAGTAAAACATCTTCGCACGTGCAGACGAGGCGGAGCAATGACTTACCAGGCTTTGATAGAGATTTGGTCTTCAATGTCCCTTGGGAGGAAATGATGGACTTTTCCCTAAATCCACGTAAAGGTTTCCTGAATCCAGTGGAGCCAGCATCTTCCAGACTGTCTCCATTGTCAGGGAAACTATTCTTGCTGATCGTGGATTTTTCAGAATCAGTTGTTGTAAATGTGCCGCTTTTTACGATTAAGAATGCCACTCCGAAGTATGCTGGGAATCAATTCAGCCTGTATTCGCAAACTGTCCCAATATTGCCGTTTGGTTGGGACAATATTTGGCCTCCCAAGATCACTGGGCCTGTCATATATTCCATGTTTTAGGGAAACAAGCATGCTGTATACAATGAATTCCAACGCAAATGAATTTTCACTTGGGAGATGCAACAGACTTTTATTTCGTCCACGTCGATCGGACAAGGACCAGCTTCTCAAGATGGTTTTCTCGAATTTTTCTGTATCTCTTCCGCATCCGCATCCGCCTCCGTGTCCGTGTTCGTATCGACGGGGCTCCTTATCTATGCATACTGACGTAATACTTGTCTGCTGACCTCGTCACGCATGTCTCTTTCAGATCAAAAGGTCGGCCAGGAGGTAGGAAATCTGGATGGAACACTATTTCACAATTTATTTATGCCCAGCTTCGTGCGCTCTGTTTCTCAGGACTACTGTTTGATGCCCCAATTTCGTTAGCTGGACGGAAGAAAGGGAGTGCATATCCGCAAGACGTGGACGGACTTTTCATATCTTGCAGTCTCGGGACCGATATATCTCGACCTTGTGCACAAACGGATCGCCTAGGCTATATGACAACCGCATCGCGCGTTTCGTCACGAGTCCTCTTCAAAAAGGGCATCAAATTCGTGCCTCCAGTTCCAGTCAAGTGTCGCTTCTCAACCTCCCAGGGTTTCGCCGGGGCAAGACTGGCAGAAGACGCTGTAGCCAGATTCATTCTGTTTCCCTGGGCGATGTAAGGAGCCGGTGGACCCCGAGAGGGCATGACGATATACCGTGCGACGATTTGAAGGTGGATGCTGCGGAAGTTTACCAAGGCAGCAACTGCGTTGTTATATGCTTGTCGTATTCCAGCTTCAACAGATGGCAGCGATATGTATTCTCGGACATTGCTCATTTGTGAGACATGTGCCAAAAATTCACGATGTGCTCGTGGCATATACTTTCTCATTTCCTAGCGAGGTTGAGCTGCATGAGCGGGAGAATAGGCTAAGGATTTTTGACTTACTAGGATGAATCCATTCGCTCTGGGGGTATTTTTCGACGCAATACCGGGCGAAGCTTCCGAACCTCCGGTCGCGTGGTGATCCACACCGAGGAAAATGTCCAAAACCTGGATTAAAGAGCTTTGAGCATTGCTTCCACCGCTATACTGTCGCCATTGGCCTTGTCCATTGCCTTCGTCGTAGAAGACACCTCGTGCCAAGCCGGCCGCAGCCATTCCTTTGCTTCCCGCAAGGAGAGGACGGACCTTGTGATAGAATATTTGAGGATCACAATGTTCATGCATCCTTCCTAGGATGATTCCAAGGTCATTGATTCCGGTAGTTGTTGCATCAAGGCAGGACAGGATGGTTCTACTATCATTTTCGACCACAGCTTGTATGCAGCGCAGCATTCCTAGAATGAGAGAGGAACCTTTCGCTTCAACTGCGGTTGAGATCAAGTAGAACCATTCCTCATCTTTTGTTCCGGTCAATGTATGTAATGAAGAAAGATTCTCAGGCTCGGCAAGGCCGCAGCTTGGTGTTTTGACATCGTAGTTCCAAAGGCTGAGAGTGGCATAAGTCGCCGTGGGTGGGAGTCCAACGTATTCTGAAACACTCAAGAAAGGGCAGGTGAGCTGGGGCGGAACGATCTAATCCCATGATCAACCTCGACCCGAAAAAGGAGGAATTTTCCATGCTAACCTCCGAGGGACAGTCGCCCTCCCAGATATAGGCATGAGTTAGGAACCCTAATATGACGTAGGCTCTTTGCCATTCTGCGTCAAGCTTCAAGTTTGTAGTTTCGAGAATGGGGAGGTCATCAATCTTAGATCTGGCCTGCTCGTTCGCGACTAACTCGGGAAGATGGCCGATTATTGCTTCCCATGGAGTATAGTATGGATCGTCTAGACGACGTAAAGGGGTGGTTTCGGGAAGGAATCCATTCTTTGATGAGATACCATACTCGCGGAGAAAATATTCCAACCTTTCCTTCATTTCGCAATTGGGTCCAGACGCACAGAGAAGTTTTGTGATACGGGCTCATCGAAGCAATATGTATATCCTTGATCAAAAGGTAGGACTCGTTTCCGCATTTCTTTAAGCAATGATGAGTCTCCTGTTCACGCAGCTCCCTTATCGAAGCATTAGAATTAGGATCAGTGATAAGGGTATCATGCCTGACGGGAGGGCCGGAATTGTCAGGGCCGACGGATGTGGGAGCGGATACGGAGGAGGGAAGCGAAGTTTGGTGGGGAAGGGGGGAAGTGGACTCCTCTTGTCCCAAAGCCAACGGGCTCTGGATCACTCTCAAACTCTCAGCCGGGTTGGCCGGAGAACCACCAGTCATCCATGCTTCCAACAAAATCTTGTCCTTGAGCAAAATAATTTTGGGCTAGAATCGCAACTTCGTCATCCGGCGGCGGTGCAAACTCCGTGGCTGATATGTCGGCCGAATTCTGCGCAGGATTAGGAACATGCGTTGAAGATACAGCCTCATGGTCTTCAAGCATCCGAGTAACGCCCTCATGGTTGAGGCGCGTCGGTTCAGGTAGGAGACGACTTCGAAGGACCTCTGCCGAATAAGAGGCTTGACGATGTAGAGTGAGAGAGGGGCCGAAATATGAGTCGGCGGCTTTGGGTAGTTCACTGACAAATGATGATTCTATAATGTCCCAAAACAGGGACAAATCAATGAAAACGTGAGAGTCCGGAGTATTCCGCGCTGCGGCATTATAGAAAGAAGTCGAAACCACGTTTTCGAAACTCTCGATTTTATCTGCCTGCAATTTATGTCAGTCTCGGTATGTTCGAAATGGAAAAAGTGTCATTTCCCTTACCAATTGGTGAATATAAGGCCAATATGAACCCATATCCCGAACGAAAGAGACACATGTACGAAAATGATCTTTCTTTGTGGCGCGCACCCCTGGGTCGTCAGAATAGCTTTGCTGCAAATAGATTGTGGCAGCAGCAGCGGCACAATGTGCCAGAAATGGGTCAGAAAGGGTGAATTCCTTTTGCTGGCACAGGTTGATCAAATGGGTGACCCATTCGGTATGTGTCGTGGTCAAATCTGCTGTATGTTGTAGGAAAACCTCGGGAACCATTGTCAACCTAAAGCTTCGGAGACGAAGAGACAACAAGAGAGGGTGGTTGAGCAGACAAAGGATAGTGTGATAAAGTATTTGAAGTTGAACCCAAGCTGCCCAGAAACTACGGTGCTTCTTCAGTTGATCGGAATCCTGATCCGCGAACTTTGCAGGCCGAAAGCGATATTTGTAAGGAAGACGTGTTTCGAGGTCCATTAGCTGAGCCATGATTTGGGAGTATTCGGACTGCGTGGACCACGCTGGAAGGTTGTCAGGTTTTCCTCGCCGGTGTGCATATCTGGCAGCTCTTTGCCAAACTTCACTAAGTTGGATGGCATATGCAACAATGCCGAGATCGCTGGGTTCACTGGCGTTGTTAGGTCCTTCTGGCTGCTCCAAAGCTGAATCAGTCATCTGGGAGCTGGTTCCTAGGGGTGGGTCTGGGCTTTGTGGAACTTTAGGAGTCCTCTCGTTCGACAAGAATGAGAAAGAGCCGCTTGGAAAACCATAGAGATTCTTAAGAAGCACCACACTCCAGTAGCATCGACGGCGTTCTTCGTAGATCTGGTCCGGGAGACTTCTGGGTTGCTCTGAAGACAAGCCAGCGGATAGAGAGAGGTCCATTGCCAAGGAGCTGTATGTGCTTGCTCGAGGGGTATTTCCATCTGAGTATGCGGGTGAGCTCTATCAATCACGGACTGCACGGAGAAGGACATACCATTGAATTCTACCAAGCTCAAGATGCACAGAGCCTGGATGGTGGAGAGCTGGACAGGTCCATGGGTGACTCGATGCATAACCAATTCTCTGGCGGAATTTGTATAGTCCACAACAAAACATGGTCTGTCCGCAATCTGCGAGGCCATATCACCGGATACAAATCGTGTTGACAAAGCAAGTATTGACATTAACAGCTCAAGATCGCGTGATGCCAACGTCGTCATTAAGTGCTCCGGTGAAAATAATGGCAGGGGTTGGTAATTACAGTAAGTAAGGAATAGTTGTGTGGTCGAGCGGACAGTTTCCCAAGATGGAAGTCTAGAATATGATATGGAGTCAGTCCGACGTTCTCCTCAAATGAAAGCTGGGGAGGCAGTAGCATACCTAGCCGGCGGAGGTGAATTTGTGCTTTGCTGGTCAATATTGGACATTGCCGCTCGAGGAGAAGGAAACGGGGCCCGCTGGCTGTCTGATCGATCTTGACAGCTTCGACACGATCAATATTTCATTCAGCCTCTATCTTCCCATCTCTCATACGTACTTCAAAAAGTTCTGCACAGAGATCATCTGGGCCTCGAGTGCGTGGAGTCTATCGGCCTTGTGGTTGAAAGTCAACAACGTCCTTTTCGGCAGTGCTTCCGCCCCAGTTTGGAGCCCGACATTCTCTCTTACCATTGTCTGATCGTTCAATCGTGTCGGTGGAGTACTAGGTCTACGTGATATCCGGTCAATCCGTCCCGAGCTGGTGGGAGTGAGGGTGTTTTGATCAGAGGCGGATGCGTAAGTGCAGCGCTGTCCCAGTCTAGCGCAATGGGAGCATACCGGTCTCTCGGCTGGACATCTCGATTTTTTCCGTCTGATCTACGGCATGAGCAAGGTTCGAATAGAGAAGGAAAATCAAATGGCCACCTACCGACAAGGCTCACAAGCCTGACGTGTCCGTTTGGGTGGTCGAGACGGCGTCGCCATGACGAAGAGAGATATCACGCGATGACGATATTCATGAAGCAGCTATTCAAGCTTGGAGCTCGCATCAGATTTGAGACAGCGCAAAAGGTCGAGACGCACTTAAAATTTCAATTGAATCCTTGGTCGAGGATTACAAAAGTCCAACGCGCACATCCGGTGGACCCTAAGCCCCGATAACTTACGCAGAGGAAACGCTACGGCAGAGTAAAAGACGCAATAGTAACAACTCTCGCTCTCGATTCTGGTCGGAAGTCCGTCTTTTTCATTTGAATTACTCTTTCCACTTTCCGTCTTTAACGGATCCTGCTGGAGGGTCATTCTCAGGATGCAGCATCTTTTGCACTAATCCTGTCGAATCCACTATGTACTCCAGGTGGCCGGGGCTGTGGAAGATATCTGTGTCCCCTGCATATGCCCTTCCCCACCCAGACAATACCAATGTTAAACGCGTACGGAATACAACGGCCGGCCGATGCTGGGTCGTCGACCCTGGTGGTGGTGATTTAGCCCTTGGATAAACGCTCTGCAGCTGTGTTCTTGAATGTTGAGCTGAGAGATCGCTGGTGAAGGCCTTATCGATCATTCATCTAGTACAGGGGCTGAGGCAGTATTTTCCGATATAGCATCTCCGTCTCGCCAATAGATGAGACACTTCCAGCCCGGAGCTGAAGGATCGGTTGCTCTCGAAGATGCCTCCCCTGCACGACCTCCTGCACTATGGAGTCACCGCTCCCTGGTACGAAGAAGAGATCATGCATCAAGATCTCTGAATAGCACTCCATGCACATCGGCCAATCCACTACGTAAAACGCCTTGAGAAAACCCACATGCTCCAGGCAGATGCACAGCCCCCATCAGTCATGGAACCCGCTATGAAATGACAGTGTACATGCCATTGGGACACCTGGCAACACCACCTGCACCATTTTTGCAGATGTTTGACGGTGTTGTGTGGCTACATCCACGATATGAGAAAGTCGTCATGGACCATGAGGAGGAACGGATCAAAAGAATCTCTGGATCGGATCTTCCACAGCCAAAGTTCCGCCCTTTCTTTTTTCTTTTTTCCTGATCATTGGGATTTCATCTGCAAAGACTTGATACAAATCGAAAGAAAGCCTTGGACCTATGTGAAGCCCAGTCTCTCAACAGCCCTGGCTTCGATATGTCGTACCAAGTGGAGGGACGGCGCGTTGAGCCATGTCGATCCATCGGGGCCTCTTGTGACCATGGAAGGGACTTTGAAAGCATACCCGTCACAATATTGAATGGTTCGGTATCACCGTCAGCAGGTTCAGATCCAGGATCCCATTTTAATTAAACACACCAAGATATTTTCGGGGAAAGGGACGAGGCTGAACGATGGCGTGGTGGCCTTCTAGTTGTGCCCAAACCCCTGAAATCCTGGTCAAGCTGAGCAGGGTATCAGAATACATTTGAGGCGGGTAGCAAAACAGCCATTTAAGTATTGACAAGGCCTCCGTCTCAAGAATGCGCCGAGACTGGACAATAGATTCGGGTTCGAGTATCACCAATATTGACGATGTAATATGTAAATTCGCTTGCGTGCTCTGCTATTTATAATGATCAGTCTCAACATCACAACTTCAAACCGCACCAGGAATTTTCTATCATCTCAGCCACTCCCATTTTCTCCGACAATTCACCGCTGCCACTACCGGTGTCTTCTTGTCCCTTCTCATCAAAGACCACAATTGGAATGAGAAGCGTGTGACAACTATATTCCCCGTACGTCTCAGTGATGAGTTTTTCCCAGTTGAAAAAAGATCCCAGTAAGTGAGGGTAGGCCACCAACCACATATGTGGTGGGGCCGCGCGGTAGCCGCCCGAATTCAAGAGACAGGGGACCTGAAGGAGAAGCTCCCCTGGTGGTGTGATTCTTCAATCCCAGCGATGTCTGATCATGCCTTGAAAGGCAAACCGAAACAATTTCACCAACAGATCCTTGGTTCTTAACACATAGCTCGAGGTCCTGATGTGGAAGCCGTGGATCACAAAGTCGAACGAGACACGATGGCCTTGGCTTCGGACCGGACGATCTCTGGAATTTCTTCCAGCAGGCTCACCCCCGAAGGTGACCAATGTAACTGTGCCTGAGCCCTTGAAGATGTCAAGATCGCGTTCGTTCCCCAAGTTGCAGCGGCGTGGGCACTCAACGAGTTCGCTTCTTCCGCGGTTATTTCTTCAATTTCCTCAGTCTCCAGCAGATTCTGCTTTCGAGCTTCTGGGACGATATTCTTCGAGAGATCTCCAAACGACTGTAATGGTCAGCCTTACCTTATATCATTGGACACGATGCGACTTACCAGTTTTCCATTCTCCGGGAAATAGACTCCGTTTTGGTTCCATACCGCAGAGCTTTCGGAAACGGCAGCCTCGAATAGAGCGAGTAATAGGTTTCCCAGATCATGAATGTGAACATTACTCCATATATTCAGTCCCCTTCCAATCCGGAGACCCTTCTTTCTCTGTAGTGTCAAGCGAGTGATTTCAGGGGCCTGAATACTCCTTTTGTTCACAGGTCCACTGCCCTCGCCGTAAATGAGCGGTCCCACCACCAACGCGGTCCGAACCGTGGTCGGCTCTTGTGATGCCAAATTATCGACCACTCGCGCAGGATTCGCAGAGATCAACGAACCCACTTCTTTTTCGTCGCGGAGATCATCATATGATTTGTCAGATGCTTCTCCGAAGCGACCGGCTTTGATCTCTGCCGCGGCAACCACAGTCGCCCCCGATATTTGAATCCAATAGCCCACGAAAAAGTCAGCTTTGGTGCATTGCTTCCGGAGCCGAACCTGCCTGGACGATCCCTGGATTTGTCACTCAGTCCTCTGACAATTGCTCGTGCGCTCGGAACATGATTGGTACTCGCGAGATCTGGAACCGTTAACAGCCATTTCGGCATGCCAAGAGCGAAATCATTACGAAAGACAACATCAGCATCTCGGGCCTCCTTTTGGATGATATCGGTACTGTCAAGATCTCCTTCGACAATCCGGACATCCGGATAAGCTTGCTATACAGTAGCCGCTTTTGCAGAATCGCGAACTAGACACGAGATTCGGTGATTCTGCCTCAGTCCATACATAGTTACGGGATGGCCGAACTAAAAAGGGGGCCCCTCTTCGCACGTGAAGGGAATTTCAGGAGGGCGACAGGGAGGAATTTCACACCAGACTGTTTGCCATTAGTTCCTTGGTTTTACAGATGACAGAAGGCAGAGATTCCAAGCGGCGGGAGATGGGAGAGAAAGAAGACAAAGACTTTTCCGTCCGGATAACGGAGAACCTCTGGACAGCTCAGAAAGACGCGAAGGTACTGAGAGAATGACGGAGAGTTACCCATGATTATCCTGAATGCTTTTATAGATGCCTCAAATCCATCAGGTTGACCACGGGGTACTTCGTGCATTGAAGCCATGGCTTGTAGCCCCTGTGCATACCTCTCCTAATGCGTTCCGACGTTGTTCTTTGCTCATGGTAGTTTACTAGAAACGTGACAGATCAGACCCTATGGATAGGCCGTTTGGGAGAGTAGTCGTAAAATATACGAATATTCCTGAGGGTTTCTCGACCCTGGAACCGGAAAAAGACTCATTTTATACGCAGAGGGACTTTCAGAAAGGGTCGAAGAAAGTCGAAAAGAGGGAAACGGTGACTCGCTCCGAGGTCCAAAACAAAGAACCTACACCGAGAAAGAAAAATGTGGGTTGCAAGCCGGGAACACACCAGCAGACTCCATTGTCGTCGCCATGCCCGTCAACAAGGGATCATGCTCTGGTGCAGGAGCAAAAGCCGAGCTGCGCCCTGCCATCGCAGTACCTTGTCAAGTCAATGCATACTGGTGCAACTCCGCTCCCTCTCTATTGAATGGAAGCCAGCGCCCCGTAATTGGAAAGGAGGTTACCAATCCTATTCGGGATATAGGGGAAGGAATAGGAGTGGAAAGGGGTCAACCAAACGTGTATACATGCTGGTAATCTGGCAGGACCCGTTCCAAACAGACAGAACACTCAACAAACAACAATCAATGTACACCCACTGATTGTTTGACAGAAACCCTCGATCAGCACCCTGGCCATCACTCTGAAATTTATTTTGTGTGATTCCTTCCACACCCTCGCTGCTCGCATGTTTGGCCAAAGGCGAACCGGCAAGACCCACACAGCACTTGTTGATAGGACGGGTGAAGGCGGGATAGAGCAGCATCACTTTGGTCCCAAAAGAGGATGTCACCTTGGCATTGAATCATCCTTTCAGTGGAGTCAGAGTGCCGAGGCTGTGCATCAATTTCAATTCCTCCATTCCACTTCGTCCAAATCCCTTCATTCCTGTTCTTACAGGTGTTCATTCATATTCAGAGACTTATCTCTGCCATCATTTCTGGTTCATCTAAATCCATATAATCAACCAAACATGTCGGACCTACCACATCTCATCCCCGAGAATTCCTCCGCCAACCCTCCTCATCAAACCCACGATTTCTCCCCGTCGTGCCCCTTTTGCATGATATCAACAACCTACGGACCAATCTCGCCCATATCTGCACCAATTCATGCATCGCTGGACAGCAGGAAACTAGATCCGCCGGCCTTCGTGCTCTTCTCCAGCGAACATGTCATTGCCTTTTTGGATATCATGCCATTGACACGAGGCCATGTTTTGGTAGCGCCTAGAAAGCATCGCGTCAAAGTGGGCAGTTTGAGTGCTGATGAGAGCGCCGAGGTATGTTCTTATGTTTCCCCCCGATTCTTTGATCATTGATGTTTTGTAATCTCAATCACAAACTGTACTTTATGTTCCTCAAGTCCCCCACATCCCCTGCAATCTTGTTCAAGATATCTAAATACGCATATATCTTGTACAGATTGGTCGAGTGTTACCCATGCTCGCACGTTCCGTGATAAAGGCCGTCATGCCGGATATCCCGCACGAGGAGGCGGACTACAATGTAGTCCAAAACAATGGTAAGCCCTGCCTGTTCCGTATATGACCTTCGCTCAGACTTGATCTACACCATATCCTTCTCTCAACTCAACGAGTCCAACCCTTAAATGTTGATCCCATTTCCAGGGCCCGGAGCCGCACAAGTCGTTCCGCACGTACACTTCCACATTGTACCCCGACCGCCACTAAACTATGTTCCACCACCATCGACGAGCTCCAATACAAGGAAATACCCGCCTAATGCACAACCACCAGCACCACTACGTACAACGATCCTCTTCGGGCGCGGTATGCGGGATGACCTGGACTACGAAGACGCCGCAGTGCTGGTGGAGGATATGAGGGAAGCCGTGAGGGAGGAGTGGATGGGACGAATATCGACCGAGGTGGATGTTAGGGATGGCGAAGAAAGCGTGGCACCCGGCACCAACGGTGGCGGGAAGAGGAAAGGCGCATGGAAGGTCTAAAAACGAAACCGACGCTATTCAATCGTCATGATGTCAGATTCCTTGGAGCCGCCACTCAGGTATATGCTACCGGGACACGCCGGAGAAGAGACGCAGACCTGAGATCTCTCCCGCATGCAGATCTTCTTGCCAGTCTCCCTCGTCCTTTTTGGTCTGTGGGTCCCTCGGGGACCGAAAACCCGCAGAACTGGGAATGGAACCAGACGAGAAAATACGAGGCCTTCACTCGTTAGCGCCCCTTCGACAGCAATCCTCGCTATTCTATCCACCCAAGAAGGACAAATCGAAGCATGCAACCCACCGATGCCGATGGCTTACCACGATAACATT
The DNA here is from genome assembly GCF_000835555.1 of Rhinocladiella mackenziei CBS 650.93. Classification (NCBI taxonomy): domain Eukaryota; kingdom Fungi; phylum Ascomycota; class Eurotiomycetes; order Chaetothyriales; family Herpotrichiellaceae; genus Rhinocladiella; species Rhinocladiella mackenziei. The sequence continues at coordinate 1,934,944 of NW_013550601.1, forward strand.
GCACAACCATCCGATATGATACAATCAAGGCACAGAATCCGACATCGTTCATCGCGACCGAATGAAGGAAAACAGGAACGAAATCCCGTATTGATAGAATTCGTCATGCCCAATCTAACAGCAGGAAGTGACCTGCGGTACTGGTCATCGACCAACATCTGGGGGGAGAAAAATTACACAAATAGATAAGTTAGACAAGGCAAGTCCCTATGTGTTCTATTCTGTTCGGCCCTTCAGTTCTGCTATCCAGTGTGACGTTATGCCATCCCCTACTCTTCGCTGTACAAGAAAGTACTCATACACAAACAAAGGCTACTTCAACACCGACATTCTACACATAGACAGGAAGAGATAGGAAAAGACTGGTGCAGAGTTCAGGATACAGTAATTCATCAAATCAATGGTCAATGCAAATGTAATGCAATCAATGCCGGTAGAGTTTGGTATCGTGGTAATGAGTCGAACCTCATTGGATAGGATAGGATAACCTGATACTACTAAGGGAAACAGACACTGCTGTCTCAACCTCAGCCTGTCTTCTGCTCGCAATCCAATGAGCTCATTTCATTTTCCCATTTTCCCATGCCCTCTGCCCCGCCATGCCAAAAAGCATCTCTATCCTTTCCTTGCTTCCTTTGGTCCCCTTTTGGTCCTATTCCACGAGTGTGTGTGCAGAGCAAAATCGAAAGTCCAAGTTAAAAAAAACTCAGCATTGGTCACTCAAAAACACAGATTCCCATTCCCCCCGTCCCGATTCCCATTTGCCGGATTTCACATGACGCCATGTTCGCCGTATCCATTTGCACGTGAGGTAGAAACAGCCCTCCTCAAAGGTTCTTCTCTTCTTTTCTTTAATTTTTTCAAACGTCACCTGCAATGTTTGTGGCAATAATAGAAATTCACGTCTTGGATCAAGGGTTGCTCCATGAGACATTGCTGCCCATACGCCTGAGTTCGAGTAGATTATTTCAAAGTGCGACGATTCCAGAAACTCAGATGAAGCTCGCTGTGTCGGGTGGGATGTCGATGGTGATTGGTGACGGGTAGAAGTATCGATGTGGTGCTAATAACGGAGATGCTAATCTATGTGAATATCATTTTGCAATCGTGAGGATGACGGTGAGGACATGAAGCGTGACCTTATGTTGCAAAGGCTGCCAATGGAAAAAAAAAAAAAAAACCTCTCATGCGGTCCACTATCTTTAGGAAGATCTAACTTCCATTCAAAATAGGTACTTGTATAGTAGCATCAATAGGACATGAACGACTATTGTGCTATCTTGCTGTCAAAGAGTTGCGGGCGACCAGTTCGACGGCTAGCACCATAGTCCTTTGCCCACTTTCTTGCTACGATCGATGCTACAGCTCGTTAACGTCACGACCGTTGTCTTACTTTGAATACAAGCTTACCCTTGAGGAATTTTTTGCTTGCATATTTCTTGAACAATGCCTCATGAGCGACAGGGGCTTCAAGGTAGTCGACCATGAGGTGAAAAACAGGCCAGATCTCCTCTTCGGAGTAACCAGCGAACTTGGTAAGAGTTGCGTCCTGAAAACGATCAGCTCATGGCCAGAGATCACGATGTGGACGACATACCCATGCGCCACGTTCCAGTATCAGGCGAGCAAGATACATGGCAGCAGCGGCAATATGGCTCTGTTTGTATTCCAAGAAACGATGATCCACGAGACTGATCTCCATCAAATACTTTCCCAGAGTTCGGGTCTGAATGTCGTAACTGTCGGCTTTGGAGATTCTTCTCAAGAAGTTCATGGGGTTGGGATAACTCAAATCGTACTGGAGGGTAGCCAAGGTGTAGCGTTCAGCACTGAGAACCTCTTCGGCGGTGAAGCCATCGTCGGTGACATGGACAAAGTTGCCAACATGAGGCGACAAGACCTCTTCATATTTGGAGGCAATGAACATTGCGGTAATGCCTACCAGTTGCAGCTTATTGAGAGGAACAACCTTCCGAGACAAGAACCGATCGACGATATTGACGGCAAGGAACAGGGTTTCGGGCAACAACTTAAACCGAGTGTGGACTTCAATCAACCAATCGACCAGAATGCCTCTCATCTTCCATTCGAGATCATCTTGGTGATCCATATAGTTAGGATTAGGTTGGGTCGTCTCTTCCAGAGCGAAATAGTATTCGAAGATGTCACGAACGTATTCGGCACACATGGATGGATCATCCAGATCTTCCGCATCCAGGTCGGCGACAATGTCATATGCCTCTTCAGCTTGAGCATCTTCAACAGCCTCTTCGGTACAGGACTTCTTTCGAGGGGGCTCGTCGACATCGGGGGTGGCATCTTTGGATGAGGGAACAGCTGACGTTGAAGTTTGAGTCCGTCTCTTCTGAGCGTTGCTATGCACACCTGAGCCGCTTCCTGGCTTCTTCATGTCTGACGAAGATTTGGGTTTGGCGTTGTTGTCTTTGACTCCCAGCGCCGTGCGAGATGCGTTGGTGCGCGACAACTTTTGGACACCGCCCGTGGTAGGCTGTGCTACCTTTGACTGAAGTCCTACTTTATTGCCCGCTGCCTTCTTGCCTTCTTGGACTACTTCTGCACCCTTGGCTGCGTTTGTGACATCTCCTAACGCACGTCGTCTCTGGATTCCATGCAATGTACCGGTCGAAGACTTTTTGGTTTGAAGAGATTTCTTTGCATGGGAGGAATGGTCTTCAGCACTGGAAAGGCCGGCGGCTTTAGCACGTGTCAGACGTGGAGGCTGAACGGCAGTGTTCTCGTCATGTTCACTGCTGACTACTCGCTGTCGGGTCCGGGCCTGTAAGGCACATTCAGTAGGCATTGATGCACGCGTAACGGAGATATGAGCGAGTGCGGCGGGGAGATGGACTTACAAGAGGCATCTTGACTATGTGACGCCGTGATGGCGTTTTGGCTATGTGACAGAGGATTCAAGAGGAGGTAAGGAGGTTGATATTGTCGAGGAAGCAGTCTGGTACCGGTGTTACCAACATAGGACGATAGGTGTGAGGAATTCAATATGATTGGGGAGAGACGCACGAGCCTTCTGGGCGCGTCTAGACAAGGTTTGTCTCGCGGTTGTGAGGATGTCCAGGTGATTGGGGGTGTTCCTTCGTGTGTGGACCGTTGAACAACAGAGGATTGAATGGAAGAAGCAGAGTTTGCTACGACTTGGTGTCAACACGATGTTGCTCCAGCGCGTTGTTGGTGCGAGGTGAATTGAGAGCGGGCACGGTCAAACGCGAGGTTCCGATGTGAATGCTGGACGCCGTGATCGCTCCAGATGAGGAGGAAGAGACGCCCGCAAGGATTGAGGAGGCAAGGACGAAGTGGCAACTGTAGAAAGTTTTGTCGTAGAAGTTGAAGCAGTGTGGTGGTAGCAGATGTAGCAGTAGATGTGGAGTTCCCGTTGTTTTTCCTTGGCAACCGGGTGCAGCAGTTCGAGGCGCGCTGCAGAATACCAAAGGTAAACTCGGGAACGTGGATGCAGAGGGTGGTCAATTGGTAACAGAATGGACGTCCTACGGTGATGCCGCAAGTCTCTCGGTCAAAATGACTGGTACCAAATGGAAACAAAAGAACGACTCATCGTGATGGAGAGCCAGTTCCTGGTAATATGCGGTAGAGGGGGAATATAGGCTACAGGACGGGGGCAACGGAACTTGCATCGGTGATTCTGGCACGTCGCGCCGAGTGTTGTTTATATGCCTAACCAAAGTTACGCTGCCCGGCAACCAGCGTCTTCCTCGTCAACCAATCAAAAATACTTTCAACATCTGCCATTTTGTCGCGCTGTGTTCTGCGTGTCGTCCCCAATGGCTCATTGTGATCCCGACCAGCTCCGATAAATCATTTTCCAGGAATAAAGTTGCGCTGAAACACCGCCTTGACATTGCCCTCCAAAATCACTCCTCCCGGCACTTCCTTGTCCTGGATACCACCACCACTCTCATCTCCTGATTCCCATCGAGCCAGAAGGCCATTGCTCTCGACCGGTTTAATATCGGCCTTCGCCGTGCCCACCGTAACATGTGTAATAGCATTGGCGCTGAGCCATATCGATCCTTCGGTTGCAGGATAAATCCGCACCACGAACGCCATAATCCGATCATCCCAGACTAATCTCTCCAATTTGACTCGTGCAGGTCCGAGGCCTGGGGTTAGCTGGCTCTTATCCCTGAAGTCTTTGTTGGTCACTGCCTTTTGATACGCCTCTGTGTACATCTGCCATATTTCAGGATGCTGTGCCGCCGACGCTCGATGAACCAGCGTGACATGGAATTCGCCTTGAATGCGTCGTGTTTGTCTCAATGTCCGGTACATACGGGCTTCTTCTGGACTGGCCTGATCAAACATCGAACCAAGGATCGAATTGATGTTGGTCACCGACAATGGAATACTGAAATATTCGAGTTTGCTGATCAATTGCGGGAGGGTCAATACTTTCTCTACCGCTTGATCTGGCGCTGGCCCCTTCTGCTTCTGGTTCTTGTCTCGGTGCGTGGTTTTGCCGAACGATAGATCGTGTTTCGTCTTCACTTGAGACTCCATCGCAAAATCGATTGCTTCTTGCATCTCCTCTTCACTTGGCATCTCTTCGGGTAACAGTCCCGGGTATGCATTGTACAGATGGGTGATGACGGTTTCCAGATTTTCGAACGACGACGCAGCCACGTCAAGATTGATCACCTCGTCGAATTCAGAGTCCGGATATGCGCTGGTGTCGACACCTTGGAACCGCTCCAAGAACCCTTCCATGATTCCAACGATCTCCTCTTGACCCTTGCTCCCTGCTCGAATAGTCTGATGATTGTCCCCACGATCTAAGACGCGTTGACGTGTAACTTTTCGAATATCATTCAGCATCCGATTTTTGGGCTCATGCACATAGTGTAGCGCCACAAACCGAGCATCCGGAACCACCTTGCTGACATCGTCCATGATTTGTTGTCGTTCTCGCCGCTGATGATTGTTCCGGTCGGCAATAACTACCTTATGAACCGCCATAGCGTTGGTAATGGCCAGAGCGAATCGTTGCGGTCGACCTTTTGACCCCTCGATATTGTCGTTTTGCACGTGTCCAAAATTGAACAACTTCACCAATGCCGTTGCTACCGTAGTCTTGCCACATCCAATCGTGGCAATCGGGACAAGAACGATATTGGATTGTGAATCGTCATCCGCATCTCCATTGCCTTCCGCATTCTCTTGTGCAATGATGTCGGACCCTTTCTGGCCCTTTTCCGCGAGAAATCCATCTCGCATCTTGATGATACCGTGATTTTGATTGTAAGCCTTTCCAATTTTCGGATCCTTGGCTAATTGCCGTCGTGCGTAGAGGAGATATTCTTCTGTGATCTTTTTGTGTTTCTTGAACTTGGGTGGCTTGCCTGCAATCATCGCTTTCGTGCACTCACGCCATTGTCGGTACATCAAATAGGGCTCTTCAAACTTGTATTTGAAAAACCAATCCAGGGCGTGAGCCGCATCTCCGCTCGTCTTCTTGCATCTGACCACGAAGCCTTCGGTATCTCGGCCATTCCAGGATCCTGTCTCCGCACAGGTGTGCAGAAATTGTCGGACTTCGTCGAGGGACGGGATAATGATGTACTGCGCCTTTTTGAAGCCCCAGGCGTCGGCAAATTCATGTACTTCTGGTCCGGACCACGTGGCGAAGTCGGGAAGGTTGAAATTGATACCGTGAAGGTACAGGCCCGCCATTTCGGGCGGATATTCCAGGACGTGTTCCTCAAACTCGTCGTCGCACAGTTCACCCACCGCTGTCACATTCAGTTCTCGTAATCTCTTCGCCAAGTCTCGAGTGGTCTTGCCCACACTTTCCACATGTCGTTTGACCCATTTCTCTCCTACCATGGCATGGCTCTGTGCTACATCTGCACGTGCGCCTGTCGAGTGTTTGCTGCAAACGAGTAATGTCCCATCCTCAAGGCCAGACATGAAAATGATGCATCCGTTCTCCTTGACGCTGAGCTCGTACAGACCGGTGGTGTCGCGGGCGATGTTGGACCACTGTGTGCTCGGAACCTCGTCCACGTTGAAGAACTTGTCGTAGCCGCGGATGGCAATCTCAGGGGTGCCATCGGATCTCTTGGTCGTGAACAGACCACGAGCATAGGTAGGAAGGTCGTCTCGCTTGTAATCCCAATCGTTAAAACGCCATGAATCCACGGTGATGCCTGAAGATCCGTCAACGGAGAAGGATGTTTTCTTGCAGGAGAATCCTTTCTTACCGCCCTTGCCTTTGGCTTTGGCTTTGGCGGCCTCGAGTGTTTTGCAGAGTTGGGCCACTTGGTGCGGATCCTGCGCCATGGTGACGCAGGGATCAAGGAGATGCTGAACAAGGGGAAAAAGGGATCACTTAGGCTTTGAGACGTGACGTACGGCCAGGAGGGGACGTAATGAGAGTGGTCAGCCCGGATGAAATCAAGTTGCCACACAGCGAATTTAAATTTGGGAATTCGTGGCAAGCCGTGTCTGTTCCTGATTTAATTATTATCTTTGATGACTCACACTCGCAAGTCACCGGCAAGGAAGGATCACTCAAGAGTCACTGGAGGATCCAAATTATTGGTGAGCATCACCTTGTAAAGGACCAGCATTCGGCCTGTCGAGTTTCTTCTCCGTGTCAGCCTTGCTGCTCAAATTTCTAGTTGGAGATTCTAGGGAGGCTAGGCACAATCCACCACTGAGAATGCTCCTCCTGCGGATCCTTCCTGCGAGTGACTCGAAACATCAAAATAGGAATCCAAGGAAATTTGGGCATCTTCAAGCCTTCCATTCTCTTCCTTCAACAATGTCGGACCTCAATCCATTCCTTCTGGCCGCTGTAACTCCGGATCCCGATTCCCGCTTACTGCCCCTTCTCCGATCAAATCCTGACCTGGCCTCTGCACAAGATGCACATGGCTATTCCCTCCTTCATGCGGCCGCTTCCTATAATCATGTATCACTATTACGATCGTTGATTGACGAGTTCAAGGTGGATGTCAATCTAAAGGACGAGGACGGCGAGACCTGTCTGTTCGTTGCCGAAACAGTGGAGGCCGCGAAATGTCTGGTGGAAGAATTGCACATTGATCTGGGGGTGCGGAACGAGGAGGGCATGAATGCGCTGGAGAAACTCGTCTCCGAACAAGAATTTCCAGAGGTTGCAGAATACCTCCAAACACATACCGCTCAGGGTTCTACGGCTACCGATTCTAACCGCTCTGGGCCCCATCCAAATGGCATCCAGCATCCTCCACCACTACCTCCAAACATGACCATCAACATTGACACAGTAGCGGATGCAACTTCCAATTTCGAACAAGAACCCGATCCCGAGTTTAGGCGGAGGATAGAAGAGCTGGCAGCCAACGAGAATTTCCATACCGCTGAGGGTCAGCAAGAGCTGCGAGAATTGATCACAGACGCAGTTAGAGATGTCGGGAACCGGGATCGAGAGGTTCGGAGACGTGTCGGCTAATTGTGACGACAACAGGGCCTCTCCGACTTCGCGAGACACGGGATCGCAAGCAACATGGAAATTGGCAAAAATTGCATCAGGCATAACCCTGTCCCGGTCAAGCCTGGGGTTGGGTCATGCTCGCGGAATTTAAGGATATGGAGGAGATCTGCATATCGCCTGCAATCATTCAGTCGTTCATCCATGCCGCTACTCGACCTCCTCCCACTCTGGCAGCGAACCGCAATCCCGTACTTCCCATGGGAAAATAGCTGACCAAGTACCACACCAAAGCCACAAGTTGGACAATGGAAGAAAATAGAGTGAGAATTGTAGAGTGAAGCTGGGCCCGAGACGTCAGCTACGGTATTCTGCAGTGAAGCTGTGTAAAAATATTGTACCTACCCCGACGGCGAAGTAGATGGTCATGATGATGGAACCAAAGTAAGCGGCGGTGAAGGGTAATCGAGGGCCTGAAGTCAAGTGTACTGCATATTGATACGGGCCCATCAAGAAAGCCCAAGATGCCAAAAACATCAGAGAGCCGACCGACCACCTATCGAGACGCGTCAGCCACACACACGTCTGCTTTGAAACACATGCATGAATTTTTAAGTTCTCGATTGCCAAATACGATGGGGACACAAGGGTTGATTGCCAAGGATCATCCCCAGTGTGGAAATCAGTCTCAATATAGAAGAGCTGACATCATCATGGGTTTACGCGTTATCACATGGCCCAGGTGACTAGAGTGTGAGGGTGTGCAGCAAAATATGAAGAGGGTCGGGACATGGCGGAACACTCACAGAATCGCAAATTTTCGAGGTTTGAGCGACAGGACGGGAAACAGAGCAAAACAGATAACAAAACATGCCAGAGCGGCGAGATTGCATCCGCCAAAAATCAGAAGACGATCCCAGCGGCTCACTGTCCGGGTTTGCATTGTCAGTATTCCTCGGCCCTGAGCGTCTGCTTTGAGGGGGTATTGAACATGCAGAAGCCATGTGGAATGCCGACTTACGTGCGAACCAACCCTCTTCCTCCTCTCTCCGCGACGGGGCTGGTAGCGGCGCTCCGGGAGCCTCGTGTGTGGGCAATTGGACATAACCTCTCCGTCCAAAGGGATTTATCGATGATAGTCTGGATAAGATGGGAGTTGACGATGACGTGTTGGCTGGAACATCCGGATCTCTTCTCGACCAGCCCAACGAATTCATCGAGTCTCGAAATGCAGTCGAAGTCATTCTGACGGGGTCACTCCACCCTTCAATGCTGGATTTTCTCTGCTAATGGCTCAAAATTTGCGATCGGTGTGACCCCCAATAAACCGCGGATTCTGTCCACCTTTTTCTTTTGACTCTTCGAATAATCAATCCTAGCTCTCCCAAAGTTTCACACCCAGAGCACTGACGGCTTAGACAGGCAGAAGACGATTGAGGGAGTGGCAAAGGTACCGCGACGCCTATGCCTAGTTCAGGATCTCGCTTGTGACCTGATCGCGGTCGAGGCTGATCTTGCAGAAGATGAGCACTGGAACAGAAGGCACGGAACGAGCAGCCGGCGTGTGGGCAAATCGACAGGCGCAGCAATTGAACGTGTGTGTAGAGAAGATGGATGGGCGAGGCCGTAAGTTTCCAAGGTTGTTAGTGACGGCTGCCTGCAGGGATGGCTGAGGGGAGTTGGCCTGCGGGGTTCACCGAGAATCCCAGAAGGCAGAGGAATATCCCCAGGTGGATTGAATGAGGTGCCCAAAGGAGTGATAGCGGCAAAGGACAGACCACCTGAAAGGTCAATCGCAAAAGGGTTCGAGGCGTCGACGAGCAGGCTACATTGAGGTTGAACTTGAGACGCAGACAAAGCCAGTCGCAGATCAAACCTGCCATCGTTGCGCTAAAGCAGACCTTGTCTCGAAGTCGGACTAGTAGGTTCGAGCCGACTTGCGACAGGCATCCAATCATTGGTCACTTCCCCACTCCCTCATGTATCTATCACTCGCATACTTTGCCATGATCCTGGCTGTGACTGACAAAACTTTCTCACCCATCATGCCATGATCATCGAGTCGAGGTCCGGACTGAATCACCAACCAACCACCCAGGACGAGGATGATGCACGTCCGGAGCTAGCGGCCACCAAAGGCCTAGTTTGTAGCGAGCAACTCCCAGGCAAGAAAGCCGGGAGCCAGCAGCCAGCAGCCATCGGTACGAACCATCCGAGGATTTCCAGCTCGCCCAGACCCTTCCACGGTTCGCGGAGTGACCCCGTCGCACCGCATAAGTGGGATGCAGATGCAAGGCATTCCATTCCTTGAGTTCTGCTGAGTCGAGCAAAAGGACGACCTATCTGATTGATCGACGGAGAAAGCCTCCCGCGCTCTCGACGATAGTATGTTATGCTGGTAGTGGTGTAGTAGCATTCCTGATGAAGGAGAAAACTTCTCCCACCCGGAGCGCTGTGCAACCGACCGTGAACTATTTTCCGCCGGCTGATGGAGGGGTGTGGATGACAGGCCCTGACGGGTCATTCGTGGGCTATTCTGGAAGTTAATCCGCAAATCCACACACAATACGCATATCACAGCCTTGACGGCCCGGCAGGATGTGGGCTTGTCGTAGTTGACAAATGATCTCGCAGGAGCACTTGACCTCGGTCGACACTAACCCCCGATGATCTGCTGGAACAATGACTACATCGATATCCAAGTCATGCTGGACCGCAAGGGGTGACTGATGGGATAAAAGGGTGTATTGGCGCATAGCCATGTGGGCGGGATGTGACTTCTTCAAGAAACATGACCATCTCACACTGGCACCCGAGACAACAGGGTATTCTTGGAAAACACAATAAGACTCATCGCAGAATCCGTCCATGTCGCCTTTTCGCCTTGACATTGCACACCTCTCCGGACTCCACCCGCATCAAACATCCAGCTCCCGCCATGGTCCTAAGCCTTGCCCGATTGGCCTCCCGGGTCTCGCCGCCTCATGTGGCTTCGCCCTCAGCAACAAGGAAGGGGTGCATACGCAAGACGACTGGGAGCGGAAACGGGAACTGGAGTTGGAGAGGTGGTGGACTTGCTGGATAGCCTTGCAGCTCGTAGCTTAGGTATAAAAGACGTAGACTTGGTCCGGAAGACGTAACAAGGACAATCATCCGTTTCCTAACAGGTTGCTCGTTACTAATTTCGCCGGAGGCATTCTCTGACATTGGTCACAGCCCCTCGCTATCTCTCACCGCGCACACCTTAGCATCTTGGATTTTTTCTTTTTTTTCCCTTTTTTTTTTTTTTTTTTCTTGTGGCCCACTGGAGATTGCTTGCGGAGATCTTCTTCCCGCACTGGCACTGGCAGATCAACCTACCTTATCAGTTCTCACACAGAGCATTATTATTTGTGTGGCATTTTTGAGTCCAAGGCGCGCCCTAGCTTTGTTAGTGGTTTAGCCCCTCTCTATTTGAGTGCCAAGGCCGACTCGAAGAGTCGAGTCTCCAGTCAAAGTAACAGGCGATTGGCCGGTGGCGGCTTTGGAGAGAGGGAGAGTCCTTTGAGCTGCGCCCGCCGCCCACTTTGCCCACCGTCAAGGCGGCGTCTGCGTACCTCTTCCTCGACGGCAACATCGGCCGTTGGCCTCAACTCACTGCCACAGCTTCCCATCCACCGCTCTCGATCGCCTCAAATCCTCACCATTCCGAACACTCTGTCCCTTCACCTTAAGTCCTCCGATCGACTACGACGACAACATCTTGGATCAGAATCAACACCGCTTGCTCCGTACTTCAACGCCGCCGTGTCCCAATCGTTTACTCACCCTTGCCTTCCAGACCCAAGCTGCCATTCCACTGCACGCGACGTATCTCCATATCCTTAACCAGTCTCTCGATATCGCACATCCCTAGCGCGGATCGCATTCTCCTCTCCGCTCATATCCCGGGCCACCATTTGCGTCTAAGACTGGCAAGATCAAAGAGGCGGTCATCAGCGACTTGTGTCAGATCACCTCTCAGATACCTATTTGGGCTGCAGGATATCTTCGCGATTCGCTTCCCAGCATTCAATCCGTCAGTCCTCCCTCTTCTGGATTTACGTCACATATACTATCATCTATTTCAGTTGCGACTACAGGACGGAATAAGGCCGGGCGTGGGCGAACCATTGCTGACAGCGCATACTGCAGTCAGCCTTGTTATATATTCGACTATTCGACACACATAATCTCGATTTGAACTCGAAGCGGTGGTTCACACTCATCCCTGTCCTTTCCCACAACGCGGAGCGGGATTTTCCTTTGATATCCGTTCATCAGCTTTCCCTCACCAACGCTTAACCTGATAAGAAACTTTTCAATGGCTAAGGCCGCCTGACTTCCTTGGTTGTTGCGGGACATCCAGGCAAGCACGCGAGCTTATATTTCCTGCCTCGAAAACAGACCCCATCGTCTTTGCCTTCCTTTCCTCTTCTCGACCATGACCAACTCTGCAGGCGGAATGCCCTACATTAAGAGCGAGCCCGACGATTTCGGCAATAACCCTAACCGGTTCATGCCTGCCTCAAACTTTAGCAACTCACAGCCGTATGGAAACCAATTCAACAACCCGCAAGATGGTGCTAGCATCGACCCCTCGGAGCTGTCCATGCAGAACCCCAACTTTGGTGGTATGCAATACAATTTTGCTGGAGGCAACATGTCATCCAGCTTCAGTATGGGCAACTCGGGCTATGATGACAGCGAACTGCTAGAGAGCCTCGACTTTGGAAACAACGGTCAAGGCATGATTGATGACTTTTCCACCATGACTCAACCAAGCAATGTTAACCGAAGCTCAGGCGGTGTTCCGACGAACCAACAAAACCAAATGTCCAACGTCTATTCCAGCACACCGGACGGGCCTCCCATTCAAAGTCCCTTCTTGGGCAACTTCGATTACAACCAGTTCCGGATGGGTTCCCTGCCGCAGCATATGTCGCCTTTACAAGGTTCCCAATTTGGGAAGCGCCCGAGCATCCAATCGGCGAATCGGAAGTCATCCGATCAGAGGTCTCCCCTAACACCACGTACGGCGGCTATGGCACAGCTTCATATCGGTACCCCAGAATCGGGAAATCTTGCCAATGGTCGGCCAATCAGGACACCAAACCTCCAGAACCGACATACGAAGACGCTGTCTGGACAGTACGACAGCACTCCTGGAAGCCTCCACTCATACCTGGATTCTCCTTTGTCGTCACCCGTCGCTGGTCTTCACCATGCTGGCATCTCAGAAACCATTGGTTCCGGACAGCATGCCTCTCTACCGGCCAAGGTGGAGAATGGGTTGAGCAATGCCGAAACAGTCGAAGCAAAGAAACGTCGCAGACGAGCCTCTCACAATGCCGTAGAACGAAGACGGCGAGACAATATCAATGAGAGGATCCAAGACTTGTCACATTTAGTGCCCCAACATCGTCTAGAAGATGACAAGGTCAAGAAACAACTTCAGAATAACGGACCACTGTCACCGTCGGTGGGTGCTACCAGCATGAGTCCCCCCAATGCTAATAACACGGCCACATCGTTGCTCGCCGGCGCCGCCGGTCGCCGTGCCGCCAGCACTGCGGGCAACATCACCATCGGATTGCCAATTGAGGAAAAAGAGAAAGGGCCCAACAAGGGCGATATCCTCAACGGAGCCGTCAGCTGGACTCGTGACCTGATGTGGGCACTTCATCAAAAGTACCAGCAAGAAGATGAATTGGCCTCATATATCACGTCTCTCGGAGGCTCCTGGCCCCTCCAAGTCACAGACGATGAGAAACGCATGCGGTCCGAAGTGATGGACGCGGTAGAGAAGAACGACGCCAGTACCTTTACCTACTCGAGGACCGATGGTAGCGGCCTTCGGGTACCTAGGCATACCAACCTTGCCGGAGACCGGGTCCAGACAAATCCTAGTCTCAGTCCCCAGAGCAACTTTGAGCTCAGCCCAGGTTTCCACAGCGGTGGAAGTGGAACCAACAGTGGTAGCAATGGACCGGGACAAACTCAGTACTGGCATAGTGCTGGGCATGGAGGAATCAGTTTCAAGGAAGAAGACGAATTTATGGAGATGAACTGACGATGTGATGATTTTGCAGACAGCCAGCATTGAGAATGAGATTATGGGAAAGATTCACCCCCACACAACCGAGACAGGACGAGGCAATGCAGGCAACCCACAGTTTTTGAATGTACGGAGATTCTAGGCCGAGAAAGAAAGTTCCCCGTACATGGGGGTGGGACTTTTTCCGAATTGATGGTCAATTGTGTTTTCCAAGTGATTCATTCCTTATGAGTTTAGGAGTGACCTTTGAGGATGGATGATGCGGTTGAGTTTTGATACCCCTTCATTTTGGAATCTCTTTTTCCTTGTCGGTGAGTAGTCCCGGGGAACTGCCAAGCAAAGGAATGTATTGTAGGTAGACGAATTTTCCAAGTCGATAGCATGGTCTGGGAGTGGATGGAAGGCTTCTTCGATACTAATCATTGCTTTTGGAGAAATATCAAATTGATATGAAACGTCCATATTCCCAAAGAGGTTTTCCCCCTGCCACTTGCTTTACCCCGTTCACGTTGGCAAGTTCTCCCTGGGCTCAGTAGGACAAGATTGCATTTTTTTCTTCAGCCGACATCTCTTCCTCCATGAGCGCTTTCGCTTGACACTTCAATATTTTTGACGACGCTGCCTCATATTGTGAGAAATTATTGCTCAAAAGCTCTCCTCGGCTATTGCGTTCTCTTTTGGCTAGGACCAAGTCTACTTTTCGCTACACTTGTCAGCGCAGGGGGATAGCACAAGCTGTAGTCTCGAGGATGAACGTGGAGGTTGGAAGCAATGACTAGGTGGCTGGAAGAAGTAAAGCGGAGAAGAGCATAACCCAATGGGCCAGCAGCCTGCAGGTCACTTCTCTGCCCCCAATCAGCTCTTTCTCCGTCTCGAACTCTCCCCCCTCGGTGAAGCTTTTGTCCAGCGAGATCGGCCACATCCGTCTGCAGCTGCGGTCGACAGTCCGCATCTCGTTCCACCAGCGTGTATATTTTTCTTCAGCATCAGCTATCTATTCCATAACCGCGGGTGCATCTGTCACCGTCTGATCTGCCCTGTGACCAACCTCCCTTAATCTTCGTCTCCTCCTTTCTTCCTCCCCCTCTGCCGCTCTCTCGGCTATCGACAAATCGCAACTCGCCTCCTTTCGGATCGGATAAAGCACGCACACGACAATTCAAGATGTCAGAGAAACCATTGGGCTTCGGCTACCAAATTGGTGCGGGGGCTATTGCTGGTGTGTCTGAGGTATGTTAACGCCTTCAGAGATATGAACATATTCGTACTGGTTGGGGTTTGCTAATAGATACTAGATTCTCATAATGTGAGTCGCACGACAACCCCGGAAGTCACATTCCCACGCAGTTTGGGCTCACAATTCATCCTTCCGCAGGTATCCTTTGGACGTCATCAAGACGAGAGTGTCAGTATAGACCCACCTTTATATCTTGTGAACAGAGCAGCCTGGCTAACATAGCTCCTCCCCCTGCAGGCAACTTCAAGGCAATGTCGCCGTCCCTGGCCAAGATCACTACACTGGGATGATCGATTGTTTCCGAAAGATCGTCAAGAATGAAGGTCCTTCTCGCTTATACCGTGGTATCGGAGCTCCAATCATGATGGAGGCGCCCAAACGAGCTACCAAATTCGCTGCCAATGATTCCTGGGGGTTATTCTACCGCAATCTTTTTGGTGTGGAGAAAGCCACCCAACCTCTCGCCATCCTGACTGGAGCGACTGCCGGTGCAACTGAAGCCTTCGTCGTAGTTCCGTTTGAATTGGTCAAGATCAGATTACAAGATCGTGCTTCGGCAGGCAAATACAAGGGCATCGTCGACTGTGTGATCAAGACGGTAAAGTCAGAAGGACCTCTCGCGTTGTACAACGGTCTGGAGTCGACATTATGGAGACACATTCTATGGAATGCCGGTTACTTTGGATGTATTTTCCAAGTCAAGGCACTGATGCCCAAGGTGGACAAGTCAGACAAAGGCAAGGCTATGCTGACGGATTTCATTTCGGGTACTATTGGCGGAACAGTTGGCACTATTTTGAACACACCCATGGATGTTGTCAAGTCTAGAATTCAGAATTCACCCAAGATCGCAGGTCAGTCTCCAAAGTATAATTGGGCTTGGCCTGGATTGGGAACCATTTTGAAGGAGGAAGGGTTTGGCGCCTTGTATAAAGGTTTCTTACCCAAGGTGCTTCGGTTGGGACCGGGAGGTGGCGTCTTGCTCGTCGTCTATACCGGCGTCATGGATTGGTTTAAAAAGATGGGAGCCCAACCAATTGGTTAGAGCGATCAAGAGACTAGATGGAGAGGGATTGAGAAGGACGTTCCCATGACGAAGAATGGGCGCGTGCTAGAAGAGTCGGGGGTTTGGTTCTTCGAAATTTCTCACACCCGCCAGGGCCGGCCGGGATTCATAGACATGTGCATGGGAAAGGGAAAAGCGAACAAGTCTTTGTTTACCCTCAGAATCGGGGAAACATCCACGATTCAAAGGATTTCGATCGGCGTTTTGAAATTTGTAAGAATGGAAGATAGAAAGGACGGTTTGGGTTGGAATGGACACTTTTATTGCGTAGTACCAGCAAGGCCTTCATTAGGCCGCTGCATGTACATGTATTCAATTGATCCAACGTGCGTAACCAGCCCAGCAGAGAAGGGTTGGGATAGTGCCCACATAGGAAAGGAAACTGGAACCTTCAACATTGGTATTCCGTCGTCAGGAACAGGTACCAATTCGTATAACAATTGCATATCTTTTTCCCAGCCTGCTACCATACATAGTAATAGCCGGGTGCCCTACGAACACTCTGTGAATGGTGTGAACAGTAGTCCAAGTCATCCAATCCATCAATCATAGACCTATACTCCTTACTTCCTTCCACCTTTGATGTGCAGAACAAACATTGTCCGAGACAGACAAGAAAGCTTTTATTTCGTCATCATCATGGCCGTGCTCATTCCCGTTCCCGTCAATAACCAGGCATGTAACGAATGATACTCGACAAGATTTGATCGCTTTGATTTGTGCGCTGGTGTCTCGGTGTGCGAGATTTCGAGAGTACAAGCGGCCGAAGCCGATGCACTCGGGTTTGAGTTTGGAGTGCCAATAATAGAGTAGAAGGTTCAGACCGGCAGACTGATAAATCCAAAGGACACAAAACAAATATACCCCCGCCTCACCATAATGTGATGCTCGTGCTGGTGCTGGTAGTGATATCCTCAAGCAAGTGCCACTTCGTTGTCGCTCGGTGGATTCGTATCCAAACACAGAAGAGTAGACGACGGGTGATAGTCTCGACATGATATCCGACTCAGAATGAGTCTTGATTACCGTGTTGTGAGGTGATAGAACAGATGGATGCTATCACCCATTCACCCCCCACTGGGGGGAACTTCTTGGTCGTGCGAAGAAGTCAGCCAGTAACGAAACGGGCGTTGGCGAAGTGAGGAGGAGGGAGGTTTGGTTCATTTCCGTTCATTTCGCGCGTCGGATGTACCAGCGTGATCGAGTGCCTTCCTCGAGCTCGACGATGATGTTAGAAGGTGATGAATCGGTATGAGTCGATTTGCTGGCGTCAGCTCCTGCGTTGGTAGCTTTGGGGACGGTATTTTGTGTGGGTACCAATAATGTGTCGTGCCCATTGAGTGGACCCGATATATTTTCTTTCGTCTCGATCTTAACTTCTGCTTCTACAGCCGCGGCCTGGACAAGGTCCTGGTCGTTGAGTTGGATGATGATCTCACTTGGATGCTTGATCGGTGAGTCTCTGCTCCTGGGCCGAGTTTGGAAGATGTCTTCTTCGTGTTTCACGGGAAATCTTTCTTCCTCTTTCTTCGGTACAGTTTGTCTAGCTTGCATAGTTTGTGTCTTCTCGGCTAGTTCCTTCGTATGAGGGGTCTTCTCGCCGGTCCATAGCCGTTCCTTTAGTGCGCCATCCCAGCCTGCTCGGCGGGCGATTTCTTCCAGGATCAAGTCGCATTCGCCCAGCAACTCGATGTCAACTTTGACATGCTGTCGTTGACAGCGGTCTTTACTAATCCAGATCTGTGGCACGGTGGGCGGGATTGCCAGTAACATATCATTGACAGGCTCAACTTGAAGGGATGTGCCAATAATTACGAGCAGGTCGACTTTGGATTTGTCCACTTCGAGTCGTGGCGCGTAGGAATAGGAGATGTGCTCGCCAAAAAACGTCATGTCTGGTTTGAGAAGGCCCTTGGGGAAGTCGATTTTGTTGCTTTCAGCCTCCGATGAGTCAGTATCTTCGAATTCCCATCGTTTGCGTTTCTTTTTGCCGCTGCGGCTGTGTCCGCCCTCTTTCGTCTCCTTCTCCATCTTGGGATCCTTGACCAGCGAGCATTTACAAAAGGGGATACCTCCTGCTCGTACGACGGGCATGTATTTTCGGGCGGTGGTCTTTCTACCGCAGCTCATGCACGTCGCGGTCGACAAGGTGCCATGACATTGGATCAATTTGGAGGACGACACGCCGGCAGCGGCTTCTAGGCCGTCAATGTTTTGTGTGTAGTTGGTCAATAGTTTGCCTTTGGATTGGAGTACAGAGATGAAAGCGTGCGTCAAGCTGTACCTCGGAACGAGATTGGTGTCAGCTGACTTGGTGGTGATGGAATCAGCTCGTCCGTCTCCGTCAGCCGGCACGAGACCTTGCATTCTGGGAAAGACCTTTGCGGCTTGTTTGAAGAACTCATTAGGATCTGATTTGAAGTTGTCAATGTGGAAAAGTTCCTGTGGGTCGTCATAGGTCGAGTCCACGAGGAGATTGTAGATGCCGCTGGTGGATCGGAAATCGGGAACGCCCAGAGATGTCGATATCCCGGCCCCCGTGAGAACGATGATGTTCTTGGAGGATTTGAACAGTGAGACGGCGTGGTCGAGCGTGTAGTACTGGTTCAGTCGTGGTCGGACTTGTGAGATGTTCTTCGATGGAGAGGAAAGGCGACGGGGTGGTAAGGAGGATGCTCGTTCGGCGCTTAATTGATGAATACGGAGCAGTTTTGATGGCGATGGACGAGAAGGCGAGGCGTTGGAATCGGCATCTGCATCACGATAGGGAGCAGGCGAATGTGGCGCTGACGAGGCCATTGTGTGAAACCAAAAGGAATTCGTCTCGAATGCGGAGATTCAAAGTGCTGAATGGACAATGCGAAAGTTGCAATGTTTCTGATCGTAGAACAAGATCTCGAGGGAAATGTTTAAGCTTTGCATTGTTTTGCGTTTAGCGGACAAGGCTGAAAGATCCAAGTCGATATTCTCGTGGTTGAATTCGAACTGAGGCTATCCAAGACACAAAAGTGAGGCAAGCGGGTCGAGCCGCGTCATTTCCGAACGGAGGCCAACCGCCTTCTTCGGAAGAAGATCCAAACTCAATTTTGAAGACTTTGTCGAGTCATGAAGCTGAAGAAGGCGGAGCCCGCATCTTGTCGTCTCCCCTGAACTTGAACTGAGGGCTGTGCTTTTTCAGGAGCCTATAAATGACATCATATTATTTGGGTATGAAAATCACGTGCCACATTTCGACGCGTCTTTTCCTTCAACGCGCTCCTCGACTAGCAGACCATTGGTCGATTCCATCGCCGTAAACACTGGTGTTTGCTAGACCTGTGTTTCTCTCCAGTCTTCAAGATCCCAATTGCATACCCATCGCCATCCGGGAAATGTACGCCATTCCTCCATCACCTTAACACGATGCCATCCGCCCCGCTCTGCATCTCCTCTCAATCGAGAAAGAGGTTCAAGTCGTCTGAATTCGACGAAAAACTGCTTGTGGGAGGAACAGACAAAGAGAATCAAGTTCGGCAGACAGAACAAGCAAACGACGAAGATGAGAACGCACATGTGGGACAGAATGCCTTTTCCGAACGCAATATCCCTCACACACCTGCCGTTCGAATACCCTTCGAAGATCTTATTGCAAACACCGAAGACGCTTTCAACTGCGCACCGCCATTCACCACTCCCAAAGACCATGTTCTCTGGCAAACCAATCCAGCTAGCTCAGGCGCCTCTATAGCGGCTACCGGGACACAAAGAAGCAGGAAACGTGCTCACAGTTCTTCACCGGCATCGTCACAACTGGGGAAGTCTGATCAATTTTCAGCGTACACGGGTGCCTTGAACTTGGATACTTTGAACAAGTCTCTACGCACACCAAACAATGACCCTACTCAAGACCTGTGGAATCGCTACACCGCTGCCAATGTACTGAAAACAGATCAAATTGAGCCCACTTTGCCTGCCTACCTTCATCTCCTTCCTTCATCTCCTCAAACGCCCAGTACGACAAGCAAGGACAGCGCGCATCGGAGAACTCACAGTTGTGGGGTTGAATGGCCGACGTCAAGAGCCAAGCGTCGAAGAATAGAGATGAATCGGGTGCACAGCCGCACGAAAGAGGTGTTTGCTGCCTCACGGAAAGATATCCTTCGTCGAGACTTGTCCAACAATACCCGCGTGGGTCTTCTTCTGGAGAAGATCCAAGAAAGTCTGTCCAAAAAGGTTGGTGCTGATGAAAGTCCGTCAAGCTCCTCGCCGCTTCCGGATCGACACTCTCAGGCATTGATTTCGCCGACACGGCTTCAAAGAGGCGGAAATGAAAAGAATGGTTCGAAGGCAATGGTCCTCCCGGATCAACAACAGACCGTGCCGCAGAAGGTTGGGACCCAACATGATGTCTCTTCGGAGTTCAGTGACGATGGTCTTGACATTGAGGCATTTGAAAGTCTCGAGCAAGCCCTGGCGCAAATGTCGGCGCAAAATCAGCTGGCGGCTGCTCCGGTGAACCACCAGGAAACTTTACAGCCCGCAAGATCTGGTTCTCCGGCCCCCAGCAGTGCTCCTTCCCGTGGTCAAGGCAACCAGTCCAGAAAGCAGACTCAGAGTGTTGTCACGGACAAGCCAGCACCACAAGACTTCGATGATGAATTTGATGATGACGACGATGAAGAATTGATGAACGAAATGATTGACCTTGCTGCACAATATGACTTGCAACCCAAAGTTTCAGGACAAAACCCACCTGCTGTTATGAACGTGACTTCCCAAACCACTATTCATTCTAAGCGTTTGGAAACACTCGATGAGTTTGAGGATGCTTTCGAAGACGATGACGAGTTGTGGGAAGTCATTGCCAATACCATTTCCGCAGAAGTACAGGCGGAGAAAAGGTCGACAAATGACGTATGTTCGGGATAGATGTTTCGTTTTATGAGGCTCGAGCTGATAGATTCGGTAGACCACAATTGACAACAGAGCCATCAAACGATACCTTATTCTCGATGTCCTTGAATGTCAGTACGAGTACAAACCAGGACGTAAACGACCCGAGAAAGTATGATCTCCTTTCCATATCCGATACGAGCTATCTGACCAACTACAGATGCTTTCTGTCAAAGATGAGCGAAGCGGCATGCTCTACATCATACTACTACGAGATTCTTGGTATGATACCAGATGCACCAAGGGATCATATGTGCATATCATTGGCAAATTCGACCATGCTGGTCAATGCATTGTGAATGATGCCGAGAACATGATCATTCTTCACCCTGATCACCTTATCTCCTCAACCGTGGTCGGAGATTCCTTCACTTGCGTGCGCCGTGCTGTCCTTCAAGATAGGGTGAAAGCCACCAGTGCAGCTACACAGCCTCAAGTGTACGGTCATATCTTGCACGAAGTTTTTGGCCAAGCTTTACGAATCAACCAATGGGGCATCGAATCCTTCAGAGAGATCATGGACAAGACCCTTCCAGCTTATACCGAATCCCTTTATGAGATCGGAGTCAGACCAGAAGATGCAGCTGAATATCTCTTGGGCAAAGCACCCGAATTGAAGGCGTGGGCATCTATCTTCATGGGTGATACCCTGTCTTCAGATGCTGTCATCCGCGATCGTAATGGTCTTCTCGTTCCCACAACCATCAACAAACTTCTGGAACTCGAAGAGCATGTCTGGTCACCAATGTATGGCCTCAAAGGCAATATTGACGCGACAGTTCAAGCCCAAATGAAACTACCGAATGAACCCGCAAGCAAAACTTTGCTTGTGCCTTTTGAGTTGAAAACAGGTAAGAAGGATAATATGGAGCAGCATCGTGTGCAAACTGCTCTATACACCCTTCTCCTGTCTGACAGATACGACATCAATGTGACATGCGGCGTTCTCTATTACCTGGAAACCTCCAAAACTTACCGCGTCGAGGGGATCCGCACCGAGCTCCGACATATGATTATTGCGCGAAACGAGTTGGCTTGCTACGTCCACGACAAATTGGCATTGCCACCCATGGTTCAAAAGGAACATCTTTGCAAAAGCTGCTATTCGAAAGCTGCATGCTTCACATACCACAAATTGTCCGAAAATGGGACCGCAGAAACAAGTGGTTTGGGTGAGAAATTCGACGAGTTGGTTGACCACCTCAAACCAATTCACCAAGTTTTCTTCAAAAAATGGGATGATCTACTCACTCAGGAAGAACGTGATACCATGAAATTCCGTCGTGAATTGTGGACCATGTTGAGTTCGGAGCGTGAAGCTGTCGGTCGTTGCTTCTCAGAAGTGGTCATTCAACCTGGATCTGCTTTTGAAAATCCCGAGAGCATCAAAATCAACAGATTCGAATACACTTTTGTCAAGCACAAACCCCGCCCAGGCTTCTCTTTCGCCGAGTCTCAAATCACGATCGGGGAGCCAATTGTGATTTCAGATGAGAAAGGACATTTCAATTTCGCCGCTGGCTTCGTTACCAATGTTCGACCTACCAGAATTGTCGTGGCGGTCGATCGGAGATTACCACATGCACGGAGAAAGTTGGAAGGATTTCATTCTGCCAACAACCAAATTTTCTCGGGTATTGTGGATGATGGCTCATCTGAGAGTCCTGAAAATGAATCACCCATTCTCTATCGAATTGACAAAGATGAATTTGCCAATGGGATGGCAACAGCGCGAAATAATATCATTCGGATGATGGAAAAAAACCTCTGGCAAGCACGAGAACTTCGACAGTTGATTGTTGAGAACAAATCACCCGAATTCAAGGTCACGTCGACGGCCTATACCCTCTCTGGTCCAGCTTCTCAGCAACATTTGAACATCGACCAGCGGAGAGCCATTGAGAAAGTGATGAGTGCCAGGGATTATGCTCTCGTTCTTGGAATGCCTGGCACTGGCAAAACCACCACCATCGCTCACATCATTCGCGCTCTCGTGTCGCAAGGCAAGTCTGTTTTGTTGGCGTCATATACACATACCGCGGTGGACAATATTCTGCTCAAGATCAAAGATGACAACATTCCAACCTTGCGGATTGGTGCCATCAACAAAGTCCATCCCGAAATCCAGTCGTTCGCAGACATCTCAGGAATTCCCAAACGTACAGTCGAAGAACTACATCAGTCGTGGCATGGGAGTAAAGTGGTCGCAACTACCTGCCTTGGAGTCAATCATGGCATTTTTAATGCTCGAACATTCGACTACTGTATCGTCGACGAGGCTTCGCAGATCACACTGCCTATATGCCTTGGTCCGATTCGAATGGCGAAGACTTTTATTCTCGTAGGTGACCACTATCAACTACCGCCGTTGGTTCAAAACAAGGAAGCACTCGAGGGTGGACTAGATGTCAGCCTGTTCAAACTCTTATCTGACACACAACCGGATTCCGTGGTGAATCTTGAACACCAATACCGAATGGCGGAAGACATCATGCTTCTCGTGAAAGAGCTCGTCTACTCTGGTCGCATCAAGTGTGGTAACGAAACTGTCGCCAAACGAATGCTTCAAATCCCAGATCTTGAAGCTGGCCTTTCCGCGCATCATTTCACATCATCTTCTCTACCAAAGTCGAGCAGTCATCCATCTACGATCTGTGTTTCTGATGACTCATGCTGGCTTCAACGCGCACTTTCACCTTCCTCTCGCTGCCTCCTCCTCAACACGGACACCATGACTCCTAGCGGTTCAGGGCGCGAAACAGCCACTGGTGCACGCATCACCAACGCTATTGAATCAAACCTCACTGCGCAGCTCGTCACGACCCTCATCCACTCAGGCGTCCCGACCCGTTCCATCGGCGTTATCACATTCTACCGTTCTCAGCTCGCCTTGCTCAAATCCGACGTCAAGGGGACAGCAGGATCTGTCGCGGCATCGGACGTCGAAATGCACACGGCCGATAAGTACCAAGGGCGAGACAAGGAGGTGGTGATTCTCTCCTGCGTCAGGAGTAATGAGAATAACCACGTCGGAGACCTATTGAAGGACTGGCGACGGGTCAATGTCGCTCTCACGAGGGCACGGAGCAAGTTGTTGATCCTCGGCAGTAAGAGTACTTTGAAGGGCAGCGGCGTGCCCATTCTCCAGGGCTTGGTGAGGATTATGGATCAGAAAGGCTGGGTGCTCGACCTTCCTGGTGGTATTGCTGAGGCGCATTCGTTCGAGAACGTCAGTCAAGTTGCCGGCGCCACGCAGAGGAGTTGCACTACGCCAGGCCCACATCGGTCACAGCGGGATGGTCAGGATATCGTGAGCCCAGAAAGTTCTCTGCGACCAGGGTGGACATTCTCAACGCCGTCGAAATCGGGTTCGAAGAGAAAATACTCTCTTCAGGGCAGGACCGCGAATACTCTTAAGGCCGGCAGTCCGAATAAGAAAGGACCATTCAGAAAACCTGACCGAATCATCAGAGGCAATGCCTTGGCTGGCGGCCTGCAGAGTTTTCTGGACAAGAAGCCTGTGCTAAGGGATGTGGTTAATGATCTTCGAAATCGTGCGGATGGTTTTGATGTTGGGAAGGAGAATGCCAATCCGAATAATAATGGTGGTTTGGATATGGAGGTGGATATGGATGCGGATTTCGGAATATAGGACCTTATCAATGAATGAACGAAAGAACGATACGCATCGGTTTCGGAGTCGATATCGGATCCGTTGCGCCATCGAATAGCATGGGATGGGATGGAAAGCACGGCAATGCCAACTTCTGGACCTGAAAGAGAAGATAAGTACCAGAAGCTTAGCGGCTTTTGTGTGAGAGCTCTGACCATGGCTAGGATGATGCCTGTAGGTGTATAGGAGATAAACGAAACAAGCTATGGTCTCAGAAGTTTCGTGCGTTCTGCTCTGGCCTGACTCTCGAAATTTGGAACCAACTTTTCGTAAATCAAAGTGTAAGCACCTGTTGTATCTATATGTCTTACGGTTTTCTGTTCAAGTGGTGTCTATCGAGTCTGCGTAGGGGGGGGGGGGCGAAGATGGAAATCAGAAGAATATAACTAAAAGGGGGAAGAAGGTTGTCATCAACCGTAACAGTAAGAGCACAATTCAATTGTTCTCAGACTCTTTGTCTTGCCTCACCTCATACCCTGCTGTTCGAAGATTGGGGACATAAGGTGACCTTTCTGTAGTGCGGAGTGGATGTTGTCGATGGCCCATTCTTCCATTTTTTCCTGCAAACAAGAGCATTGCGTTAGTTAACTTGTTCGTTTCAAATGTAATGAATATGCGTTCGAGTCTTTGGTGTGATTGAAGAGGGAAAAGGACTACAAGTAAGCAAGCGATAAGGGCGAATTGAAATGAGAGGCTCCGGAAGTACCGAAGGGGCGTACCTGTGTCTCTCGTGTCCATGTCCCCATGTGCGGTAGAAGGATCACTTTATTATTCTCCACCAGACCAGGGTGGATCTTTGGTTCTTCCTCGTAGACATCCAGACCGGCACCGGCGATGAGACCTCTATCCAGTGCGTCGACCAGAGCTGCTTCGTCCATGACGGCCCCACGTGCCGTGTTTACGATGATCGCACTGGGTTTCATGAGCTTAAACTGCTCGGTCGAAATGATATGTCGTGTCTTCGGGCTAAGTGGTAGATTGAGACTTAGCACGTCGCTGCGTTTCAAGAGTTCTTCGAACGAGACGTATTCCGCGCCATCAGCGAGTTTCGGGTCGAGTTGACGGCGATTATGGTAGATGGTCGTCATGCCGAAGGCCTCGGCCTTCTTTTTCATGTTGCGGCCTATGCCGCCCATGCCGAGAATTCCGAGGATTTTGCCCTGAGGGTCGTGGCCGAGGGCTGGAGGTGGATTGCCACGCCAGTCGCCTTTGCGAAGAGCAGACATGCTGGTGTTGAAGTTTCGTAATGCCCCGAGCATGAGGAAGATGCCGGTGTCCGCTGTGGCGTCGTCAACGGCGGTGGGGACATTGGAGACCAGTAAAGGAGGATCACGTGCGGAGCATGCCTCGGGATCAATTTGATCGTAGCCGGCGCCGCAGTGGGCGAGGTATTTCCAGGACTTGGGTAGGGCATTGCATAGATCTGAGTCAAAGAAGCCAGTTATGCTGACGGATGGGAAGGTCCGGTATGCTGCGACCACGCCGTCGAGTTTGCCGTCCCGACATTCTTTGATGAAGTCTGCTCGGTTTGTGGATTGGGGAGTTGTGAGTTCGCCGAGTTCGCTTAGGGATTTCCATCGTTCGTGGGCGCTGGATATCGATTTGATTAGATGAGGCTAGGTTTATGGGTGACAAGGACAGTAACACTTACTGATCGATGTTTCCAAGGAGGAGAATCTTGGGTTTCGCAGTCATCTTGACGGACTACGTCTGAGATGTTGGACAAATAGGATTTCAGATTTGAGTGTCTTCTAAGGATGTAATCTTTGGCTTGCTCGATATCAGTCCCTGGATTCCAAATGGCCCAGGGACAAGGAGGTTGTCGGCTTATTCGAATAGGGAAATTGTAATTCCACCAAGGATGCGCCTTAGCCAATCGCTGTATCTTTTCTAGTCAGCGAGGTTGTATTTCGGAAGAGAAGACTTCAGGGCGCAAGAGAATGTGAGAGAGGAACGTGTATGGATTGAGAATGGTCTAGGATTTCCCCACGATTGGAACTATAAGGAAACAGATTGCCGGCGCACTTCGTTCCGACGCTCTTCGCCTGTGGGCGGATGGATAAGAGTTCAATAGCCGATGCTTCATTGGTTGGACCGATAGAGGAAAGAAACGTAGCTGAGTCAAATTATTCCCTAGCCAATATGGATGACAAACACGCCCCTCTGTTGTGATAACGTCGTTTGGGAGAAATGCATAACACGGCCAAAACAGAGAAGCTAAGTCCCCAAAAAGCGCGATCACGTGTACAAATCACGTGTAAATGTCGGTCACGTGACAGAAACTAACCGAATACGGCTGTTCATATCGAAAAGGAACCGCCCGAAAAATTTTCCACAATGCAGGTTTGAACCCAGTTTGCAAGAAATGAACCAACATCTAGTGCTGTTTTTCCCCGTGGTAGTTATTCGGAATCTGTCACCATCCATCTAAAGTTCACTTTCCCTCGCTGCTTAGGCGTGCGCTATACCTACGATAGGGAATCGAAGACTTTATCTGAAATGACGATGGGAATTCGGCGGGATTGAAATGTAGCCTCGCGTGCTGAACTTTGAGTAAGTGGTGGAATAGAAGACCAGAGGGCAGGGAGGCATTCTACGATTTTGAGTTGGGGGGGAATCTCGACCTCTGATCATCCTCGTACCTACGCTTTGGTCTGAGGTTCGCATTCCTCGCTCCACTCTTCCAAGCCGGCCACGGCAATTATAAGCGCATCTTCTCCTTCAGGAGAAGTCGAATTAAAGTCAGCTCCGTGATGCGGGAGGATTTCCACCGTATCAGGTTGACAATTCCGAGCTACTGCAAAAGAGCAATATTTTCTTCGGTCCCAGTCGTTCACTTCATACAAGAGCATATCCACGATATCTTGAGAATCTTCGGCAATAGCTACCACTAATGCTTCCACGTGCCCTATGTCTCGGATATTCATGTCTGTTCCCCCCGTCCAATAAGGTTTGCACGACATCGGCATGACCCCGTGAGGTCGCTGCATACACGGGGTTGCCGCAGACGATGGCCAAGAATTTTCACAAGAGCTTTCTTCCCTCTCACTATCAATATTAACATCGGCCCCCGATGCGACCAAGAATCTACTCCAAGGTCGCCATCGGAGCAGCCAGAGATGAAGACGGTACGAGGCATGGTTTGTTCTGGAGGCAAGTTCACTTTGCAGAAGATATATCACGACGTTGCAATGGATGTCGAATAAGTCAAGCTGTTGTAATGCCTTGGGGTCGAAGGAAATATTTCAGCTGGGATGTAAGTATTTTTAGCGCACGGATGAATGGTGGTTCCTAGTCAAATCTTGTCGTGCGAATTTGGCAGCGTTCACGAGAGAGACTATGATAACGCACCCGTCAGCTGAAGAAAAGGCTGGTTTAGGGCCTCGGATGGCTTTTCTCCCAGCTCCCAAACATTCTTGAAGGACAGAAGGTATTCCACAACGATCATGTGAAGAATATGGAAGCCTCGGCAAATGGACTGGTCCGAAACTGTGTACCCAACTGCATCACGCATCGATGGCTATAGATGTTGAGATGAGTAATCGTTACACATTGACCAGCTCACCAGGTACGTCCTTTCCTCTCCAGAAGATGAACGGACTCAGAAGGTATTTCATAAGCTGCGACATCGACCTTGATCATTCACCGTCTCCCCGGGGGAGGGGCCATCTCTACGACCTGCTCATTCTGCGATGAGACGCTCATGGAAAAGATTTTGTTTTGCAGACGTTTCGGTGAACCTGTCTCGAAGTGCTCATGCACTCTACGCGAAGCTTTACCACCTTACCCACTGGATGTTCCTATCATGACCTCAAAGAGCAGGTCAGATGTGTTGCCCTCTCGCAGCTTGAGCACCAGTTTTTGAAGCAGCAAGGGTGGGAGCTGTGTTAAAGTTTCGATAGGGTAGGCCAATATGAATCTCCCTCTTCCACAGCTGTCTATGGAACGCATCTTTCCTAACAGGACTTGGAATATAGTAGCATGTTCTAGGGAGCCAAAGTCTCGACTCCTGGTTCGACCTAAGCAAGTTCATTGTTGGATGCTCTCCAAATATGTATGGAACAATATGGATCATCGATCTAGCCCATGATACACGAACATGACGCGGACGATGACGTCGTCAACCCAGGGCTGAGGTTGATCATGTCCAAGCAGGACCACAGGCTCTCTCCGTGTTGGGTCCGGCCTGTGCCAGGAGCTCTTTGACCATACCAACTTCAAACACGGACGCCAAAAGGGTAGTTTATGGTGCTCTTTCTGTTGCAAATGGTATTGCTGTGCTGGAATGTTTGTGCACTGCAGGTAATATGTACCATGACACCAAGAGCGACAAACAGGTACAACAAGGTTACCAGTATCCCATCCTCCCCGTGAGTTCAAGGCTGAGACGCTCTGTGTCTCTGAACTTGACCGATACCTAAAGTACTGGCTTGATTTGGAGGATATTTCTGACCTCGTACGTTGCTGTACAGTATGTATCAGGGTTCAAAATCGTCTTCATGAGAAACATTGGTCGCAGCTGACATAATGGAGACTCTCCGTTCGCTTAGTTGCATGTACTCATCATCTTTGTGCTGGATGAAGTGGTTACCAAGACCAGCTGTTCGATCGTGGAAGCTGTGGGATTCGTCAGGGTCCGATTGGCGTTTCCTGCGAGGAGGCAGAACGAGGAAATTTTGTCTTCAAAAGGATTGTCGTATGCGAATCATGAATAGAGGCGCACCCCAGAGTTTTGCAGACATGACGACCTCTCACTAGTCAGGCAGACTCGAACAGCCTTCCAATGAGAAACGGTCCTCCCATCTCTCCATCTATTGTATGTCAGCAATGCTCTCCGCACCCTTTAATAAGGGAAGATTTCCTTGAGTCTGCCCGCAAGTCATGATCTCTGATCTGATGTGCTTCTCTTCTTGCTCTTATCACTCAGCCCATAGCCCTGAAATTTATCAGGAAAAGTCCTTCCGAATCAGCTTTTCCGGTTGGCTCTAAGTGAATATGCGTTCCCCAGATCGCTTTTCCTGGTAGACGGATTCCAGAGTCATTAGCAAGCATCCGAAGTCATCCTCGGACTTACAGCTCCAGCCTTGTCTAGGTATGAACTACGGCTAGCCAACTTCTCTGACCAAGGATGAAATTAAAACCCGGTCGGACGTTTCGTTTGAGCAGCCGAGACTTTGATGAAAGCAGGAGCTGATGGAGTTATCGCGCATCATGCTCTTTGGTAGTCTCATGTTGAAGATGATGGCAATCACAGTAGACAAATATCTCTCTCTGTACAGCTGCATGTCTCCCACGGATACATTACTACACAAATTTTTTCACCCAGTATCAACAAGAGGACCGATGAGGTTTGGATTATCCCCGCCGAGTGGCTTCTCTCAATCTCCAGTTCCCTTCATCGGGGGCCAAATGGCTCACAATTTCATGTGCGATAGTACGGTGGCTATCTAGAAATCACGCTCGATTCCCTTTGGAATGGCTGCGGGATACTGCGCCTGCCGCAAATATGGTCTGGGACTGAATTGGAAATGCCTACAGGGTTCCCACACTGATTTGCCGCCTCCACAAGAGAAATTGAGGCTGGATCAATGAATCAGGATGAGTCCTGAACGAGCTAGTAGCTGAGATGGTCAAAAAGAAAATGGGTGAATACCATCGAAGCCGTGCACAGGAAATTGGGTTGACCCTGACCTTGCTCAATCATAAATGAAAATGTTGGCGCTCGGATCTTGCCATATCCCGCCCCTGGGGCTCCACAGCCTTGCTACTCTGACGGAGGTCACGCCTTCGTATAGCTCCTTCATCTGTCATCAAAACAATCATTTTGACGATAGCAGGAACCTCACGAGGTCAGACAACGTAGACGGTGAGCCTTGCAGTCATTCGTGAATTATCTCATAATCATGTAGATCTATTGGGGTGGTCCTTTTAACTGGATGCCCTGGTCTTCCGAATTCGATCACTCAGCTCCTTCGTTATCCCCGCGTAATCTTTGGGCGAATACCGATGAAACAATTCTTGCCAAACACCGCGCTTTCTGAAATTGTCTATCCCAACATCGCGCAATAACAAATCAGTGTACAAGAGCCCGTCAAAGAGCAGATCGGGGCATCTCTCTCCAGCACCGCCACCGGCTGGCGGATGTCTCAGTCGACAATACTCGCTGTGGAGGACTGTCTGGTATTGAATGGCTGAATAATTGATTGTCGAAGGGTCCAAGTGAGGAATTTCGTTTTGAAAGAATGCAGTGATCCACAATGCTTGCGCTTGTGCAACCGTGATGGCATTCAGGGCAAGGTGAGCGCCAATGAATGCTAGATTGCGTTGCTCGAGGAAAGTCCTTGCGGAGGGAATCATGAAGCGGTATAAACGGATTGGCGTGCTTGTATTGGTCGCCCTTACAGTCGATGAATCGATAGATGTTGATCCCGGTGGCAGAACTTTTGCTGGGCCTGAGCGGAGTTCTGGTACAGCTCTGAATATCTCTTCATCCGCCCTCTGAATAAGAGTATCGTTATCTGCCGGGACGGTGCCTGGGAATCCTAACTGCGCAGCCAACCTCTCCGGAAAGAATTTGATCGCAGGAACCACTTTCCAACCGGTGCAACAAACGAGAGTGTCGGCATTCACAATTTCGCTGTTCGAGAGAGCAACCTTATTTCCTGACAGAGACGTAATATCAGCGACATGAACACTTATTTTTCCTTGCTTGACCAATTCGAACCAGTTTTCTTCATAGTTATGAATGCCCAGAGAGTTGGCCATCCAAAACATCGAGCTCCACGGCTTCAGTTTCTCCAATTCACGATGGCTGCTGTAGCGATTTGCGCTATGCACAGGATAGGCAAGGGCTTTCCAGAATAAAGACACGATTTTCCGACCAAGCCAAGTCCCATGCAAGAGTCTCCGAGCCCAGTTGAACCCAGAGCCTTCCGCCCAGATGCAGGGTTCAAAGAGAGTGAAGAACCTGGTGTTCGCAAGTCTCTGAATAGAGAGCTTGATGGGCGAGAACACGGCAGGCCACACCCAGCTTGGGCCCCCGCCACCCGGTCTGATAACCATATTGACGTGTGCACCCGAAGTTGCAGCAAAGTAGCAGACGTCCCAGGCACTTTTATTAGCGCCCACCACAACCACTTCCCTCGACGTCCTAATGTCATGCTCGTGATCTTTCAGGTTGCGGGAATGGAGGAAATTGCCCGCGAAGCTTTCCCGTCCCACATAGTTTGGGATGAATGGTTCGGAGGTCAGTCCAGTGGCAATTACGACCTTTTTGGCCATCACGCTAGGGATCTGACGATTTTGGGCTCCAGCCGTGCACAGACGAAGGAGCCATTCTCCGCTTTCTTGCAACTCCGCAGCGTCGACTTTCGTCTGAAGTCGTATGCGCGATAAAAGATTGAATTTTGCGGCGATCTGGTACAGATAGTCATGCACCACGTTGCCAGGAATATGCTGCATCGGTTCAAGCCCGTACTTCTCGGGCGTCATTGGAAAATCGCCAAACTCGTACGAACCGAATATATTGTTAGTTTTGAGCCCGGGGTATAACCGTTCTTGGGCCCAGGTCCCGCCGATGGAATTGGAGGAGTCCAAGATGAGCATGCTGGATTCGGGACAGATTTCAGAGTATGTTTTCGCCATTGCCAGGCCGTGCCACCCTGCGCGCATCGTTAGATGGGTCCAGTGAGAAACCATAGAATCATCTCACCGGCTCCAACGAGGACCAGATCAAACGTCTCCATGATGGCTAGGTGCTAGCGTTCAAGAAACTGAACAGAATCGGCTGTGAGGTGTCTCCATGAATCACGTTCGATGTACGACTGCAGATCCTATATGTCACCAAAGTGAGATTACTTCGCAGCATGTTTTGGAGTGACTATTAGAAAACCATCTGAGCGCTGAAGCAGCTCAGCATCCGCATGATGACAATTGCTTTACTTGCGGCAACCAGAAGAGGGCGGGAATACCTTCCGCCAGAATATCTACTCTGATAAGTAATGTACGAGCATGATCACGGTCAACGTCAACTCACTTTGCTCAGGCCTGGACCAGCAACTGAATGATAGATTTTAAGCTCGTCACCTCGTCGCATCCGTACGATGTCACAATGGTCTTTCAGGGTTGAAGACTTTGACTGTATCATCATAATAACCCGGCTTCACAGTAGGCGCGGGGTGCCTGGATGTCTCTCACTCTCACTGGGCTCTAACTCGATGCGGTATCACGTCCCACGGGCAAAAGCTCTCCCAACTCCCGCGCTGGTGTATGTGAGTACAAAGTCGGCAACGAGTCTCGGCTCGTGGGGATGGGACGGCACCAGAGCGGAAATGTCCTGCCAAAGGGACTATCTCGACGACTCTCCACTATTCATCGCAGTGTCTACGCCGTACGTAAGCATAAATAAAACGCCACTGCGGACTCGGTGCTATTCTATAGGGGATACT